>NC_133326.1:61253142-61853142 GCF_042186555.1 Aquarana catesbeiana | reverse complement strand
AGCTGACAATCTTAGGAAAAAAATACTTTTTTTACTGCAATCAGCTCCATCTATTGACCATAATGCAGTATGTTCCTGATTCAGTCTATTATGTATGAATGAAGAACATTCAACCTGAAAAGAAAATAGCCTAACATTTGGTTTTGCTCCCCATTCTCACAGAATGAATGTGCAATGTGGTTATAAATACAACCCTGCGCAGAATGCCCCTATTCTTCTGGTTTTTCAGTTTTAGAAAATCATAAGTTACTATACTATAAGTATAATATATATATATAGATATATAGATATATCTCTATATCTATATATATCTATATATATATATATATATATATATATATATATATATATATATATATATATATATATATATATATATATGCTCATAAGTTTACATACCCTGGCAGAATTTGATTTCTTGCCCATTTTTCAGAGAATATGAATGATAACACAAAAACGTTTCTTTCACTTATGGTTAGTATTTGGCTGAAGCCATTTATTATCAATCAACTGTGTTTACTCTTTTTAAATCATTATCGCAACAGAAACTACCCAAATGACCCTGATCAAAAGTTTACATACCTCAGTTCTTAAGACCGTGTATTGCCCCCTTTAATATCAATGACAGCTTGAAGTCTTTTGTGGTATTTGTGGATGAGGCTCTTTATCTTCTCAGGTGGTAAAGCTGCCCATTCCTCTTGGCAAAAAGCCTCCAGTTCCTGTAAATTCTTGGGCTGTCTTGCATGAACTGCACGTTTGAAATCTCCCCAGAGTGGCTCTATGATAATTGAGGTCAGGAGACTGGGATGGCCACTCCAGGACCTTCACTTTATTCTGCTGTAGCCAATGACAGGTCAACTTGGCTTGTGTTTTCGATCATGTTGGAATGTCCAAGTACGTCCAATGCGCAGCTTCCTGGCTGATGAATGCAAATGTTCCTCCAGTATTTTTTGATAACATACTGCATTCATCTTGCCATCAATTTTGACCAAATTTCCTGTTACTTTTGTAGCTCACACATGCGCAAAAATCAGCGATCCACCTCCGTGTTTCACAGTAGGAATGGTGTACCCTTTCATCATAGGCCTTGTTGACTCCTCTCCAAATGTAGCATTTATGGTTGTGGCCAAAAAGCTCAATTGTGGTCTCATCACTCCAAATGACTTTGTGCCAAAAGGTTTGATGCTTGTCTCTGTGCTGTTTGGCGTATTGTAAGCGGGATACTTTGTGGCATTTGCGTAGTAATGGCTTTCTTCTGGTGACTTGACCATGCAGCCCATCTTTCTTCAAGTGCCTCATTATTGTGCATCTAGAAACAGCCACACCACATGTTTTCAGAGAGTCCTGTATTTCACCTGAAGTTATTTGTGGGTTTTTCTTTGCATCCCGAACAATTTACCTGGCAGTTGTGGCTGAAATTTTAGTTGGTCTACCTGACCGTGGTTTGGTTTCAACAGAACCCCTCATTTTCCACTTCTTGATTAGAGTTTGAACTCTGCTGATTGGCATTCTCAATTCCTTGGATATCTTTTTATATCCCTTTCCTGTTTTATACAGTTCAACTACCTTTTCCCACAGATTCTATGACAATTCTTTTGCATTCCCCATGAATCGTCAGTGCAGCACTGGATGAAAGATGCAAGGGCCTGTCAGGAGTCCAGAAACTCATTGACCTTTTAGGCCGGGTTCACACTGGTACGACACGACAGTTGTACCACTTTGGATCTGACTTTGCCCTGCGACTTGATGTCCGACATGCATCAGACTTTAACCACTTGAGCCCCGGACCATTATGCTGCCTAAGGACCAGAGGTCTTTTTCCAATTTGGCACTGTGTCGCTTTAACTGCTAATTGCGCGGTCATGCAATGCTGTACCCAAACGAAATTTGCGTCCTTTTCTTCCCACAAATAGAGCTTTCTTTTGATGGTATTTGATCACCTCTGCAGTTTTTATTTTTTGCGCTATAAACGGAAAAAGACCGAAAATTTTGAAAAAAAAATGATATTTTCTACTTTTTGTTATAAAAAAAATCCAATAAACTAAATTTTAGTCATACATTTAGGCCAAAATGTATTCGGCCACATGTCTTTGGTAAAAAAAATGTCAATAAGCATATATTTATTGGTTTGCGCAAAAGTTATAGCGTCTACAAACTAGGGTACATTTTCTGTAATTTACACAGCTTTTAGTTTATGACTGCCTATGTCATTTCTTGAGGTGCTAAAATGGCAGGGCAGTACAAAACCCCCCCAAATGACCCCATTTTGGAAAGTAGACACCCCAAGGAAATTGCTGAGAGGCATGTTGAACCCATTGAATATTTATTTTTTTTGTCCCAAGTGATTGAATAATGACAAAAAAAAAAAAAAAATATTTACAAAAAGTTGTCACTAAATGATATATTGCTCACACAGGCCATGGGCATATGTGGAATTGCACCCCAAAATACATTCAGCTGCTTCTCCTGAGTATGGGGATACCACATGTGTGGGACTTTTTGGGAGCCTAGCCGCGTACGGGGCCCCGAAAACCAAGCACCGCCTTCAGGATTTCTAAGGGTGTAAATTTTTGATTTCACTCTTCACTGCCTATCACAGTTTCGGAGGCCATGGAATGCCCAGGTGGCACAAAACCCCCCCAAATGACCCCATTTTGGAAAGTAGACACCCCAAGCTATTTGCTGAGAGGCATGGTGAGTATTTTGCAGCTCTCATTTGTTTTTGAAAATGAAGAAAGACAAGAAAAAACTTTTTTTTTTTTCTTTTTTCAATTTTCAAAACTTTGTGACAAAAAGTGAGGTCTGCAAAATACTCACTATACCTCTCAGCAAATAGCTTTGGGTGTCTACTTTCCAAAATGGGGTCATTTGGGGGGGGTTTGTGCCACCTGGGCTTTCCATGGCCTCCGAAACTGTGATAGGCAGTGAAGAGTGAAATAAAAAATTCACGCCCTTAGAAAGCCTGAAGGCGGTGCTTGGTTTTCGGGGTCCCGTACGCGGCTAGGCTCCCAAAAAGTCTCACACATGTGGTATCCCCGTACTCAGGAGAAGCAGCAGAATGTATTTTGGGGTGTAATTTCACATATTCCCATGGCATGTTTGAGCAATATATCATTTAGTGACAACTTTGTGCAAAAAAAAAAAAAAAAAATTTGTCTCTTTCCCGCAACTTGTGTCGCAATATAAAATATTCCATGGACTCGACATGCCTCCCAGCAAATAGCTTGGGGTGTCTACTTTCCAAAATGGGGTCATTTGGGGGGGTTTTGAACTGTCCTGGCATTTTATGCACAACATTTAGAAGCTTATGTCACACATCACCAACTCTTCTAACCACTTGAAGACAAAGCCCTTTCTGACACTCATTGTTTACATGAAAAAGTTTTTTTTTTTTTTTGCAAAAAAATTACTTTGAACCCCCAAACATTATATATCTTTTTAAAGCAAATGCCCTACAGATTAAAATGGTGGGTGTTTCATTTTTTTTTTTCACACAGTATTTGCGCAGCGATTTTTCAAACGCATTTTTTGGGGAAAAAACACACTTTTTTAAATTTTAATGCACTAAAACACACTATATTGCCCAAATGTTTGATGAAATAAAAAAGATGATCTTAGGCCGAGTACATGGATACCAAACATGACATGCTTTAAAATTGCGCACAAACGTGCAGTGGCAACAAAATAAATACATTTTTAAAAGCCTTTAAAAGCCTTTACAGGTTACCACTTTAGATTTACAGAGGAGGTCTACTGCAAAAATTACTGCCCTCGATCTGACCTTCGTGGCGATACCTCACATGCATGGTGCAATTGCTGTTTACGTTTGACGACAGACCGCCGCTTGCGTTCGCCTTAGCGCTAGAGCAGGGGGCGACAGGGGTGCTTTTTTCTTTATGATTTTTTTGCTTTTTTATCTTATTTTTAAACTGTTCCTTTCATTTTTTTTTTTTTTTAATCATTTTTATTGTTATCTCGGGGAATGTAAATATCCCCTATGATAGCAATAGGTAGTGACAGGTACTCTTTTTTGAAAAAATTGGGGTCTATTAGACCCTAGATCTCTCCTCTGCCCTCAAAGCATCTGATGACACCAAGATCGGTGTGATAAAATGCTTCCCCAATTTCCCAATGGCGCTATTTACATCCGGCGAAATCTAAGTCATAAAATGCTCGTAGCTTCCGGTTTCTTAGGCCATAGAGATGTTTGGAGCCACTCTGGTCTCTGATCAGCTCTATGGTCAGCTGGCTGAATCACCGGCTGCATTCTCAGGTTCCCTGTTGAGACAGGAGAGCCAGAGAAAAACACGGAAGACGGTGGGGGGGGGGGCATTCCCTCCCACGGCTTGTAAAAGCAGTCTAGAGGCTAATTAGCCACTGGGATTGCTTTTACATGAAAGCCGACCGCTGGCTGAAAAGAATGATACCAAGATGATACCTAAACCTGCAGGCATCATTCTGGTATAACCATTCAAAGTCGTGAATGGCGTACCTGAAGACAAAAAAATGGTTAACAATAAAGCACAGTAAACGGTAAAGTATAAAAAATTGCATACCTGAAAAGCAAACATGATAAAACATAATAACAATAAAACATTGCAGAATAGAATACAGTAAAAAAGAGCAGAACGAGAGAGAATAGAGAGAGAGAACAATAAAACGACAACTATTTTTTTTTATTTTATATATATTTTTTTTACACTTTTTTTGTAACTAACTTTTATAACGGTAACCGGTTCCAGGTTCGGGTCTCTCAAAATGCGATGGCATCTTGGGAGACCCTGTGAAAGTGTGCCTAGTCTGTGCAGTGCTGTACCCTACGCTAATACTCAACTAATGAATGGTAGCGTTCAAAACATTCACCAATGCAAAGACCAGGATTGTCAGGACAGGAGGGACAATAATAGAGGGTGTCACGCCTATATTCGCGCTTGCTGCAGACACGACATCTTTTTTGGGGGTTCGTTGGGTAGGGGTACTCGGGAGGACATAAAAATGCCTCTCATGCAGCCGACTGCATTTGGTTGGGGATGTGAATGGGGGAAGTACGGGCGCTGCAGAAGCGGTGGGTTCCCAATTAGGATTGACGAATGCAGCAGGAAGGGCACTATGGGCACGACGGGCCTGTGTTTGTCTTCTTTGTGGCAGCGGGACACTACTTGTGCTTGCCACCTCACCAGCTTGAACTGCACTTATGGAACTCGCCACGTCACCAAGTGTTACTGCAGTGCTGGTTTGACTACGACCGGGGTGTACTAGGCCGCTGGCGCTTGCCAGTTCAATAAAAAGCTACCAAAAAAACTGTTAGAGATCGCAGGGATCAGGCCTGACTCTGCGAATGCTGCAGTTATGCGTTAAGTGTTTTGTAAGTGACAGTGATCGATCGATACTGCACTTGGGCTGGGCCGGGCGGAGGGGCAAAACGCAGGTGCTAGCAGGTATCTGGGCTGATCCCGCTAACACTGTGTTTTTGGGAACCCTAAACTGCTGGGGACGCTAGTATAGATCTGATCGGATCAGATATTGATCCGATCAGATACTATACCAATAAGGGAGGCGTATGCTGCGTGCGTGGGTGTTAGCGGTACTGGCGCTAATCTGAGGCTGCCTGGGGCGACGCATATCACCGCCGGGCGATCAGGGGGCTAAACCTTTATTCGGTAATAAACGGCGGGTGCCCTGACACTATAAAAAATAAACAAACTAACCAGCGTCACCCGTAACAGTTATACGGTGATCAGTGGTGAAAGGGTTGACTAGGGGGCCATCAAGGGGTTAAAACATTTATTAGGTAGTATATGGGGGTCCCTGTCGCTATAAAACGCTGACGGCGAACCTAAATATTTAGGTCCCTAACTAGCGTCACCAGCAACACTAATACAGCGATCAGAAAAATGATCGCTTAGCGACACTGGTGACGGGGTGATCAAGGGGTTAAAACTTTATTAGGGGGGGTTAGGGGGGTATCCTAGACCTACAGGGGGTAATACTAACTGTCCCAACACTGTAACTGTCACAAACTGACACCAATGCAGTAATCAGAAAAAAAAAAAAAAAAAACTGCTGGTGTCAGTTTGTGACGGGGGGGGGGGGCGATCGGGGGGGGGGGATCGGGGTGTTTAGTGTGCCTGGCATGTTCTACTGTGTTGTGTAGTGTTGGTGCACTCACATACCTGTCTTCTCTCCTCGGGCCGGAACGGAAATTACCGAGCCGAGGAGAGATGACATCATTTCCTTTGCTGCTGTTTAGCATACAGGAGCAAAGGAATGATGTGATTGGCCGGCGGCGATCGCGAGGGGGGGGCCACGAACAGATGGCCTCCCCCTCATCTCCGATCGCCATGGGACAAAAGACGACCGCCTCGGGCACCGGGGGGGGGGTCCGATCGGACCCCCCACCCGCGGAAGGCAAATCACGTATATGTACGTGATTTTGCCTGTCCGTGCCACCTTGCCGACGTAAATCGGCGTGAGGCGGTCGTCAAGTGGTTAATGAACAGGGATCTGACTTTGATCCCTGACAATACCAGACACTGTGCCTGGTATGAATCTTTAGGTAGAACTCCACGCAAAATGTTAAAAAAAAAAAAACGGCATGGGTTACCCCTCAAAGAGCATACCAGGCCCTTTGGTCTGGTATGGATTTTAAGGGGAACCCTCATGCTGAAAAAAACGACGTGGGGGTCCCCCCAAAATCCAGACCCTTATTCGAGCACACAGCCCAGCAGGTCAGGAAAGGGGGTGGGGATGAGCGAGCGGCCCCCTCCCTCCTGAACCGTACCAGGCCGCATGCCCTCAACATGGGGGGTGGGTGCTTTGGGGCAGGGGGGCCCTGCGCCCCCCCACCCCAAAGCACCTTGTCCCCATGTTGATGAGGACAAGGGCCTCTTCCCGACAATCCTGGCCATGGGTTGATGGGGTCTGTGGGTGGGGGGGCTCATCAGAATCTGGAAGCCCCCAGATCCCAGCCCCCCACCCTATGTGAATGAGTATGGGGTACATTGTACCCCTACCCATTCACCTGAAAAGAAGTGTCAAAAATAAAGCACAGCACACAGGGTGTTAAAGTAATTTATTAGAGCAGCTCTGGCATCTCTTCCGACTTCTTCTCCCCTCTCTGGCTCTTCTGCCTCCTCCGCTGTTGTCTGCTGCCTCTCGGTTCTTCTCCCCTCACTGGTACTTCTCCGCTGATGTCTTCTAGCCTTCTCTAGTTCTTCTCCCTCTGTCTGCTGTCTTCTGCCTCTGCGGGGTCTTCTCTGCTGTTTTCTCGCTCTTTTGCTGGGTCTTCTCCGCTGTCTTCTGCCTCGGGTCTTCTCCGCTGTCTTCTGCCTCGGGTCTTCACCGCTGTCTTCTGCCTCGGGTCTTCTCCGCTGTCTTCTGCCTCGGGTCTTCTCCGCTGTCTTCTGCCTCGGGTCTTCTCCGCTGTCTTCTGCCTCGGGTCTTCTCCGCTGTCTTCTGCCTCGGGTCTTCTCCGCTGTCTTCTGCCTCGGGTCTTCTCCGCTGTCTTCTGCCTCGGGTCTTCTCCGCTGTCTTCTGCCTCGGGTCTTCTCCGCTGTCTTCTGCCTCGGGTCTTCTCCGCTGTCTTCTGCCTCGGGTCTTCTCCGCTGTCTTCTGCCTCGGGTCTTCTCCGCTGTCTTCTGCCTCGGGTCTTCTGCGCTGTCTTCTGCCTCTGTTCTTCTGATGTTAACTCGACGCTCTCTCCTGCTCTAATGCTGGGTGTGCGGTGTGCCACTACTTATATTGCCATGGGGCGGGGTCATCGGAGGTCCGCCCCTTATGACGTCACCACACCATAGTGCCCCAGTCGGTGACGTCTTGCGGGGCCTCCAGGTGACATCACCCGGTGACCTCGCTCCATGCCAATATAAGTAGGGGCACACCGCGCACCCAGCATTAGAGCCAGAGAGAGCGTCGGGTCAACATCTGAAGAAGAACAGAGGGAGAAGACCAAGCAAAAGAGCGAGAAGATAGCGGAGAAGACCCAACAGAGGCAGAAGACAGAGGGAGAAGAACTGGAGAGAGCTAGAAGACCGGAGAGGGTAGAAGAACCGACAGAGGCAGAAGACAGCGGAGGAGGCAGAAGAGCTGAAGTGGGGAGAAGAGACCCCAGAGCTGCCTTAATAAATTACTTTAAAAACATGTGTAATGTGTTTTATTTTTGACACTTTTTTTTCTAGGTGAATGGGTAGGGGTACAATGCACCCCATACCAGTGGCGCCTGGTGCTCAAAATTTTTGGGTGGGTGCAAACAAACCGAAAAATTCTGAAAAAAAAACATCAATTGCAGCCACACTGTGCCCATCAATTGCACCCACTGTGCCATCAAACGCAGCCACTGTGCCCATTAATTGCAGCCACTGTGCCATGAAATCATAAATTCTGCCAGGGTAAACTTATGAGCACAACTGTATGCGTGTATAATAAAGATAGATAGATAGATAGATAGATAGATAGATAGATAGATAGATAGATAGATAGATAGATAAATAGATACAGTGCCTTTCAAAAGTATTCACCCCCTTGGCATTTTTTTTGTTGCCTCACAACCTGGAATTAACATGAATAGTTTGAGGACTTGCATTTAATTTACAGAACATGCCCACAACTTTTTTTTTTTTTTTTTTTTTTTTTGTGAAGCAAACAACAAGTGGGACAAAATAACAGAAAAAGTCAATGTGCATAACTATTCACCCCCCCTAAAATCAATAATTTGTAGAGCCACCTTTTTTGACTATCACAGCTCCAAGTCGCTTTGGATAAGTCTCTATGAGCTTGCCACTTCTTGCCACTGTTTTTTTTGCCCATTCCTCCTTGCAAAACTGCTCCAGCTCCTTCAGGTTGGATGGTTTGCACTTGTGAACAGCAATCTTTAAGTCTGACCACAGATTTTTCTATTGGATGGAGGTCTGGGCTTTGACTACGCCATTCCAACACATTTACATGTTTCTCCCTTAAACCACTCAAGTGTTGCTTTAGCAGTGTGTTTGGGGTCATTGTCCTGCTGGAAGGTGAACCTCCATCTTAGCCTCAAATCGCACACAGAGTGGTACAGATTTTGCTCAAGAATATCCCTGTATTTAGCACCATCCATCTTTTCCTCAACTCTGACCACTTTCCCAGTCCCGACTGCTGAAAAACATCCCCACAGCATGATGCTGCCACCACGATGTTTCACTGTGGGGATGGTGTTCTTTGGGTGATGTGATGTGTTGTGTTTGCGCCAGACATAGCATTTTCTTTGATGGCCAAAAAGTTCAATTTTGGGGGGCGTGGCCAAGATGGCGCTGTAAGCGGCTGCCTTTTCAGAGAGCTCCGCTGATCCGAACAAAAATCTGGATCCATCGGCCCTAAAAAAGCACCAATTCCACTCCTGTTGCCAAGCAGGGCATAGGGGATCCTATCCCTGCTGAGATCTGGGGAAAATTTTGACTCCCGGAGCGAGATTGGGGACCCGGCCTACCGCAGGCGACTAGGCCGAAGCCGCGGCCTTTCCTGACGGCCGCGCGGCGGACCGGGAACCCCCTGCCGCGATCGGCCTAGACATCGGGCCCTGCTGACTGCCTCGGACCACAGGTGAGGACGGGAGAGGGAGTCCTGGACTGTGTCTGGGCCGCGTCCTGGGCCTGAAATCCTTTTATTCCCCCCGCGATTCACTAGGCCGCAACCGCGGCCTTTCCTGGAGCCCCGGGGCCGCCGGATAGACGGGGGTACTGCTGTGTCCTGCTGAGCTAATGGAGGGGGCCCTGTGACCGTTCAGAGACACTGCCAAGCTACAGGAGCAGACCCTGGAGAGCCCACATCCCCCCTTACCCCTGTGGTGAAGTGCTGTGGGCCTGTGGCTGTCCCTGTGGGCCTGTGCGGCTCCTGTGCCATTTGCCTGCAGATGAGGAGGGAGGACTGTCAAAGGGACACAAACGTTATCCTACCTGCTGCTTGAATATCCCTGACTTCGCAGACAGGCTCCCTATACCAATTGCTGAGTACTGCCCGGACCTGGGCCCCCGCCACCTGAATGAGGCGCCGGAACTCCAGCGCAAGATACAGTAAGGGGGGTAAGAAGTTGACCTTCCCACCCCAGCCGGACTCCCCCCAGACACCCACCGGTCCCCCTCCGGAGGACCCTGAAGTGCGCGGCACCCACAGAGTCCCACAGACAGACATTATGGAGTCGGATGACTCCCGTCCCCCCTGGTTGGCGGACGTCATGGCAGCCATTGCTACTTGCCAATCAACACTAACAACAAAGATCGAAGCAGTTCAGTTGGACATGGGTCTAATCCGTCAAGATATAGATAAAATCAGATCACGAGTCACTGAGACGGAGCAAAGACTGAGCACCACTGAAGACACCACTGCGGAACATGAGAGGTCCCTCCGTACTCTTCAAACTAAAGTAAAGGCCCTCGAATACAGAGCTGAGGACGCGGAGAACAGGAACCGGCGAAATAACCTTCGTATTGTTGGTCTACCGGAGGGGGTGGAGGGGAGTAACCCTACCTCCTTTATAGAGGGCTTGCTCCGTGACCTTCTACCTGAGGCCCGCTGGTCACCTTACTATACGGTGGAGAGGGCTCACCGCATCCCGCCTAAGCCAGGACCTCCTGGATCCCCCCCTCGCACCTTCATTCTACGTCTACTTAATTTTAGAGACAGAGACGAAGTTCTCCGTGCCTCTAGAAATGTTGGGGACCTCAGATTCCAGAACACGAAGTTGATGATCTTCCCCGATTATACGGTAGAGACCCAGAAACTTAGAAAATCTTTTGACCAAGTTAAGGCGGCTCTACGATCACGCAACATTCGTTACAGTGTACTTTTCCCTGCTCGCCTGAGAGTCCAGGATGGCGAGACAACCCGCTTCTTTACCTCTCCAAGGGAGGCCTCCACCTGGCTGGACTCGCTATCACGGATCCGTTGATGGTGTACCTGGCATGCAAGGTGAGATCCTTCATTGTTTGTTCACCATAGTCTTGGCTCAGGTCTGAGGTAATATACGTATTCCCACATGGATGACTTTCTTCGTTGCATAAGTTTTGCTCAGTTCAATCCATGGTGTGGACAGCCTTGGGAGGAGAAGTTTATTACCCCTTCCAGGGAAATTCTAAGATAATGCCCCTGCCAAACAATTTGGTCAGGAGACCGTTGAAACATGAAGTTCCTTTACAACTGCTTGTTCTCTTGAGGGATGCTGGGAACATTTTTGTTCAATATCTTCACCCAACGATGGACAGACTTTACTGTGGGGTCGTACTATCGGATATTTCCCCGTCATCTGACTTTCTGAATCTCCACAGCCTGTTGTATTACAAACGGAGCTCTCAACTGTATAAGCCGTTTGAAATGCTGTTCCCCCCCCCCATGTGAAGTTTCGGGGGGGTGAGCTTGCCTCTTCCACGGACCCTCTGTTGCAGCCGGCGAGCTGAATAAGTTCGGGATTGAAACCCGCCTCAGTTTTGGGGGGCTGGGTGGGGAGGGGGGTGGGGTAAGTTCCCCTATTGGGGCCATTTTTATTTTCATCTGCTTCGATTTTTGGGATCCTCTATCTTTTTTTGGTTTGGTTTTGTTTTTGTTTGTTTTTCTTACCAAAATAATTGACTTATCAGCATTGCGCTGTTTACAGATGTGTCCGGTTCGGGTCCCGGGGTCCGATCCGAGAGCCGCAATTTCCATTGATCCTAATACTCTTAACAATATCAATGGCCATGTCCTCACTTAACATCATCTCCTGGAACACCAGGGGACTGAATTCCCCGGTTAAACGCTCTCTGGTGTTCCAATTCATTAAGTCTTATAATCCACACATATGTGTGCTTCAGGAAATGCACCTAACAGGTCGCAGGGTATTGGCCCTTAAAAAACCATGGGTGGGACACCACTACCATTCCACGCACTCCACATTTTCTAGGGGTGTAACTATACTGGTGCTGAAGTCACTTCCTTTTCGGCTCTTGGATTTGGCCCTGGACCCTGACGGACGGTATGTTATTATTCACGCAAAAATTTATTCTTTAACGTGGACTATTGTGGGCTTATATTTGCCCCCCCCGGCCTCCTGGCTGGTGCTCAATCAGATCACCGGTAAGCTGGCCGACTTTGCCTCTGACAACAATGTCATATTGGGGGATTTTAATCTGGTGCCTGACCGGGATTAAGACAGGCTAACTCCTGCGGGAGGTCATTGCTCTGGGTTGGCTGAGTGGGCGGATACCTATGGCCTGACTGATGTCTGGAGGTGGCGTCACCCCCAATCTAGGGCATACACATGCCACTCGGCCTCCCACAGAACGTTTTCCCGCATAGACTTGGTCTTCGCGGGATCTCGGGTTCTCCCACGGGTTACAGACATACGAATACTGCCTAGGGGAATTTCCGACCATGCACCCTTGTTGTCTTTGGATCTCTCCCTAGGCTCAGTAGAGAGGGTATGGAGGCTCTCCAGATTTTGGATTTCAGACACTGCAGTAGACTCCCAATTTAGAACGGAATTGCTTGATTTTTGGGCCACAAATGTGGGCTCTGCTGACTCCGCGGTGGTGTGGGATGCCTTCAAAGCCACGACGAGGGGGCACTACCAGACCATCATTGCCAGGGTCCGACGTGAGCGTAGAGCAGACTTAGTGAAGGCAGAGCGGGAGGCGTGTGATGCGGAGGCTCTCTTTGTTCGTACCCGGGACCCTGCGCACTACTCGCATCTACAACTGTTGACGAAGGAGGTGGTCTGTCTCCGTACTTCTCTCACGCAGAAGAAAATGTTGGCTCAATCCCAACGGATTTTTGAACAGGGAGAGCGATCAGGCCGTTTGTTGGCCTGGCTCTCTAGGGAACAGGCGGGTGGGATGAGCATTTCACATATTAGAGACTCCTCGGGACAACTGATCCACACACCGGAGGGGATCAACTGTTGCTTCGCGGAGTTTTATGAATCTCTTTATGGTTCCAGGGTAGACTATAGAGGGGAGGATCTGGGGGCATATTTAGACGACATAGATATTCCAACCCTTACAGTAACGTATCGCGACAAGCTTGACGCCCCAATTACGTCCTTGGAGATACTAAGGGCACTTAAATCAATGCAGGCTGGGAAAACTCCGGGACCTGATGGCATCCCTGTAGAGTTTTATAAACAATATGCCACAGAACTAGCTGACAAATTACAGGTCCTCTTCTCTGAGTCATCGCGTCTTGGGAAACTTCCTGACACAATGAGTGAAGCAATCATTGTAGTGATCCCCAAACCAGGGAAAGACCCCACGTTGTGCTCCTCGTACCGTCCTATATCCCTTCTGAACGTGGATGCAAAAATACTGGCAAAAGTATTGGCCAATAGGCTTAACCTGGTAATTACTGCTTTAATCCACAGAGACCAAACTGGCTTCATGCCCGGCAGAGGAACTGATATCAATATCAGACGCCTCCATACTCACATAGACAGGGCGGACGAGGTGACCAATGGGATGGTGGCCTCACTCGACGCGGAGAAGGCTTTTGACTCCGTCGAGTGGGGCTACTTATGGGAGGTTCTCTCGCGCTTCGGGTTTGGTGCGGGTTTCACGAAATGGCTCCGCATGCTATACCATGGCCCCTCAGCTAGAGTACGTACCAATGGATGCCTCTCAGGGAAGTTCCAATTGTCTCGAGGCACGCGACAGGGGTGTCCCCTTTCCCCGGGTCTATTTGCTCTGGCAGTGGAGCCCCTGGCTATACTGTTGAGGGCCGACCCAGGGGTGAGGGGTCTTCGGGTGGGACCCATTGAGGAGAAGTTATCACTTTACGCGGACGATGCTCTGCTTTATTTAGCGGATGCGTCGTCCTCTTTGCAGACTGCACTCAATCTGATTGATCGATTCGGCGGGTATTCGGGGATTCGCATTAATTGGGACAAATCGATCCTATTCCCGCTCCATCCCTCGACTCCAAGGCTACCACACCCACAGCTTAAATGGGTAGATGATTTCAAATATCTGGGGATAAAAATTAGCGGTAAAGTCCAAGATTATATTGACAACAATTTACGTCCACTCATGACACAGCTTATGGCTAAATGCTCTGCTTGGCGTTCCCTTCCATTGACTCCGGTTGGCAGAGTCAACTTGCTCAAAATGATTTTACCTTCCCAAATATCTATATTTCTTTCGCAATACACCCATACCCATACCCATCCCTAGGACCTTTTTCCGGAGGCTGGAGATCCTGTTAATACACTTTGTCTGGGCTGGGAGGCCACCCAGGGTGGCCAAGCAGATCTTATATCTCCCTCTCTCGGGAGGGGGACTGCCGCTACCGAATTTCCAAATCTACTACTGGGCCGCAGTTCTGGTCACGATTCGGTGGTGGTTCTCCCAGCCCACGCAAAATCCCGCGGTCACTCTGGAAGCAGCCATTCTTGGTTCCTTTGCTGCCTTGAGTAACCTCCCGTTTCGGGGTCTCAGGGCCAGTTTGTCCATGACGACCCTGATGCGTAAAGACAGGTTTGGCAGGAGGCTAGGAAAATATATGGGAAACCAAATTGCATTTCACCCCACATGCCCCTGTGGGGCAATCCTATGCTACCCCATTTTTATACTTTACCGGACCCCTCTCTTTGGGCAAAAAAGGGAATTCTTACACTAAAGCATATAGTCAAGGATGGCAGGCTTATGACTTTTCAAGCTCTTAGACAATCATTTGCTATTCCTGCCTCCTTCCAGTTTAGATACTGGCAGCTGAAGCACGCCTTTGAGGCTCAGTTCCCTGCCCCCCTCACTCTGGAACCGGACTCTATTGAAAGGCTCTTGACTTCCAGCGTGATGGGGAAGCCCCTTTCCACACTATACCTATACCTGACAGTGGAGTATGATGCCAAACTAACTAAAACCTGGGAAAAACGGAGGGTTGATATTCCCTCGTTGGATGAGGAGGAATGGAAGGAGTGTTTAATATCCTACATTCCTTCCATGATCGCTGCAAAAGATAGGTTCATACAATTCAAGTTCCTACACAGGGCGTACTTTACTCCACAGAGGTTGGCGCGCATTTACCCTCAGAGAGACCCCAATTGTCAGAGATGCAGACAGGAAGTGGGTACTTTCTGGCATATGGTCTGGTCGTGTCCCTGTCTCCGACTCTTTTGGTCAGAGGTGGCATCCACACTGAGCAATGTCATAGGATCAGACTTGCAGGCGGATCCCCAGATACTACTGCTCAGTCACTTGGAGGATGTTGTGGGTGATAGGTATAGCAAATTGTGTCTAACCTTCGCATTGTACTATGCTAGGCGGGAAATTCTATTGCGGTGGAAAATGGTAGAGCCTTCTACCCTGGCCTCGTGGATAAGGTCTGTGAATGGGGTACTCCCTCTGTATAAATTAACGTATGAAAGTAGGCAATGCCCGGGGAAGTTTGACAAAATCTGGTCATCCTGGGTCGACGCCTCCGGAGACCCTGATCCCCTTACCCCATAAGCAGGATGGGAAAAGTAATGGAAGCTATCCTATACCTCACGTCTCTTCTCTTTATGCCTGTTTTCTTTCACCCCGCTCCTTCTCATCCCTCCTTCCCCCCCCCCTCTCTTCCTTTCTTCCTCTCCCCGCCTCCCCTCCCCCCCTTTTCCCCCTTTCCCCCCCCTCCCTCCCCCCCCCCGCTTCCCTCCCCCCCGCTGCCCCTACCAGGTTTAGTTGATTATTGGGCCACTCATTTTATACTATCAAAATTGTATGATGAAGATTTGAGCTTTGAGAGGTCTGGTTGAGCGAAACTTCTGATGTTTGCACGCCTGGAATTCCTGATAAATAATGGCTATTGTTTAAGTGTCAATTTTACTGTTTTTTTGTTTTTATTCTCACTACAATGTCTGTATTGAACTTTTATATTGTGCTGCTGATTTGTTCAATAAAAAAAAAATTTTCTGTTAAAAAAAAAAAAAAAAAAGTTCAATTTTAGTCTCATCAGACCAGAGCACCTTCCTCCATACATTTTGTGAGTCTCCCACATGCCTTTTCGCAAACTCAAAAAGTCAAGTTTTGTTGAAAGTAATGGCTTTCTTCTGGCTGCTCTGCCATAAAGCCCAACTCTATGGAGCACACGGTTTATTTTCGTCCTATGTACAGATACTCCAGTCTCTGCTGTGGAACTCTGCAGCTCCTCCAGGGTTACCTTAGGTCCCTGTGCTGCTTCTCTGATTAATGCTCTCCTTGCCCGGTCCGTGAGTTTTGGTGTGCGGCCGTCTCTTGGCAGGTTTGCTGTTGTGCCGTGTTCTTTCCATTTGGTTATGATAGATTTGATGGTGCTCCTAGTGATCATCAAAGATTTGGATATTTTTTTATAACCTAACCCGGACTTGTACTTCTCAACAACATTGTCCTTTACTTGTTTGGAGAGTTCCTTGGTCTTCATGGCAGTGTTTGGTTAGTGGTGCCTCTTGCTTAGGTATTGAAGCCTCTGGGGCCTTTCAAAAAGGTGTGTATATGTAATGACAGATCATGTGACACTTAGATTGCACACAGGTGGACATCATTTCACTAATTATGTGACTTCTGAAGGTAATTGGTTGCGCCAGAGCTTTTTTTATGGGCTTCATAACACAGGGGTTGAATACATATGCACATGCCAATTATCAGTTTTTTTATTTCTGAAATATTGTTTTATGTATATATTTTTCTAATTTTACTTCACCAACTTAGACTATTGTGTGCTGATTCATCACATATAATTCAGATTAAAAAAACATTGAACTAAAGACTGTAATGTAACAAAATAGGTAAAAAGCCAAAGGGGTGAATACTTTTGCAAGGCACTGTATATATCTATATAGATATATATCTATTAGAGAGAGCTATTACTATAATTACTATAGATTATAATCAAAGTCTTTTTCCAATGCTAAATTTCAAAATGACTTTTTCGGCAATTAAATCTGTTTATTTACTTGAACATTGCAAAAAGCAGTGAGCAGCATGTAACAAGTAAAGAAATGCAACTGAACTTGGTGGCTTAGTATAAATTGTAAGCCGATTGTTCAACTTTGATATACAGAAAATGAGTGATATTATATTTATAATATTCTTCAAGTGTAATCTGATCGTATAGTAAAACAACCAGACCTATTGCTGCAATGTAAAATGGTGATCGCAGTATATGTCAGGCACACAGTAGCTGATATAACAATGAATTAATTGGACCTCGGCACAATTCCAAACAGCACGGTCAGCCAGACAATTACCAGGTTGTACCATGTCACACTCCTTTGGACAGATTCTCTATTATAATCAAAGGCCAAAAGCAATTAATGCGCACACATTCTTTTCAGTCCAGAACACAGACGACAGACCAATTGAACCTAAAGAGGATTGTAGACTGAAAACAGACCTACCCTTAACTCTGTACATAATTGCCAACAAACCTGTGCCCTATGTTACTCACACTCCTCAAATTGCAGCCTAGCAGTTGGCCTGAGTGGTGATGACAACACCGCTGTGCTCCATGAATGTGTTGCCGAGCTACTGGGGAAAAAATCCTTGTATACATTGCGTTAAATTGGTGGAAAACTACCACTTTTTAAATTGTACCCACAGGCAAGCTTACTATAAGGCTTACATGTAAGTACAATAAATATCTCCTAAACATTCACTGTTAGGGAGATACTCACATCGGCAATAGTCAATAACAATATCTGGTACATGTGCAATGACGCCTCGCGTTCCAGGCACACAAAGCACGTAGTGGAATACAAAGTGCTGTGCCACGAACCCTGAAGGAAGACCAAGGGAAGATAGAGCAGTGAAAGGGAAGTCTGCTATAATGTGCTAGTATGCTGTGAATACAAACAACTTATGGCATTAACCTGCAGGAGGCTTGATTTATTTATTTATTTTAAGACTTTTCTGCAACTTTAAAGGATGAGTTCACCTTTTCACAAAAAAATAATAAATGCATGTTTTTTTGCAGGTAAAAAAATGTGCATTTATTATTTTTTGTTGCAAGAGCCTGTAAAGCCTTCCACCAGCTGCCATGCAGGTCGCCTGCAGATCTGTCAGTGTATTGACTTGCTGATACCTCGTATGAGCAAGCCAATGCATGCTAACAGGAAGAATGAATGAAATTAAAAACTACAAGCCGACAGCCGCAGAGGCCGCTGGACCTTGTAGTTTTCTGTTTACAGAGCACTGTGAATGAGTGATGTGGCCAGGTAGGCGGACACGTTTTTTATTTTATTTTAACAGCTAGTGTGTGTGTGTGTGGGGGGGGGGGGGGGGTTCCCACTAGCTGTCACAGCTGGGGTGCAGAGGCCAGTGCATTCATAACATGTTACTTGTTACACCCCAAATATGGATGTAACATGTCATGATATTATGAAAGGTGAACTTACATTTTAATGTATTGCTCTGCATGGCTTTGAAGGTTCCCATTTATCCAGGTTATAGTATGGCAAGTAGTAGATAGTCACATTCAACTGGACCTTTTCTATAATGTTGAAGATATTTCATAGCTTACTAAGCCACTTCTTCAGTCCTAATGAGTTTCCAGGAGATACCCCAGCATTTATATTCACACCTTGAATTTGCAGATGTTGATTGTCCAAGAACAGAACTGGAGGTGTGAGAGTTGTAGAACCACCCTTTTCTAGTTGTATAATTTCATTGTTGTCAGGAAGCCTGTATTGGTGTTAGTGCCTCTATTTACGTACATGGCTAAAACTGAATTGTTGTCAAATCGCCAGAGTAGAAATGTTAAAGCATTATATGTGGATGGTATTGAAGCCCTTCACCCTTGTTCAGAGATGCTTGCTCCATTTTGATATAGATGGCCACTTTATTGTCTATTATGGACCAGTTGTCCTCACTGTGCATAATGTGCACCTCACCATCTTGGAAAAAGGTCACTTTCCCTTAAGGTGTAGAAAGACTGCTGAGTCTTTGTAGAATTTTACCTCCTATGTTAGGCCATTTATTGAGAGTTTGTTCTCCCCAATATAAAGGTTTTGGCATCCCTCACTACACTACACTGCAGTTCATATACCAAGTTACTTTGCTTGTATTTTGGTGTGGAGTCGTTAGGATGGTACAAGCTTCTGTCTCAGTGCATTGCTAGGCTTGAAGAACATAGGAATGTGATGTTAAAGATCCTGCTGAGATTTTCCAACATTCCAGTTATGTACTGTATTACTCCGTCTGTTCTTGGACAATGAACATCTACAGATTCCATAGTGATTGGATTAAAGTAGAATTTTGGCTTAATCCTAACCATGTCCCCTCCCTCCTCCTCAAACCTATGCTAAGCTGTGTAAAAAAGATGTAAATACTTGCCTATTTTCAGCCTGCTCCAGTCTGGTCACGTGATCCCGCCCCCCTGTGCCAGTGCAGCTGCAGGGGAGAGGAGGGAGTGCTCACAACGAATTGGCCATTGAAGCCTATGGGTGATGTCACCTATCCAGGCTTTACTAGTCAGTGCATTCTCTCCTCTCCTCTGTAGCCGGTTGCTGGCTGACACAAGGGAGATCCTGTGACCGGACCAGAACAGGCTGAGAATAGGTAAGGAGAGGAAATTTTAAAAGTAGCTTATCCCAGAATTCTACTTTAAGGTGACTTCAGGTGTCAACATAGATGCTGGGGGCCCTGGTCTTTACAGATTCAGTATGGTAACCTTGGAAATTGACTAAGGAGATGGAGCTTAGTTGGGCTGGAGGTGTGGCTTATTTTATGCCACTACTATTAGATAAATTCTACCACTCAGGGATGTGAAATACCCAACTGACCTATAGTGAACAATAACCTAACATAAACTGTGCATATTCTGTATTGTTGGAAATAGATTAATTGAAATATTTATTTGCTTTGTTTGATACTACGCTAGGTTTTGACACTCGGCTGTAAAATACAGAAACATTTTTCGTCATTAAAGTAATATTAAGACTCGCTTGTGCTAAATATAATTTTGCTTTCACATTGTTCTAACATGGGATTTATTGGGTGTAATTACTGCCATATTGGAACACTGACAGATTACATCAGGCAGCGGAGGATTTGCTAGAACAATATTTGCTTCTTACATAAAATTGCGACGTTATAGTTTACAGCTTGGCAAAGAACGATCTCCTTAATTGTACTTCTGGCAATAAACTGGCACAAGATGAGTTGCTGATGTGTGCGCAGAAATCAGAATCTCAGGAGATTGGCTCCCCAGTGAAGCTCTTCCAGGGGATTGTCATGCTGCACAAATTACACTCTCTATTTCTCAGTCGGTTTACATGCAAATGCCAAGGGCTTCAACTAAACATAATACAGGGGGCAGCCTGGGACACAGTATGGTGACAAAAGCTAATCGCACACAATATCAGGTTCGACTGTCTCTAGAAAAGTAAAGTTAAAAAAATAGAGATGTCAGAAATGTTTACAGGGTCCATGAAAGGGTCCCGGAGTCCCAGTGGTTTTTTCTCTCTGCATAACTTGGAGCCCTTAACAGCATTTATTTGCCATAAACAACCATTGCGTTATGCAGTTTAGTTACTGGGCACTTTTTCCTTCCATTCAGGCTTCCAGTACTATACTTCTCTTCTGGTAAGGCTATTTTTTTTATAAAAGCACTAAAATAATTAAAGACATAACATTGATTAAAGGATCAAGTTCACCTTTTATGGAAAAAAAATTAAAAAATGCTCATCTTCTTGCAGGTAAAAAAATGTGCACTTATTTTCTTTTTCAACAGGAGCCTGTAAAGCATTGCGCCTGGTATTAGCAGATCACAGGTGCAATGCCAGGATTCTGCAGACTCTAATAAACTGCCTGTACCTCCGATATGGGCAGGCAGTTACTGAATTTCAGGAAGAATCAATGAGCCACGTGGATGCTCACCAGCGCCTTCGCAATTAATTGAGAACTACAAACCATCAGCCGCGCTTGCTAATGGTACTTCACAGGACTCTGAATGAATGGCGCAGTTGTGCGGGCACAATGTTTTTCAGTTGTGACAGAGGGTGCAGGAGGAGGATCCTCCTCCCGATGTCACGATGGGGTGGATCGAGGGGAGAGGAGGCAGGAAGAGCTGGAACATGTTACATGGTCCCCCCTATATACAGGTGGAACATGTTCCGGTGAACTTAGCCTTTAACCATCCTTTGTGTGCATTACACACTCACGCGTTTTTTTTTTGCATGTATCATAAGAGCACTAGCAGTGAAACTATATAAAAGGAAGGAGGTGCAATTGTCCCTGGTTATGCTGGACTTAAAGGGGTTGTAAACCTTGTGCTGCAGCAGCCCCCCCTCCCCTTTTTCTTACCTGAACCCATTCCTTCCAGGGACAGGGACGAGCACAGCAGCTCCAGCCGCTGTCTTGGGTCCTCATTGGATAGATTGATAGCAGCAGGAGACATTGGCTCCTACTGCTGTCAAATCCAGTGACAGGAGGGCAGGCCTGAGTCCTGCTGTCTGTGTCAATGGACACAGCAACAGGACTCGGGACCGCGCCGGCACAAGTGCCCCCATGGAATGCAGCTCTTCGTGGGGGCACTCAATAAGAGGAGGAGCCAGGAGCACCGCAGGGGGAACCCAGAAGAGGAGGATCGGGGCCACTCTGTGCAAAACCCTTGCACAGAGGAGGGAAGTCCAACATGTTATTTAAAAAAAAAAACCTTTACAATCACTTTAAAGCGTTTGTTACCCTAAAAAAAAAAAAAAATGGACCATGTTTCTTTAAAGCATGTTATACAGCACAGTGCTTGTGCTGTGTAATTTGGCCCCCTTTATCGCTTGAAATATCTGGCTGATCCTGCTTGGTTCTGCCCTCCCCCCTGTAAACTGACCATGGTTTATCATGTCTGCTGAGCCCTGACACCATGGTCAGTTTACGTGCCTCCATCATCCACAGCTCTCCTCAGCCCTCCTCTCCCCCCTCCCTCCCTGCCTGTCAGTGGTGATCTGCTCCCCTCCTGCTGCTATCTTAATGCAATGATATTCCTACAATCCCCTCTGCTATATTAAATAATGTCTTCAGTGTATGTGTTCTTTGAAAAAAATTCCGCTATGTACCTCATTTCATAGCGGCGCTCACATGACCGGCTGCCTCTCTCCTCCTCCTGGCTGACATTAACAGGGGTTTCTCAGCCCCACACGCTGTAGCTGTCAGATCGAGAGAGGCAGCTGGTCACCTGAGCGCCGATCAGCGCTAAAAAATGAGGTACACAGCAGCATTTTTTTCAAGCACATACACTGTGGACATTATTTATTATAGCAGAGGGGATTGTAGGAATATTGAGTGGCTTAAAGTGGTGTTCCGGCCGAAATTATACTTTTTAAATAAAAATACCCCTATAATACACAAGCTTAATGTATTCTAGTAAAGTTAGTCTGTAAACTAAGGTCTGTTTTGTTAGTTTATAGCAGTAGTTTGTTATTTTATAAACTTATAGCAGGCCGTGGCCATCTTAAGTGTGGGCATCTGAAGCCAGACTGTATTTCTTCCTGGATCTCATCCTTGCAGATCTCGCAGATGCTCAGTGCAGCACAAGCAGTGTAATAAGTTTCAGGTCAGGTTTCCATAGCAACGGCAGTTTCAGAGGAAGTTGCTGTCCCTTCCCAGAAGGCATTGCAAACAGGAAATGATGCGATGGGCCACGGCCAGGGAGGAGAAATTGAAAAATGAATACAGCAGATATACAGTAGGTGCAGAGAAAAATTTTTTTAAAAATATCCAATTCGTTTACAGTGCACAGTTTAGTGAGGGATGCTGAAGAGTTGTAAAAGTGGGTGGAACTCCACTTTAACAACCACTTCAAAAGGATTGCTGCAACCTCTGTGCTAGTGGCCAAACTTCTGATTTGAGCTCGTTAATAGGAGGCATCCTCACACAAAGTAGATTTTGCATTCTCCCATTTCACATAGGGCCATATGGTAACCTATGGTAGCCTTATATTGCACTGGTCAAAGTGTGGTAAAAAAAAAAATAAAACGCAAAAATTAAAATAAAAAAATTATTTTCCTTTTTTCTTTTTTTTTAGTACTCACCAGTCAGTGTATGATGACGCTGTACTGCACTGGTGACAGTATGTTAAAAAAAATCTTTTTAATTTCTTCATTTTCCACAAAATTATGACAAAAAATTACAACTTTAAAAAACTCGCCATGCCTCTTACTAAATACCTAAAAGGGGTCATTTGGGGGTATTTGAACTGTTCTGGCATTTTTGGGCCTCAAGGAATGAGAGTCAGTACATCAGGATTGATAATTTTTCAGATATATACCATAGTTTGTAGACCGTGTACTTTCCTGCACACTAAATAATGTACACTGATTTGGGTTATTTTCACCAAAGAAGTGTAGCAGAATATATGTTGGCCTAAATTCATGAAGAAAGATTTTTCATTTGCAAAACAAAGAAAAAAAGTGTGTTTTTTTTTTTTCAAAATTTTTGGTCTCTTTGTTTATTTAGCAAAAAATAAACCCAGTGGTGATTAAATACCACCAAAAGAAAGCTCATTTGTGTGAACAAAATGATAAAAATGTAGTTTGGGTACAGTGTTGCATGACCGCCCAATTGTCATTCAAAATGCGACAGTTGCCAAAAGCTTACAATTTGCCTGGCCAGGAAGGGGGTTAAAGTGCCCAGTATTGAAGTGGTTAAAGTGGTTTTGCTTACACTATCCGGTGCTAGCCACTATCTGTTTTTGTCAACCAACAGGGAGTTTGTTGGAATATGGCATCACTACTGATGTCCTTTTGTTTAGGAGTTCCCATTTTTCTACTATAGTGATCTACAATAACACACGTTTTGTGCCTTAGTACATTGTGGTGGCATTCCTTTTTTTGTAATTCCTTTATTTAACCAAAAGTTGCATTATACAAACCAAGGTATGGGTAAAGCAAGATACAATGACGTAGGTATGCTAGTAACAAACATTAAAGCAGAACTCCGGCCATCCATGTTCTTCTGAGCTCTGTAGTTCATCTGTAATAGGCTGCTGAACTTGCTGAAAAACTATAATTGTCTAGGGATTTCCTGTTTGTAAGACCGCTGGCTTCTATCCCTCTCCTCAGCTCAGCCAGAAGTCTGGCACTCCCCCTTGTAGTCCTCTTAAAGCCGAGCAGGGAGGAAGCAGACATGTTGTGGGCAGAGGGGGTCTCACAGCCCCTGGTATGTGCCGCCCATGGAGGAGGTGTTCTTCTCCTCTCTCCTTCCTCTGCAGTGTCAGGTATAGTATACAAGAACGCCACTTGCTGATGTATGTGTCCCCCCCCCCCCCCCCGCCGTTATTAGCACAGTGCGCTGTCAATAATAATATTAGCGGGGGGGCGGGACATCAGCGAGCGGCATTCTCGTATACTATACCTGACACCGCGAGATATCCCCCCTGTGTATATACAAGTAATTACTGATGATAATCCCGCTCTGCACTGGTGATCTCTGACATGGAGGTGACCTCTGACATGGAGGTGACCTGGTGGTCCCTGACATGGTGGTCCCTGACATTCGGCACTGATGGTCCCTGACATGGTGGTCCCTGACAACCGGCACTGGTGGCCCCTGACATGGTGGTCCGCGAACAAGCGGCACTGGTGGTCCCTGACATGGTGGTCCCTGGCGAGCAGCACTGGTGGTCCCTGACATGGTGGTCCCTGACGAGCGGCACTGGTGGTCCATGACATGGTGGTCCCTGACGAGCGGCACTGGTGGTCCCTGACATGGTGGTCCCTGACGAGCGGCACTGGTGGTCCCTGACATGGTGGTCACTGATGAGCGGCACTGGTGGTCCCTGACATGGTGGTCCCTGACGAGCGGCACTGGTGGTCCCTGACATGGTGGTCCCTGACGAGCAGCACTGGTGGTCCCTGACATGGTGGTCCCTGACGAGTGGCACTGGGGGTCCCTGACGAGTGGCACTGGGGGTCCCTGACGAGTGGCACTGGGGGTCCCTGACGAGTGGCACTGGGGGTCCCTGACGAGTGGCACTGGGGGTCCCTGACGAGTGGCACTGGGGGTCCCTGACGAGTGGCACTGGGGGTCCCTGACATGCGGCACTGGGGGTCCCTGACATGCTGCACTGGTGGTCCCTGACATTTGGCACTGGTGGACACTGATAAGTTCCACTGGTTTGCATTTATATTAAATGCATTAGGTTAATTAATTTAAATGTATTTATTAAAATGCATTCAATTAATATTATATTAATATGCATTTATAGTGTTTTGTGTGTGGGGGGGGGGGGTACTAATGGGGGATTTTTTGAAAATGAATAAAATTTACGCCATCTTGCAAAAAAGCGTGAAGTAGAGCGAAAGTTCAGTACAATGGTGTCCAGCTTCTGAAGGTTGAAGAGCGATAGTATTGCCTGTTTCACTGCCGGGAGGTTGTGTGGTACTGATTTAATCCAACGGGACATGATCGTCCTACGAGCAACCAGGAGACTTTTATATGAGTCCATTGTGTAAGGTTAAGTGGTCCTGCTGTTGATGATGGGGAAGATTGCGGTTCACATCCGAATAAACACAATAGAGGATGTTTGGGTATCCGAGCCTTATTGATTTTTAAAATGTAAGCAAGCACAGTCCCAGTATAAAGTAATGGTTGGGCATTCCCAGAGAGGGTGAAACAGTGTAGGATGTTATAGTGAACACCAGGGGCATTGCGCTTGAGTAGAGTCTGCCACATTGATGCAGAATGGGTAGTATGCCCTGTGGATGATTTTAAATTGCGTTTCATGCCACGTCACTGAGATCGTTAGTTTGCAGATGTATCGGTATCCCTCTAGGATCTTTTCCGGAAGTTCGTTATTGTTGTAGATGGTAGACCACTTTTGGAATGGTGCAGGATGGTATTTATTAGATTTGTGTGTAATAAGGTGGGCGTAAAGGCTGGAAATGGAATAGTCGTTCCTTACTGTATCAATGAACGATTTTTGAAGGGGATCTGTCTGAGGTCCACAACAAGACCGTAAATGGTTTAGTAGCTGATGGTAATAGAAGATGTGCGCTGATGGTAAAAAAAATTCTCGTGAGAGGGTTTGGAAGGACTTGAACTCGCCAGGTTTGGCATTCATTTTTAATGGGGCATGGCTTTTTATTTGTTTTTTTGAAGGGGGGGGGGGGGATAGGTGCCTTAGTTCATTGCCAGTAAGGCAAAAATCTGAATTTTTTTTGTGATCCAATCCACCATTGATTTTTAAAATTCGACCAACCAAGCCTTTAATTTCCCCTCCTGTTGCTACAGAAAAGAAGTTTCGTGGCTGGGTTTTGTTTTGTTTTTTAAGATTTTCGAAAATTTGACCCATGTATGGCCTGCCTAAGTTCATTTGAAGGGGTTGTCTTAGCACAAAAGAAAAGCCTATGTGGTAATGCAACAAACTGCAGCAGAAAAGTGTGAATCCGGCCTTTGTCTGCTAGGGGGTTTCATCTTTGTTGAGGTAATTGAATATAAGAAGTTTTCTACTTGTATGTTCAAAAAAGGAAGGAATTTGGGACTTTAAATGAGGCAATGTGACTTGATACATGTAAGTAAATGTACATTTATTGGTGTGTTGGCATGATATGAATACGTAGCATAGACCTATAACACATACACAGGTAATTTTATTTATATATATATATATATATATATATATACACACACACACATACACTGTATAGCATAAAACATCATATTAACATCCATATACATACACACACGGATTAGGCAGCACCATCAGCTTTGCAGTACACAACAGCTTTGGATATAGATTAGTACCAGATGTATAGAAGTATGTATGAAAATTAATAACATAAAAAAAAATGTGCATAAAAAGATGAAATCCTTAAAAAGCGTGTAGCTACATCCTAAATTTCAGACGCATTTCATGTATTATAACACTTGTTCAGTGAAGGATGTCTAAGAATATCTGCAAAAAAACTGAGTATAAGTATATCTAGCTTTTAAACTAAATTTCGTAAGAAGAAACAGGGTTCCTGTTCCTAAATACTTGCATACAACCAAAGGCAAAAAATATATATATGCAGCTGTGGGAAACGGGGACCGCCAGGGCTTGAGAATTTGTCTGTCCTGGGAGCTGAGGTATTGAGGAGCTCAATAGTAATGGGACGCAGGCAAACTGACCCCAAACAAAGAAGTACTCATCTTCATAATGTGATAGGGCGTGATAGCCAAAGGTAAGTTTGGCAGAAGGGTCTGTGTTGGATAAATAAAATATCCGTCAGAGATTATACTTGATGAGATAAGAGTGAGTAGAGACTGGATACCAAAGTGAGAAGTTAAAAAAAGACATATACAAACAGGGTTGTGGTTGTAAACCACAACCTGTGTGAGAAATAGGAGTGATAAGTGACCATGGATGTTTTGGGTTGTCTCCAGAAAAGTAATAGAGGGGAAATCTTCCAATGGGGACACTAATTCTGGTGACCTGGGTGCCCAAGGAATTCCCTTAATTTGCAGGGATTTCCTCTCACTTCCTGTTTGGCTATGGGACAGGAAATGAATGGAAAGCTCCGCAATGGGACAGGGATGACGGAAAAAAAATCTGACAGGGGTTATAACCCTCCCTTATGCTATACATAATGAAAAAAAGTTTTGCCTATAGTTCTACTTTAAGTGGAAGTGAGTGTAATCAGTGGGCACAATGCAGTAACAAATTGACAAGGATATTAACCCTTCCACATTGAATCCAAAATAAAAAAAAGGCTGTTGGTTTAATTTAAAATCGAGTATTACTAAGTAACATTAAAGCGGAACTTCATTCATTTTTTCATCTTTCCATCTATTAAATCTTCTGCCCTTGTTGTTTTAACTTTGGATAGTAAAACATTTTTTTTTTGCCAATAAATACTTTGTACAGCCAACTTTCTGTTTCTTATCTGGAAAAATGTCTAGGTTTGACATCATGCACAGCTCTCTCTCTCACTCTCGTGAGAGTTTGCCAAGAAAGGAGGGGGGATGAGTCATAAGAGGGCCAATCAGAGCTGCAGAGCTGGAGGTATGCCCCTATGTGTCTGTGTAAATCCAGGAAGTAAACAGGTAGCAGGTTCCGCTGCCCACAGTTAAAATGGCTGCAGCCAGACTCAGTGGAGGGAGATTTCTGCAGCATATTTGGCAAGTACAGAATCACAGTATATATAAAATAATATGCAAAGTGGTTGGAGGGAAGCTTCAGAATGGTAAAGATGTTTTTATTACAAATTATGTGAGCAGACTGCAGTTCCTCTTTAATGTGGACACTGGATGGCTTGGCAAACATCTTCTAATTATCAAGTAGGCTATTCTAGCACTGCTTTTGTGCAGATTGTGTTTTTTGATGTGATTTTTCTCATGTATTTATTTTGCAGGATGCCGAGCAGAGAAACCAAGAATTAGAAGATAAAGTGAGAGCATTGAGAAAAGAAGTGGAGGAAAGCAAGCACAGACAAGGCCACTTGAAACTGGAACTTAAACACTTCCTGAATATATTGGATGGAAAAATTGATGATTTGCACGAATTCCGTCAAGGACTTTCCAAGCTAGAAATGGATAGCTAGAGTGTGGTGAATTTTTTTTTTTTTTTTTTTTTTTTTTTTTATACACTAGACCCTTACAGTGCAAACGAAGGCCTTGGGGCTGCTGTGCTTTTTTTATTTTATTCAGTTTTTTTCTCTTTTTTGCACCTTGAGTGCTAGTATCATTAAGTTTAGTCTGTTTTTGGCAACCAGTAGTGGCCTAAACGTTCAAAGCCATTTTTTACGGTTTTTACAAAATCAGAGCCATTGAAATTATTCCATGCATCAGACAAAAAAAAAATTATAAAATTTGATAGTTTGACACTAAATCACCGACTGTGTGGTTATGTATAACAATTGTTTATTTATTTGTTATAACAGAAAAA
Source organism: Aquarana catesbeiana (assembly GCF_042186555.1). Taxonomy (NCBI): domain Eukaryota; kingdom Metazoa; phylum Chordata; class Amphibia; order Anura; family Ranidae; genus Aquarana; species Aquarana catesbeiana. The sequence continues at coordinate 61,824,333 of NC_133326.1, read as the reverse complement.
TACCTAAAAAAAAAAAAAAAAAAAAAGAAAGAAATTTGGATCACAGTGTGGCAAAAATAGTCGAATCTCTTGTCCTCCAGTCCCACTTCTAGGTTGGAAATGCAATAAGTAAAAGCACATAAGAATGTTTATTGGTTGTACGGTTTGAAACAGTGCTCTGCAAGCCTTGCAATAATTCCTATGACACATTGGATTAGGCAGAGTCTGTGATGGATGTACTGCAATATTTTCACTAGTATGGTATTGCTGTAAGTTGACAGGGTTACTGGAACCTTATACACTGCCACAGTTTAACTAGAAGAACAAATGGATCTTTAGAAGTTATAAATAAGAGTTATATATTTAGTACAATACAGAATATTTATTAAAGATACTGTATAGAATATAGTGGCAAAAAGACAAAGTAACATTCACTGCTGTGGTTGTTCGTGGAAAAGTTTTTTCATGTTGTATTCATACACAGGAATACTTTACTAACTATATAAAAGGGGTAGTTTTCCTTTTAAAAGAACTTCCATTGACTTTAAGATTTGAATATTAGAAGAGGACACACAACTGGCAAGTTTTGTTTTGGTTTTTTTACCTTGGATCCACAACTTTGCAGTCAATGTGCTTTAATTAACATGCAGCAATGAACAAAAACGGCACACAACTCTTTTTTTGAGCAGCACGGAATGTGTGTTGTACAGTTCGGGTGTGATGCCTGCTACTTTCATTGATTTTAAATAATGGCACAACAAAGTACAGCACATTATGAGTTACAGAAACACGTGGTGCCATGCGTGTTTCAGCAAAGCACAAGTCTGAATAAACCCAATAACATTTGGGGACCCTAGTATGAGTTCTGGCCCCACAGTTGAGCACGTTGGCTTTGTAGCCAATGTCATGTTTTCCATATATTTCTATGGAAAATCCAACTGGCAGTATGTGACCACATTGCATCAATACTCAACATAAAGCAAACCAAGGTCAAAGCTGGAGGTAGACCCTAGATCTCATTGTAAGAGTTTCTGTCTATTGTTCCCAAATGTTAAAAGCAGCAGACGTGATTTAATCCACTGTCATCAGGGTAAAACAGGGTTGTCAATTTTCAGTGGGCATGTCACTCATAGTCAACAAAGGAAAGGGCTGATGGACTAAACCAGTGGTCTCCAAACTGTGGCCCATGGGCAGATTGTGGCCCTTTGCTTGCTTTTATCAAGCCCTTGGGGCACTATTCCTCCCACTGACACCAACAAGGGGGCCCCATTCCTTCTACTGATACCAATAGAGGGGAACAACGCCTCTCACTGACACCAACAATGGGACATTTTTCCTGCCACTGATGCCAGTGATGGGACACTATTCCTCTCACTGACACCAACATGGAAGCATAATTTCCCCCACTGATATAAATAATTAAGCACTATTCCTCCCACTAATACCAATGATGGGCCACTATTCCTCCATCTACTGACTACAGGCACAATGTAATTTTTTTACTCCCACTGACACTGGGGCATTTTCTACTTTCCGCCTGAAGTCTGAAGGACAGTAAATCGACCCTTTGTTTACAACATTTGGAGACCCCTGGTCTAAACCATTGTTGCTGACATTAAAACATATTGGATAAAATGAATGCTATTACTGTGGCATTAGACATTCAATCTAATCAGACCTCATCAGACATTATGATGGCGATTTCATTGCTTCCATGCTAATTTTATAGAATCATTGTTTGGATGTGTCTGCTTCTGCTCTTTATATATGAATATGTAGCAGAACATTTGTAAAGGCTAGGGGGCTGTTTTGCCTCCTGAACAGACAATGGTCAGAAGATAGCCCAAGCGATATACTATGCCATTCATGCGTTAGCGATATCATTAGTGAATAGTAGTTTTATAATGGATAAGTTGCACAAATTTACTGCTACCATGATAGACAGGCAACATGCACACTTAAAAGAAACCTGTAGGGAAAACAATTATGCCTGTCGATGCATAGTAGGCCATAAAGCACCTTCTCTTCCCTCTGCCCTGGTTCCATTACAAAAGCCCCAGTGTTCTTGATTTGGGCACATATGTACAGCCTTCCTGCCTCCCACCTCAGAATACTCTGTGCCACTTTTTAAAAAGCTCAAATTTGCATGGAAATTATGGGAGGTCAGAGATAAGTGCTTATAGTGCCTGCTATGCAATGGCAGGGTTTTTTTTATTTTTGCTTATCCCCTACGGGACCACATTAGTAGGGACTTCTCCTCAGGTAAGCAGACATCACTCATTTTGCATGGGGCAGGTAAATACACATTTTGTCTTTGCAGATTGAGATTGTCACGGCAGTGCAATTTGTCCTAGTAATATCGGTGGCATGATGGGTCACCACAAAATGCCTTATACATTAGAAACGCCAATGTTAAACTTATACTTTCCCTTTTATATTGTAATAAAGGGTGTATTGTTTGGTAAATGAATATTCAACAGTTGATGTGTGTAACAAGCCATGGCTGAGAACGTCTACATACACAGACCTCAAAGTTTCCAAGTCAATGTTCACAGGGCTGTTACTTTGAATATATGACAAATTCTGCCTCATGGTTCTCTAATGATGTTTCTCTTGTAATTAAAAATAAATTAAAATGTTTGACACAAACTGGGGTTTCTCTTACAATAGAAGTGCTGAAACAAACCATGGTTGCCATTTTTCTTGATTTATGCATTTGAAATAATAAAAAAAAAATCTTCAGGATAATAGGATTATCTACAAAAAATGTGGTTAAAGCTCACCTGTTAGGCCACATGCACACTGGGTGTTTATCCTGTGTGTCCAATCCTGGCATTTTCATGTGCCAGGCAGACGCAGGTTCAGTGTCCAGCCCCATTGTCTGCAGCCTGTTAAAGTCTGTGAGAGGCTGAAATATTCTGCAGCTGGAACGCTGTACCAAGTGGTACATTTAAAGCCCTATGCATTCAGAGCATACCCAGAATGCAAAATACCTACATTCCAGACATACAGTGGATATAAAAAGTCTACACACCCCTGTTAAAATGTCAGGTTTCTGTGATTTAAAAAATTTAGACAAAAGATAAATCATTTCACAACTTTTTCCCCCTTTAATGTGACCTATAAACTGTACAACTCAGTTGAACAACAAACTGAAATCTTTTAGGGTGAGGAGTAAAAATAAAATAATGTGGTTGCATAAGTGTGCACACCCTCTTATAACTGGGGATGTAACTGTTCAGAATTAAGCAATCACATTCAAACTCATGTTAATTAGGAGTCGGTACACACCTGCCATCATTTAAATTGCCTCTGATTAACCCCAAATAAAGTTCAGCTGTTCTAGTAGGTCTTTCTTGACATTTTCTTAGTCGCATCCTACAGCAAAAGCCATGGTCCGCAGAGAGCTTCCAAAGCATCAGAGGGATCTCATTGTTAAAAGTATCAGCAAGGAGAAGGGTGCAAAAGAATTTCCAAGGCATTAGCTATATCATGGAACACAATGAAGACAGTCATCATCAAGTGGAGAAAATATGGCACAACAGTGACATTACCAAGTACTAGACTTCCCTCCAAAATTGATAAAAATACGAGAAGAAAAATGGTCAGGGAGGCTGCCAAGAGGCCTACAGCAACATTAAAGGAGCTGCAGGAATATCTGGTAAGTACTGGCAGTGCGGTACATGTGACAACAATTTCCCATATTCTTCATGTGTCTAGGATATGGAGTAGAGTGGCAAGACAGTAGCCTTTTCTTTCCAAAAAAAATCCAAGCCCAGCAAAATTTTGCAAAAACACATCTGAAGTCTCCCAAAATGTGTTATGGTCTGAGGAAACTAAAGTTAAACTTTTTGGCAATGATTCCAAAAGATATATTTGGTGCAAAAACAATACTGCACGTCACCAAAAGAACACCATACCCAGAGTGAAGCATGGTGGTGGCAGCATCATGCTTTGGGGCTGTTTTTCTTCAGCTGGAACAGAGCCCTAGTTAAGGTAGAGGGAATTATGAACAGTTCCAAATACCAGTAAATATTGGTACAAAACCTTCAGGCTTCTGCTAGAAAGCTGAACAGAAGGAGAAAACTTCATCTTTTAGCATGACAACGACCCAAAGCATACATCCAAATCAACAAAGGAATGGCTTCACCAGAAGAAGAAGAAAGTTTTGGAATGGCCCAGCCAGAGCCCAGACCTGAATCTGATTGAAAATCTGTGGGGTGTTCTGAAGAGGGCTATGCACAGGAGATGCCCTCGCAATCTGACAGATTTGGAGTGTTTTTGCAAAGAGTGGGCAAAGATTGCCAAATCAAGATGTACCATGTTGATAGACTCATTCCCCAAAAGACTAAGTCCTGTAATAAAATCAAAAATTGCTTCAACAAAGTATTAGTGTAAGGGTATGCACACTTATGCAACCATATTTTATTTTTTTTAGTTTTACTTCCCTCCACCTAAAAGACTTCAGTTTGTTGTTCAACTGAGTTGTACAGTTTATAGGTCACATTAAAGGTGGAAAAAGTTCTGAAATTATTTCTTTGTCTCATTTTTTTTTACATCACAGAAACCTGACATTCTAACAGGAGTATGTAGACTTTTTATATCCATTGCCTGTCCCTGACCAAATAGGGCTTAATTGTATCTACCACTGTGTACAGCGTCCAACCACAGTGTATTTCAAGCGCTCATAGATTTTGACAGGAAGCAGAGCTGGACGCTGCACCTGTGGCTAGCGGATGCACATAAAAGCCAGGACCAGACGCACAGAGGCTAAACACATAGTGTACATGTGGCCTTCCAAACCTTGACCATTTATACTGAACTTATGATGAGAAAATGCATTACCATGATTACTTATCAGTGAAAACTGCATGTTAAAACAATCGGTAGATCCAGAGATGCAGGCAGCTTAAATTGTAAGATGTAAATCTTGCCTCCATGTAGGCCTATTAATGTTCTAGGCAGCCCTGCTAACCAATAGGGAGGCTAGAGAGAAGAGGCGTCAATCTCCATTTGAAATGGATGAAATTTACAGAATTAACTTTGCACATGTAACATATTTATTTTGATTGAAAATGAATATGTCAATCCAAAAATTTTATGCAATTTTTTTATCATTTAATGTTGGATGTTGCAGTCATGTGCAATGCTCTATGTCAGAGATCTCCAAACGACGGCCCTCCAGCTGTTGCGGGGCTACACATCCCATGAGGCATTGTAAAACTCTGACATTCACAGACATGACTAGGCATGATGGGAATTGTAGTTCCTGAACAACTGGAGGGCCCTAGTTTGGAGACCCCTGCTTTATGTCCACTAACCATCCAAAAGTCTATAGTCCATCTTGGGAGCAAGCAAGAGAGGGTGGCTACATTCCTACATACAAAAGGACCACAAACGTAGCGATCCTCAACAGGAAGTCAGCTCACAGCAGCAATAGTTTAGATACTCGCCCACCCAGCGGATCCAGCACTGTCCTGCTGAGATCCTCTTCTCTGCAGCCGCCGCTCGGGTACCACACTGTCGTGTTTCTGTGTGAGATCACCCTCTTCGGGTGGAGAGGAGGGGCTTCTGATTTGAGGGTGAAAATCCACTTTTAAGAATATTTACTCAATTCATTTTTTTTAAATCTCTATCAGAATATGTACATATGTGTGCAGACTTTTCTGAATTCCCTGATGTGCACACTTGTTTCTGATCTGTGACTCAAAATGTATTAAAATTAGGGTTGACATAATAACAATGCAACTAGAATGTTCAAAAGGAGGTCAGCGGTGACAGCTTCCACATTTCTCTTTGGATGCAGCCATTGGGATAACACTTACGCAGGCCATAGTTGATGTGCAATTTTCTTTCCTTCAACCACAGGTTGCATAAAAGAAAATTGCAAATTTTTTCCCATAAACACTAACATGGAGCTGTTCTTCCAGCAGGGGGGCACGGGGAGACATCCCTGCTGGGGAAACAGTGATTATTGCTAGCGGTTGCAGCAGCTGGTAATAATCGCATATTAGAAATCTGACATGCTGGTCGTACCCAAGTCGATTTATGGATCAACTTGGATACGATTAGCCTGCCCATACATGGATCGAATCTTGGCCGGTCCCTGCTGAACCGGCCAAGATTTGAGCTATCTATGGCCGCCTTTACTTTGACATTGTTCCACACCCCATTCACAAAGCATTACCTAACAAAGTGTTAAAGGTTTAGAAATCAGGCTTCTTCATTGAATGTTAATGAGTGGACAATCAAACTGTCCTAAAGCTGGCCATACATTATTCAATTTTCTTTACATTTACCTTCAACTATGTAGTAGAAGGGCCTGCCTGAATGCATACAAAATTGAAAGTATTATATGGTTTTGGTAAATCTAAAGGAAATTTGTAGAAGAAAATTGTATAATGTATGGCCAGCTTTAAGATAGATTCACTCCTGACATTGTAAAAAAATAAAATAAATCAATCAGACACGAGGCCTTCTCCTGAGAAAAGTCTAAAAGGTAAAAAAAAAATTGTTTTATGTTTTTTTGGTATGCTGTGTGAATGGAAACCCTTAAAATACATAAAGTGGGGTTTTCTCAATTTGGAAAAGTGGAAATGCACTTAAAGCCAAAACCTATTTTTTTTAACATAAATCTCCTTAACCACTTGCCGGCCGCCCAATAGCAGTACAGGGGCGGCCACGCTGCGCAGGATCACGTGTATATATACACGTGATCCTGCACTTCGGGCTCTGATGCACGCCACCGGTGACCCACTCCTGCGGTGGTTATACACAGCCGGAGCTGATCTGCGGGTACCGTGGACTTGATGTTCCCCGGCACTTGCTACTCATACAGCATAGAGGGAGAACTGCAGTCAGTCTATGTAAACAAGGCAGATCGCCGTTCTGTCAGTAGGGAAGGCATGGATCCTGTGTTCCTGCAAAGCAGGGACATGGAACCATGCCTTCCCCTAGTAAAAGCACCTCCTCCACAGTACATTAAAACACAGGCTAGGCACACAGTTAACCCTTTGTTTGCCCCTGATGTTTAACCCCTTCCCAGCCAGGGTCATTAGCACAGCGACAGTGCATATTTTTAGCACTGATCACTGTATTAGTGTCACTGATCCCCAAAATGTGTCACCTCAATATCTCAATCCCTAAAGTAACTGATCGCTGCCATTACTAGTATAAAAAGTATAAATCTAATTGTAGACTCTATAACTTTTGCGCAAACCAATCAATATACCCTTATTGGGATTCTTTTTACCAAAAATATGTAGCACAATACATATTGGCTTAAATTTATGATGAGATTAGATTTTTTTTTTTACATTTTTTTATTGGATATGTTTAATACCAGAAAGTAAAAAACAAATAAATAAAATCAAAATTGTCGGTCTTTTTTTGTTTATAGTGCAAAAAAATAACTGCAGAGGTGATCAAATACCACCAAAAAAAGCTCTATTTGTGGGGAAAAAAAATGACACAAACTTTTTTTAAGTACAGTGTTGCACAAACACGCAATTGTCAGTTAAGTGGCTGGGCCATGAAGGGGGATAAATCTTCCGGAGCTGAAGTGGAAATGGCACACAGACGGCAAAAAAAAACAAAACGTTTTCCTACCCTATCCAGTACTTTTGAAAAAGTGTTTTAATTTCGATATACTTTAAAGGTAAGTCTTACCATAATTTGCATGCCATTATTCATTATTATTATTATTATTATTATACAGGATTTATATAGCGCCAACAGTTTGCGCAGCACTTTACCACATCGCGGAAGATAGTACAATTACAATACAATTCAATACAGGAGGAATCAGAGGGCTCTGCTCGTTAGAGTTTACAGTCTAGAAAGGAGGGTCAAGTGGAACAAAGGGTAGTAGCTGTGGGGGATGATCAGATGGACAAAATTAAAATACAGTTGTTAGGTATGGGTTGGATGGGCTTCCTGAAGAGGAGGGTTTTCAGGGATCGTCTAAAAGCTAATAGAGTAGGAGATAATCGGACAGATTGGGGTAAGGAGTTCCATAGGCTTGGAGAGGCTCGGGAAAAGTCCTGGAGGTGAGCGTGGGAGGAGGTGATGAGAGAGCTAGAGAGCAGGAGGTCTTGAGAAGAACAAAGAGAACGATTAGGTTGGTATTTTGAGACTAGGTCAGTCATGTAGCTGGGGGCAGAGTCGTGGATGGCTTTGTAGGTAGTTAGTATTTTGAATTTAATTAGTTGGGTAAGCGGAAGCCAGTGGAGGGATTGACAGAGAGGAGTAGCAGACAGAGAGCGATTGGTAAGGTGGATGAGTCTGGCATGTGTAAAGGTAAGCCAGTGAGGAGGGTGTTGCAGTAATCGAGGCAAGAGATGACCAGGGAGGGAATTAAGAGCTTTGTTGTGTCATTGGTTAATAAGGGGCGTATTTTGGAGATGTTGAGGCGGCAAAATTTGGACAATGTGAAAGGAAAAATTGATTTATTTTAACCAGTTCCGTTCCAGCTGCTGCAGTTTTACAGCGGCAGGTTGGCTCGGCTGGGCAAATCGATGTTACCTTACATCGGCGCACGGCCGTCAAGGGCGACGATCGGATTCGCTTCAGAACCAATCAGTCCCCAGGCCCAGGCCAATGATTTCTGGCCTGGACCTGGTGATCGGTTTTAGCGAATGAGATCCTCCCCTGCCTGTGTAAGTGTAAACACAGGCAGGGGAAGTGATGTCATCTCCCCTCGTGGAACTCTTTTCCGTTCCAGAGAGAGGGGAGAAGACATCTCAGAGTAAGATACACCAACACTACACTGACACAGTACACATAGGCACACATTTCACCCCCCGATTCCCCCCCCCCCCCAAGTTAACCCCTTCACTCCCTGTCACTGTGTCACCCAGTGCAGTGTTCATATTTTTTTTTTATCACTGTACTGGTGTCATTTGTGACACTAATCAGTGTTGGGGTACTTAGTAGTAGCCCCAGATAGGTCTAGGAACACCCCCTAACCCCCCTAATAAAGGTTTAACCCCTTGATCACCGTATTAGTGTCAAGGGTGACGCTGGTTAGTTAGTTGTTTTTTATAGCGTCAGGGCACCCGCCGTTTATTACCTAATAAAAGGTTTAACCCCCTGATCACCCGGCGGGTGACATCAGTCAGGTTTTAGCGTCAGTCAGGGTCTGTGTCGCCCCAGGCACCGTCAGATTAGTGCCAGTAGCGCTAATACCCACGCACACACCATACACCTCCCTTAGTAATATAGTATCTGAATGAATCAATATCTTTGATCTGATCAGAACTATATTAGCGTCCCCAATAGTTTAGGGTTCCCAAAAACGCAGCGTTAGCGGCATCAGCCCAGATACCTGCTAGCACCTGCATTTAGCCCCTCCGCCCAGCCCACCCAAGTACAATATCAATCGATCACTGTCACAAAACACATAACTGTCGCATTCAGGCCTGATCCCTGTGAACACTAACCGTTTTTTTGGTAGCTTTTGAAGCAGTTGCTGACAGGTGCTCTTTTTTTTTCCTTTGAGTCTCACTAGTGTACAAGTAAATTTAGAGGCCAAAATGTCCAATCGAAGGTACACTAGTGAAGAGGTCTACACATTTCTGAGCCTGACAGATAAGTGTGAACAGGAAGTCGCCCATCTGTCCGATTCTGGCTCAGAATACGAACCAGTATGGACGACGGAGTAGTGGTCTTAGCCAAGGTCAGGCATACCGACCCCATTCTTCTGCTGTTGTTGAGGTGCAAGAACCGCAGGGCTCTCGTATAGAGCAGAGAGTCAGTACTAGTGCTGCTCATCCTTCTGGTGAACTGGCAAGCACCAGCGGCCTAGTACACCCTGGTCGTACATCCAGCACTGCAGTAACACTTGGTGATGTGGCGAGTCCCATAAGTGCAGTTCAAGCTGGTGAGGTGGCTAGCACAACTAGTGTCCCGCAGCCACCAAGAAGACAAAGACAAGCCCGTTGAGCCCATAGTGCCCTTCCTGCTGCATTTGCCAATCCGAATTGGGAGCCCACCACTTCTGCAGCACCCCGTACTTCCCCCATTCACTGGCCAACCCAGAATTTAGGTGGAAACAGTTGATTTTACATCACTTGATTTTTATTCGCTGTTTTTCACAGAAGATCTCTATAGATCTGTTGTGGACCACAGCAATTTGTATGCTGGTCAATTCATCGCCGCTAATCCCCAGTTAGCCCTTACCAGAGATTGGAAACCTATCATGGTTTCTGAATTTTTTTTTTTGCAAATATAATTTTTATTGGTTTTCAAAAAAAAAAGGGCAGGGCCCCAGAAAGTGAAGAAAAACATTCAATAGAAAGAGGTGGTCGCAGCCTCCCGACAATATATCTTGACATTGTATAAGACAGTTCAAAAAATGTGTTGAGCAGAATCTGTCAGCTTCCCAATATTTCTGAGATATACATATTATTCTGTGTTATTGTTATATAACTTCAGTCTCGAGAATACATGTATATAACACCAATCTAGATGTCTATTCGTGTATCATGTCTTATACTTGGAAGCTTTTTTAGTTCAATCAGGTGGCTACAACCAGAAATTGAAGTAAAGAGAAAGAAGAGCAAGTAGTAGGAAGAAAATGAAAACAAGAGGGGGAGGAAGGTAGGTGGGGGGGGGGAGGAAAGAAGGGGAGGGAAAGTTAGGGGGGGGTAGGGGGGGGTGGCCAGCGTAGTTTCTTGGATAAGTGAGTCATTCTATAATGGGTGAACTGTGAGCTTTCCCTTCATCTGAGTATTTAAACATGTTCCAGAGTGTCCAAGTTTTTTGGTAGACTGCTTGTCTGTTTTGAGCTGTCATTATGAGATCTTCCATTTTGTTTATATTTTCGACTTTCTGCAGCCACATCGAGATGGTCGGTGGGGACTGCTGCTTCCAGAGTATAGGAATGCAAGATTTAGCTGCATTTGTTAAATGACTCAAAATAAATTTTTTATATTTTTTGGGCGTCATAGAGGAAATGTGGAGTAGAAAGAATGCCGGATCGTTCGGGATCTGATATTCTGTGAATTTCTGGGAGATGGAGCAAACCATAGTCCAGAAGTTCTTTAGCTTACTACAGGACCAGAACATGTGCAGTAGCGTTCCCTCATCTTTCTGGCATCGCCAGCAGTATTTTGATGTACCTGGGAACATAACATGTAAACGGCTAGGTGTTAAATACCACCTAGTTAAAATCTTATAGTTCGTCTCCTGTGTTTTAGTGCATACTGATGATTTGAGGGAGAGCGCGATCATGTTCTGCTTCTGTATTGTCGTGAACGAGGTTTGGAGGTCTGTTTCCCATTTTGTAATGCACGGCAGGTCGAGAGGTTGTGAGGGTGTATTTAAAAGAGTGTACATCTTAGATAGGAGCTGTGGTAGTGGTTCTGTGTCTGAGCATAGTTCTTCAAACGGGTTTGGGAGTGTCTGGAGAAAATGGCGTATTTGTACTGCACTCCAGAATTCGAGTTTGAATGGGCCTGTTGGATCCATTAGTTCTGGGATGGAGGGCCATTTGTCTTGTCTCACGAATTGTGAAGCTCCAACATAGTTAGAGTTCCTCAATGCCCGAAACTGTCCCGGATTAATTCCGGGTGGAAATTTGGGGTTCCCCAGTATAGGGGTTAAGGGAGATTCTTTGGTCGTTAATGAGGCCTGTAACGTTGCTTGTAAACATTGTTTAATAGTATTGCCTATGAGGGGGTGAGACTTCAGTTCTAGTGGGAGGGAGTCCCAGCACCATATCGCCGTCTGAAGAGGTATTGTAGATTGATGTTGTTCTATTTGTGCCCATAGTTTAGCTTCTCTATGTCGTTGCCAGTCAACTACCCTGCCTAAGTGGACTGTTTGGTAGTACTTCCGGATGTCTGGAAGCGCAATGCCCCCATAAAGTTTTGGTCTGGATGGCTGTTGTCTTGGGATGCGCGGTGCTTTATGTGCCCAAACAAAGCGCATGAAAAGAGTTTGCACTTGTTTAAGATATGTGGCGGGTATCTTAATTGGTAAAGCTTGGAACAGGTACAGAAATTTTGGTAATATACTCATCTTGAGTAGATTGCATCGCCCAAACCAGGAATGCAGTCCAGTATTCCAGTCATCTATCCATATTTTAGTCCTGGCTAATAAGGGAGGAAAGTTACTGGCATAAAGAAGGGCTGGGTCAGGAGGTATTTTTGTACCTAAATAAGTTAGAGCAGAGGTAGTCCATCTGAATTTGAAACTCGATTGCAAATTTGTAAGACAGTTGGCTGGTACTGAGACTCCCATTGCCTCTGATTTTGAAAAGTTGATTTTTAAATTTGATAATTTCCCGTATCTTTCAAATTCTCTAAGGAGGTTGGGTATAGAGACCACTGGGTTGGTTAGGGAGAAAAGTAAATCATCTGCGTAGGCTGAAATCTTATGTTGCATGGGACCTAGTGATATTCCTTGTATATCGGGGTTTAATCTTATTTGGTATAGGAAAGGCTCTAATGAAAGGGCAAAGAGTAGGGGGGAGAGGGGGCATCCCTGTCTCGTTCCATTTGTAATTGAGAAGGGGTCGGATAGGACCCCGTTTGCTTTCACTTGTGTGGTGGGGTTTGAATATATACCAGCTATTCGGCTAATCATCACCTCTCCTAGTCCTATATGCCTGAGTACCGCAAACATAAATTGCCAATTTACGCGGTCAAACGCCTTTTCAGCGTCAGTGTTAAGGAAGACACAGGGGATCTTTCTGGATCTGGTGATGTGTAATAGATTTAACACCTTTGTAGTGCTATCTCTAGCCTCCCTAGAGGGAATAAATCCCACCTGGTCTAGATAGATAAGTTGTCGGAGGTGACGTGCCAGCCGAGTCGCCAGAATTTTAGTATAAATCTTGAGATCAAGATTTAACAGTGATATCGGTCTGTAGCTACCACAGGCTGCCGGATCCTTCCCCTCTTTGTGTATCACCGAAATGTGGGCTCCCAAAGTTTCTCTAGCAAAAGCCTCCCCTGCTCCTATCTTGTTAAACAATGTGACCATACGTGGTCCCAGTATGGGTAAGAGAATTTTATAATACTGTAGTGTATACCCGTCAGGGCCTGGGGCTTTACCTGGTTTCATTGATCCTAAAGCTTTTTGGATATCTGTTAGGGTAATGGGTTCATCCAGTTCATCTCTGATTTCTGGAGAGAGGGATGTCATTTGGGAGGAGATTATATATTCCTCTATTTCGGTAATAGAGGGAGTTGACTGTGGCAAATTGTATAATTTGGAGTAGAACTGTCTAAATTCTTCAGTAATTTGTGCAGGTAAGGTCGCCTTTTTGCCTTTGGAGGTAGAGATGTGTGGGATGTAGGTCGCAGATTTGTGAGTTCTGACCATTTGAGCCAGTAGTTTCCCGCATTTGTTTCCTGACTCATATATCTTTTTATGACATATTTGTAGGGCTGCTTTTGCTCTATATTGTAAGAGGTCTGTAATTTTTCGTCGGACAGTTGTCAGATTCACGTCGGAAGTCCTTGTAGGGGCGTGTTTGTGTCTGGCTTCTAAGGTAGCTAGGTCAAGTAAAAGTTGGGACAGTTGTTTATTTCTCTCTTTTTTAATGCGAGCTCCATGGGATATAAAAATCCCTCTAAGGACTGCTTTGTGGGCTTCCCACAGTATTCCCGGGTCGCAGTCTGGTTGGTCATTCTCTTTAAAGTACAGGTCAAGTGTTCTAGTCACTTCAGCCAGTATTTCGGAGTTCTGCAGGAGGTTTTCATTTAGATGCCAAAAACGGTGTCTCGGGGATGAGGTGTCCGACAAACTATAGGTTAGGAATATAGGTGCATGATCTGACCATGTCCTATTTCCAATTGAGGTCTGTTCTACAGCATGTAGCTGAGTGTGGGGGATCAGAAAATAGTCAATTCTGGTGTACAAGTGATTTACACTTGAGTAAAAGGTATAGTCGCGTTCTCCCGAGTGTTGTAAGCGCCAGACATCAATTAGCTGGGCGTGATGTAGTGTCTTAGCTATTCGTTTAAGTTGGCATGGTGGGATCGATGTTCTACCCGTCAACGTGTCCGCCGAGGGGATTAACGGCGCGTTAAAATCACCCCCCATAATTAGTTGGCCTTCTCTAAACTCGTTCAGTTTCTCTAGAGTTTCTCTCAAAAATGTGGCTTGTTGCTCATTAGGGGTATATATGGTTGCTAACGTTACCTTCGCCGTACCAAAAAGTCCTGTGAGGAATATATATCTACCTGCCGGGTCTATTTGGGAATTTTGTAATTTCCAGGGGATCTTACTAGAAATTAGGATGGATACTCCTTTGGATTTGGCTCTTGGGTTCATTGAGTGATAAGTTACTGGAAAGTGTCTGTTTTGTAGATACGGTAGTCGAATGGTCTTAAAATGTGTCTCTTGGATAAAAGCTAAATCTGTATTGCTCCTCCTTAAGTCATCTAACAACATACGTCTTTTCTCTGGTATATTGAGCCCTTTTGCATTTAAGGACATTACTTTGATTTTGCTGACCGCCATATTGTAGTAGGGTGGGGGGAGGGGGGGTGGGTTCAATGGAAGGGAAAGATAGAGGGGGGGGAGACGGGTAATAGAGAAAGATGTGAAGGCTAATAGAATAGTTATAGAGTTAGCAGGATAAAGAAAAAAGCACGGGCAAGACCTAGTGTCTTGCCTGTTTCAAAAACCCCTATTGAATTGGGGGATATGTTTCGCATGCAGCCCCCGGAAGATAAAAAGTCTTCCTCCAGGGGGGTATGCTAACCTAGATGGGAGAGAGGAAGGACAAGGCTCAAAGCAGTGAGACTCCCGCCCGCCCCCCCCCCTCCACCCCAGCACAGCTAGGTATATAACCAAAAGGAGAAAAAGCAAAAAACTGTTGAGCACCTTTTAAGTAAAACAATTGAACAGGATAACATAACTAAATAGGTGGGTGAACACCGTAAGCCTCTTTGAATAATTACTTAGCTCGTAAATTACTTATCTATGCATCACTATATAACCAGCACCTCGTGATTCCTGTTATGCCCAGAGCAGAGTATCACGCCTGCGTGGTGGGTACACCATAGCTCCACTAATCAGGAGCCTGCATGTTCCTTCCAAGAGCCACCACAATCAGACTCTGCAGGTCATCAGACTTACTAAACCCTTATATTGCGCATGTTCAGTAGCATTTCTTCTGTGTTAATGCATTATCTGCTCTAGTGTCCACTCAGAATTAATGGTCATCTATATGAACTCGCCAATCGCTGGTAATAGTACCTGGACCGAAATGGACCTGTGTTCGTCAAACAAAGTATCTGTGTCCAAGCCTGTCGCCTCCAAGGATTCGTAAATTAGGATGGTTTTGGTGTGTCTTGCCTAGAAAAGTGGCTTATGTTAACTAGAGAGTGCCTCTAGCGGTGGATAAGTCATTGCAACTTAGGTCTGAAAAAGGGTTAAATTAAATTAAATTCCATCTCAGTGGTCATGGTAGGTTGAGTAGTTCCTCATCTATCAGGATTCAGGTGCGTCTTTGACCACTATATGGCCTTTGCATCTTAGGGATAAAAAGTAAATAAAAATAGCAAACCACTCCAAACAGTGGGGAACAAAATCTGGGTCGGCGGCAGTTTCTTGGTTGCCTCTGTGGGAGATTGTTTCCCATTCCTTGTGCGGAATCTAATCTAATCGCCGGGGCTTCCCCCAACGGCTTGTAGAATCCCGACTTAGACGGGGTGAGAGAGCCTACTTGAAATGTAATAATTTGTTAGCAGTGAAGTGGAGGGATTCACGGAATGTTTTCGTTCTGTCCTCCCTTCACGCAGATACGAAAGTCCAAATTCCTACGGCGACTGGTGTTGTGGAGAAACCCCTCTGTGTCCATGAATACAACCTTAACATGGGAGGGGTGGACTTCAACGACCAGTTGTTGGCGCCATACCTAATTGCCCGTAAGGCCAGGCGCTGGTACAAAAGTGTCTGTATATTTATTCCATTTAGCTCTGCTAATTGCTTTTGTACTATACAAAGTTTCAGGACAAACTAGATCCTTCCTTAAAATCCAGGAAGAGATCATCACATCCCTTCTGTTTCCAGACAGTGCTGTGGCAGACCTTCGCAATGCAAATGCAGTGAGCCAGCTGCATGAGAGGCATTTTCTGTATGTCCTCCCTGGTACTCCTACCCAAAGAAATTCCCAAAGAAGATGTGTCTGCAGAAAATGCGGATTTAGGCGTGACACACGCTTTTATTGTCCCTCCTGTCCTGACCAACCAGGTCTCTGCATCGGTTTCAAGCACTACCACACACTAGTGGAGTATTAGTGTAGGGTACAGCATTGCACAGTCCTAGGGCATACTAACACAGGGTCTCAAAAGATGAGATGGCCATCACATTTTGAGAGACCCTAATCTGGAACGTTTGCAGATTATATAAAAGTGCAAAAAAAATAAACGCTCTACCGTCTAAAACTCTATCATTCTCTTATGTTCGCTCTCTATTGTTCTATAGCTATTGTTCTCTTTGTTCTCTCGCTCTCTCTATTTTTACTGTATTTTAGAACTGTAATGTTTTATTTTTACTATGTTTTATTGTATTTGCTTTTCAGGTATGGTATGTCTAATGCCCTGTACACACGGTCGGATTTTCCGAAGGAAAAAGTGCGATCAGATTGTGTTATGGGAAATTCCGATCGTGTGTGGGCTCCATCGGACTTTTTCCGTCGGAATTTCCGACACACAAAGTTTGAGAGTAGGATATAAATTTTTCCCACAACAAAATCCGATCGGTTAGATTCCGATCGTGTGTACACAAATCCGACGCACAAAGTGCCACGTATGCTCAGAATAAATTAAGAGACGGAATCTATTGGCTACTGCCCCATTTATAGTCCCGACGTACGTGTTTTACGTCACCGCGTTCAGAACGATTGGATTTTCCAACAACTTTGTGCGACCGTGTGTATGCAGGACAAGTTTAAGCCAAAATCCATGGATTTTGTTGTCGGAATGTCCGATCAATGTCCGATCGTGTGTACGGGGCATTACTGTTATACTGTAATGTTACTTTTTTTTGTTAACCATTATTTGCTTAGGTGCGCCATTCAGCTGTGGCATGGGTTTATTTATTCTGACAGCAACAGCGTTTGCTCCCACGATACGTAAAGCCGTGACTCCAGCGCTGTAGGGTGTGATTTCGCCACCCCAGTTGGATTGCCCCCATGCTTCGGCATATATTTTTTAGACACAGATTGCGTTAAAAAATGTTTTATTTTTACTATGTTTTATTGTATTTGCTTTGCAGGTATGGTATGTCTTACTGTTATACTGTAATGTTACTTGGTTTTATTGGTAACCATCATTTGCTTAGCAGGTACGCCATTCAGCTGCAGCACTGATTTATTTTTCTTGACAGCAACAGCGTTTGCTCCCACGATATGTAAATCAGCGACTCCAGTGCTGTAGGGGGTGATTTCAACACCACAGTTAAAAAAAAAAAAAATGGTGCATGTATGCCCCTCATTAGAAGTGGGTGGATGAAGGCCGGTATTATAATGGTGGGCATACCCAACGATCAATCTTTTTTTTCGTTCAGCCCACAGGCTGCATAAAAAAAGAAGATTACAATATATGCCCAACAAGGACCAGTAACGTACTGGTATGTTGCTGGACTTTGAGTGGTTATACCAAAATGATGCCTGCAGGTTTAGGTATCATCTTGGTATCATTTTTTTCAGCCAGCGGTTGGCTTTCATGTAAAAGCAATCCTAGTGACTAATTAGCCTCTAGACTGCTTTTAAAAGCAGTGGGAGGGAACATCCACCCCCACACACACATCTTCCATGGTTTTCTCGGGCTCTCCTGTCCCAACAGGGAACCCGAGAATGCAGCCGGTGGTTCCGCCAGCTGACCATAGAGCTGATCGGAGACCAGAATGGCTCCAATCATCTCTATGGCCTAAGAAACCGGAAGCTACGAGCATTTCATGACTTGGGTTTCGCCGGATATAAACAGCGCCATTGGGAAATTGGGAAAGCATTTTATCACACCGATCTTGGTGTGGTCAGATGCTTTGAGGGCAGAGGAGAGATCTAGGGTCTAATAGACCCCAATTTTTTTCAAAAAAGAGTACCTGTCACTACCTATTGCTATCATAGGGGATATTTACATTCCCTGAGATAACAATAAAAATGATAAAAAAATAAAAAATGAAAGGAGCAGTTTAAAAATAAAATAAAAATGCAAAATAAATCATTAAAAAAAAAAAAAAAGCACCCCTGTCCCCCCCCCGTGCTCACACGCAAAGGTGAACGCAAGCATTGGTCTGTTGTCATATGTAAACAGCAAGTGCACCATGCATGTAAGGTATCACTGCAAAGGTCAGATCGAGGGCAGTAATTTTAGCAGTAGACCTCCTCTGTAAATCTAAAGTGGTAACCTGTAAAGGATTTTAAAGGCTTTTAAAAATGTATGTAGTTGGGGGCGTGACCGGAAGCCGCTCTGGATGGCAGCCTGATCCCTCTGCTCTCTCTCAGCCCGGGAACAATCAGCGCATAGGGGACACTGCACAGCTTATTTATGGGCAAATCCAGGACCACCAGATCCGCGGCAGCCAGGGGATCATCATTACCCCCTCCGGGAACCTCCTCAGACCTCCGGTCCTTCTTCCCGCCGACGGACATGCCTCAGGCCGGAGCAGCCAAGATGGCGCCGGACACTCCCGCGGCCTACTCACGGAGCTCCGCTCGGATCTCTCCACCGCCCCATTCGCCGCAGCGGAAGCCCACAGACCAGCTCCGCCGGGCAGCACAACCAGACCACCTAACTCGGGAGCGGTGAGTCCCCCCTCCAGACCCCCGACCCATGAGACACCACAGCAAGGCTCACAAGGCGCCATGACGGCCCCCCTCTCCCCAGCAGTACACACAACAGCATCAGACCCTTGCTTGCAGGGCACGGAACCGGACTCCCCAACATCCTCAGTCTTTTCTATGGACTTTCCGGCTTTACCGGTCCCTATGTGCCCAACCAACCGGACCTCTCCGGAACCTGCAGTAAACCCAGCACCCTGCAACCACGCAGAGCCTGATTCACCACCACCAAAGGCCCAAAAATTAGCAATTTCACAAGCACTCAGCTCGCCCAGAGAATGGTCAGTACCACAGGCCACTTATGCTCAAAAAGTAGACCTACCTGATCCCCGCTTTCAGGGGATGGGTGCATCAGGGGCAATCCCCCCCGCTCAGACACCAACCTGGAGGGAACCATGGGACTCTCCACCGAGGACAGCACACCAGACCTTAGGCCTCACCGCCACAGGCCCTCCACCCTTGCCACCCCGTACACCGCCGGCTCAATGGCCCACAATACCTGAGCACCCCCAGCCAGCACCCCCGCAGTGGCAAACATATTTACAGGCGATCCCCACTAAAGAGGACTTTAGACAACTGATAGAAGATGTAAAGTCCACGTGTCGCTCGGAAATACAAGTGCTCCAATCAGGCCTTAAACACTTGGCTGACAGAGTGGAAATGGCTGAAGAAGAGATCCAAGAGACCAAGCTCGCAGTCCACAGAACCCAACTTCAGGGAGCAGACCACCACACCATGTTGAGAGATATGCAACGACACGTGGAAGATTTAGACAATAGGGGACGCAGGAACAACATACGAGTGAGAGGAATTCCAGAAGTTGAAGGCCCAGAAGATATCCAACATATTCTACAAGACGTGTTTAACAATCTCCTGGGTGAACCCGTCACTAAGTTCATAGAAATGGACAGAGCCCACCGAGCCTTGCGACCTAAAAACGCCACTGCACAACCAAGAGACATTATTTGTAGGATTAACTCCTACCCTCTGAAAGAGGACATTATGCGGCAAGCTCGCTTAGCACGCAGAGTGACCTACAAAAACGCTCAAGTACAACTATATCCAGATCTATCATGGATCACATTACAAAAACGAAGACTTCTTCAACCACTACTACGCATCTTACAAGAAGAAAATATCCCCTACCGCTGGGGGTTCCCCTTCAGCCTTACAGCTAAAAACCAAGGCAAATCCGCCATACTACGCTACCCGGAGGACCTACAAACCTTTTGCGACACAATGGGAATATCCGTCCCCCGCCTTCCAGATTGGGATCTGGTCACCAATCCGCCTACACCACCCACAACCTGGCAGAAGGTCTCCTCATCCAACAGATCCCGAAACAAAGATGCTTCACGCAAGAGCACCAAGCACGGAAATGGCTGACTTCGGCTGGAGTACCAACAGCTTAAAGATACTTACTGATGGCCTATTGGACCATCAGACACCACTGGTGAACTAGCCCTGGACATTTTAGTTTACTTAGTCCCCCCCTCTTTGCGCCCCGAGTTTACATCCCAGTTTACAATCTGGGCATGTCTCCAAGGACAACTGAGAGAGTAGGAGATATCACTTCTGCCCACCCCCCTCCTGGTTAAAAGATAGCAATTGTAGCTATTCTACAGTTTATGTTTTATATAACCGAATTAGGGCTTCCTTGCATCCACCCGACGGGCCCTCCTGGACCCCAGTTGGGAGGATCCCTGGAATCCCGTATCGACCTAGGCCTTTTTGCCTTTCAAGGTCAATTGATAATAGTTGTTCGAATTTATATTTGTCTGACTTATACTAATCTCATGTCTCTCTCTCTTTCTTCCTTTCCCCCCTTTCCCCCTCCTTTCTATTTGTCTCCCCCCCCCCCCTCGTCTACCCACCATCATGTGACCCAACGGGTAACCCATGGAAACTACCAGGCTCTCCTCTCGAAGTATGCGCACAGCCAACCCACCGCCTCCCGAACATCCTCTCCACATCAGGTAAGACATCTATCCCACTCAAACTGACACCATGGCTAAGATCTTATCTTTAAACGTCCACGGCCTAAATTCCAATAAAAAGAGACACCTGGCGTTGAGGGAATTTAGACAATCTGGAGCAGATATTATTTTTGTCCAAGAGACACACTTTGATAAAGGGGGCTCATTTGCATTTGCTTCCAAACATTTCTCCCAAATATACCACTCCTCAGGTCCACATAAACGAGCAGGGGTCGCCATTCTCATTAAAAATGGATCTCCCTTTAAATGCACAGCACAATATAGCGACCCATATGGCCACTTTGTCATTCTTCAGGGACAATGGCAAAAACAGGCACTCACCCTATGCACCCTCTATGCTCCCAACATTAAGCAATATAACTTCTTGTGTAGAGTATTTACTCGACTCTTTAAATCCGAGCATGAGATGTTGGTGGTGGGGGGCGATTTCAACCTAACTCACTCAACAACGGCGGATCGCCAGGTGGTGAGCCCCAGGGCAATACCGGCTCGTGCCCTGAGGGACTCGAAGCTATTTCGCAGACTCACTAGATGTTATGCTCTCTTCGATGCCTGGAGGGCTCTCCACCCTGGCGATCGACAATACACGTTCTACTCAGCCCCCCATCGAATACACTCACGCATCGACTATTTCTTCGTAAATAATTTCACGCTTAGACATGCAAAAGAGGCACGGATATTACCAATCTCATGGTCTGACCACGCACCTATATTACTTAAACTGGAACTAGGTTCTGCCACATGTAGGCCATACAACTGGAAATTAAACACATTCCTTCTTCAACACCTTCCAGCGAAAACGGAATTAATATCCACTCTAACACACTATTTTGCAGAAAACAACACCCCCGATATATTCCCATCCACATTATGGGAAGCCCACAAGGCCGTGATCCGAGGCAGATGCATTGCACTGTCATCGGCCATGAAAAAAGACGCCCTGGCCACAAAACTTCAAACCGAAAAAGAACTTAGAGCTTTAGAAATACAACTGCAACGGTCCCCTACCCTAACCCTACTTAAAAAAGTCATACACCTGCGAACAACCCTGAGCGACTTAGCTATGGGACGGGTAGAAAAAGCCATCCTCAGACTAAGACAACTGTACTACGACAAAGGCAACAAAGCACACTCCTTACTAGCGAAGAAACTACGTGATAATTCCCACATATCCACGCCACACCAAATTAAGAATAAACTAGGCTCCCTACTATCCCATCCCAAGGACATTGCTGACACCTTTGCAGACTACTATCAGGACCTCTACAACAATCCTAATATCCCTAGTAATCCCGCCCCCCCAGACCTTCTCCACCGAATGCAGCGTTACCTTGCGGAGAGCGGAGTCCCACAGCTCCAAACCTCTGATCTGGCAACTATAAACATGCCAATCACCGAGGAGGAAATAGAACAGACTATAAAGACCCTCCCATCCCACAAGGCCCCCGGACCAGACGGATTACCCTACGAATATTACAAGGCCGTCCTCCCCATCCTCTTACCACATATGTGCAAACTATTTAATGCCTTTTACCGAGACTCCCCCATCCCGTCAGACATGCACCGCTCATTTATCACTTTGATCCCTAAACCAGATAAAGACCCTACCCTATGTGCTAACTATAGACCCATTGCCCTGCTGAACTCGGATCTAAAAATTTTTACTAAACTACTATCAATACGACTGAATATGATCCTCCCATCCCTTATTCACAAAGACCAGGTGGGCTTTGTCCCCCTTAGACAGGCAGGCGATAACACCAGAAAGGTGATTGATCTGGTGGACGTGGCGAACAGGGAGAAAACGGCGTCTTTGCTACTTAGTCTGGATGCCGAAAAGGCCTTTGACCGACTTGGGTGGCCCTTCCTGTTCGCCACATTACAACACGCAGGTTTCCGGGGACCATTCCTGAGAGCTATAAAACACCTCTATACCAACCCCTCTTCACAGGTCAGGACTCCCTTTGCCTTCTCCCCCGCTTTCTCGATAACAAACGGCACTCGCCAGGGATGCCCACTTTCACCCCTATTATTCGCACTATGTGTCGAACCCCTGGCGGCCACTATTCGAGGTAACCGAGACATCCGGGGAATCTCTGTCAGGGGCCGGGAGTTCAAGATCTCATTATTCGCGGACGACGTAATCCTCACCCTGACCCAACCCAGAATTTCCCTGCCAAATTTACATGCAGAACTGGACAAATATGGAGCCTTATCGGGCTATAAAATTAATACCTCTAAATCGGAAGCCCTCCCAATCAACGTTTCGGATACGGAAATAACACACCTGAAGGCAAATTTCACATATCACTGGAAAACCACTTCCTTGAAATACCTAGGGGTACATATCACCACAAAATTCAATACTTTATACCAGGAAAACTTTCCTCCCATATATCGCTCTATCAGAGCCTTGCTTACATCTTGGAAAAAACACCACATCTCCCTGTTGGGACGGATCGCGTCAATTAAGATGACAATCCTTCCGAAATTATTCTACCTTTTCCAAACATTACCCATCCCTGTACCCCGCAGTCACCTGAGTAAACTACAATCTGATCTATTTAAATTCACCTGGAACTACAAAAAACACAGAATCCCTCAATCGGTAATGATGGCGGCACGCTCAGATGGAGGTCTCGCATTCCCCAACCTCATTAAATATTACCAAGCCACCCAACTACGCGCCACAGCCTCATGGTTCACTCAAAGGTCGTATAATAGGTGGACAGAGATTGAAAAAATATGGTTAGCCCCAACCCACCCAAATAGCCTATTATGGAACGCGAGGGCGGAGGTCCCACCTGAGCGCTTACTGGGAACCATGTCCCACCTCCGTCAATTGTGGAACAAACTATCCCACTTACATGAGTTGTCCTCAGAAAAATCGGTCCTAACGTCTTTTATCTGCAACCCCAAAATCCCAGACAGTCTCACTCACCAGATGTCCCACACATGGTCATCACGGAATCTTTTCCACTATGGACACATAGTAGACCCTAGAACCCGCAGGCCACTACCCTACTCTGATCTCCAGACCAAATATGACCTTCCGCACCAAGCCTTCTACAGTTACTTGCAAATACGCCACT
Source organism: Aquarana catesbeiana (assembly GCF_042186555.1). NCBI lineage: Eukaryota > Metazoa > Chordata > Amphibia > Anura > Ranidae > Aquarana > Aquarana catesbeiana. The sequence goes on along the minus strand of NC_133326.1, from coordinate 61,800,463 downwards.
ATGCCCTGTCCATATCGTCTGATCTACAGTTCTCCCGTCCAACGCCTTTTGAAAACCTAATCCTGGGGGGCACAGCCCAGAAGGGCCTAATTTCTGACATTTACAAAATAATAAACGCCCACCCAATAGAAACCAAAGGTAAACATGCTTACATGATCAAATGGGAAAGGGCCCTCGGCGAAGAACTTCCCATGGAGCAGTGGCAGACGATATGGACCCAGGCGGCAAAAAGCTCCCTCTGTACCCTATACAAGGAAAATACTTATAAAATCCTCCTGTACTGGTATATGACCCCGGATACCCTCCACGCCATATACCCCTCCAGCTCCGATCGCTGCTGGCGCTGTCAAAAAGAAAGAGGAACACTCCTCCATATATATTGGAGCTGCCCATTGATAGCTCCTTACTGGGCTGCGGTCCATCAGCTATTGATCGGTCTTTTAGAAGTACAGATCCCCATGATCCCCAAGTCCTTTCTTCTAGGAGTCTTACAACTGAAGATCCCTACTCCATATAAAAAATTAATGCGCCACATTCTCACGGCAGCACGCTGTCTAATCGCCCTACAATGGAAAAAAACCTCTCCCCCCACTCCCGAAGCCCTATACGCTAGGATCAAAGATGTGGAGTTGATGGAGAAGATGACGGCCAGAATACAGGATAGGCTGGAAGCTCATAACAAAGTTTGGGAGCTGTGGCATCTTCGAGAGGATCCACCATGAACAAGTAAACGAGTTACTATAACAACCCCCCCCCCCCTTTTTTTTTTTTTCTCTTCTTCCATCCTCTTCTCCCTCTTCTTTTTTTTTTCTCTATGCCTAGAATGTATGAACGACCTGTACAGTTTTGAACAGTGCTATGGGGAAGGATGTGGGGAACGGTTATATACATGTCTTTTATTGCATGCTCCCCTTCTCTCCTTCCTCCTTCCCATTTTTACTTTGTCGTTCTCCACATACTATGTATTCCTGTAATACAAATACTACAATAAAAAAAAAATGTTATTTGAAAAAAAAAAAAAAAATGTATGTAGTTTGTCGCCGCTGCATGGTTGTGCGCAATTTTAAAGCATATCATGTTTGGTATCTATGTGCTCCGCATAAGATCATCTTTTATATTTTACCAATAAAAAATATTGCTATGCTATCTGGGCATTTTATGGCCTCCAAAACTGTGATAGGTAGTGAGGAGTGAAATCACAAATTTGCACCCTTAGAAATCCTGAAGGTGGTGATTGGTTTTCGGAGTCCTGTATGTGGCTAGGCTCCCAAAAAGTCTCACACATGTGGTATCCCCATACTCAGGAGAAGCAGCAGAATGTATTTTGGGGAGTAATTCCACATATAACCATGGCATGTGTGAGCAATATATCATTTAGTGACAACTTTGTGTAACTTATTTTTTTGTCATTTTTCAATCACTTGTGACAAAAAAAATAAAATATTTAATGGGCTCAACATGCCTCTCAGCAATTTCCTTGGGGTGTCTACTTTCCAAAATGGGGTCATTTGGGGGGGTTTTGTACTGCCCTGCCATTTTATCACCTCAAGAAATGACATAGGCAGTCATAAACTAAAAGCTGCGTAAATTGCAGAAAATGTACCCTAGTTTGTAGACGCTATAACTTTTGCCCAAACCAATAAATATACCCTTTTTGACATTTTTTTAACAAGACATGTGGCTGAATACATTTTGGCCTAAATGTATGACTAAAATGGAGTTTATTGGATTTCTTTTTATAACAAAAATAGAAAATATCTTTTTTTTTTTTTTTCAAAATTTGCGGTCTTTTTCTGTTTATATCGCAAAAAATAAAAATCACAGAGGCAATCAAATACCATCAAAAGAAAGCTCTATTTGTGAGAAAAAAAGGACACAAATTTTGTTTGGGTACAACATTGCATGACCGCGCAATTGCCAGTTAAATCAGCGCAGTCCCAAATTGTATAAAGTGCTCTGGTCATTGAGCAGCCAAATCTTCTGGGGCAGAAGTGGTTAATTATTACAGATATTTTATATAGCACTGACAATTTCCACAGTGCTGTTACATACTCTCCGTTCACATCAGTCCCTGCCCACAATCAAACATCCCTATCTCACATGCATACACACACATACTAGGGCCAATTTGGACTGAAGCCAATTACCGTATTTATCGGTGTATAACACGCACCGTTGTATAACACGCACCCCAATTTAGGAGGGAATTTTAAGGAAAAAAAAACTTTTAGGAGGGAAGTTGAAGGGAAAAAAACTTACATTTAAATGCCGATCATTGCAGCCTTCTCAGTGCAGCCTTGCCCCAGTGCAGCCATGTCAGTGCAGCCATGTCAGTGCAGCCTTCCCCAGTGCAGCCTTCCCCAGTGCAGCCTTGTCAGTGCAGCCTTCCCCAGTGCAGCCTTGTCAGTTCAGCCATGTCAGTGCAGCCATGTCAGTGCAGCCTTCTCAGTGCAGCCTTCTCAGTGCAGCCTTCCCAGTGCAGTCTTCCCCAGTGCAGCCTTGTCAGTTCAGCCATGTCAGTGCAGCCATGTCAGTGCAGCCATGTCAGTGCAGCCATGTCAGTGCAGCCTTCTCAGTGCAGCCTTCTCAGTGCAGCCTTCTCAGTGCAGCCTTCTCAGTGCAGCCTTCCCCAGTGCAGCCTTCCCCAGTGCAGCCTTCCCCAGTGCAGCCTTGCCCCAGTGCAGCCTTCCCCAGTGCAGCCTTGTCCCCAGTGCAGGCTTCGATCCCCTGTCCCTGCTTTGTGGGCTTCAAAATCGCCGACCGCGATTTGAAAATGGCGCCGCCGGCGCCGAAATACACAGAGCCGGTCCTCGGCTCTTTCCGGCGGCTCTCGTTCACTTTCGGTTCCACTCGTAGTCCCGAGCGGAGCTATCCGAGTAGGTTCGGATAGCTCCGCTCGGGACTACGAGTGGAGCCGAAAGTAAACGAGAGCCGCCGGAAAGAGCCGAGGACCGGCTCTGTGTATTTCGGCGCCGGCGGCGCCATTTTCAAATCGCGGTCGGCGATTTTGACACTTTGACAGCTCGGGATCGCAGGGGATCGGCGTATAACACACACCTGCGACTTTCCCCTGATTTTAAGGGGAAAAAAGTGCGTGTTATACGCCGATAAATACGGTACTCAACTTACAGCCAAGACACGGGAGAAAAAGGTGGAACTTCCCTGTGTGGATTATTGCATGTTTCACAGAATCAAATCAGCATGCTGTGCCTATGCAATCACATTATTTTGCAACACCTGCAAGGTGTACAGAAGCAAGGAATGAGGAAAGGTCATGTGACACACCAAGGGGTTGATTTACTAAAACTGAAGAGTGCAAAATCTGGTGCAGCTCTGCATGGTAGTCAATCAGCCTCTAAGTTTAGCTTGCTCAGTTAAACTTTAACAAAAACAAACCTGGAATCTGATTGATTTCTATGCAGCGCTGCACTCAATTTTACACTCTCTGACTTTAGTAAATCAACCCCCAAGTGTCTGTTACCCTAAAATGTGAATTGGCCCTCAATAATAGGGACTCAAAAACTGCCACTGTGCAAAAGTCAGTCTGCCAGAAGTGACTCTTGCAGATAGCAGAGGCAGCAGACAGGAATGACACTTAGTGCTCTGGATTGAGACAAGCACACACTATAGAGGGATATGCTTTTGTTTTTATTTAGTGTCAGAGGTTTACAACAATTTTAACCACTTAAGCCCCAGAAGGTTTTACCCCCTCAATGACCAGGCCATTTTTTGCGATGCGGCACTGCGTTACATTAACTGGCAATTGCGCAGTCGTACGACTCTGTACCCAAATAAAATGTATGGGGTTTTTTTTCCCACAAATAGAGCTTTCCTTTGGCGGTATTTGATCACCTCTGCGGTTTTTATTTTTTGTGCTATAAACAAAAAAAAACGACAATTTTTAAATGAAAAAAACAATATTTTTTACTTTCTGCTATAAAACAGTTCCAATAAAAAAATGCAAAAAAGCTAATATCTTCATCAATTTAGGCCAATGTGTATTCTGCTACATATTTTTGGTAAAAAAAAAAAAAAATCCCAATAAGCATATATTGATTGGTTTGTGCAAAAGTTATAGCGTCTACAAACTATGGGATATTTTTATGGCATTTTTCTTTTCTTTTTTTTAACTAGTAATGGCAGCGATTAGGGATTTTTAGCGGACTGCGACATTGCGGTGGACAAATCCGACACCTAACTGAAACTTTTTTTGGGAACCAGTGACACTAATACATGATCAATGCTAAAAATTTGCACTGTTACTATACTAATGACACTGGCAGGGAAGGGGTTAACATCAGTGGCGATCAAAGGGTTAAGTGTGTCCCTAGTTGGTGCTTGCTAATTGCATGGGGGATTGCTCTGACTGGATGATGAAAGAGATCCGTGTTCCTGCTCAGCAGGAACACAAGATCTCTATCTTCCCTGTCAGAATGGTGATCTGCCTTGTTTACATCGGCATATCGCCTCTCTGGGGAATGATCACAGGTGGCCGGCGGACATTGGGTACACCAGACCCACTGATTGGCAACCCCTGTGAACAATCAGTGCAATCGCACCTCTGGCAGCATGCGCACACCCTCCAGTGTCTATTGCACAAAATTACGTACAAGTAGGTTGTTTCACGTAATACAGCTGACCTGCCACAGTAAAAGTGCAGTAGGCAGCCAGCAAGTGGTTAACCGCCTCCCGCCCGCTGTATAGTCGAATGACGGCGGGCAGGATCCCCTCTTCTTGGCTGATGTCATATGGCGTCACCCAGTCTCACCACGATCATGTGCCCGTGAGGGCACTGGGACATGGCACGCCCCTAATCTCGATAAAGAGCCTATGATGCGGCTCTTTACCCATGTGATCGGCTGTGTCCAATCACAGCCAATCGCATGTAAACAGAAGTGCTGGTAATCGGCTCTCCTCGCCTCACACTGACAGAGTGTGAGGTGAGGAGAGCCGATCAGCGGCATCTCCACACAGGGAAGACCTGTACGGATAATCAGTGCAGCCACAACAGTGCCCAGCAGTAACACCAATTTGTGCCCATTAGTGATGCAAGTTAGTGCTGCCTTTCAGTGCCGCCTATCCTTGCCACCTGTCAGTGTGCATCGGGGGGGGGGGGGGGATAAAAGATTAACTTGGGTACAGCGTTGCATGACCGCGCAATTGTCATTCAAAGTGTGACAATGCTGAAAGCTGTAAATTGGCCTGGGCAGGAATGGAGTGAAAGTGTCTGGTAGGCAAGTGGTGAAGGAAGAACTATCATTAACATTTTTTTCACTGTTCCTCCCCTAGGGAAAAAATGTAATCAAAAAGAAAAATAAAATCTGCCACCATGATGTTTAAAAAATAAAAAGCATGATTTTAATTAAATCCATTCAATAAAAGTAATCAATGCCTGTAATATCCTGAGAAAAAATTCCTGTACTACTTTCCCCCCCCCTGTTGCTAGATGTTTCCTAAGCCTAGCTATGAGGTCAAACTAGGCGTCTCCTTCCTTAGAACACCACATCTTGGAAGGAGAGCTCTTACAGCCACGTCATGATATAATAGCTACTTGTCTCCGTTCTGAACTATTTACTGAGAAGTCGCGGCAAGAGGAATGCAGAAGGTTGGAAAAGCTGACACGCACCCTCTCCCTCTGCAGTTCTCTTGTCACCACTTATCTGGAAAATGCTTGAAGCCAGAACTGGCAACCATTCCCTTCCTAGCCATTTTTTTGGATGTCTGGGGGGGCGGTTGTTGAAAGCACCCAGTCTGACTTCATAGCTAGGCTTAGGAAGCCCCTAGCAACATGGGGAAAAGCACTACAAGTAGTTTGTCCCATGGGACATGGAATAGTGAAAACATTTCTTTAACGTGATTCTGTTTCGGACGGCAAGTCACCAGAGGGGGAGAATCACTGAAATTCATCTTCCATTATTGTTTGTAGAAGTTACTCTATTGCTACTCAAAATACTGCTGAAATTTTCCTGCATTGATAATTCTCAGTTTTAGAGAGCCTGTCTCTGGGAACAGAATCGCCTTCCTGAAATGACACTAATCTGAGGTCTATGTAATTCACTTCAACAAAATTCCAGACAGCTCCTCAAATCTGATGTGAGCCGGTCTGTTTCCTGAAGCCTGTTATGTAACTTTCCCTCTATGTGAGATATGTCTTTGTAATGCCAGTTTGATAAATAAGGCTTTCTGAATGTAAGACAGCAAAGAGCTTCCAGTGGTTAAATATGGAAATAAATATGTGAATGGATGAGCTTGTCAAGCCCAGACAAACTACAGGACTCAGGAGTGGTCTGATAAACCAGGCTCAAAATGGGTAAAAAAATAAACTTTCCAAATAAGTAAGGAATGAGAATTCTGGAAAAAGATTAGCAAATAAGAATATTGACGATGTACAGTTGTGTTCATAAGTTTACATACCCTGGCAGAATTTGATTTCTTGGCCATTTTTCAAAGAATATGAATGATAAACACAAAAACGTTAATTTCACTCATGGTTAGTGTTTGGCTGAAACCATTTATTATGAGCCAATTGTGTTTACTCTTTTTAAATCATAATCACAACAGAAACTACCCAAATGACCCTGATCAAAAGTTTACATACCCCAGTTCGTAATACCGTGTATTGCCTCCTTTAACATCAATGACAGCTTGGAGTCTTTTGTAAGTATCCCGCTTACAATATGCCAAACAGCACAGAGACAAGCCTCAAACCTTCTGGCACAAAGTCATTTGGAGTGACCAAAATTTTGCTTTTTTGCCACAACCATGAATGCTACATTTGGAGAGGAGTCAACAAGGCCTATGATGAAAGGTACACCATTCCTACTGTGAAACACAGAGGTGGATCGCTGATGTTTAGGGGATGTGTGAGCTACAAAGGCACAGGAAATTTGATCAAAATTGATGGCAAGATGAATGCAGTATGTTATCAAAAAATACTGGCAAGGGGGCATATTTGGACATTCCAACATGACAATGATCGTGAGTCGACCTGTCATTGGCTACAGCAGAATAAAGAGAAGGTTCAGGAGTGGACATCTCAGTCTCCTGACCTCAATATCATTGAGCCATTCTGGGGAGATCTCAAATGTGCAGTTCATGCAAGACAGCCCGAGAATTTACAGGAACTGGAGGCTTTTTGCCAAGAGGAATGGGCATCTTTACCATCTGAGAAGATAAAGAGCCTCATCCACAAATACCACAAAAGACTTCAAGCTGTCATTGATGTTAAAGGAGGCAATACACGGTATTAAGAACTGGGGTATGTAAACTTTTGATCAGGGTCATTTGGGTAGTTTCTGTTGCCATTATGATTTAAAAAGAGTAAACACAGTTGATTGATAATAAATGGCTTCAGCCAAACACTACCCATGAGTGAAAGAAAAGTTTTTGTGTAATTCATATTCTCTGAAAAATGGCCAAGAAATCATAAATTCTGCCAGGGTATGTAAACTTATGAGCTCAACTGTATATCTGTAGTGTTTACTTATCTCTCTCCAAAGCCCTAAGTGCCATATCTTTATGCTGCTACGTTCCTCTGTTATCAGCAGAGTCACTTCTGATAAGTACTCCGGACACGTGAGACTACAGCAGCTGGAAATGTGTGTGTCGGGGAGGGAGATTAGAAGTAGTTTAGCAGAGAGCTTGTCTATTCACAGTACAGCTCTGCATGTTTCTTACGTCCTCTGCTTATGTGGAGTGGGTGTGTGTGCCTTTCCTCCAATCAGCTCTCACACAGTGTAAGCCCAGACCCCACATCCACTGCTGAATGAGGAAACAAGATTTGTAACACGATCTGCACTTTCTGTAGAATGTGGAAAGGGAAAGACAGCAGATATACATGTAACACTTATGTAGGGAGTTTTCATTAATTTCTGTGTACCATCTGAGGCTGTTCACTTCACTGGGTATAGGAGAGGGTTTACATCCACTTTAAGATAAAAAGATTGCTTATTTATGATTACACAACTCCCAGCTGGCCAATCATGTGGAAATTTGATCAAGCAATTGAACTTTTACATTTATTTTTTCAATGAACCGTAAGGGGATGGTACACAATTCCATGAATCCTAGTGGAAAAAGCCAATCACTGCATATGATATTGCCACAGTTTTTTCCATTGGACCTTCAGATAAACTGATATTGAAGCTGTCAATTTATTGTCCAGTTTTGACTTCACAATGGACTAAATTGATGATGGTCATTCGAATTTGTGGAGAAAGATTGCTTAGTTTAAAATTGCACACACCCGCGAAGCGACTCCAAACGTCATACATTTTATTATCCGTAGGCGGTGCTTTAAAAGCCTTTACATTTTACCACTTTATGTCTATGGAGGAGGTCTAGTGCTAAAATTACCGCCCATGGTCTGACAATTGCGGCGATGCCTCACATGTGTGGGACGCTCGCTGTTTAAATGCGTGACTGATGCATGCATTCGCCTTTGAGCGCTAGGACAGGGGTACTTTAAATTTTTTTTATAAATTTTTTTTTTTTTTTTTTTTTACACTGTTGCTTTAAAAAGAATTTTGATCACTTTTATTGCTGTCACAAGGAATGTAAACATCCATGTGACAGCAATAGGAATGTGACAGGTACTCTTTATGGAGGGATCTGGGGTAAATAAGACCTCAAAACACCTCTTTGCACTCAAAAGCATTCAAAACGCCAAGATTGGCATTTTTGAAAATATATTATATGCAGATATATTCGATAATGAAGATCTGCTTGCACAGTACAGATAGGGTTCATTATGACAAGCACAGCTGTCCAGCCTCCTCATAAACAAAGGGAACAATCTAGGATTTTTTCCTTTCTTGGAGGTTCTAGAATAGGGCATCTAAAAAAGGTAAGCTACAAATATTTTTTTAAGTTCGCTATGTGAGTGGGGACATGTACTAAATATAAAGTAGGTGTTATCCCAGTTAGGCTGCACACTTTACACTTTAAGTCTCAAACCTGACCTTATACACAAGAATGGGTTTTCCTGAATTGCCCACATTGCAGTATGATTAGTATGCATCTTTGCTCTTCTCACCCTTATTTGCTATACTTGCCCAGCGTTTCCCAGGTGAATGTTTTTAATGTGGTGCTTTAATCAGAGTTTAAGAAAAATGTTCCCATAGTAACTGATGCTCCTAAAATCACCTGCCAAGTAAAAGTTTAAAAAAAGGAATATAATTATTGTTCCAACTCTAGCTTCTATCAACAAAATAAAGGCAATTTAACTGTAGAAATAAAAGCAGCGTTTCCCCAGAAATGTCCCCTGCTGATCATCTTCCATAATAGAATTATGCATAGCTTTATCGCACTTAAATATACTTTCTGGAGGTGAATCATTACTCAGCCCTTAGCAGAAGAATGCAGCAGCATTGAGAAGAGGAGAACCCAGAAGAAGAAGAAGACCCCGTTTTGTCAAGTGACCTGCTGGAATTTTTCTTGAACTGGTATTTAGACTTTACAAGTTGGAGTTGGGCTTCAAATGGTACCTGAAAATGCATACAGGGCACTTAACCTACCTCCTCAAGGCTTCTGTTTTTTCTCTTGGAATAGCTGTAGTGCTTCAGGTCCTACCCCTCACTTTCTTTGTATTTGGTTACCAATTTGTAATGCAAGCAAGATATTCCCAAAAAAATCCAAACTGTAGGCCATCTACTTCCTCTTACAAACTGACAGCCCAATGTGAAAGTGTCAGCACTGTGATGTTTTTTAGACCTTGGACATTTGCTACAGACTGGTGAGAGAGCAAGTTAGATAATATTTGACGTTGCCCCTTTGAGTTGAATGGCCAAGTTTGACAGGCGGTGCTGCCTGTCATCTTAACATTGTGCATTAAAACATAATGTTTCCTTAAATGTCCAGCTAGAATCAAAGCCTAATTCATTTTGAGTACAGTGGAGGTAAACACTTGTCAGATTTATATTACTGTCCATAAATTTATAGGGGAGATTTCATCTAATCTGTGTGGTTACTGGAACAGGAAGTACACTATAGTGCCGGACCTCACAAATGCGCTTCTGGAAGAATGGTCAAACATTCCCATAGACACATTCCTATACCTTGTGGACAGCCTTCCCAGAAGAGTTGAAGCTGTTATAGCTGCAAAGGGTGGGCCAACTCAATATTGAACCCTATGGACTAAGACTGGGATGCCATTAAAGTTAATGTGCGTGTAAAGGCAGGTGTTCCGATACTTTTTAACAAATTCGTAGAATCTATTTCAGTAGGAATACAGAGAGCCATTCTAGCATTTGTGTTTCCAGGGAGTGTTGGGTTGCATTTAAATTACAATGCAAGTTTGCATTATTTCATACCTGGCTGATCCTTGTGGATGCGGAGAATCACTGTAGTAGCCACTGCTACAACAGTGATCCTTGCCTTCTGAGTCCCATACCAAGAAGCTGCATAGTGAACACAGGAAGTCACTCTCTTGGTAGGGGCACCATTCAGTGAATGCCTTGTTTTTTTTCCTCAATGAGTACAAGATGTTTTCTAGTTGGATGAGGTAGAGATCTTCACGTCACCACCCTGTCTCTCCACTCACTCCTCAACTGCTCAGCACAGGACTCGAAAGAAAACAAGGATCACTGTAGGTAGTAGTGCCTACTACAGTAATCCACCCCTGCCACAAAGACCAGCAAGGTAAGGAACATGTAGATTTAGTTTGATCCAGGCTGGACCAATGTGATTATGCAAAAACATTCATGCCTGTAAAGTAGACTGATTATAGTTGGATTTAAAAGATTATAGTCTCAGTGTGTATACCTGCAACTGAAATATTTTATCACAAATGAGGATCAGATGGGAAAACAATGAATACTGCAAAGAACACAATTCTTTTGTAAAAATGATCAATGATACCTGTATAATAATACCTAGATGAGATTCACTATTGATCAGTGTGGGGTGTTCACCCAACTATGAAAATATACAGTCATCTATACCTATCCATTTTCTTTCGTTATGTTATTAGGCCCCTTTCACACTGTCAGACCCTTCAGGTGCGCCTGTCAGTTTTGTCGGTGGACCTGAACGGGCGCTCCACTATTCTATGAAGCGACGGATGTCAGCGGTGACATGTCCGCTGACATCTGACCCGGTCTGATCCACTAAAATCAGACGGATATCCCTACTTTCGAATCCAACCCTATCAGATCGGGTGAGATCTGATGAAAACGGACATGCTGCTCTCTCCATAGCAACCAGCAGCGCTCGACAAGCCCCTCCCCGCTCAATGAGCAGAGAGGGACCTGTCATCCGCCGGCTCAGCGGAGATCAACGGAGAGATCTCCCGCTGAGCTGGCAGACAGAGGCGGACTCTGTGGCAGCGGATCCACCTCGTGAGAATGAAGCCTTAGAATGACGTTTGGGTTACACATAATGTTTCTATGAGAGCTGCACAGAATGTTCCTATTGATGTATAAAAGGATTTTTCTATTACTATCATAATATGAAAGTTTGAACTTTAGATCATGTGATGCTATCATTGTGACTGTGATCTGCATACTTTCTTCTCTCCCATGTTTACTCATAAATTAATTTATAAAACTGTAAACCGAAAATAAATATGCACTTATTTAATAAAGCTGTTATGATTTGCTGTATAATAAATCATCAGCAGCAAATTATTGCTCAGTTTACTGAAACTGGGATAATAAATCATGAATTTGGAATTGTTCTTATAGCTATGACTTTGAATATAGATCATCCTTCACGTTTTTAAACTGAACCTTTAACCCCAAAGCTAAAAACCCCACGGTGCATGCAGCTCTGCATGCTGATCTCTACTCATCTACAATTCTTACATTAAATGTGTTTTTTGTTTTTTGTACTTACAAATTTCTTCCTGCCCTTCGTAGGCCCTGCTGATGTAACCAGAGCTCCCTGGGACAGCAATGTCATCAGTGCTTTCAAAGGCAAGTTCCAGAATAATAAAAAAAAATCTTTCCCAGATTTTTTTAGGTCTTCAAAAAAACATTTTTTTTTTTTTTTTTTTTTTTTTACAATCGCCTGCTCTTGGCTTTGCATATGCACAAGATATGGCGTGAACATTAATAATCAATGGTGGGCCACAACAAGAAACACAGTGGCCACCAATGACATTTTTTCTAGAATGTCGGAAAGAGCGGGAAGAACGGACCAGCAGGAGAGTGCAAAACTATTTAAAGAATTAATATAAAGAAGTCTACTTGTTTCAATATAGAGATTTTAGTGGCATTGGCGGTGTAAAAGAAAGGGTAGGAGGTCTGTTTGAAAGCCCAACATTAAATCTGAACCCAGTCCATCCTTTGACTTACAGAGATCAAACACCAAAACCTGAAGACCTGACTTTTTTCTGCTGCAGGTAAAGCCCAGCTCCAACTAATACTTCTCCTGCACTTCTCTCCTGAAGCTCCCTTTTACCATTTTTTTCCCCTACTTATTTATATTCACAGTGTTCTAGCCATTCAGTGATATACCTTTCCTCTTCTCGTCCGGTGATGGCGGTGGACTGTTGTTCCTGGTAAACCCAGGCTATCTAATGATGTCCCCCTAGGATACATATCTATATTATTCTGGGCTCACAGAAGGTAGGTTGAATGAAGCTGGCTGTCATTTAACCCAAAATACTAGTTACATCAAAACTGCACCTTTTTTTTTTTTATAACAGATGCTCAAAATTTCCTGTATTACAAGCTGTCAGAGGTTCTAACCTGCCCCATTCATTCTAACAATTAAAAATCATTGACCAGAGTTGGGCTTTTATTATATATATTTATTATAAGTATTTTCTTTACTAAAAAAAAAAAAATGAATATGCAAATGAATGGTTAAATCTATCTTTCTTTTAAATGCAAACATTGTAGACCCCTAAATATGATCTGGTATCATTCTCTTGCTATCCGTTATGCAGCAGATCCCAAATGGGAGAGGGAGAAGCAGTACACTGAGCCAGTTGTATTGCAGTACTTGTGTGCTAACAAGGAACATACTGATATGAGGAAAGAGCAGATGGAGCAAAGAGATGATCAGTCTGCTGCTCTTCCACAGTCCAATCATAGGCAGGGAAAGAGACATGATCTGTAAATGTTGTTCATGCATGAAAACCCTAACAAAGAACTTTTCTTAGTTGCTCAATTTTGGTTTGCAGTATATCAAACTGAAAGCATTTTGTTATTTCTGTTCTTAAACAGAAGTTCAGTTAGTGCTTATGCTTTGGAAATGAAGACAGTGGGATGGATTGAGCAGTTTAGCAAAAGAAAACTGGGCAGGGCTGACACCATTTACTCCACAAAAATGCTGCATGTTGTAAGCCCGCAATGGGAAATTAGGAGCTCAGTTCAATCAAGTCTCCTGTCCTTCTAGACAGTGTTGTGCTGTGTGACAGAGCTGAGTGAATCCCAAGACTGGATGGCCACAAAATAGAAATCTTTTGGCAGCTCCTTTATGTGCGCTTTATTAGCGGTTTGTCTGGAGTTCAGCTTTAACTTTTTCGGATTTTATTGGTTACCATAGATGATTTGTTTATACAGTACATAGAGACCTTACAGTGCCTTGCAAAAGTATTCACCCCCTTGGCATTTTTCATGTTTTGTTGCCTCACACCCTGGAATTAACATGGATTGTTTGAGGATTTGCATCATTTAATTTACAGAACATGCGCACAACTTTGAAGATTTTTTTTTTTTTTTTATTGTGAAGCAAACAACAAATAGGCCAAAAAAAGTCAATGTGCATAACTATTCACCTCCCTAAAGTCACTATTTTGTAGAGCCACCTTTTGCAGCTATCGCAGCTCCAAGTCGCTTTGGATAAGTCTCTATGAGCTTGCCACATCTTATCACTGCGATTTTTTCCCATTCCTCCTTGCAAAACTGCTCCAGCTCCTTCAAGTTGGATGGTTTGCACTTGTGAACAGCAATCTTTAAGTCTGACCACAGATTTTCTATTGGATTGAGGTCTGGGCTTTGACTAGGCCATTCCAACACATTTACATGTTTCCCCTTAAACCACTCAAGTGTTGCTTTAGCAGTATGTTTGGGGTCATTGTCCTGCTGGAAGGTGAACCTCTGTCCTAGCCTCAAATCACACCGAGTGGTACAGGTTTTGCTCAAGAATATCCCTGTATTTAGCACATCCATCTTTCCCTCAACTCTGACCAGTTTCCCAGTCCTGACTGCTGAAAAACATCCCCACAGCATGATGCTGCCACCACCATGTTTCACTGTGGGGATGGTGTTCTTTGGGTGATGTGATGTGTTGGGTTTGCGCCAGACATAGCGTTTCCTTTGGTGGCCAAAAAGGTAAATTTTAGTCTCATCAGACCAGAGCACCTTCCTTCATACATTTTGGGAGTCTCCCACATGCCTTTTCGCAAACTCAAAACGTGCCATTTTGTTTTTTGCTGAAAGTAATGGCTTTCTTCTGGCCACTCTGCCATAAAGCCCAACTCTATGGAGTGTATGGCTTATTGTACAGATACTCCAGTCTCTGCTGTGAAACTCTGCAGCTCCTCCAGGATTACCTTAGGTCTCTGTGCTGCCTCTCTGATTAATGCTCTCCTTGTCCAGTCCGTGAGTTTTTGTGTGCGGTCGTCGCTTGGCAGGTTTGCTGTTGTGCCATGTTCTTTCCATTTGGTTATGATAGATTTGATGGTGCTCCTAGGGATCTTCAAAGATTTGGATATTTATTTATAACCTAACCCTGACTTGTACTTCTCAACAACATTGTCCCTTACTTGTTTGGAGAGTTCCTTGGTCTTCGTGGCAGTGTTTGGTTAGTGGTGGCTCTTGCTTAGGTGTTGCAGCCCCTGGGGCCTTTCAAAAAGGTGTGTATATGTAATGACAGATCATGTGACACTTAGATTGCACACAGGTGGACATCATTTCACTAATTATGTGACTTCTGAAGGTAATTGGTTGCACCAGAGCTTTTTATGGGCTTCATATCAAAGGGGGTGAATACATACACACATGCCAATCGTTTTTTTATTTCTGAAAAATCATGCCCAGTACAGCTCATGACAACCCCAGGAGTTCATGTAGGGAAACTTTTTTTTTTTTAAAGATTTGATCACTTAAAAAAAAAAAAAAGTGGCCATATCCATTAGGGCTCTTGCACACAAGCCAACTGAGCTCATTCAGAGTAATGCCCGGGCAGCCCAGTTGCCACGGTACAGCCTGGCATTGACATGAATATCTGGGCGCCATTGTATAGTGTATACAAGGGGCTATCATAAACACAATATACTGGCGTATACAAAACATAGCAGCAGTATCTACTAACTCACTATCTAACTTTTTAACCTGGAGGAACCCTTAAATTAACCTTTCAGCCCTGCTAATAATTATTATATCTGCAGCTCATGGTACATAGGTGTGATGGTCAATGGTCAACTACTTTTAACGAGAAGTAGTAAACGTTCACAAAATGAGCAATATTCAGAGATTTACCAGATAGTAGTGCTCTATAAGAGACAGGGATTCTTTGAGATCTGTGTTAGAGCATTAGAGACAGTTTAACACTTTTCAAAATGTTATTTAACAATGAAAAGGTAAAAAATGGTCCAACGAAAATATTTACAGAAAAAGGTATTACAAAGAAACAACAAGGCAACATCAAAACCAAAAAGGGTTGAAAAAATGACAATACTTATCAAGTCCTGGTTCAGCAGACTCCAATCTACCAGCAAGGTGATATATTGGCTCTCATATGACTTGACAGGTGTACCTTGGTTTGACAGTGTACAGTGTCGGTGACAGACAGTGGTGAGGAATCAGGTGACCCCCCGGTCCGGCACCCAGACCTACCAGCTGTAGCGTCCAGATCTGGCACCTCTATTGCCCCGCTTCCAGACACAGGCCCTGGAGATGTGACCCCTCAAGCCTCAGGAGAATCACCTAGATCTGAAGCCTCGACCCTTCTGGTGGCTTCCGAGCGCAGTTTGAGTCCTGGGCGGCCAAAATGGAGACCTCGCTCCACAAGGATCTCCAGGCCTTCCAACAGCAGGTCTCCACTAATCAGACGGCAGTGCCTGCCCTAAATGACATTCAATCTGACCATGCAGCCCGCATCACATCCCTCGAGCAGGCCTCCAAGGAACACTTGCACCGTATGCGACAACATCAATTACGCATAGAACACGAGGAAAATAGGAGCCGCAGGAATAATATACGGCTACAAGGCATACCGGAGGCCACGGCGGGTACAGACTTGAAACCTTCTGTCACTGCCATACTCAACCAAGTCCTGGTCCCCATCCGCAACCTAGTCCTAGTCCCCTATTGAACTAGACCGGGTGCACAGAGTGGGGGGGCCGAGGAGGGGACATAGTGACCGCCCACGCGATGTCCTTTGCAGGGTTCACTATTTCACCCTTAAAGAAGAACTTATGCGCAAGGCATGGTGTTTGGGTCTCGTGGACTTTGATGGTTCTGCTATCCACCTATACCCAGACCTCTCTTGCAGCACTCTCCACATGCGCAGCATTGGCCGCCCACTGCTAGTCCTGATACGTCAAGCCGGAGCAACCTACACATGGGGACACCCCTTCAGTATTAAGGTGACCAGGGCTGAGCATAAATTTGTCCTCTCTGACCCAGATCAACTCCCAGCTTTTTTTAGCGTTCTGGAGCAATTCCCAACTGATGTACCGAACTGGCTGGACCCGCCAGATGACCGTGCCAGGGTGCAAACACGTGACCCTCTCCCACAGCGACGCAGGCACCCGAGGTACGGATCACATTCTATTGACCCTAGACCACGTCATCCTACCTCTCTGGAAGATTAAGGTAACTCTAATGCCGCGTACACACGGTCGGACTTTTCGGCTACAAAAGTCCGACAGCCCATCCGACAGACTTTCGACGGACTTTTGGCGGACCTGTGGTAGACTTTCTAACGAACGGACTTGCCTACATACGATCACACAAAAGTCCGACGGATTCGTACGTGATGACGTACACCGGACTAAAATAAGGAAGTTGATAGCCAGTAGCCAATAGCTGCCCTAGCGTGGGTTTTTGTCCGTCGAACTAGCATACAGACGAGCAGATTTCTGGGTCCGGCGTAGTTACAACGTAAAGATTTGAAGCATGTTTCAAATCTAAAGTCCGTCAGATTTGCGGCTGAAAAAGTCAGCTGAAAGTCTGGGGAAGCCCACACACGATCGGATTGTCAGCCAGCTTTGGTCCGTCGGCGTCCGTCGGACTTTTGTAGACGAAAAATCCGACCGTGTCTACGCGGCATAAGAAGTTGCTTGAAACCATTTAAACGCTCACCATATGACTAGCACCATCCCAATACACTGCTTATCTCTTGTCTCCTGGAAAGGTCAAATTTTTTTTTGGGGGGGGGGGTTTCTTTTCTTTTCATTTTACTTGTTTCCTCATCTGTTCTACCTGATTACAGCTGGATATGTTACGATGGGAGACAAGAAGGCCTGCTACATACTCTAATGCCTCAGGACGGCTGATGCACCAAATTGGCCCCCTGTTGGGGTATGTAGATAATGTGTTGAAAATGTTTGCTCCCCCTCCATGATGTTATCTCATGGATTGATATCCCCTCTGTGAAGGAGAGAGGGTGGGCTTGTGTAGAGCTATTTGCCCATGCGGATCGCCACCCTCCTTCACAGATGATCTGATGTGTGTTCTGCTGTTTAAATGTCTTGTTGCACTGATGTGCCTCAGTTAAGCTATATAAGCCTGTTATGCTACTGGGCTCAAGGCTCAGATTCTCCACCTCAACCCTCCACCCTCAATAGGCCGGGCACGAACTGTGCCTTCTTATGTGATTTCTCACGTGGGGTCCCGTTTCAGTGGACCCCTTAGATTTGTTAGGCTCCTTATTTAGGTGTCCTCCCTAAAGGCAAGGGACAACATCCTGAAAACCCTGCATCTTACCGACTATGCCCGCACCCATGATGTGCCTCTATGCCTTTTGACGGTTGATGCGGAAAAAGCATTCGACCGGTTCGACTGGCAATTCCTCCAGATGTCTCTGAAGCAGATGGGTCTGGGCCCCAAAATGCTATCCCAAATTATGTCCCTTTACTCCTCTCCTTCTTCTAGAATTCGGGTGAATGGTTCATTGTCGCCTACATTTTCCATCCATAATGGGACACAGCAAGGCTGCCCTCTATGTCCTTGTCATTAAACACCTGGCAATTGCCTTGCGCAATAACCCTAACATCTCAGGTGTATCGATAGGCCCCACTCATTCCAAGTTGGCTCTCTTTGCGGATGACCTGTTAATGTTTGTAACCCAACCCCATCTATCCTTACCACCTATAATGCAGGAATTCACAAGGTTTGGGAAGCTAAACAATTTCAAAGTGAACCATACTAAGTCAGAAATCCTGAACATCTCACTGTCCCAGGAGGTCCTCTGACAAGTCTCCACTAAGTATCCGTTTAAAACAGGTTCCACTTCCATCCGTTACCTCAGAATCCAAATACCCACAGAAGGATCCCAATTATTCTCTCTGACCTATGCTCCCCTTCTGCTTAGAACCACGGATCTCTCAAACTACACAAAGAAACGCCTATCGTGGCTAGGCAGGGTGAATGCCCTAAAAATGGATGTCCTCCCTCGGTTTCTCTATTTGTTCCAGATAATTTCCATTTCCATACCCTCCTGTTTCCATAAGAAGCTCCGCCAACTATTCTCCTCCTGTATCTGGGGAGGGGCTCGTCCTCGGATACGCTATGAGACTCTCTCGCTCCCCAAGATTTGTGGCGGAGCTGGAGCTGCTTGAGCTAGTCCTGCTATCTTTGCTCCCTGGACCGTTTAAATCGGTCAAAAAAGACGTTTTGCGACACTTTCTGGCGGCTGCTAGAACGGTTCTGCCCAGACATTGGAAGTCGACGAGCATGCCTTCCCTGGGGGATTGAGCAATTGAAGTGGACCAAATCAATGGTTTGGAACAAATGTTGTCGCAGGAAACAGGTAAAGAGGAGCAATTCTCCAAGACCTGGACCTCGTGGTCTATTGGTATGTTTCGATACAGAATTTATTCCATGGGCCACAGAGGATTCCACCAACGCACCTGTGTAGCCAGAGTGGAATGTCTCTCTCTTAATTTCTACATTCCTTACTGCCTTGACCCCTCTATCCCCATTCTCTCTCTCTTTTTCTCCTTTCCCTTTAAATGTTGCAGTATTACACGATCACCTAATCCACAATCTCTAGTCTCATCAGACCGGAATGGTGGCACACACAGAGCTTCCCCCTTAGAGAAAACACATTCAGCACAGCAACAAAAGCCCTAGCCTACCTGTAATGAGTGGGCACCACTCGTTGAGTAGATAGTGGTGCTCACCTACCCTTAATAAGTCAGGTTAGAGGCTGTAGGTATACAGGCTTATATACCACACTAAATCAATCGAAGCTCACAAATGATCTAAACTATGAGACGGCATGACACCAATGTTGCAAGGATGTATATCTCTGTTTATGTGATATTGAATGACATATATGTCTAGTGTACAATTTTTCTATCTCAATAAAATAAGATTGAATTAAAAAAAAAGTGTGATATATGAAACATGATTAGTTTGCAGCCCATGTGAGATTTATAAAAATGTACAGTATGTGATGGCTTCTTCCCACATGCATGTCCGCAGTCTGCCATAAAAGCGGGAAATTCTTGAGAGCTCCTTTGATGTTCACACAGAAAAGGTGCTCGAGGACTAAAAACAGAGAGCGACCATAAATAGATTCCATTTATATGACATGTACAACTGCTCTGCTGTCACCACCACCTGTCAAGAATCTCTTCAGTGTTTTTTGTATTAATAAGCTTTTTATTTTAGGATCATTGAAAACTTTGCAATCTAAAACATTTGCATCTCTGAGTGTTGCTGATTTTTATTGCTGCAAAGAATGATGATATTATGTTAATAATTGTGGAATATGTGTGCAAATTTCTGTAGGCTTTAATTAAGATGTACTTTACATGTGTATGACACACAAAGGTGCATTATAAAACATTTTGTAAAAAAAAAAAAAAATCAAAAATATTGAAAAGGTAGATTATAACAAGGGTAATCAAAGTGAACTGTCCATATAGAACTTTTACCACCATGCACAGATGTCAAAGTCTTGCCTAAAAGACTTCAGGATGAAAGCTTTAGCCTTTATTAGCCAGAAAAGTCTTCTCTGAGCCCTTCTCTGATTTAGTTCACTTGGGTACAAGATTCTGAATTAGGTCGGGAGAAGCCTCATTTACTCTGTTGTGCCCAGCAGTAAATGGTATGCGGTTTTCTGACAATGTTGTCATCTGTTTTTTATATTCCATAGTGGGAGTTTTTTTGTAAGGAATTATTCTGCATCAAGAATTTTCATCAACCATTTCTATGCTTTGCATTATGTTTTTTTGTTAGTATATGCTTGTAAGCCCTAATGCCCTGTACACACGGTCGGACTTTGTTCGGACATTCCGACAACAAAATCCTAGGATTTTTTCCGACGTATGTTGGCTCAAACTTGTCTTGCATACACACGGTCACACAAAGTTGTCGGAAAATCTGATCGTTCTAAACGCGGTGACGTAAAACACGTACGTTGGGACTATAAACAGGGCAGTGGCCAATAGCTTTCATCTCTTTATTTATTCTGAGCATGCGTGGCACTTTGTCCGTCTGATTTGTTTACACACGATCGGAATTTCCGACAACGGATTTTGTTGTCGGAAAATTTTATATCCTGCTGTCAAAATTTTGTGTGTCGGAAAATCCGATGGAAAATGTGTGATGAAGCCTACACACGGTCGGAATTTCCGACAACAAGGTCCTATCTCACATTTTCCCTCGGAAAATCCGACCGTGTGTACGGGGCATTAAAGTGTAACTGCACCTTTTGTATATGTGTGTGTATATATATATATATATATATACACACAGTGGATATAAAATGTCTACACATCCCTGTTAAAATGTCAGGTTTCTGTGATGTAAACAAATGAGACAAAGATAAATAATTTCAGAACTTTTTCCACCTTTGATGTGACCTATAAAGAGTACAACTCAATTGAAAAACAAACTGAAATCCTTTTGGGAGGGGAAGTAAAAATAAACTAAAATAATGTGGTTGCATAAGTGTGCACACCCTCTTATAACTGGGGATGTAGCTGTGTTCAGAATTAAGCAATTATATTAAAAATGATTATAGCAAATGGCTGCAATATAACAAAGAGGGAAAAATTTAAGGGGGTCTGAATACTTTACGTCCCCACTGTGTGTGTGTGTGTGTGTGTGTATATATATATATGTATATATATATATATATATATAAAATGTGTATTATCTGGGTGCTCTGAGACAACATTGTCTTATTTTAATATAATATGGAGGGTTATTGTCTTTTTGTATTCATAATTTTGACATTAATAAAATGTTATACCATTTTTTTTAATTTGAAGCCACTAAGGATGAGCTGAACACCCCCCAGTTCGGTTCGCACCAGAACTTGCAAACAGGCAAAAAATTTGGACGAACACCGCTAAAGTCTATGAGAAACGAAGATGAAAAATCAACAGTGCTCATTTTAAAGGCTTATATGCAAGTTATTGCCATAAAAAGTGTTTGGGGACCTGGGTCCTGCCCCAGGGGACATGTATCAATGCAAAAAATGTTTTAAAAACAGCCCTTTTTTTCGGCAGCAGTGATTTTATTAATGCTTAAAGTGAAACAATAAAATTTAAATATTCCTTTAACTATCATGCCTGGGGGGTGTCTATAGAATGCCTATAAAGTGGCGCACTTTTCCTGTGTTTAGAACAATACCACAGCAAAATGATGTTTCTAAAGAAAAAAATGTAATTT
This sequence comes from Aquarana catesbeiana, assembly GCF_042186555.1. Classification (NCBI taxonomy): domain Eukaryota; kingdom Metazoa; phylum Chordata; class Amphibia; order Anura; family Ranidae; genus Aquarana; species Aquarana catesbeiana. The sequence goes on along the minus strand of NC_133326.1, from coordinate 61,778,663 downwards.
AAAACTACCCGCATCTGCAATGAAATGTCGGGTCTCGGCAATATAGATAAAACTCGTTGAAAAAAATGGCATGGCCCCCCGTATGAATATTAAGGGGAACCCCAAACCAAAATTTTAAAAAATGGTGTGGGGGGGTCCCCCCCAATATCCATACCAGACACGGGTCTGGTAGGGATTTTAAGGGGAACCCTGCGCCAAAATGTAAAAAAGAAATGGCGTAGGGTCCCCCCCAAAATCCATGCCAGACCCTTATCCAAGCACGCAACCTGGCAGGCCGCAGGAAAAGAGGGGGGGGAATGAGAGAGCACCCCCCCCGAACTGTACCAGGCCACATGCCCTCAACATGGGGGGGTGCTTTGGAGTCACCCCCAAAGCACCTTGTCCCCATGTTGATGGGGACAAGGGCCTCATACCCACAACCCTTGCTGGTGGTTGCCTGTGGGTGGGGGCTTATCGGAATCTGGAAGTTCCCTTTAACAAGGGGACCCCCAGATCCCGCCCCATGTGAATTTGTAACGGGTACCCCTACCAATTCACAAAAAAAAGTGTTGAAAATAGTAAAAATGACTAGAGACGCTTTGGGACAAGTCCTTTATTAAAAAATAAAAATGTCCCACGATGTAGATCCATCTTTCACTGCCCGACGAACCGAAAAAAAAAAAGCAACAGCTCCCCCTCCATGGGAGGCTCCCGCCGAGTGACGCTTCTTCTCAATGAACTGAGGGGCCATCTGGTCTTCTCAATGAGCTGAGGGGCCATCTGGTGACGTAAATGGGTGACCCTGCCACCCTCTGACACCACATGAAGTCAGAGGAAGGCAGGGTCACCTGTTTACATTACCGAGTGGCCCCGTAATTCCAGCGACGGGAACGAGCACACCAGCTCCGGCTGGTGTCTCTTGTGTCTCTTGATTGGATAGATTGATAGCAGCGCAGCCATTGGCTCCCGCTGCTGTCAATCAAATCCAATGATGGGGGGGCTGAGTCCTGCTGTCTGTGTCAATAAACGCAGCAGCAGAATTCAGGAGCACCGGGGGACTCGAGAAGAGACTCGGCCACCAGCGCCACTGAGGGACCCCGAAGAGGAGGATCGGGGCCACTCTGTGCAAAACCAACTGCACAGCGGTAAGTATGACATGTTTTTTATTAAAAAAAAAAAAAAAAAGAGGGTTTAGTAACCATTTAATGTTATTAAACATTACATCTCCCTTTCAATCTGCAGCTGCTGTAATTTTCTGTAAATTTTCCCAAAAATATAATTTCCTGCTCTTGTAATTGGCTCGCTGATTTTCACAGCAGTCTGCACAAGTCAGATTTTCAGCATCCCGCTTAAATAGGAATGTCCGTTTTGGTTTGTCATACTCCCACTACTCTACTTCTAAAGGGGCTCCGACCGTGCAGCTTTTCCCATTAGAACACTGAGCGTGCAACAGGTGATAATAGTGAGTCAGACCCTCCCATTCAGAATCAGTCTGCAAAGCACATGGTGAAACAAACCGCTATATCTTCAGTGCAGCAAAAAGGTAGGAATCTGCTACACCGTTTGCTAAAATCCCTGCAATGTACAATGATCACCCAGATGGGAAGGTTTTTGTTTTTTTTCCCAACAAACGTAAAGTCAGTTTTTTAATGTAATCACAGTGTTAAGTATACACAATACACATGATAATGTTTTATCCTATTTTCTACTGATTATCCTGTCTAGTTGGAATCAGTAACCCATGTGGAGGGAGCTGCAGACTGTTGGACCCCCAAAACCTATTGACTGTTATCTAATATACCAATTGTCAGCACTGCTCATTTGTCCCCTGAGGCCGAATTCACACTGGTACGACGCGACAGTTGTACGACTGTGGATCTGACTTTGCCCTGCGACTTGAAGTCCGACATCGATCCGACTTCAATGAACAGGGATCCAACTTTGATCCCCGACAATACCAGGCACTGTCTGGTATGAATCTTTAGGGGAAACTCCATGCCAAATTAAAAAAAAAGAAAAATGGCATAGGTTCCTGCCTCTAAGAAAAAAAATGGGAAGGTTTTTTTCCAAACATAATATCAAACAAAATAGGACAATTTTACAGGCCTCATGGCCTAAGAAGTAATACTACAATAAGAAGAGAAGAGAAGCTATATGTCATATAACCTAACAGCAATCCACATAGACAAATTAAGCTCAGAGATTGGTGGTAAAACCAGCAAAATATATTACCCTATAGCAGTGATGGCGAACATTGGCACCCCAGATGTTTTGGAACTACATTTCCCATGATGCTCAACTACATTGCCGAGTGCATGAGCATCATGGGAAATGTAGTTCCAAAACATCTGGGGTGCCAAGGTTCACCATCACTGCCCTATAGGGTAAACCTAGAGACAGAGAACCTTTAGATAAGGGATGGTGGTTGACCCCAGACTATGGATATTGTAATGGTTTCGAAAAAACAGATGATGGAATCATTGCCAATTGTTAAGGTATGTAGTTTCCATCTAGAATCACAAAGACCAGGGCCAGCTAGGTTATGCGTTGTTCATAAGCCATGTTTGTGGCTGCCACAGAATCATTACAGCTTGTCTCCTAGGAGGGCTGGACCACCGCAAGTGTAATGGGGATCCTGGTTCCCCTGCACAACGCCAACTTTGGGACGGTATCATTGGTGAAATTTTGTGAAGTAAAAGAGGGGTCATCTCTGCCATCTTGATAGCACTTTGTACCCATTCTCTTGAGTTGACACATTTACTGAGCCCGTATGCATGTACAGAAAAATATGCACCCACTCTTCAGCTGACAGGTCTAGGTCCCTCTCCCCTGGGGCGGGACCATATAGGTGCATGACACTGGACACCAAAAAAGTGGTGTAGCTGCATGTAGGTCTAGAAAGGAAATATTTGTCCTCTCATGTGAAAGGACAATGCAGGGTAGGACATCAATGAGCCGTTATTGAAAGAAATGTTCTGCTCGAACCTGTAGGTGAGGCCAGATCTCTAGCAGAAATTTATCAGACATTCCTTGGGAGGAGTCCAGGCTAAGAACGAGCAGGGTTAAAGGCCATGGAGAGGACGAGATCTCGTATTTTTTGCAGGCCAGGGGAAAAATTTGGATGGTTGGGCCCATCAGCGGGTGTTCTTTGTATGGGGTCGGTATAGGTTGTCGAGCTAGCCAAGGGATGTTATGTAAAGGCAGTTGTGCATAGGCAGCTTCCAACGGGACCCAGGCCTTCATACTGGAGTGAATATGTTAGTCTATCACTCTTAGACAGGTGCTACGCCCAGTAGTACCTAGGGATCTGGCTGACTCTTCATTTTCTCCACAGCTGAAAGAAACCAATATGAATAGGAAATTGATTAAAAGTTTGCTTTTTTAGTTTTACCTTAAAACAGCTATGTGCATACAATGGAAATGATTAAGCTATTCTAAATCACTTTGCAGCTGAACTATCATTGCAGTATAGATTGCTTATATACAAATGTACTTTGTAATCCATCATGCTGCAATTCCATTACTTAATAAGAGCAATACTGGCTGTTAAGAGCTTCTATGTTTCCTGCAGGTGCTGTGATTATCGCATTTGGAACTCAACATTTGCAATTCAGAGAGCCACTTGTTTAGCAATGATCCGCGTCTGAGAAATCCAGTCTGCTCTTAAGCAGCTTATCTAAAGCCACAGTCTATCACAAAACACAAGCAAGACAGAAATATATTGACTCATGCTACAAAACAACTCCTGATTCCAACTCCCAAGCCTCTCTCCTAGTTACCTTGGCAAATAATTATCTCTTTGAGCTTCAGGGATCAAAATAGATGTGTAGGCTTTTTTCTTGGGCATGACTCAATAGATGGTACAGTGCAACAGAGCTGTAACCCTGTCTTTCACGTTTCAGATAACATTACAGCTATCATTTATGCAAATCACCCTTGGATGAGCAGATTATATGATTTAGCAAGTATAAAAGTTGTATATAGACCGTTTTAAGTTAAAGGGATATTAAACCCAAAGCCAAAAATGTAATATATTGGTGCTTACCAATACTTTTTTTTTTTTAAAATCAGAAAAGTATTTTATTTTGTTTTTCAAAGTGCAGAATACATGTCATACAGAATACAGTAGGAAAAGGAGTGAAACCTACGCAGCTTTCTGTGCAAGGAGGGTGATCCTCCAAAAATGGAGAGCCCTAGTAGACGCAGCCACTCAACACTGTCGATGGCCTTAGCTGCTTCCAGTGAGAAAATAGCTTGATTTGCAGTGTTGTCTACAGGGAGCTGCAAGTTTAGGAAGAGTCTCCGAATGTTTTGGGCCATGGATCTAGTGGGGATGAACCCTGGCTGGTCTCTGTGCACCAACTTGTGTATCGCCTGAGCCAGTCTGGTTGCTAACACTCGGGCCAGTAGTTTGATATCAGTCGTGAGCAAGGAAATGGGTCTGTATGAGTCTGGTAGAGTAGCGTCTTTGCTTGGTTTCAGAAGTACAATAATGAATGCCTCATTCATGGAATTGGGTGAGGTTCCCTCTTTCAGTGCCTGCAATAGCATGGGTAGCAGTGTGCCTGTATAACACCTGTAGACCTCAGACGGAAGGCCATCAGCCTCTGGGGATTTATTGTTGTGAGTTTGTGCTAGGGCCCTGGCTAATTCTTCTTTTGTTAGCGGGGCATTAAGCAAGGCAGCGTCCGAGGCCGACAGGTGGGGTAGTGCACATTTTTCCAGAAATCCCTCAATTTCCTTTTCTGGGGGTTGTATAAAGATTGAATAAAGATTAGCATAACACGACCTAAAGATTTGCACCACCGTAGCAGTCTGGGACTGGGCAACACCCTGATCATCACAGATGGCCGAAGAGAGGTGGGTCTCTGTGCACGCGCTAGTAAGGCCAGCATGTGCCCAGTAGACTTCCCCTCCTCAAAATGGGATTGTTGCAAGAAAAATCTTTTGTTTTCAGCCAGCTGCAACGCCAGTTGTCTGGACATGGATCGTGCCCCCAGCCAAGCTCTGCTTGTGTCCTCTGTAGGATTAGCAATATATTTATCCTCGGATTCCCTGACTGTTTTGCATACCTGTGTTTCTCAAGCTTTCATGTTTGATTTAATCTGATTTAATATTTTAATAAATTGACCCCCTCATATAGGCTTTGGTAGCGTCCCATACAACATTTAACTTGCTGAGTTTAGATTATCCTGAATAAAGAGTTTCAGCAGCTCTCGCATGGGGTCTGGTTCCGGGAACAAAGAGAGCCAAAAGGGGTTACGTTTCCAGCATATATGTTTAGTGGTGGTAGGCAATGAGATAGTCACCCAAAACGAGGAGTGATCAGATATGTGTATGTCGCCATAATCTGAGGCTACAACCAGTGGGAGTAGTACATTATTACCTAAGCCCCGGTCTATCCTGGTCAAGCTCCCATGCGTGGCTGAGCATCAAGAGTATTTTTTAGTAGTTTGGTGTCCCAATCTCCACATGTCTGTCATTCCGAGCTTCTCAAGTAAACCAGCGAAAGAGGTAAATCCCCCTTTGCTTGAGGACAGGTTGGAGGGTGCGAGTAATTTGTCCCATTGATGATTTATATAATTGTTGTAATCGCCCACTGCCAGGAGTGGTATATCCGGAAATTGGGACATAAAGTTCGCCAAGCACCTAAGGATCTCGGACGAGAACGGCGGTGGTATATATATCCCAGCCACTATACATAGCAGGCCAGAGGCTGTGCACAGTAGGAATATATATCTCTCCCCAGGTCTATAAGCTTTTGAGAGCAATGAAACTGAATATCCTGACGTATCAGGATACTTACTCCTCTAGAGTATGCGGAGTAGGCTGAGTGAAATTGGGTACCATATACTCAGGGGCTAAAGCTGGGTGTGGGGTCAGGGGAGAAATGTGTCTCTTGTAAACATACTATATGCGCCCCCACAGATTTCAGGTGTCTAAGGACTGGCAATCTTTTCACAGGGCTGCTCAGTCCCTGAACATTCCAGGACAAAATGTTTAAGTTTGCCGCCATATGGGGATACAATGATCAGGAGTGTGGCCATGCCAGTCTAGTATGCATGGTATATCATTACATTTTACATTTTACATCAAAGTCAAAAAAAGCATACATGTTTTTCCTTATAATGGTGTTACCTTGAGTGCATGTGGTCAGTTCGATAGAGTCCATATTAGTGGAGGCCCAGGGTTGGAATACTGGTGGGTCTGAATAGAAGTAATAAACATCACATAAACTGAATAAAAGGAGAAGAAAAAAACACGTCAAAGGTATTGTAAAGTTTGGAGCCAACCGGGCTCCCAGCCAACCGGGCAGAAGTGTAAGTTTCCCCCCATAGATACTTCTTTGGGTGGGGGGGGGCAGTGGAAACTCCCACAGAAAGAAATTCTGGATGGTAGTTGGGGTTTCACTTCCGCAGAGTGCATGGTATGACCCATGACGTAGATAGTTCCAATGTTCTCCTTTATCCACCTTGGCTAAGAGGAATGATTAAAGAAAAGGAGGGGGGGAGCACCTTAACCTTCTGCCCCCTCCCAAAACCTCCATTGGATAGGGTGATGGACCATCAAGCATGAGCTGAACGTTGCGGTCTGGCAGCTTTAAGTGCTCTGTCCTCATGATGTAACCATTGTGCTGCAGCATTAGGTCGATCAAAAAAATGGATCTACCCCAGTGCGACCACCCTAAGGCGGGCAGGGTATAGCATTGCATATTGCAGGTTAAGCTCTCTGAGCCTTTATTTCACATCAATAAACGTTGCATGATGCTTTTGCAGCTCTGCCGAAAAGTCTGGGAATAATGGCACCTTGGAGTTGTCGATAGCCATAGCCCCGCTCATGGTTCTGGCTTTAGTAAGAATCACGTCCCTGTCCTTGTAGTTCAGCAGTTTGAATAGAACTGGGCGGGGATGGTTGCCCAGTGGTAAAGGGCGTGCTGGTACCCTGTGTGCCCTTTCAACGGCAAATAGAGGGGAGAAAGTGTCTTTGCCAAAAGTGGATAGAAGCCATTGTTCGATGAAGGCAACAGGTTTTTTGCCCTCGGCCCTCTCAGGGATGACCAGGGCGCGCACATTATTGCGCCTCATGCGATTTTTCAAATCATTCAAGCGCGCTGCATTTTGTACTGTAAGGTGGCAGTTATATTTCAGGTCCCTTTGCATGGGAGCCATGTCATCCTCCACTGTGCTCATTCTGCCTTCCAGGGCAGAGGGCTGTAATAGATTACAGGATGTTACGGCCGAGAAAATGTCTCTGCGGGTGGGTTCTGTATCCTCTATACCAGGGGAGGCTGCCTGTGGCCCAGTAAAAATGTCTCTAGGGGTACTCGCTGTGTTCCACTCAGGGGACAATCTGCCTGCATCCTCCAGTGGGACAGTGTCATCTGCTTCTGAGTGGCCCCCTGAGGCTTTTCCTGGTAGGTACAGCAGGTAGGGCGACTTTGTGGATCTTTCCTCTGAAGAGAAGCTTCTGTGCAGCGTCCTTGTATTTTTCTTTAGAGAAGAGCTGTGACCCGGCGCCATCTTAGCTGGGATCATCCACAGGGCCTTTCCCTTCTTTAAGCTTTCTGGACATACTTGTGGCAGCAATGGAGAAGCGGTCATGTGGCTCATCTATCAGGGGGTACCGGTACTGTGCAGTGTGGGTCCAGTTCGGTCCTATTATAGTATATAGCAGGATTTTTGCACGGATTATCAGCAGAGAGGGAGACAAACGCGGCTGTCTAAATCCGCTGCTTAGCCACGCCCCCCGCTTACCAATCCTTAGATGTGATGGAAGGATTTGTTTTTCCCTCTGGTTCCACCTGGTGATCCAGCCAGTAACACACCTGGATTAGAGTACACCCACTCTGGATGAAGGAGCCTAGGGGGCACCTTTGGACAGCAGAATTGTCAGTCTGGGGAGAGGTGATACTATCAAATATCAAACTATCAAACTCTTTCACCTGGCATCAAGGCTGTATTTACCACTGCATGCACATTCATGGGCCACTGCTTAGGTATTTGGGATAAAGAGGGCAGCACCAGCCCTTGACATTTACAAATTGTGATAGTTTATTTTTCCCTTTTTGCTTCCCTTTTCTTGCAATTTCTGGACAAATTTGGCCAAATTCAGTAAGAGAACCTTGAAGGGAATGGAGTAAAGGAAAAATTAGGAGAAGTCATATAAGGCTTTTATGTAGAAACATGACATTATCTTTCTTTTGTTTGTTGGTCTGTGCTGTTGAAAAGTAGTCTTGTACATTAAGAATGCGCAAATGTTTCTGGGTTCGATTTCCAGGGGATTCACAGAACTCTGCGTGATATCTGAAATTTAAGAACCCCATTGAAGTCATTGAGTGTCAAATCTTGATAACGAATTCTGGCTATTTTCGAGGCTAATAGGAAAGGGATTATCCAAAAAGATCACCGGGATCTGGGCACTATCGAGTGCCACCTATCAATGCCCACCAGTGGTGCCAATCAGTGCCTCATCAGTGCCACCTAGCAGTGCTACCTATCAGTGTCACCTACCAGTACCGATCAGTGCCCATCACTGCCACCTATCAGTGCCCTTCAGTGCCGCCCACCAGTGCCACCTTATCAGTGCCCATCAATGCCACCTCATCAGTGCCCACCAGTGCTGCCTATTAGTGCCCATCAGTGCCGCCTTATCAGTGCCCATCAGTGGAGCCTCATCAGCGTACATCAATGAAGGAGAAAAATGACCTGTTTGCAAAATGCAAAATGTTTAAATGCGGTCTTTTTAATTTGTTTAACAAAAAATTAAAAAAAAACCCAGAGGTAATCAAATACCACCAAAATAAAGCTCTATTTGTGCGAAAAAATGATACAAATTTCATTTGAGTACAGTATTGTATGACTGTGCAACTGTCATTCAAAGAGTGACAGCGCTAAAAGCTGAAAATTGGTCTGGGAAGGAGGGGGGTATAGTTGCCCAGTAAGCAAGTGGTTAATGGCTATAGCAGATGAGCAAAGTTTGGGAAATTCTACAGTTGGAGCTCCTAAATATGAAGAAGCTGGGTGGAAGAGTCTACTCTTCACGAAATATCATTGATGAATTCTTGACTAAGACAAGTAAAAAAAAGGGAGAAAGGCTAACTGCTGATTCAGCTTTTCCTCAAACTGTGCTATTAATGGTAAGATTCAGCAGTCATGGAGACCAATATTTTCCTCTTAACATATTCAGATGGGAAAAAAAATCTAATTGTACAACAAAGGTCAAAATGTAGGGCAGCAAGACATTAAATTACCGAGCAATGTCAAAATTAACCAGAGAGAGTTCACCGTCATTCATATTGCCAAGCTACAGCAAAATGTTCTGTCTAAGCCGTGCTTGGCTTGCGTCAGTGATTTGGCGGCGACGGTGCCATTAGGGATATAGTGCAGAGATGTTAGTGTAGACTGCCATCACCGAGGGCCACAGTATCCATAGTAACATAGATCGCCAGGAGTTATCCTGCATAGCTGGCCTGATCTATTATTATTGCCATTTCTCCAAAGGTGTAATTTACATTACCCACAGGCATTTACTAAAATACATCCAGAAATCCTCTCTAATAAACAGTTTTGTTGGCGTACAGAGTGCATTGCGCTAAGATTGTACACAAACCCCCTTCGCTTTTACTGCAATGAGAGTCTCCTGTATGTGATAAAGGACTCTCTCTAAGGTATGCAGTTCACACAGTACACTGTGCCCTGAATAGCACCACATATACAACTGAATCATTACAATAATTAAAATATAATTATAAAAAAAAGCAGCTGCTACAGTCTTTGACAGATATGCCATTTAATTCAAAGCCTTTCTAATGAATTCTCATTTCATCCAATCATCCTTCTATAAAAGAGGGTAGAGAACAGAAAGCAATTAGAAGATCTGGGAAATGAACAAACTATTATATCAGAGCCCAATTAAATACTAATGCAGCCATCTGAAGTGCCATACCAATTATGTCACCAGATTGTGTTATTACGTTGTGCTCTTTTATGACACACAAAACGGAACAAAGAGTAAAGAAACGCAGCATCTTCTAGTATCCAGGCTTCAGCATTCTGTACTTTAGTGTGAGTTTGTGAAACAATAATGTAAGCGGTTTAAGTACATTGTAGGTTATTCAAACAGGCAAAGAGCAATGTGCAAAGTGTAGAAAGCCACAGGGCTTAATTTACTAAAGGTAATTAGGTTGTTCACGCTGCAAGGGAAGTTGAACTTTGCAAGTACATTTTTCCTAGAACTTAATGACTGTGGTAAAATTTCACTTTGCAAAGAATAACCAATCACGTGCAAGGAAAATAAAACAAACAGCATGTTTCATGCGCGTGATTGGATGATGGAAGTCAGCACAGCCTTACCTTATTCAAATTTGGGAGAAAATTCCCATGCAAAGTGCAATTCCCTTGCTAAGTGAACCATCTATTAGCCTTTAGTAACTCAACCCCACGGAGCTTATTTTTCCCAGGTCTCACTGAAGTCAGCTGAAATTTGGTTGGTTGCTTGAATTTTTTTTTTTTTTTTTTAAATTTTATTTTCAATTTTCAAAAATACAGTCATACAGAAATCAGCTATGTCAATACATACACTGTCATAAAACATTGTTAAACTGCTTGATGTACAAAAGTCAAACCAAGGAGAAATCCAGATGTGGACATCACTACAGCATTAGGTATACTCTTTGAGTTCTGTCAAATTTATAGGTGGGGTACCTCGGTCAAACAGGTAGTCCACCCTACTTGTTTCTGAATCTACAGGGAGTTAATTCAGTTCCAACTATGCATGTAAAATCCGGATGACTGTTAATTAAAAAAAAAATACCAAAAACAAACCAAAACAACAATAGGATTTTGACATTGATAGTTATCCTATCAGACTGTTTTATATGTTTATATATGTTATATATATTTGTTACATATATTTCTACTTGAATGCATAATGTTTAATGAAAATTTACAATAACAAAAAATATACAGAAAAAAAACAATAACAATAGAAAAAAAGAGGGGGGGGGGACTAGATATGTGCGATTCGTTTCATTACGAACCAAAATTCAGATGAAATTTGCATGATTCGGATATATCCAAATCTCGAAATCACAAAAATAACGAGTTTCAACCAATCTGAAATAAATTATAATGAAAACAAATTCTCTTGTTATCATTCAAATGACATGATGCAATAGTTTGGACCTTTTGTTAATGTTTGAAGCATCCAAAATAACGTAACAACATAACGAATGCTCTGAATTGAATCGGATCCATTTTTTTTTTATTCTAGTGAGTGTAGCGTGAATATTCTGAGATTCTTCTTGTATTGGGGTTGAGACCATTCGTTTAATGTGTATTTGAGAGGCCCAACAAAGTCAGTTGGGAACGGGGAAATGATTGGGATTCTATATTGTACAGGAGTGATGGATTCTGGTAGTCCTGCCTGATTATTGCACAAGCAGTGCAGCCAAAGTAAATTTGTGATTGTAATTAGTTCCGTAGTCTAATGCAATTCTTAGGTTTGAAAAATTTGGGGCCTAATTCCATTTCATCTGAATAAAACGAAAAAAATCCAAATATTTTCGGTATATGCAAATGACTAATCTCCTAAAAGAACGAATGAACACGTTCCAACAAACATAGGCAATCTTCCTATATAACAGAACTTCTGAAAATACAAATCGATTTGGAACAATGAATGTATACTCTCCCAAAAAAACGAACTGTTCCAAAAAACAAATCTTTTGAACATAATTGTGACGAAAAAAAATACTAAAAATTTACTAAATGAATGAAACCGAAATTAGATGAAACAAATGAAACCGAAATGAAGTGAAACACATTTTTCCATCATGCAAGGTCTAGAGGAGACTGCACATGAGAGCCTTAAGAAGTGCTGTACCTGGCCAGGAGAAGGTCCAAGCTTGTGTAGCCCCTATTTAGATATCATGCATTAAGGAGAAAATAAGTCAAGGGGGTCCAAAAGAACCAAGTTTTGTGAACCAGTTCCTCTCTAGAGCTAGCTGTCACCATCATTTCCTCCATAGTTTGGAGGGTTTTTTTTCTTTGTGTGTACCCTCCAGTTTGGTGAATTGTAATATTTATTTTCTTTTTTTGTCATAATTTAATATACTGAAATATGATCGTAATGATATTGTTTTATTTGGATTTAAATCACTATTACCGGTAGTTAAAAGTAGTATTTATTTTTTATTCTATATATTAAACTCAATATATATATGGTAAATTTTCTTAAGTTGGTATAAAAACCTTGCTTATTTTCTTTATTGGATTGAACCAATTCTTCAGTTTCTAGCACAGGTTCTAAAAGTGAGCGTAGTTTTTTTTTTTATATACAGTACTATTTTAAAGCTGCACGCTTTATATAAAAGCCACAAATGAATGCATCTCTTTAATCAATATCACACCAGTAAATGCATTTTTCTTAATTGCAAGCAGTGCAAGTACCTGAATTTAACCTAGTAAAGGCCTCTTGAAGTGCTTTTATAGCTTGCGTGTGGGAGGAAGGAATATTACAAGAAGCCAATCAATTCATGTGCTGACAAGAAACATGCTAGCAGGAGGGGAGAGCAGAGTGAAAGAGAGATGAGCTAATCAGCGTGCCGCTTTTCCTTTCACTGTCCTGGCACAGGCTGGGGTTTGTGTAGGACGACCAGGGCTCAGAGGAAGTGGGATAAATGATACTGGCCATCTGAGACGTAGGACATCTAGGGGCATAAATAAATCTGTTTGGGGGAAATCTTTCAACTGAATGCAAATATTACGACAAAATCTGGTTTTGTTTTTTATTCTTCTAATAGGCTGTTTTTATGTTATAATTTGTTCTGCTTTATTAGTATCTGTTTGTTTCTGCCATAAGGACTTTTTCTTTGAAAAGCAAAAGTGCTTTGTTCTGTCTGCATTTATAAAGAAGCATTTTATGGAAACTTTAGGCCACTCTGATCAATACTGTTTTTTAACTTTCACTGATCTGACTACTCACTACAGCAAGCAAATTTGATTTGCTTCTCTTGTAAAAAAAAAAACACAATATTGTCTCTCAAAAAATAATATTATTTCTATGCAAGCTATAAATAAAATATTTATTGAAAAAAAAATATTAAATATGATTTTTTTTCTAGTTTGACTAGTGTCATTTTTAAAACATCCATTTTCACTATTGATAAAAATTGTAGTTTTGTCTTGTTCATAACAACATTTCCATTGCAAAGCATGGCATAGTGGTTTATATATAAAATAAAGGCTTTCACTCAGTTTTGCACATTTAAAAAAAAATGAAGTCCCAAAATGAATAAAAATTAAAAATAAGAATAAAATAGTAGCAAAATAATGTATAAGTGGGTGAAGTAGAAGAAGGAGTTAATAAGGGTGATTAGGTTAATTGTTAATAAAGGGTTAATTGGAAAAACAGTTCATTTTACTTTACTTACATGATTGCTTTAACTTCATAAGCAGATCGAAGGTCACCCTTTTCATCTGCTATGAATGAACAAGAATAATTACAAGATAGCAAAATAATATTACTACATTCTTTATACTTTGTAAATATCGATTTGCTATTGCCAATGTACACAGGAGCAACTGCAACTGCTTCTGTCATACAGAACAAGTCATTTTGACAGCCAGGATTTGCTGGTAAATGCAGCCAGGGCTTTACATGGTAGAAGGAGCATGACACATCAAACATGCTCTTTGTATTTAGAGGAAGATTTTTAGCATGTGTCCAGTAACTAGTTACAAAATTTTCTGTTGAGAATTTCACACTTTTACAAGTTTAACCGCTTGCCGACCAGCCGGCGTCATTATACTGCGGCAGGTCAGCACGATCCCGCGTACCGTCGTATCTATACGTCGGCTCGTGGGATCGGGATAGCAGCTGCACAGCGGGTGTGTCGATGCTCGTGGCCGACGGTCGTGATAACCACCGGCCACGACCGATCACGGGCACAAGAGGCAGAACAGGGACGTGTGTGTGTAAACACACAAATCCCTATTCTGTTCTGTGAGGAGTGACAGATCATGTGTCCCTAATAGCTAGGAACCACGATCTGTCATTTCCTCTAGGTCAGTACCCTCCCCCTACAGTTAGAAACACACACACGGAACACAATTAACCCCTTGATCGCCCCTTAGTGTTAACCCCTTCCCTGCCAGTGACATTTTTACGGTAATCAGTGCATTCACTGATCCAACGTGTCTGCCATAATGTCGCAGTCCCGATAAAAATCGCAGATCGGCGCCATTATTAGTAAAAAAAAAAAAAATAATAATAAAAATGCTATAAATCTATCCCCTATTTTGTAGACACTATAACTTTTGCACAAACCAATCAATATATGCTTATTGCAATTTTTTTACCAAAAATATGTAGAAGAATACATATCGGCCTAAACTAAGAAAAAATTAGTTTAAAAAAAAATGGGGATATTTATTATAGCAAAAAGTACAAAATATTGTGTTTTTTTTCAAAATTGTCGCTCTTTTTTTTTTTATAGTGCAAAAAATAAAAAACACAGAGGCGATCAAATACCACCAAAAGAAAACTCTATTTGTTACACGACCGCACAATTGTCAGTTAAAGCGACGCAGTGCCGAATCGCAAAAAATGGCCCGGTCATTCAGCAGCCAAATCTTCCGGGGCTGGTTAAAGTGCATAAAGTGGTTAAAGTGGTATTTAACACCTTTTTTTTGTTTTTTTGGTTGATTCCATACTGTGCTAGAATGCAACACATATTGGCATATTATGACATACCTGTGAAATAAAGCCCTCCAGCTTTGAGCTATCACTGCTTCCAGTGCATCCATCTGTGCCCATTCTTTCTTCTGGGTTCATCCTCTCCAGCAGCTTGAATAGCCGGGCCAAGATGACGTCACTCCCACATACGCACACAGGAGTCACCATTACAGCACAGTGCTCTATGCAATCACAGTACAGGTAGTGTGCCCTGAATGCAGAATTAACAAACAAGATATTTGGGGGCACACCCTCTCATTAAAGATGGTGCAGCCATAAGACCATACAGTAGAAGAAAATTTTACAGCCTACACGAACATTTACGTCCAGCAAGGCTAGTTTAAAAAATCTCCCAAAATCTATGGATAGTGTAGGACCCACTAATCATGGGGTACTTTGACGCAGTAAGTGGGCTTAGCACCATATAGCAATATGGTGTGACCAAATCCCCATATTTTTGATAATGTCTTTTTGAAAATGTTTAGGTGTTTTTAAACTAGCCTTGCTGGAGGTAAATGTTTGTGTGCGCTGTAAAATTTTCTTCTACTGAATGCAGAGTGAAGGGCATGTGCCCCGGTGAAATTATCGGCCAGAACCGACCTGAAAATCTCCCAAATGGCACCAATTTTAAGAGTTTAAAAGGTACTGAAAAGGTTTACATTTTGCAAACTTTAATATGGGCAAAGTTCCAAAGCAGGGTTTAATACTGCTTTAATCTTTCATATTTTTGGCATCATATTAAATATAGAGATTATTCGATTAGCCCAGCAGCACTGTAAAAAACCTATGTAAGTATATGTGCTCCTATAATTATATGGTTACAAATTATACATACATTTACACACATTGCTGAGAATTTTTACCGTATACACCATGCAGATCTCCTTATGTTGCTATAACAAAAAGAACAGTGAGCAGATTATACATTCAGTTGAAATGTCATTTTGACTAACCTGTATGCGTATTGAAATGAATATTCTGAAGATAAGCGCTTAAGTAAGCAAAACCACTGGATTTCAGGAAAGTACTTTTTTTTTTTTTTCCGAAGATCCTTTGTTGAATGTAATGGTGCATGAAGACACATCCACTGCATTCATTTCTCCCGGGAAAGATGTTCAGATTACTCATGAATCAGCTTTTCTATATCTCCAGAGAAGCCAGCTCACATACATCTCATACACTCTTATGAACTCACAAATCTTTTGGTTAACTGCTAATGATCTCTGTTGTGGAATAGTGGCAGTTGTTTGCTTAATGTGAATAATTGACCTGGCAGAACATTAAGGAAGGTATATATCTTCCTTCATTATCTTCAACGGTTATTTCTAAGCAGGAGGCAGGGGATAGGTTACCATCATTGATGGTTTTAATTGATTTAGCAGTTGTGTATTTGTGTATTTGGTGTTTATGGAAGAGGGAGGGAAGGAAAATGAGAGATGGGTTAGTGGGTTGAGTATTTATCATATATTGCACATTTTTAAACTTCTTGAAATATACCGTATTTATCGGCGTATAACACGCACTTTTTTCCCCTATAAATCAGGGGAAAATCGCGGGTGCGTGTTATACGCCGATCCCCTGCAATCCTGACCTGTCAGATCTAAAAAATCGCCGACCGCGATTTGAAAATGGCGCCGCCGGCGCCGAAATACACAGTGCCGGTCCTCGGCTCTTCTCAGCCACTTTCGGCTTCACTCGAGCGCCGCCCGAACCTAGCCGAGTGTACTCGGCTAGGTTCGGATAGCTCCGCTCACCATCACGCCCATCCCGAGTGGAGCCGAAAGTGAACGAGAGCCGCCGAGAAGAGCCGAGGACCGGCTCTGTGTATTTCGGCTCCGGCGGCGCCATTTTCAAATTGCGGTCGGCGATTTTGAAGCTCAGCAAGCTGCAAGGCTGCACTGGGGCAAGGCTGGACTGGAGCAAGGCTGCACTGGGGCAAGGCTGCACTGGGGCAAGGCTGGACTGGGGCAAGGCTGCAATGGACACTGGGGAAGGCTGCACTGGAGCAAGGCTGCACTGGAGCAAGGCTGCACTGGGGCAAGGCTGCACTGGGGCAAGGCTGCAATGGACACTGGGGAAGGCTGCACTGGCAAGGCTGCACTGAGAAGGCTGCAATGATGGGCATTTAAATGTAAGTTTTTTTCCCTTCAACTTCCCTCCTAAAAGTTTTTTTTTTTCCTTAAAATTCCCTCCTAAATTGGGGTGCATGTTATACGCCGGTGCGTGTTATACGCTGATAAATACGGTAATATTTGTGTTTAACCATCATCATTTGTCTATTATAAGCAGTTATATATCCTTCTTGTGTTTACTTTTATATAATCAAGTTAATTATGCTTATGTTAGATTTGTGGTTGGTGCATCTACTTTTAAATTGACATTCTGGTTTTCTTTTTTGCAAATCCATGTGTGTTAATATGACGCCAGCCTAAAATATATTCATCATATACAGTGCATGAACTTTAGCTTGTAGGAACAGTTTATGGTAAATCTATTGTTTTACATAAGGATGTAAAAGAAAAGAGCAGAAATTAGGATTTTTGTACGCATCTTAAAAGCCTTTAAGTAGTGCCACCCGAAGGAGGTGGGCACTATGTACACCAGTGGCGGCTGGTGCTCAATATTGGGGGGGGGGGGGTGTAAAACAAACCTGCTCCCCTTACTTGCACAACCAAGTGGAAAGTCCTAAGACTCCCTGACCAATCGGGTCTCAGGTCAGGACCCACTTCCTGATTGGCCAGGAGGAGAAGCAGGAAGACATTAGCGAATATTAATTCGCTATTGTCACACAACTGGGTGGGCTCAGCATGCAGTGCTCTGCGCTCCGAGCCCACCCTTTTTTGAAGCCAATTAAAGCCTCGGGTTCTAATCATGTGCCTCAAAAAAGAAAAAACCCATTGAAATCCATGCCTCCGGTGCCCTGCGTTTGGGTTAGGCGCCGGGCACATGGATTAGGGGGGCGGCACCCCTAATGGAGCAGCCGCCACTGATGTAAACACAAAAAAACAGCCCAGGGGCAGCCCCTGTTGGTGACCAAGCCTTCTATCTGCAACAACTAACTCAATTAGAAGCAAGCCGTGCATAGGATTTAGGCAAAACACACCAAAGCCACATAAATGAGGAAGAGTGCTCTGTCCTTCAATTAATGTACAAAAAGTGATTACAGTGCCTTGCAAAAGTATTCACCCCCTTGGCATATTTTGTGTTTTATTGCCTCACAATCTGGAATTAACATGGATTGTTTGAGGATTTGCATCATTTAATTTACAGAACATGCCCACAACTTTGAAGATTTTTTTTTTATTGTGAAGCAAACAACAAATAGGACAAAGTAACAGAAAAAGTCAATGTGCATAACTATTCACCCCCCTCAAGTCAATACTTTGTAGAGCCACCTTTTGTGGCTATCACAGCTCCAAGTCGCTATGGATAAGTCTCTATAAGCCTGCCACATCTTACCACTGGGATTTTTGCCCATTCCTCCTTGCAAAACTGCTCCAGCTCCTTTAAAGTGGAGTTCCACCCAAAAGTGGAACTTCCACTCATCAGATTCCTCCCCCCCTCCGGTGTCACAGTTGGCACCTTTCAGGGGGGAGGGGGGTACAGATACCTGTATATTACAGGTATCTGTACCCACTTCCGGCATAGATAGCCGCAGAATCTGCAGTTATTTACGCCACTTCCTGCTCCCTCCCCGCTGCCTGCTGGGAAACACACGGGTCCCAGAGGCAGCAGGGACCATCCGTATTGCGCTGCGCGACTCGCGCATGCACAGTAGGGAACCGGGAAGTGAAGCCGCACGGCTTCACTTCCTGATTCCCTTACCGAAGATGGAGGCGGCAGCACCCGAGGACGGAGAGACGCTTCGGCCTCGGGTGCCGACATCGCGGGCGCCCTGGACAGGTAAGTGTCCATGTTTTAAAAGTCAGCAGCTGCAGTATTTGTAGCTGCTGACTTTTAAAAAAAAAAATTTTCGGCGGCGCTCCGCTTTAAGTTGGATGGTTTGCGCTTTTGAACAGCAATTTTTAAGTCTGATCACAGATTTTCTATAGGATTGAGGTCTGGGCTTTGACTAGGCCATTCCAACACATTTACATGTTTCCCCTTAAACCACTCAAGTGGTCATTTTCCTGCTGGAAGGTGAACTTCCATCCTAGCCTCAAATCACACACAGAGTGGTACAGGTTTTGCTCAAGAATATCCCTGTATTTAGCACCATCCATCTTTCCCTCAACTCCGACCAGTTTCCCAGTCCCGACTGCTGAAAAACATCCTCACAGCATGATGCTGACACCACCATGTTTCACTGTGGGGATGGTGTTCTTTGGGTGATGTGATGTGTTGGGTTTGTGCCAGACATAGCATTTTCTTTGATGGGCAAAAAGTTAAATTTTAGTCTCATCAGACCAGAGCACCTTCCTCTATACATTTTGGGAGTCTCCCACATGCCTTTTCACAAACTCAAAATGTGCCATTTTGTTTTTTGCTGAAAGTAATGGCTTTCTCCTGGCCACTCTGCCATAAACCCCAACTTTATGGAGCGTACGGCTTATTGTCATCCTATGTACAGATACTCCATTCTCTGCTGTGGAACTCTGCAGCTCCTCCAGGGTTACCTTAGGTCTCTGTGCTGCCTCTCTGATTAATGCCCTCCTTGCCTAGTTTTGGTGTGCGGCCATCTCTTGGCAGGTTTGCTGTTGAGCTCCTAGAGATCATCAAAGATTTGGATATTTTATTATAACCTAACCCTGACTTGTACTTCTCAACAACATTGTCCCTTACTTGTTTGGAGAGTTCCTTGGTCTTCATGGCAGTGTTTGGTTAGTGGTGCCTCTTACTTAGGTATTGCAGCCTCTGGGGCCTTTCAAAAAGGTGTGTATATGTAATGACAGATCATGTGACACTTAGATTGCACACAGGTGGACATCATTTCACTAATTATGTGACTTCTGAAGGTAATTGGTTGCACTAGAGCTTTTTAAGGGCTTCATAACAAAGGGGGTGAATACATACGCACATGCCAATTATTTTTTTATTTCTGAAAAATAGTTTTATGTATGTATTTTTCTAATTTTACTTCACCAACTTAGACTATTGTGTTCTGATCCATCACATATAATTCAGATTAAAAAAACATTGAACTAAAGGCTGTTATGTAACAAAATAGGTAAAAAGTCAAGGGGGCGAGTACTTTTGCAAGGCACTGTATATGGTGAGTTCAAAATCCCTTTTTTCTCTTCCATTCTGTAAAGAACAAAGCAGGATCTGTTAGCATATGACTGATAGAACTTCCCAAAGTAGGGTCAAAATAAAGGGTGGACTCAAACAGAAAAGGCCCACAACAGTGTACCGGCAAACCACAACCCCAGCATAAATGCTCATACCACTGCCTGCAAAACCTTGCGACCGTATCTAGCATCAATAGAATAGGCAATGTGAACCTTTCAGAACTTGGCAAGAGTATGAACCACCAACCAGGTACACATGTTGCAAACTAGAGAAACAGAAGCACAGTGATGAAAAGCCCAGGACTACACAGAGCCCTGGTGGAGTGAGCAGTAATGGGAAAAGGGTGTTCTCTATAGGGTCAGACAGGCCAGCTCTTTCTTTTTAGTACCATTTGTAGTTTTTTGTTGCCCTTTCCCAACTTTTTTGAGATGTGTTGCTGCCATCAATTTCAACATTACCTTTTTTTTTCAAAAATGGAACATTTTCACAATTTAAACATGTCATATGTTTTCTTTTTTCTATTGTGAATAAAAAATGAATTTATGAGATTTGGAAATCTTTGCATTCTGTTTTTATTTAGATTTTATAGGGCCTCCCAAATTTTTGGGAATTGGGGTTGTATTTTATGCTATGCCTTTGTCTTTCTTGAACATTAACTATTTAGGCACTAACAAACATTTATGTACAAACATATACTTCTCTGCTGAACAGCTATAGAATACTGGAAATCTGGAGTTAGCCTTGGCTTAAACTCAGGTCATATGAATGATTTACATCATAAACTGCAATTCTCATATCCTTCAGGTTTGATGTAAAATTCAAAACAGTCCATTACCTGTCACCTGAAGTGGACACTTCAATTTATAAGGGTTCTTTCACACAGATACACTCCGCTTCATTCAGCAGAATGTGAACAGATCCCTGCTGAATGGGAGCAGACCAGGATTGAAGACACTTTTGTGACATCTGCAATTGTCCGCATTTAGACGGTGGACTGGCGGACTCATATTGGCAGTGATGGGAGTAAGTCACACATGTGCAAGTCACAAGCAAGTCTCAAGTCTTAACTTTCAAGTCACAAGCAAGTCCCAAGTTACTGTGGCGAAAAGCAAGCAAGTCAAGTCAAGTCATTTATTTTGGTCAAGTCACAAATTAAGTCAAAATACTGATCTACCCCGAAGCCGGGACTTGGGGGGAGCTTTCTTTTGTGGGGGGGGGCGGCTTTTGCCTAGGCCAAGACACAGCACTGGTGGTGCCAAGTCATTGCAAGTCAAATAGCCCAAGCCAAAGTCAAGTCACAAGTCATTAGTGTCAAGTTGAGTCATTTATTTAATTTTGTCAAGCAAGTCCTCAAACAGGTGACTCGAGTCTGACTCGAGTCAAGTCATGTGACTCGAGTCCCCCACCTCTGCATATTGGATCTATGAGCAGGCAGATATAAATGGATTTGTGCCCATTTGTTTCAGGCCACCTCTGATCTGTCCCATTTAGGTCCAAAACAACGAAAAAGGATGCTGTCCTTTTTTCTTAGTTTTTATTTTCCTGGATCTGGACAGACTCGGAGGTAGGTGGATGTAAACAGACACAAGTTTGTTTTACATCCACCTGGCCATAGACCTGCATGGAATGTTCTATCAGATTCAGCTGAAAATAACGACAGGTGGACCTTACATAGTTAGGTTGAAAAAAGACACAAGTCCATCTAATTCAACCAATAAAAAAATCATATAATCCCATATACACAATCCCATACCCACAGTTGATCCAGAGAAAGGCGAAAAAACCCAGCAAAGCATGATCCAATTTGCTACAGCAGGGGAAAAAATTCCATCCTGATCCCGCTGAAAGGCAATTGGATATTCCCTGGATCAACTTTACCTATAAATGTTAGTCCACATTTATATTATGTACATTTAGGAAAGAATCCAGGCCTTTTTTACAGCAATCTACTGAGCTGGCCAGAACCACCTCTGGAGGGGAGTCTATTCCACATTTTCACAGCTCTTACTGTGAAGAAACCTTTGCATATTTGCAGATGAAATCTCTTTTCCTCTAGACGTAAAGAGTGCCCCCTTGTCCTCTGTGATGACCTTAAACTGAATAACTCAATACCAAGTTCACTATATGGACCCCTTATGTATTTATACATGTTGATCATATCCCCCTTAAATCTGCTCTTCTCAAGAGAGAATAATTTCACTTCCTCCAATCTTTCTTTATAGCTGAGCTCCTCCATGCCTCTTATCAGTTTGGACCTGATCAGAAAGTTCGTGTGGAAGGGGCCTTACAGTTTCATTAGTTATCTTGTAGCTTTTGCTTGTAGCACAATCTGTGAATGGAGGAGGGTCTGATCGTCACAGGATTCTCTTCATTGATCCTGTTACAGGCAAAGTAATCGGTGAAAGAACTTTTCTTGATGGAGGAGGAGGATGTAGGAGCGGGTACCCCTTGGAACATATGTTCCGCCTGAAGACCCGAAGATGTTAACTATGAAGCACTGGACATTTAGAGGCAGGAGGAGACAGTGAAGCTTTCTCCAAGATTCAGCTGCCTGCACAACGTGGGACACATAGAGAAGGCTTTACTAAAGCAGTAAAGTGCAAAATCTGGTGCAGCTCTGCATAGAAACTCTGCTTACAGGTTTTTTGGCAAAGCTTAATTGAGCAAGCTGAAGTTAGAAGCTGATTGGCTCCCATGCACAGCAGTTTTAGTAAATATCCCCTATGGTGTGCCTGTATTCCATAGTCTAATCAGAATGAGGAAACATGAAGTTTGTGCTTGAGTAGGGGGTGTGTACAAGAGAGAGGCTGTGATTGGGAGGGATGTGTGCTAGAGGCAGGCTGTGATTGGTCGAAAGGCTTGGTGGCTGAACAAACTAACCAATACAGGCATGCGATGTGTCTGCACAGTGTCCTGTACCTCTAAATGGATCAGCTTCTGTGCTTTGTGAGGTCAATTTAGAATAAGGAAGAAAGATGATTGGCAGGCTCAACCAGGTACTTCAGAGGGAAGAAGTACATGAAAATGATAGAAACTATGATTTATAAAATACACATTTGTAAACACACACATGGAAAAAAAAATATTTAGGGTAACAATCGTATCCACGTGTGTTGACACTGATTAGCCCCCACCTACACTCATCATGTGATGTGGACAAACATGATAAAGAGGCATGTGAAATAAAAAAAAATATATGATACTAGTTTTTTTTTTTTAATACAGTTTTTGGGTCTTTTAATACAGCGAAAAAAATATAAAAAATGTAAAAACATTAAATTCACTGAAAAAGGACTTGAAGGTTTAATAGCTCAGGTTATGCATCACTTGCAGTCAGGCTGTGTGCAGCTGCTCATAGACACATTCACTTGCCATACAGGAGCAGTGAAAACATTAATCAATGGCAAATAACGAGCTCTGGTGAGATGAAATGTTCTGAAACCTCTGCAACCAAGACAGAAGAGTTCCCCTTTTCTTCCATAGAATAAAGGGGTCATCGTTTCCTGGGATGATCAATAATTGAATAATGACCTAACTGCAGCAGGAAGCTGGAAACTTTCTGTCGCGTGAAGCTCCTAGTCAAACTGCTGAACTAATCATCTTCTAGTGAGTGTAGTGCTATGCATTACTTCACGCTAGGCGCCCACTTGAGCGCCAGCTTCTTTAGTCATTTTTGAAGCATTATTATGCTCACTTTTACTGTACATGTATATGTAGCACCCTCTACCTGAAGATAGGTGCTAGACTAATATTTTTCTATAGCTCAGGGTCCAAGTACAGGTAAATTTAGCCAGGCCTGTGCTTTAGGCTGGGCCTGGTTGTTTTGATTTGGGACTGGGAGTGTTTGGTGTAGTGGGAGGTGTGGCTGTGCTCTGACTCAGAGGTGCCTCCCCTGCTTTCAGAAGGATTGTTCTGGAAGAGGGGTTGGAGCTGAGGTTTGAGTGGCAGGCAGCTCATGTGAGGAGCTCTGACCAATTACCCTTTGGTATTGGGAGGGGGGCAGGCCTCCCATATAAGCTGAGGTCACATGCTGTCAGGGGGGAGTTCTGGAAAGCAGGAACAGACAGAATGGAGTATTGAGTTGCTGTTCTGGGTGTCCCCACGTGGGGATGCGCCGAGCGCGGAGGAGGGATGGAGGAACCGCTAGGAAGGAGTCCTAGATAAAGATCTTCATCTCTAGGAAGTATCAAGCTGCTGTGACTGGGGAACACAGGACTTGCATGCTGGAGAAGATCAGAAAAGAAGAAGTAGCAGTGAAGCGGAGGAGAGTACAGCATCGTTCTGTGACCGTGGAACTATCCTTTTAAAGAAAGGTCAGTGCAAGAGAAACAAAAGAGGAGAAACTATCCAAGAGTAGTGCTGTGGCCGGGGAACGCAGCATTAATAGTCATGCACTGGCTGAGAGCAGTAGTCTGCCCATTACCATGTGTCAGGCCGTCGTGTAGAGGTACCGTATATCTCTGGTCTGGTTAAGCATAATGGTAATGCCTTCCAAAAGACTGTGTGGCTGTCTGATTCTCTGGGCCATCGGGGAGAGGCTGTGTAGGCTTCTGGCTCTTTGAATCGCATAGGCAAAACCATTATGGTCTGCAAGGAGGAATTATTCAGAGTGATTCTTTCTTGTCCCAATGGAAGTGAAGAAATAGAAAGTCAGTAGTTTTGCAGTGAAGGATTTGTACAAGAAAAGAAGGAGCAACAGTCTGCAGAGAAGTTATTCCAAGGAAGGAGACTAGGGGTGCAAGGTGCGCATCCAATTTGTAAGGCCACGGCCACTGAATAACCTCTGATAATGTGCTAAATGCTATGGGCATCTCATATCATCCTTTCTCCCAGCCAAGTTATATCCTGAAATAAACGTAACAAAACTGTGCAAATGACTGCTCATTGTCCTAACTGATAGATGGGGGTCTGGCAGCAGGGTGATTGGCGGATTAATAGTAACCAAGTGGTGAACATACCGCTACATATATTTCACACATTTTTAGGCATAAGTGCATTTTATTTAGACCAATGGAAAGCAGATTACTAGGTCGAGGAGACTGGTTGTTCAAAACATATGAAAAATGCATGATATGCTTTGAGGTGCTCCCATTGCAGTTTCTGGGGCCAAAATTGTGCACTCCTGCTCCAAAAAAGTGTGCAACAACCGATAACATGTAAACAGGCCCATAATATAGGAATGGGACTTGTTGAGCATTGTTGGGCTTCTGGAAACACATGACAAAGTGTGAACAGAGGCATAAAGATTATTCAAAGCCCAACAATTTTTGGAGAGGGAAGGGGAATAGCTGTTACCTTGACAGCAAGGTACAGATAACGATAAAAAGATTACATCTGTGAAGTTTCCCAGAAGGCTGCGGGCAAAGGGGGGGGGGGAATTTCCGCTCAGATCGCCAAGGCAATCCAAACAGAAGTGTGACCAGGTACCTATCAAAACTAGGTACCCGCTCCCCCAAAAAATGTCAATCTGCCAAACATGATAGGGAAAAAGGACATGAAACAGAATGTCCCCTTTAGTAAAGTTATGCTTTAACTCTTTCAATCCATATTTTTTTTCTTTCATTTGGAGGAGATGAGTGCTTTCTCATCTAAGCACACCTTGCTGCCACATGCATGCCTGAACTAAGGGCAGATGGATTTTATGAAGTAAATGCTACATGAATCAGCTGCCCTCAAAATGGCCACAGCTAGAAATGCTAGTGTGATGTTTTTCAAAGTGATTTCTCAACAAAATAAATCATGGCGACATGAATGAATGAATGAGTGAGTGAGTTTGCTTTAAATATTAAAAATTAATTAAACATTGTTGTCAGCTTGTGGTGCTCAGATACAATTTAGTTACACTTTAATGTGGCTTATTTTAGCAATGCTGGAGACCAACAGGACCTATAGAGGTATGATAACCATCATCAAAATGTGAGTTATTGACCAAAAACCATTGGAAACTCTTTCCTTCTCATAGCCACTCACGTGTTTGTCACATACAGTGGGGAAATAATTATTTGAACCCCTGCAGATTTTGTAAGTTTGCCCACTTACAAAGAAATGAAGGGTCAATCATTTTTATCATAGGTGTATTTTAACTGATAGAGACAGAATATCAACCAAAAATCCAGAAAGAAACGCATGATAAAAATGTTATAAATTTAGTTGCAGTTCAGTGAGCAAAATAAGTATTTGAACCCCAAAGCAAAACATGACTTAGTGCTTGGTGGTGAAACCCTTGTTGGCAAGCACAGAAATAAGACTTTTCTTGAAGTTGGTCACCAGATTTGCACACATCTCAGAAGGGATTTTGGTCCACTCTTTTTTACAGATCTTCTCTAACTTCTTAAGGTGCCCTGGCTGTTGCTTGGCAACTCGAAGTTTCAGCTCCTTCCATACATTTTCTAAAGGATTAAGGTCTGGAGACCATCTAGGCCAGGGCTCGACAAACCCCAGGCGCCAGGTCGCATTTGCGACTAGAATTAGCGACCTGGCGCCTGGGGCGGCACAGCTGGAGGTATCCTGTGTCTCTGTGCGGACTCCGACCCCCCCGTGCGATCGCGTCGGGCCGCGCCGGCAATTGAGGCCGCGGCTTTGCGGCCTTCTTCGGTCCTTCTGGAGTCCTTTTGGAATCTGGCGCCATCTTGTGGTAGCCGTTGGTATTACAACCAGCAATGCTAATGCAATGCTAATGCGAAATACCTGCCTGTTTTCACTGCCCGCCCATCTCCTTCCCAAAGTGGAGAAGAGAAGGAAGTGAATGTGGGGATAGCATTTTTTTTTTTTTTTCATAATAGCTTTTATTTTTATTTATTTATATAAAAACTGTTTTATTTATTTTTTTCCTAATTAAAATGAATTTATTTGTTATCTTCCTGCTTGGCCCCTTTCGCATGGGCTGTCTGATCAGGTTCGCCTGTCTGTTTTTCAGGCGGACCTGATCGGACCCTTAGAGCCCTTTCACACCGAGCCGCGGGGGGCGTCGGCGGTAAAACAGCGCTATTTTTAGCACTGCTTTACCGTCGTTTTAGTGACGCTATTCGGGCCTCTAGCAGGGCGGTCTTTCTGTGTAAATTTAAGATTAGTTATTTTTTATATTGAAAATAAAGCTTTGCCGGTCATTTAAAAAAAACCTGGCTCCTAACTTTTTTAGCTGGCTCCTAGATTCCAAGCAAATTTGTCAAGCCCTGATCTAGGCCACTTCATGACCTTAATGTGCTTCTTCTTGAGCCACTCTTTGATGCCTAGGTAGTATGTTTTGGGTAATTGGCATGCTGGAAGAATGATCCAAGACCCATCTTTAGTGTTCTGGCTGAGGGAAAAAGGTTCTCATCCAAGATTTTACAATACATGGCCTCTTCCATTGGCCCCTTAATGCGGCAAAGTCAACCTGTACCTTTAGCAGAGAAACAGCTCCAAAACATATTTCCACTTCCATGCTTGACTGTATGGATGGTGTTCTTGGGTCATAGTCAGCATTTTTCTTCCTCCAAACACGAGGAGTCGAGTTAATGCCAAAGAGCTAAATTTTGGTCTCATCTGACCACCCAATCCTTCTCTGAATCATTTATATGTTCATTGGCAAACTTCAGACTGGCCTTTACATGTGCCTTCTTTAGAAGAGGGTGACCTTGCAGGTGCTGCAGGATTTCAATCCATGGTGGCGTATTGTTGGTTTGTTTGGTGACTGTGGTCCCAACTGCCTTGAGATCATTCATAAGCTCCTCCCATGCAGTTCTAGGCTGATCCCTCACTTTTCTCATGATCATCCTTAACCCACGAGGTGAAATCTTGCATGGACCTCCAGACTGAGGGCAATTGATGGTTATTTTGTATTTCTTCCATTTGCGAATAATGGCTCCAACAGTTGTCTCCTCCTCATCAAGCTTCTTGCTGATGGCCTTGTAGCCCATTCCAGCCTTGTGCAGGTCTACAATCTTGTCCCTGATGTCCTTTGACAGCTCTTTGGTGTTGCCCATGATGGTGAGGTTTGAATGGAAGAAAGATATTCTGTGGATAGGTGTCTTTTATCCACATAACGAGTTGTCGTTAGGAGCACCTTCTTTAGGGCTCTTTCACATGGACGATCCGCATGTCCGTTTTTCATCCTTCCGTTTTCGGATGAAAAACGGACATACATGTATCCCTATGGAGCGTTGGATGTCAGCGGTGACATGTCTGCTGACATCCGACCCGCTCCGATCCGAAAAGTGTAACGGAGGAAAACCCTACTTTTCCATCCGTTTTCAGATCGGATCGGGTAACGACGGACTCTACGGTCCGTCATCATCCGATCCCCCATAGGGGAGAGCGGCGCTCTGACAGGTCCGTCGCTGCACAGTGTGCAGCGACGGACCTGTCATCTTCCTGCTTAGCGGAGCCCTAAATTGACAGGACTAATCTGTGTACCACATGAGCACATTCTGTAGCCAGTCTGTGGGAGCCAGAATTATTGTTGGTTAGTAGGGAATCAAATACTTATTTTACTCACTGAACTAACTAAATTCATAACATTTGTATGATGTGGGTTTTTTTCTGGATTTTTGGTTGATATTCTGTCTCTATCATTTAAAATACACCTATGATAACTATTATAGACCCTTCATTTCTATGTAAGTGGGCAAATGGACCAAATCTGCAGGGGATCAAATAACTATTTTCACCACTGTATATCTGTGTGATAAATCAGAAAGATGGGTCACAGTTACTTGCGTTATTGAAAAATGGGTAGATATCTCACGGTTTGTTTTGAAGTATAAGGTGTCCATTTAATGAGTGATCTGGCCTGCCTTTATACATTGCAGCCATTAAACGCCTAAAAAGCCCTCAGAGGAGAACCTCTTTTTTTTTTTAATTGTATTTCTCATCCCTGACTGAGAAAAAGTGAATGGTGTTTGTGGTCAGGGGCTGTGATATGTAGTGGAAGTGAGGAAAATTGAGATTTGGGCTGAAATACCCATTAATAATAATTATAATTATAAATAAATACAAAGGTGGGAAAAAAAGTGATTGCAAAAGGTAATGAAAGACCTATTGACTATACAAATACACTCAGTTCGAAAAAGTATGAAAAAAAAAAAAACACAATTATTCATACCTAATCCCTCTCCAATAGGTATATCGTGAGAATATACACTCACAGACCACTTTATTAGGTACACCTGTTCAATTGCTTGGTAACACAAATTGCTAATCAGCCAATCGCATGGCAGTAAGTCAATGCATTTAGGCATCTAGATGTGGTGAAGACGACTTGCTGAAGTTCAAACTGAGCATTAGAATAGGGAAGAAAGGGGATTTAAGTGACTTTGAATGTGGCATGGTTGTCGGTTCCAGACGGGCTGGACTGAGTATTTAAAAAACTGCTGATCTACTGGGATTTTCACACACAACCATCTCTATGGTTTACAGAGAATGGTCTGAAAAAGAGAAAATATCCAGTGAGCTGCAGTTGTGTGGAGGAAAATACCTGGTTGATGTCAGAGGTCAGAGGAGAATGGGCAGACTGGTTGGAGATGATAGAAAGGCAACAGTAACTCAAATAACCACTCGTTACAACCAAGGTATGCAGAATACCATCTCTAAACGCACAACACATCGAACCTTGAAGCAGATGGGCTACAATACTATCAGCTGAGAACAGGAAAATTAGAATACAATTTGCACAGGCTCACCAAAATTGGACAATAAAGATTGAAAAAACGTTGGCTGGTCTGATGAGTCTTGATTTCAGCTGCGACATTCAGATGGTAGGGTCAGAATTGGGCGTAAACAGCATGAAAGCATCGACTCATCCTGCCTTGTATCAATGGTTTGGGCTGGTGGTGGTGTAATGGTGTGGGGGATGTTTTATTGGCACACTTTGGGCCCCTTAGTACCAATTGAACATCGTTTAAACACCAGGGCCTATCTGTGTATTGTTGCTGACCATGTCCATCCCTTTATGACTACAGTGTACCCATCTTCTGATGGCTCCTTCCAGCAGGATAATGCACCATGTCACAAAGCTCCAATCATCTCACCACTGGTTTCTTGAACATGACAATGAGGTCACTGCATTCCAATGGCCTCCACAGTCACCGGATCGCAATCCAATAGAGCACCTTTGGGATGTGGTGGAACAGGAGATTCACATCATGGATGTGTGGCCGACAAATCTGCAGCAACTGCGTGATGCATAATACCACAAGTGCACGGTTTGTGTCTGAAGCAAAATATGTGAAGACACTTGCATGAATAACAATTGCACAGGACACTTTGAGTGCCTCTAGAGTCAGAAGTTGTGGATAAATAGTGACACAGCACAAGATCACTGTATATATGGAAATGAATTGGTGTATAGACTTACATAGTTACATAGTAGGTGAGGTTGAAAAAAAAACACAAGTCCATCAAGTTCAACCTATGTGTGTGATTATGTGTCAGTATTACATTGTATATCCCTGTATGTTGTGGTCATTCAGGTGCTTATCTAATAGTTTCTTGAAGCTATCAATGCTCCCCGCTGAGACCACCGCCTGTGGAAGGGAATTCCACATCCTTACCGCTCTTACAGTAAAGAACCCTCTACGTAGTTTAAGATTAAACCTCTTTTCTTCTAATTTTAATGAGTGGCCACGAGTCTTGTTAAACTCCCTTCTGCGAAAAAGTTTTATCCCTATTGTGGGGTCACCAGTAAGGTATAGAAATCATATCCCCTCTCAAGCGTCTCTTCTCCAGAGAGAATAAGTTCAGTGCTCGCAACATTCTTCATAACTAACATCCTCCAGACCCTTTATTAGCTTTGTTGCCCTTCTTTGTACTCGCTCCATTTCCATTACATCTTTCCTGAGGACTGGTGACCAGAAGTGGACAGCATACTCCAGGTGCGGCTGGACCAGAGTCTTGTAGAGTCGGGAGAATTATAGTTTTATCTCTGGAGTTGATCCCCTTTTTAATGCATGACAATATTCTGTTTTCTTTGTTAGCAGCAACTTGACATTACATGCCATTGCTGAGCCTATCATCTACTAGGATCCCCAGGTCCTTTTCCATCCTAGATTCCCCCAGAGGTTCTCCCCCCAGTGTATAGATTGCAGTCATATTTTTGCCACCCAATCTCTCCTCCCAGGACTTTTTTTATTTTTATTCATACATGAGAATATATGGTATGCTACCCACACTAGACCCCAGGGAATATAAAAGGAAATGATCCTCTAGAGAAGTGGTTCTCTACCGTCTGACCATGGCATCCATGGGAATTGGTCCTGCTTCTAAAACATCTGCTCCTCTCTGGCAACCCTTACCTGTGATCACTGGAAATCAGAACACTTTTCATACACAGACCATTTGTATTCCAGATGGCTTTCTGAAACCATCTCCGAATGTTTTGTAGAGTAAAATTCATTCATTTTCTATGTGTGTCTGGCTGAGATAAATCAGCACGGAGACTCATCATCATTTGAGGTATAATTGTGATCATTATAAAATGACAGCAGGGGGTACATTTTCAGGCATACCTCCCCAGCATTTGATGTTTTTCTTGTATTTGGCAGGCTGTATTGGAAATGAGCAGTGATTCAGGAACAAATAATCCATAGTGACCAGATTTCTACCTAATTCAATCCAAAGGATATTATAAACCACATAGAAAGCACTGATTGCTTACTCCAGAAGGCTTTATATTAGACATTTTACAGACATCTTAGAAAATATTTTTTATGTTACTTAAAGCAGAACTGAATTTTTAACATACATACATAGGAACAGTTTAACAAGCTAAAATTAGCAGTTCTTCTCTATCAGCCTTGTAGACCAGGGACCCCTGCTGCACTCCGTAGCTAGGTTGGTGACGTCACTTTCTCTGCTGTAGTTGAAGCTGAATTCCAGGGATGATATATTTTGCATACTAATATTGGGTCATCTTGACACAATATAAATATGCATATGTGACACCTGAGTGGCCTTGGCGGAAGCTGTAATTTGCTGTAGCAGCCCAAGCTACTACAGTGATGGCTGCAATCTTCTAGGTGCCAAGCTAGCAACCACAGAGGGTCGCAAGCTCAGCATCGCCACAATTCAGAGAATACCTGGCACTTTTCTCAGTAAATACAAAGTGTTCTCTGACTGGACAAGAAGAAGAAGAGGGGTGTAATGATCTCTACCTCGTCTAATCAGAGAATGCTTTGCATTCATGCCATCAGGCCACCCTGGTCTCCCAGAAAAAAAATCTGCAGAAAGCAGTGCCACATCTTTACATGGTTCCGCTCTTTGCCCGCCACCCTGAGGCAGAGGACTCCTGATATCATGTGGCAATGATTAAAATCACCTGATATATACAAGGAAAAAGATATAAGGGTGCAGGGGGGTGCTCCAAGGGGGGAGGGGCACTGCAAATAAGGGAAGAGCGGAAGCTGGAGCTGGGCTTTAATGCTTTGTAGTCAATAAACTTTAACATCACTGATCTAAAGTGGCTCTAAATGCTGGACAATTTTTACCTTAAAGGGGTTGTAAACCCTCAAGGTTTTTCCACTTTAATGCATTTTATGCATTAAGGTAAAAAAACCTCCTGTGATGCAGGTGCCCCCCAGAGCCCCCCCTTTTACTTGCCTGAACCCGGTCTTTCCAGCAACGGGGATGAGCACACCAGCTCCAGCAGGTGTCTCGGGTCCTGATTGGATAGATTGATAGCAGCACAGCCATTGGCTCCTGCTGCTGTCAATCAAATCCAATGATGCCAGGGGTGGGGCCGAGTCCTGCTGTCTGTGTCAATAGACGCAGCAGCAGGACACAGGAGCGCACCAGCATGAGTGCCCCGAGGGAGAGCAGCTCTCCAACGGGGCACTCGAGAAGAGGAGGAGCCAGGAGCACCGATGAGGGACCCCAAAACCAACTGCACATAGGAGGTAAGTACAATCTTTTTATTTTTTTACCTTTAGATACCCTTTAATGCATTCCATGCATTAAGGTAAAAAATGTCCCACTAGTTTTATCACTCTCTCAAACCCCCCCCCCCCGTACCTGAGTCCTACAGTATCTCCATCCAGCGCCTGTCTGCAGTGGCGCTGGTCTCTCTATCTCTCCTCCCAGGACTCAGTGAGAGCAGCAGGAGCCACTGACTCCTGATGCTGTCAATTGAATCCTGTAAGGAGTAAGCAGGGGGTGGGGATGAGCCTTGCTGTGTGTGTCAATAGACGCACACTACCTGGCTTGGGAGCAAGCTGGCAGGTGTGCCACCATAGGAAGCAACTTCCTATGGTAGCACACAGAGTAGAGGAGGAGCCAAGGGCACCAGCAGGAGACCCCAGAAGAGGAGGTTCAGGGCTGCTCTGTTCAATAATATTGCACAGAGCAGGTAAGTATAACATATTTATTATTTAAATACAATAAAAAACCTTTGCATAGTGTTTTTTTTTTTTTTGTAATCTTTATTTCCTTATTATATGCAAAATAGAAACACATACAACGCAAATAAGAACAAATGCAGAAAATACATAAAAACTAATTCAATAAATGTTTTTTAAGTAGTTATTTATAGCACCACATGGCAGGTGACTGATAATTACATTTCACCACAAATCTTTTAGTTTCACCCTATACATTTTGCATTTAGTACAGTATAATAAATGTCAACCATTTATTGTAACCATAGTACCATAACAGATTGGCGCCGCTCCAAGCCTTCGGTATCAGTCTCTCAGGTTTACACTCTGTATTCAGGTGCTGGCAGAGACAGAGCACATCTCACTCCAAGATACAATATAGCATACAAATACCGCCGCACACTGTATTCAACTCCAGTGTGAAGTAACTGAAAGACAGGCTTCAGCTTAAATCCCCACCGACCGGTCACGTCCCATTGACACATGTCACCCGCATTGGCTTTAACCACTTGCCGACCACCTTACGACGATATACGTCGGCAGAATGGCACGGGCAGGCAAAGTAACGTATGGGTACGTTACTTGCCTCCGGCGGGCGGGGGGTCCGATCGGACCCCCCCCGGTGCCTGAGGCGGTCGGCATCGTTCCCTGAGCGATCCGTGCTGAGGGGGAGAGCATCCATTCATGGCCACCCCCTCGCGATCGCTCCCAGTCAATAACAATCTTCCTCTGCCTCTGTAATGTAAACAGCGGCAGAGGAAGTGATGTCATCTCTCCTCGTGTTGGTCTTTTTCGTTCCGGCGCCGAGGAGAGAAGACATCCAAGTAAGTGCACCAACACTACACGTACAGTAGAACACTCTAGGAACACATTCCACCCCCCAGTCACCCCCCTGCCCCCCTTGTCACAGTGACACCAATAGCAGTTTTTTTTTTTTTCTGATTATTGCATTGGTGTCAGTTTGTGACAGTTATAAGTGGTAGGGCAGTTAGTGTTAGCCCCCTTTAGGTCTAGGATACCCCTCTAACCCCCCCTAATAAAGGTTAACCCCTTGATCACCCCCATCGCCAGTGTCACTAAGCGATCGTTTTTCTGATCGCTGTATTAGTGTCACTGGTGACACTAGTTAGGGAGGTAAGTATTTAGGTTCACCATCAGCTTTTTATAGCGTCAGGTACCCCCATATACTACCTAGTAAAGGTTTTAACCCCCTGATTGCGCCCTAGTTAACCCATTCACCAGTGATCACCGTATAACTGTTACGGGTTACGTTGGTTAGTTAGTTTATTTCTTATAGTGTCAGGGCACCCGCCTTTTATTACCTAATAAAGGTTTGACCCCCTGATCGCCCGGCGGATGATATAAGTTGAGTTTTAGGGTCAGATAAGGTCTGCGTCGCCCCAGGCAGCGTCAGGTTAGTGCTAGTACCGCTAACACCCACGCACGCAGCATACACCTCCCTTAGTGGTATAGTATCTGAACAGATCGATATCTGATCTGATCAGATCTATACTAGCGTCCCCAGCAGTTTAGGGTTCCCAAAAACGCAGTGTTAGCGGGATCAGCCCAGATACCTGCTAGCACCTGTGTTTTGCCCCTCGGCCCAGCCCAGCCCACCCAAGTGCAGTATCGATCGATCACTGTCACTTACAAAACACTAAACACACATAACTGCAGCGTTCGCAGAGTCAGGCCTGATCCCTGCGATCGCTAACAGTTTTTTTGGTGGCGTTTTGATACGGTCGCTAACAGTCTGGAGTTGTGGTCCCTGCCAAGGTCAGGCGTACCAGACCCCAAACTTCTTCTTCTGTCCTTGAAGTGCAAGAACCGCAGGGCTCTCGTATGGAGCAGAGAAGTACTAGCGCTGCTATTCCTTCTGGTGAACTGGCAAGCACCAGCAGCCTAGTACACCCCGGTCGTAGTCAATCCAGCACTGCAGCATCACGTGGCGAGTCCCATAAGTGCAGTTCAAGCTGGTGAGGTGGCAAGCACAAGTAGTGTCCCGCTGCCACCAAGAAGAAGACGAACACAGGCCTGTTGTGCCCATCACGCCCCCTTCCTGCTGCATTTGCAAATCCTAATTGGGAACCCACCACTTCTGCAGCACCCGTACTTCCCCCATTCATTGGCCAACCCGGCATTCAGGTGGAAACAGTTGATTTTACGTCACTTGATTTTTATTCGCTGTTTTTCACCGAAGATCTCTATAGATCTATTGTGGACCAAAGCAATTTGTACGCTGGTCAACACATCGCCACTATTCCCCAGTCCTCCCTTGCCAGAGATTGGAAACCAATTACGGTTTCCGAATTTAAGATCTTTCTGGGCCTTTCCCTCATGGGCATAACCAAAAAGAGTGAGTTGCGGTCATATTGGTCCACTGACCCAATTCACCATATGCCCTTGTTCTCTGCCTCCAAGACCAGGGCACGATACGAGCAGATTTTGCGGTTCATGCACTTCAACAACAATGAACTCTGTCGTCCTCGTGGAGACCCTGAATATGATCGGCTCTACAAAATTCGGCCCCTCGTAAACCACTTCAACCAACGTTTTGCAGACTTGTTTACACCCCATCAAGTTGTCTGCGTTGATGAGTCCCTGATTACGTTTTCTGGCTGCTTGTCATTCAAACAGTACCTTCCCAGCAAGCGTGCCAGATACGGGGTCAAGATGTATAAGCTCTGTGACAGGGCTATAGGCTATACATGTAGTTTTATGGTTTACGAGGGCAAAGATAGTCACGTAGAGCCGACAAACTGCCCTGACTACATAGGAAGCGCTGGCAAGATTGTGTGGGACTTGGTGTCACCCTTATTCGGAAAGGGGTACCAGTTGTATGTGGACAATTATTACACGAGCGTGCTACTTTTTAGCCACCTGTTTGATCATCAGATTGGAGCATGTGGCACTGTGTGACCTAATCACCGGGGCTTTCCCCAGCGGCTTGTAGATTCCCGTCTTAGGCTGGGGGAGAGAGCCTGCTTGAAGTATAATAACTTGCTCGCTGTGAAGTGGAGGGATAATAAGAATGTTTTCGTTCTTACCTCCCTTCATGCAGACATGATGGTCCAAATTCCTACGGTGACTGGTGTTGTGGAGAAGCCTCTCTGTGTCGACGAATATAACCTTAACATGGGAGGGGTGGACCTCAACGACCAGTTGTTGGCGCCGTACCTAGTTGCCCGTAAGGCCAGACGCTGGTACAAGAAAGTGTCTGTTTATTTATTTCAATTGGCTTTGCTGAACGCTCATGTGCTATACAGAGCTTCAGGACGGATTGGATCCTTCCTTAAATTCCAGGAACAGATCTTTAGAGCACTTCTGTTTCCAGACGGTGCTCCACCTCACCTTCCCAATCCAAATGCAGTAAGCCAGCTGCATGAGAGGCATTTTCCTTATGTCCTCCCAAGTACCCCTACCCAACGAGCCCCCCAAAGAGGATGTTGTGTCTGCAGCAAGCGCGGATATAGGTGTGACACCTGCTATCATTGTCCCTCCTGTCCTGACAATTCTGGTCTTTGCATTGGTGAATGTTTTGAACGCTACCATACACTAGTTGAGTATTAGCATAGGGCACAGCACTGCACTGACTAGGCACACTTTCACAGGGTCTCCCAAGATGCCATCGCATTTTGAGAGACCCAAACCTGGTACCAGTTGCAAAAGTTACAGTTACAAAAAAAGTGTAAAAAAAAAAAAACACAAAAAAATATATAGAAATAAAAAAAAACAAAAATAGTTGGCGTTTTATTGTTCTCTCTCTCTCTCTCTTCTCTCTCTATTGTTCTGCTCTTTTTTACTGTATTCTATTCTGCAATGTTTTATTGTTATTATGTTTTATCATGTTTGCTTTTCAGATATGCAATTTTTTTATACTTTACTGTTTACTGTGTTTTATTGTTAACCTTTTTTTGTTTTCGGGTACGTAATTCAGCTGCAGCATGGATTTATTTATCTTGACAGCAACAGCATTTGCTCCCACGTTAAATAAAGCCGTGACTCCAGCGCTGTCGGAGGTGATTTCACCACCACAGTTACATACTTCAGCATATATGATGAAGCATGGGGGCAGCAGTGGGTGGAGGAGCGATTTGCTTCTACCTTTTGCGGGAGGATGCTCCCATGCTTCGGCATATATATATTTTAGGCACAGGTTGCGTTAAAAAATATTTTATTTTTTACTATGTTTTTTTGTATTTGCTTTGCAGGTATGGTAAGTCTTACTGTTATACTGTAATGTTATTTTGTTTCATTGTTAACCATCATTTGCTTAGCAGGTACGCCATTCAGTTGCAGCGCGGAACCCACCACTTCTGCAGCACCCGTACTTCCCCCATT
Source organism: Aquarana catesbeiana (assembly GCF_042186555.1). NCBI lineage: Eukaryota > Metazoa > Chordata > Amphibia > Anura > Ranidae > Aquarana > Aquarana catesbeiana. Next base: position 61,741,032 of record NC_133326.1, on the reverse strand, counting down.
CACTGGCCAATCTGGCATTCAGGTGGAAACAGTTGATTTTACGTCACTTGATTTTTATTCCATGTTTTTCAGCAAAGATCTCTATAGATCTATTGTGGACCAAAGCAATTTGTACGCTGGTCAACACATCGCCACTATTCCCCAGTCCTCCCTTGCCAAAGATTGGAAACCAATTACGGTTTCCGAATTTAAGATGTTTCTGGGCCTTTCCCTCAACATGGGCATAACTAAAAAGAGTGAGTTGCGGTCATATTGGTCCACTGACCCAATTCACCATATGCCGTTGTTCTCTGCCTCCATGGCCAGGGCACGATACGAGCAGATCTTGCGGTTCATGCACTTCAACAACAATGAACTCTGTCGTCCTCGTGGAGACCCTGGATACGATTGGCTCTACAAAATTCGGCCCCTCGTAAACCACTTCAACCAATGTTTTGCAGACTTGTTTACACCCCATCAAGTTGTCTGCGTTGATGAGTCCCTGATTACGTTTTCTGGCTGCTTGTCATTCAAACAGTACCTTCCCAGCAAGCGTGCCAGATACGGGGTCAAGATGTATAAGCTCTGTGACAGGGCTATAGGCTATACATGTAGTTTTATGGTTTACGAGGGCAAAGATAGTCACGTAGAGCCAACAAACTGCCCTGACTACATAGGAAGCGCTGGCAAGATTGTGTGGGACTTGGTGTCACCCTTATTCGGAAAGGGGTACCATTAAACAGTACCTTCCCAGCAAGCGTGCCAGATACGGGGTTTGCTTTGCAGGTATGGTAAGTCTTACTGCTATACTGTAATATTATTTTGTTTTATTGTTAACAATCATTTGCTTAGCAGGTACGCCATTCAGTTGCAACGCGGATTTATTTATCTTGACAGCAACAGCGTTTGCTCCCACGATACATAAAGCTGTGACTCCAGCGCTGTAGGAGGTGATTTCACCACCACAGTTAAAAAAAGAGCATATATGCCGAAGCATGGGGGCAGCAGGGGCGGAGGAGCGATTTGCTCCTACCTTTTGGGGCGGAAGCCCCCATGCTGCGGCATATATAAACGGTGCAAGTATGCCCATCATTAGAAGTGGGTGGATGAAGGGAGGTATTCTAATGGTTGGCATACCCACCGATCAATCTCTTTTTTCGTTCAGCCCACAGGCTGCATGAACAAAAAGTTTACAATATATGTCCAACAAGGACCAGCAACGTACTGGTATGTTGCTGGATTTTGAGTGGTTATACCAGAATGATGCCTGCAGGTTTAGGTATCATCTTGGTATCATTCTTTTCAGCCAGCGATCGGCTTTCATGTAAAAGCAATCCTAGTAGCTAATTAGCCTCTAGACTGCTTTTACAATTCCCCCCCCACCGTCTTCCATGATTTTCTCTGGCTCTCTTGTCCCAACAGGGAACCTGAGAATGCAGCCGTTGATTCGGCCAGCTGACCATAGAGCTGATCAGAGACCAGAATGGCTCCAACCATCTCTATGGCCTAAGAAACCTGAAGCTACAAGCATTTTATGACTTAGATTTATGCCGGATGTAAACAGCGCCATTGGGAAATTGGGAAAGCATTTTATCACACCGATCTTGGTGTGGTCAGATGCTTTGAGGGCAGAGGAGAGATCTAGGGTCTAATAGACCCCATTTTTTTCAAAAAAGAGTACCTGTCACTACCTATTGCTATCATAGGGGATATTTACATTCCCTTAAATAAATAAATAAAAATGCTTAAAAAAAAAAAATGAAAGGAACAGTTTAAAAAAAAAAAAAAAAAGCAAAAAAAATAATAAAGGAAAAAAAAAAAAGGCACCCCTGGTGAACGCAAGCGTCGGCCTGGCGTCAAATGTAAACAGCAATTGCACCATGCATGTGAGGTATCACCGCAAAGGTCAAATCGAGGGCAGTAATTTTAGCAGTAGACCTCCTCTGTAAATCTAAAGTAGTAACCTGTAAAGGCTTTTAAAGCCTTTTCAAAATGTATTTAGTTTGTCGCCACTGCATGTTTGTGCGCAATTATAAAGCATGTCGTGTTTGGTATCCTTGTACTCGGCCTAAGATCATCTTTTTTATTTCATCAAACATTTGGGAAATATAGTGTGTTTTAGTGCATTAAAATTTTAAAAAGTGTGTTTTTTCCCGCTGCGCAAATACTGTGTGAAAAAAAAATGAAACACCCACCATTTTAATCTGTAGGGCCTTTGCTTTAAAAAAATATATAATGTTTGGGGGTTCAAAGTAATTTTATTGCAAAAAAAAAAATTTTTTCATGTAATCAAAAAGTGTCAGAAAGGGCTTTGTCTTCAAGTGGTTAGAAGAGTGGGTTATGTGTGACATAAGCTTCTAAATGTTGTGCATAAAATGCCAGGACAGTTCAAAACCCCCCCAAATGACCCCATTTCGGAAAGTAGACACCCCCAAGCTATTTGTTGAGAGGCATGTCGAGTCCATGGAATATTTTACATTGTGACACAAGTTGCGTGAAAAAGACAATTTTTTTTTTTTTTTGCACAAAGTTGTCACTAAACGATATATTGCTCAAACATGCCATGGGAATATGTGAAATTACACCCCAAAATACATTCTGTTGCTTCTCCTGAGTTCTGGGATACCACATGTGTGAGACTTTTTGGGAGCCTAGCCTCGTACGGGACCCCGAAAACCAATCACCGCCTTCAGGATTTCTAAGGGTGTAAATTTTTGATTTCACTCTTCCCTGCCTATCACAGTTTTGAAGGCCATAAAATGCCAAGATGGCACAAAACCCTGACCCCAAAATGGGGTCATTTGGGGGGTTTTGTACTGCCCTGCCATTTTAGCACCTCAAGAAATGAGATAGGCAGTCATAAACTAAAAGCTGTGTAAATTCCAGAAAATGTACCCTAGTTTGTAGACGCTATAACTTTTGCGCAAACCAATAAATATACGCTTATTGACATTTTTTTTACCAAGGACATGTGGCTGAATACATTTTGGCCTAAATGTATGACTAAAATTGAGTTTATTGGATTTTTTTTATAACAAAAAGTAGAAAACATAATTTTTTTTCAAAATTTTCCATCTTTTTCCGTTTATAATGCAAAAAATAAAAACCGCAGAGGTGAAAAAATACCATCAAAAGAAAGCTCTATTTGTGGGAAGAAAAGGACGCAAATTTTGTTTGGGTACAGCATTGCATGACCGTGCAATTAGCAGTTAAAGCGGCGCAGTGCCAAATTGTAAAAAGTGCTCTGGTCAGGAAGGGGGTAAATCCTTTCGGGGCTGAAGTTGTTAACCATCTCAATACAGTGCATTTTATCCTCTTCCTGCCCAAGCCATTTTTCAGCTTTCAGCACTGTCACATTTTGAATGACAATTGCGCGGTCATACAACACTGTACCCAAATGAAATTTTTATTATTTTTTCCCCACAAATAGAGCATTATTTTGGTGGTATTTGATCACATCTGCGGTTTCTATTTTTTGCACTATAAACAAAAGAAGAGGGACAAGTTTGAAAAAAACACAATATTTTTTACTTTTTGTTATAATAAATATCCATTTTTTTTAAACAAATTTTTTCCTCAGTTTAGGTCGATACGTATTCTTCTACATATTTATGTTAAAAAAAAAATCGCAATAAGCGTATATTGATTGGTTTGCGCAAAAGTTATAGCGTCTACAAAATAGGGGATAGATTTATAGCATTTTTATTTTTATTTTTTTTTTACTAGTCATGGCGGCGATTTTTATTGTGACTGCGATATTGTGGCAGACACATCGGACACTTCTGACACATTTTTGGGACCATTCACATTTATACAGCGATCCATGCTATGAAAATGCACTGATTACTGTATAAATGTGACTGGCAGGGAAGGGGTTAACACTAGGTGAAGGGGGAGGGGACTCACAAGGGGAGGAGACTGATCTGTGTTGCTCTGTACTGAGAACACAGATCGGTCTCCTCTCCTCTCTGACAGGACGTGGATCTCTGTGTTTAGACACAGAGATCCACATCTTGCCGTGTTACCAGGCAATCGTGTTTGCCCCGCAGACATCGCGGCCAGCCGGGCACGCGCATTGGGTGCCCAGTGACACGGCGGGCGTGCGCGATGGCCGTCGGCGGCGCGCGCGCGCCCCCTGGTGGGTAGGGAAGGCGAGGGCGTCATAGGGCGCCCTCCCAGAACGAGAGCCGCGCCGCCTCGCCGCCATGTGACAGCCGGTGGGCGGCAAGCGGTTTAACATAGAGACCTCTAGTGTGTGGAAATATTTGTATGCTAAATATCAGCTCTGTCTGATACTAAAAGAATAGTTTGAAGCCGGCCATATATGGTGCGAGTTGCAGAAAATTAAAGCGCTTGATTCTCCCATCAACACAGTCAGTGGTGATGGAGTTCTCCCTGCAGGGGGACCTGGGGGGCCCGGGGAGTTGCCCCCGCCAGGAGAACACACAGTGATTATTGCTATCGGCTATAATGACTGGCAATAATTGCATGTAAAATCCTACATGCTGGTTATACCCAAGTTGATAAATCGATCAACTGGGGTCTAATCAGCCTGCCCATACATGGTTCCAATCTCGGCCGCTGCCTGCTGAACCAGCCGAGATTCGAACCGTCTATGGCTGGCTTTAGATCTAAAATAAATAGGATAAGTAGCATGCCATTTTACCTGTACTAATATGGTCACAGTAAAGATTTCCTCTGCTCACTGCTGCTGTCATACCAGTGTACCTGAAGGTTCCCCACTAGTTAATGTGAAGGGCCGTAGCCTAGAGTCACAAGTGTAATGTAATGGTAGCCTTGCATTTGGATGCATGTCCTCCACATGTATAGCCAACCATGTGGTGGGGAAGCATTTAACCCATTCCTGTTCAGTCTTAGGCTGGTTCCCCATACCCACCAGGGTACCCACTGGATCCTGCCAATCTAGAATCACATCTCGTGAGAATCCTGACCTGGAATAACCAGCACCCACACTTAGTCCATCCCACACTGGCTTTAGGCCTTACAGCAATGGACCCCAATAGCAGCTCTATCCAGCACTACCTGTTTTCAGAGGAAATCTCATCTTGAGTCTAGGAGAAGGAAGAGTCCACACAATGAAAGCATTTGAACCAATTGCCAAATGCAGATAACTACATAAATACCTTCTCCAGTCATCCCAGGAGTGACGGCACGTCTCAGAAGTGATGGTAATTCCACTTCTGTGGGAAAAATATAGCAAATAAACAAAAAATAATATAGTGTATACAATTGCAACACAAGACATATTGTAATTGATTAAAAGGATGATGTGGCAACCCTAATTGTAATAGAATGTTTTTAAAATTCACCTTTTCTTTTTAATCTGCAGTGCTGTAATTTGCTGTGAAATGCAATGCAATATGGCTACCTGGCTACCCTGTGTACAGAACACCCCCTAGAAACATAATTTCCTGCTTGTGGCATTGACTCGCTGATTATTCCAGAAGTCTGCCCTAAGATACAAGTCAGATATCTGGCATCCCCAGCAACAAAAATGTCATTTTTGGTGAGATACTCCCAACAGGAAATCACGTCTAAAGGGATGCGGGCCCTGCCACTTTCCTCATTAGAACCCTGTGCGGCAGGGTTCTAATGAGGAAAGTGGCAGGGCCTGCATCACTTTAGACGTGATTTCCTGTTGGGAGTATCTCACCAAAAATGACATTTTTGTTGCTGGGGATGCATAGACATGGATAGAAACACACATGGATTTCTTCACAATAACAAAAAGTAGGAATCTGCAACAAAGTTTATTAAAATCCCTGCAATGCACATAGATCACCAGGAGGGAATGTTTTTTTTTTTTTTCAACAAAAGTGGCGTTACTCTTAAAAGTATAACTAAAGGCAAAACTTTTTTTAGTTTTGGATAGAGTAGAGAGGGATTAGAACACCTGTCAGTCTTTATTGCTGTCTTTGTCCCTGTTGGGGAGATTCACCCTCTCTACTGTTTACTTTTATCATTGAAAGTGAAAGTAAAAGAAAATCCCAAATTTTGGGTTGTCCCCAAAAAAGTAATAGAGGGAAAATCTTCCAATGGAGACCTTAGTCAGCAATGACTAAGCACATGTAGCACCCTGGTGTTTAGGCGGGGTCCCTAACAAATTTAGTCTGCCAGGTAGTAAGTGTCCTGGCTAATTGTTAGAGGATCCATCTGGATTTGCCGCACTTCTCTCTTCTGTCACTGGGTGGCAGTGTTGCTAGTGACATTGGACTGACAAGAGCCTAGCAAAGTCAAACTATGAGTGAATGGGTTGCCTTGGCCAATTGGCAGGGGTCTCTTTAGTCCTTTGGCCTGCTGGGAGAGCCTATTTATTTGGGTGGAGTCAGGTGATCGCTGTTCTGTGCCACCTGGATGGCTGTCTGGGTGGTCGTGTGTTGAAGTGCCCCGGGTTGCTAGTCCAGAAGCCTGAGGCCTATCCCAGGAGTACCTGGTTGCTAGGCTGTCTGATGCCTATCCAGGAGTAGGAGAAACAGTGTGGGGCTGGGACTTCAGGCTTGGAGTCCAACCAAGTTGCAGAGCTTCAGCCTGACGGGGAACCAAGTTGTTGCTATCTGGGGCGATTATTCCGGTTGCCAGCAGCAATCACGGATAAAGGCCAGAGTTAAAGGGAAAGCAGTCACCACTAAGGGACCATCCTTCCTGTTATCAGAGGCCAGTTTATGGAAGTCTGGAAAAAGTACCAGAGCAGCCTTTTTCACTAGCTGGGGACGGTGAAGAAGTGGGAAAGCTTCAACAGAGTGTCAAGCCAGGGACCCAGCAGGTTAGCGGGGGTGACTCTTGAGGAATATAAAGCAGGTTAGCTGTGGAAGAGCTCAGAGAATCCAGTGACGACTGGAATCTTGAAGTCTAGTGAGAGACTGGGAGCTCAGTGAGTGAAGATCTGTAGTGGGACACTGTGAGATGTAGGAAAAGATCTATACCAAGTCACTATGAGTTACATGTAAGGATCACTATTGACTGTTGAAAATTCAGTTGCCATAGGAGACAGCAGTTCTACAAATACAGAAAACAACAGAAGACCCTCTGGCGGGACTTTAAAGGGCAATGACTCCAAAAAATGCGTATGCAGAAAAATATAAGTAAAACATAAGTTTAATAATACAAAATCTAAAAGTATAGACACAACATTAGCTGTATTGACAGTTTACAAGATTAAGATTGATGTAATCCAGAAGCCAATATATTGGTGCCTCAAATTTACGAGTTGGTGTTGCAAGGGAGCAATATTCACTGAGATAGGTGCCTGGAAAGTCACCTTTTTAGGTGTGTGTCTATATCTTTTGTTAGTAAAATATACCACATAGATGGCCTGTCATGTGGATATCCTAGGTTTGGGGGAAGATTTCTCCTTATCAAAAAGGCAGCTGCCTAATGCTCCGCCTACCCTCCTCTGCACAGCTGCATCATCTTCTCCCCGAAACGGGGTCTCCCGGGTCTGTGACGTGAGGTCGGTGAGGACTCTGGAGGGGAACTTGGAGGCTGGACAAGAGAGGAGACTAGAGAGAAAAAAAGTTAGATGACAGGAAACCCCCAGGCAGCAGCAACTGCAAGGATGAGCACTGCAGCCTAGCAGCAGGTACTAGTACTTAAGTCACCACGATCTTGATCATCATCATGTGAATGTGTACCAGTGCCAACTGCCAAGCAGAAGTGAAGCAAGCAGCCAATTAAATATAGTGCTCAAACAATATAGATTAAATAAATATGCTTAGCCATAGATATCATAAATAAAGTGATTTGTGCAAGTAGTACCTGCTGTTGCACAAATCACTTTGTTTATAATATCTATGGCTATGCATATTTATCTAATCCATATTGAGCACTACATTTGATTGGCTGCTTGCTTCTGCTTGGGCCTGGCACTATGGCAGAAACAACTAATTGATTAATCAACAACTAATCGATTATGAAATTGATTACTATTTTCATAATCGATTAATTAGCCAGTAACATAATGGGGTTAAAAAAAAACTAAAATTAGCCCTTTATAGTACAAAAAGAGCAAATAATCGCTACTATAAATATTAATTTCACTGTTGCACAGTAAAAAAACAAACCCCTTACAGTAGCGATTATTTGCTCTTTTTGTACTATAAAGGGCTAATTATTTTATTTTTTTAACTCCATTATGTTACTAAATGTCTTAGGCCTGGTTCCCACCTATGTGTTTTTTTGTGCTTTTTGCAGAAATGTGCTATAGTTCATTTAACGTTCACATCTATGCTTTTTTCAGCTGCTGTGTATTTGGAAAGGGTCAAGGACCTTTTTCAACACAAAACGGTGCTTTTTTGGTTCAATGTACTTCAATGGAGAAGCTGCAGAAAAGCATGTAGTGTGGTTTCCTTTGACCAAGAAGTTTTCTATTATTTCTAAATTTTCCCGTCACTGTGGTTGAAAACAAACGTTGATTTCACCACACTAACGATTAGAAAATCGAACAAAGTTATTAAAATGACTTTTTTTTTTTTGAAGGAAGACATTGTTTTTATATGGCCAGCATATAATATTACAGTTCTGTAAAATCTGCAAAACAGTTTTTAACTTTTTTTTTTTTAAATAAAAAAATTTGATCTGAGTCATTTACCAGATTCAACCTCTAATAGTATATAGAGTATAGAGTCTTCTGTCTGTTATTCTCAGAGTAGATTAAAGATTTTACTCCCTAACCATATAGTTGCTTATTTATATCTCCCCCTGCGTATAGAGATATTTAGGAATAAATTGCCTCTTTTTAAACTGTACATATTAACTAAATTATACACCACACTTTTTTTTAAGGTTATTAACCGATTAATCGAAACAATAATCAGCCAACTAATCCATTATGAAAATGGACCGTTCAAATCCACCATCATGGGCAAGGCCAAAGAGCTGTCAAAGGACGTCAGGGACAACGACCTGACGTCCTTTGACAGCTCTTTGGTCTTGCCCATGACGGTGGGTTTGAATGGTCCATAAACCACATTAAAAAAGTGCCCATTAAAGATACAAAGTCCAATAGCACCTGTGATAAGTGCTGAACACTAGGAATTTCATCTGCCTGTCCACTGAGTAAGATGGGAAGGATCCAGGATGTCCATATGTTTTAATCACAATGGTGGAAGATAGGAGTTATCCCTATGTAGTGTCCATACAACCCAGTTATCACTGACGGGAGATGCTGATCTGGAGGCGTATTTCCTGCCTCTTTCTGGTGAGTGGGGACCCAGGAGTCAGCTGAAAACCATCACCACAACTGTTTACAAGTTCAGCACAGCACATTGGATGGACTTTATACGATTGACTTTATATGACTGCATTTTATATATTTTATATCTCTGCACTTTATTTGCACTGAGCACTGCACTGAGCTTTATATTATGTCGTTAAGCTATATCATGTTACTGTATATGTTGGTATAGGTTTGCTTAATATTGTATTGGTTTAAGGAGCAGTGCTGTGTTTAATTTTGATTTTTGCATTTATTGGGGTCCTTCACCTTTCACTTTAGCAGCAGCCCTATTATATTACAATATACTTCTTATTTCTTTAATTCTCATTACCATAGAGCGGGCTACTTTCTTTTCTATATATATATATATATATATATATATATATATATATATATATATATTCTATATATGTATATATATGTTCTGCTTTAAAATGACTAAAGAAAAAATTGGAGAGCCCAGCGGCAGAATTGGAGAGCACCAGCCCTGACAGCCCACTTCTATCAATCTTCAGGTGTATTGCAAAACCATGAAACCTTTCTTGACATAGAAGAAGGAAAGTGGAGCTGAAGGACGGAAGAGACGAAAGTTGGAGGCAGAGGAAGCCAAGAAGTCAAGCGAGTTCTTCATGACCTTCTTTGAAAAGCCTGGAACAAGTTGTTCGACGCCTTCCATGGAGTCCCCTGCACCTGCTACAAGTTTATTAGAATCTGAAGGTGGATCAAGTACAAATGCATCACAAGTCGAGGAGGAAGTCAAGTCAGATACATCTGAGTATGATGAGATTAGAATTGAGGCAGCCAGAGAGAACGTGAACATGACAGGAGGGGAAGATGATGGTGGCAACGATGCTGTGTTTATTGATGAGATTGAACCTGATGATACTGAACCTGGTGAATTGGATGGTGTTGAAGAGCCTCAAACTGTCTTACCAGAAGTTATTGAACAGCATGACATTGGACTTCTGAAGTTGGACAAGGAACTTCTCTTTTGCCAGTCAGACCATCGATCCTTATTGGAGCAGGAAAGTGGTTTCCTCCAATGAAATGCAACTGAAAGGATTAGTGTTCATGAAAATGCTAAGAATCATCGGGAGTGCTTTACACAGTGGAAAGAAATGGAAAGAAATTTAGCTGAAAACAGAGACGTTATTGACGTGGAACTTCAGTCACAGATTGAGAAAGAAAAGCAGAAGTGGCGTGAACTCTTGACGAGAATCCTTCATTGCATAAAATTCCTTGCAACTCAGAACCTGGCTTTGCGAGGACATAGGGAGTCACTTCAGCTGGATGATGACTCCAATGTGGGAAATTTCCTTTGCCTACTGAAACTACTGGCCATCTTTGACCCTGTCATGAAAGAACACCTCGGCCATGTGGAAAGTCATCCTGGATCCACGTTTAACCTTTCACCAGGTGTTCAGAATTAATTCATTGAAATGATGGCATCTACTGTTCGCCAGAGTTTACTGAGAAGCATTCTTAAGGCCAAGTACTATGGTCTCATGTTTGACTTGACTCCTGATCAGGTGCACCGTGAGCAGATGTCAGAAGTAGTGAGGTACATGGAAGTTGATTTTGAGAGAAAAGCTGTCCGTGTTAGAGAGTCCTTCCTTGGATTTATACAGATAAGCCAGAAGGATGCTGAGAGCTTGGTTGAAGACATCTTTAAACAGCTAGAGAAGGACGGAATGGAGCTACAAGATTGTTGGTCACAGTGCTATGACAACGCTGCTGTGATGGCTGGACACAAAAGTGGTGTCCTTCAAAGAATAAGTGAGAAAAACAGCCTGGTATTGTTTGTAAATTGCAACAATCACTCTCTCAACTTGGTGGGTGTACATGCAGCCAAGCAGGATACAATGATGGTCACGTTTTTTGGCACCATCAAAGCTCTCTATGTGTTCTTCTCTTGTTCAACACAGCGCTGGGAAAAACTCAAAAACGCTGTGCCTGTGGCTCTTAAGTTAGAGTCCGAAACAAGGTGGAGTGCAAGGACAGAAGCAGTGAAGCCCTTAAACAATTACTTTGAGGAGATAGTTCAAGTTCTCCAGGACATGACAGACAATGAAAAGAGACCAGTGAAACAAAAAGTTATGCAAGACAGCTGTAGAACTGCATGTTGCGTTATGATTTTCTGACTTTGCTAGGATTTTGGAACAAAGTACTCATTCGCATTGACCGTATTCAAAAGAGGCTGCAGGATCCTAGCATGAACTTCCACGATGCTGCCCTGGATTTGAAAGCCCTCCAAGATCATTTTGATGATGACAGAGAAGTGTTAGTCAGTGAGTCACTCGAAGAAGGATGGAATATTGAAGTTGAAAGACGTCAGAGACAAAAGAAACTAATGCCTGGTGACAACTCAAGAGATGCTGGGTTATCAGCCAAGGAGGAGATGGAAAGAGTCATGAAGGGAACACTCAACCGTCTTCACAGAGAAATGGATGTAAGGTTCACCCGTTTGCATGACGGCAAGTTTGGGTTCCTTCTCGATGTCGAGGGACTGTGTTCCGGCGCTTACAATAACGACCTAAAAAAGAAATGTGAAAATTTAGGCGAATTCTACAGCTCTGATGTTGATGGACAGCAGCTATATGAAGAAATTTTGGATTGCAGAATGTTGCTATTAAGTCAGGTCAACATGAAAATATCAATACCTAAAGAGCTTCTCAAATTTATTGTTCAATATGGAGATGAGAGTGTCTTCCCCAATCTTCGCATTGCTATTCAGATAATGCTAACTATTGCAATTTCCATCGCCAGCTGTGAGAGATCATTTAGCAAGTTAAAACTAATACTTTCGTATTTGAGAACCTTCATGGGGGCCTCCATGGGTCAAGACAGACTGTGATCTTGCTCTGCTGAGTGTAGAAAGAGAAGAAACAGAAAAAACTGACTTTGAGCACATCATAGACCAGTTTGCATCAGTCAAAGCAAGGAAGGTGCAGTTGTAATTTTTATGTAGTGCCAATCCATAATTTGTTAATTGGAAGATTAAAGAGTTTGACTTGTAGTTTTGTTAGCTGTTTTCTTGTTAAGGCTATCTGAAAGATGGGTTTCACATATTTTGACAGTTGTGCAGTTTCAGTACTTGCCATAGGTGCCATTTTCACTAGATACCCCTCTGTTTGGAGGTCAGGGCCAGCGCTACACACACAGAGGTGTTAGAAACACATTTGCTGAATTCCACATGAGATGTGTGTGCATATCGTGTCCTCGATTTTTATGGATTTTTAATCAAATAAAACTTAAGGCCATCACCTCTCCTTTTTTGTTTCTATACCTTAGTTATGTGATCTGTGGAGCCCCAAGAGTTTCCCTTAATTTTTAGGGATTTCCTCTTACTTCCTGTTTGGCTATGGGACAGGAAGTGAAGGAAAATCTCTGCAATGGGACACAGATGGCAAAAACAAAAAAAGCTGATGGGTTGTTACCCTAGATTACAAACAGTAGAGAGAATGTACGTGAGAGAACAGCCAAGTTGAGGAATAGCCCATACTACAGGGAGGTTGCCCTGAGTCCAGCATCACATGCTTAATCCTCTGCCCCTAGACCAAACAAGCATTTAACCCTTGCAGTTCGGAGTGGCCCAGTGCAAGGATTGATTTTTTTTTTTTTTTTCCTAGAGTTCCGTTTTGAACTAGCCTGTGCCAATCTGTAACAAAAGTTGCCTTCAACCTAAAATTCATCAATTATTATCAAATAAGGTGAAAAATGGCCTCATATTCTAGGTGCATTGGAGTATGGCAAAGCTCAGTGTTCTATTGGGTGTTCCAGCACCCTCTAGTCTAGTGTATATTTTCTAGGAACATAGAGAGAGCACAAGCAGGTGACAAAAAGCTTGGTTAAGGCACTTGAATGGAACAGCAGCCCCCAGCCAGGTAATGTCTCCCCTATAAGGTCCCAAAAAAGCAGAAAAGACCTGCTTTTTAGGGATCTTAAAGGGAAGAATTGAGCAATTTGAGCCCTTCTTCATACCATCCAAAAGAGAAGAATCAATTCTGAGTCAAGTTGTTTAATATGTTCTGTTTTATATAACATTTTAACATATTTCATATTATACATTTATCACAGAATCCTTGCCCCATTACATTCCAAGCACCTCCTGATTTTGGTAAGGTAGGAGTTAAGCATAGCCGTCTAGAGTATCTGTTTAGCATTTAATCTAAGAAGACCACACACAGTAGAGAATACCTTGGAGCACAGATTTTTATCTCTTCTCAGAGTCTATGGCTGCAGAGAAGGCATATACATTTCCCTTACATGTTTACTAAGGATTGATGAGAATAATAATAATAATAATAATAATAATAAGGACACAATGAGAATGATTCAGACTCAGCAAAAAATGTCATTAACCTTCTGAAAATGAGGCAGCATTGTAATTCCTCTATATGTGAAATTTAAGATACATGTTCAACTGGATAAACAGCAGATTAGAGGCTTTGATGTGCGATATGCTGAACGAAAGGCGGAAACTAACGTTTTACTTGCTGTTTTAATATCCACTATTCCCAGTGGTGTTAAGTCATTCAAAGTAATCATATTAACACTGCTTTGCTGTGTACACAGTGTATAAATATTTCAGTGGTCTCTTCAAAGCTTTTATAAAATTTTAGTTTATACATACAGTATAACCAATAAGTGTACAGATTACAAGATTTACTGTATATAATCATCTCACTATGTTTTTAGTGGTAGACAAGTAGACTGCACCTTCTACTTCCAAGGATTGGAGGTCGGAGGTTATGATTTTTATTCCTATACTGAGCAATTTATAGGAAATAATTGCTGAGAGAGTTGACTGTCACAGTGGGCATACCCCTGAAGGGTTCTTCAGGGTCTGGGTTCCATAGAGATGGACAATGGCCCTGGACCTGTATAGCACCCTGCGGATAATTACACCCATTGCAAAAAAGTGCCAAGGTGAGTGCCCATGCAGGATCCAATGCCCGAAACAACATTACAGGCTGTCCCCACAGTGTAAGGTATGTGTGTATCTCTTCCGAGCTTGAACCGATCTGTATGCATGGCCTCTATTGTGGTATTAGAAAACAGTGAAGAGTTGAATGAACAGTTTATTAAAGAATCAAAGGTAAAATAATACATTCGTTAAGCGAAGAGTGATTTCTCTGTAAGGAAGAAGAGGTCATCACCTTAGGACACTAAAACCTAAAGACTAACAATGTCAGGTAGTGTTATAAGGTAGGTGTCTAGGAGGCGTGTCTTCAAAAGCTTTGCCAGTGTACAATCACCCTAAGGCCTATAACCCAGGGTCTACAAATACTCGACCTGTGTCCTTGTACTGGATAATTTGGATATAGTGGCTGCCATTTGGTAAAAGCTGGGTTGCCTGGCTGTCATGTTGACTATCTGTCTTTTGGGGTGCAAATATCCATACCTTTTAGAGTAGAAGTTTTTGAGCTGAATCCTCTTATACTGGAGTTAGTTATTACAATTCTATGCACCTGAGGGGTTCCTTCAGGACAAGAAGAGCAGATACTGAACACTGAAGTTACAAGTTACTACAATTCTATGCACCTGAGGGACTCCTTCAGGAGAGATGAAGCAGATATTCTACACTGGACAATAGAAATGGAGATATGTCTTTGCTCAAATCCAAAATGTTAAGGGCCCATTCACACCACATGCAGTGTAGTGCTTTTTTTCTGCATCAAAAACTGCATGGAAAGTAGGTTATATGAGTTCCAATGGCAAAGTTCATACACAAGTACAGTAAAAAAAAAAAAAAACAGGAAAAATAAGAAAAAAGGCATTTGGAAGGCATCCAAAACTCACCGGAACAAAAATGCATTTAAAAATGCGAATGCAGAAACGCATCCGGAACAGATCTGGAGGATGTTTTTGTGATGTGGACAGGCACTAAAAATATACAACACACGGTATTGTACATTGGGGTGACACCGTGTTAATATTAAAGTTTCTGATGTAACCCTAGGCATGCTTCTCTACACCCTTACATGTTTCAAGCAACTTTTACATAAAAACAGGGATTCTCAGTTTGCTTATATTGAAATATGTTTAAGCTGGTCCACTGCATCAAA
This sequence comes from Aquarana catesbeiana, assembly GCF_042186555.1. NCBI lineage: Eukaryota > Metazoa > Chordata > Amphibia > Anura > Ranidae > Aquarana > Aquarana catesbeiana. Next base: position 61,725,750 of record NC_133326.1, on the reverse strand, counting down.
GTGATGCCACTCTGGCCACCCCCTACTCTGCGGTGCAACATGCCATACACTTATTTGCTTATAGCATAGTTTAATTGGAATATAATGCCATATTGGGACAGATGGAGAGCTACAGAATGAAAGAATCCTCGCTTTTACTTGAAATATGTGAGGGTGTAAAGCTGCGTCTAGAGGGTTTTTTCAGAATATTTGATACTGAACACAGGGGGTACATGTCACTACATGTATTCAGGGGTCCTTTCAGGAGAAGGGGAGCAGATATTGAACTGTGTAGGTAAAAGTAAAAAGATCCGTGCAGCTGAGAGAAGGAGAGCAAACATTGAACTGTGGCATAACAAGTCACCAGAGATCTGTGCGCCTGAGGGGTCCCTTCTGGAGAAGGGGAGCGGATATTGAACCCTGGCATTACAAGTTTCTATAAATCTGTGCACCTTGAGGGTTCCCTTCAAGAGAAAGGAAGCAGATATTGCTGGAAAAAAATATTTTAAGCAACATACAGCATGGGTTCACGAAAGACAGAAGTTGTCAAACAAATCTGAATTCTTTTTATGAAGAGGTAAGTAAAACCTTGGACAGAGGGGTGGCTGTGGACGTCTTATACTTGGATTTTGCAAAAGCGTTTGACACAGTTCCCCACACACAGCTAATGTGTAACTTAAAGTCTACAGGCTTGGAAATATCAGTTTGTAAATGGATAGAAAACTGGCCAAAAGACAGAATTCAGAGAGTAGTGGTTAATGATTCTTACTCTGAATAGTCTAAGGTTATCAGTGGTGTACCCCAAGTTTCAGTGTTGGGACCCTTACTTTTCAATACCTTTATAAATGATATAGGGTCTGGGATTAAAAGTACCATTTCAGTCTTTGCAGATGACACCAAACTATGCAGTGGAATAACGTCTTTACAGGATGTCTCCATCTAATTGGGCGAATATTTGGCAGATGAGGTTTAATGTTGATAAATGTAAAGTTATGCACTTGGGGGCCAAGAATATGCATGCATCATACATACTAGGGGGAGTACAACTGGGGGAATCCATAGTGGAGAAGGATCTGGGAGTTTTGGTAGATCATAAGCTTAATAATAACATGCAATGCCAAGCTGCGGTTTCCAAAGCGAGCAAAGTCCTTTCTTGTACTAAAAGAGATGTGTGGATTCCAGAGAGCCAGAGAGAGAGCTATCATTTCACCCCTGTACAAATCATTAGTAAGACCTCATCTGAAATATGCAGTTCAGTTTTGGGTACCAGTTCTCAAAAAGGATATCGGGGAACTGGAGAAAGTGCAGAGAAGGACAACCAAACTGATAAGAGGCATGAAGGAGCTCAGCTATGAGGAAAAATTTGAGGAGCTGAATTTATTCTCTCTTGAGAAGAGGAGAATAAGGGAGGATATGATCAACATGTACAAATATATAAGGGGTCCATATAGTGAACTTGGTGTTAAGTTATTCACTTTACAGTCAACACAGAGGACAAGGGGGCACTCTTTACGTCTAGAAGAAAAGAGATTTCATCAACAAATACGGAGGTTTCTTCACAGTAAGAGCCGTGAAAATGTGGAATAGACTCCCTCCAGAGGTGGTTCTGGCCAGCTCAGTAGATTGCTTTAAGAAAGGCCTGGATTCTTTCCTAAATGCACACAATTTAACTGGGTACTAACATTTATAGGTAAAGTTAATCCAGGGAAAATCCTATCTTGGGGGTCAGGAAGGAATTTTTTTCCTCTGCTGTAGCAAATTGGATCATGCTTTGCTAGGGTTTTTCGCCTTCCTCTGGATCAACTGTGGGTATAGGATTGGATGTAGGGGATTGTTTAATATTATTATTTATTTATTTATTTATTTTTATGGTTGAACTAGATGGACTTGTGTCTTTTTTCAACCAAACTATGTACCTATATATTGAACCCTGGCATTACAAGTTTCTAGAGATCTGTGCACCTGAGGGATCCCTTCTGGAGAAGGAGAGCAGACATTGAACCCTGGCATTACAAGTCACCAGAGATCTGTGCACCTGAGGGGTCCCTTCTGGAATTGTGGAGCAGATATTGAGCACTAATGGTATTAGTCACTATAGATCTGTGCACCTTAGCGAGTCCCTTTCCAGAGAGGGAGCAGATAGTAAACACTGGAGTTACAAGTCACCGAAGATCTGTAAACCTGAGGGGCCCTTTCTGGAGAAGAGGAGCAGATACATAGCAATAAAGTTACAAGTCACTAGATATTTGGGCATTTGATGGATGCCTTTGGGAAAGCAGATCTCCTTCTTAGGACCAGGTTCAGGGCCAGATTATGTACTAGGTAAGTAAGGCAGCAGTCTGGAGTCCAACCAACCATATCTAAAATGACCCTGGGTAGTATCCTCACTTCTTGTTGCCTAGCTCTGGTCCCTTTTTTTATTCTATTGCTATGTAAGCAGCAAAAATCATGTGTCCCATTTATTCAGCTGACCTCTGCGTGGCTTCCAAAGCTGTCACTAACCCTATTACTGTGTGTGCATGTTGCTTGCTGTGCCATAGAAGAAGCAACTAATGCCTCGTTTCCACTGAGCGGATCGGTTCCGGTCGGTACAGTTTGAATGGCCTAGAATGGTCCGGTCTATTCTGGTGAGCGTTTCCACTACAAGTGGGACCACAAGGGGCCATACAGGGTTTAGAAAAAATGCCCCAGCATAGCACAGCAATCAGCCAATCAGTGGAATGTATCGTGTGACGCCAGTAGCTCCGCCCTAACCGAACCGTTCCATTTTCTATGGCCCCACATCTGAAGCAGGACCCTGAATGGAGCAGTACGTTTCGGTTGTATGGGCCGCTTTCATAATGGAAACACCCAAAATAGCGTACCGTACCGAACCGAACCGATCCGCTCAGTGGAAACGAGGCATAGGTAACATTGAAAGTCATCAATGCCAGACCCCATTCTTTTCTTATGGGTCACTTTAACTAGCCTTTTGGGGTTTGGTCATTCTCCCAGCACTGCAATGAACTGAGATTCCTCTGTGGGCATTCATAGGTAGTGGTTTGGACAAGCACACTCTAGATTACTGGGACAGCCAGCTCTAAAGGGGAAGTTCTGCTTGTTCTGCTTTAAGGCCTAATCCCCTGCTCTTCTTTGACATTTGGCAATTTTTTTTTTTTTTTTTGGGGGGGCGGGAGCAGGTACCTGGTTTAAACAGTTGAAATTCTCTTTCCCCCTCCCTCCCCACAGTCTTCTGGGACACATAACATGCGCAGTGAGCACCTGGCTGTGAAGCATCAAGCTGTCACAGCCAGATGCCCAAAGTTAAAATGCCGGCCCTGGGAACCAAAGATGGTCCCTGTTGCCCCCTTGGATGAGCACAGCGCTGAATCCTGGGACAGGTAAGTGTACATTTTTTTAAAGTCAGCAGCTACAGTTTTGGTAGCTTCTGACTTTTAATTTTCATTAAAACGTCTGGAGCTCCTCTTTAAGTAGGCATCTGATTTTAATTTGATAATGACCCTGGGTAGGATTACAATGAACCTAATGTGGACTGCCATCTGTGCTTAGAAATAAAGGTTTAATGTGGACCAAAAAATATTAAACTGTAGGTCTAGATGTGATTCCAAATGCATTCATAAAAGATAACTGTTTTCTTACCTGTAAATCCTTAACCGCTTCTTGGAGTACAGTACAGGTCACATGATTTTAGTCTTAACTATGGGTTATATGCAGCTATCTTCAGGTGACAGGACAATGGCAAAAAAAAAAAGCTGCAAGGACATCCCCCCCAGCAAACCATTGACTGCCATCAAGCCTCAGTTTAAAAATAAGGAGCAATAGGGAGATGAGTATCAGATGGGGGGACACGTGTCCTGTATTGTACTTCAAGAAAAGATTTCATAGGCAAGTCAAAAATCCTATTTTTATGATCATGCAGTACAGGGCATGGGATATTGCTCTTAACTATGCAATATCCAAAAGTAGTCCAACTGAGGGGTGGGCAACACAGCAAACAAACGCTACAACAGACGCCAGATGTTGAAAGGCTCAATATTCACAAACAGATCTGGTACAATCTCCCTATGCTTATGACGTCAAGACATTAGAATTTCCATTGGATGTTTTGGAGCAGGGCATAAGAAAGGGAGAAAATGCAAACATAATATCCTGACCACCTTTGGCAGGAAGGAGACTTTAGGCCCCTTGACTCAGAAACCCTCCCCACAGAGGTGATGGCAACAAACTAGGGTCACCTTATGAGTGACATAAGGACAAGACAAAAGGAATCTCACTAATACATTCAAAAGGCAGATTCTGAAGAGGAAAGACAACTAGATTACAGAAGGGGAGATATTTAAGTGACATCCTGAACTAAGGCCCTAGCTAGGGAGTGAGAGACTAAGGGTCTCTAAAACAGAAAAGCCAAAGTCAAGATTTTCCCTACGATGGTACTCAAAGCCAAATACTAATCCAGACCAGACTAGAGGAAGGACAGAATATGTCCCATGTAGTACTTCTTAGGATGAACGTTCCTCAATTTACACTAACCGAAGTAAGCTTTCCAGGTGCGGTGATGGAATTTGTAAGAAGTTGACTTCCTAGTCTTCAAGAGCATTGGCATGACTAGGCCTATGAATGGATTGGAAGCGATTGAGCGGCTGACGGCCGGCAGATTGCTGCTTCCCTCCGCCCCACATGCTAACCACTGGAATTTTTACCTTGTCAAATGTGCCTGCTGAATTATTGTTTTATGTGAGCAGATTTTATATCAATAAAAAACTGTTTGAATGATAATGCACTTTTGGAGAGAGCACCTTTGGGAGCAGTTTTGGCAACAGCCGCTTAATTGCATGATATTAGCTCTGCTTGCCTAATCTGTTATAGGATAGGCATATATGTCTGGTAAGTACATTCCCCAAGTGTGGTGGAGTTTGCCCTTTGGTGAAATTTTGGAGTAATTCTTGAAGAAACACATGGTGGAGAAAATTTTGGACCAAACACCATTGTACTCTTTCACAGTTTGACTCTGGTTCATATGGGACTGTATATGTAGTTATATATATATATTTTTTTTTACTTTTTTCAGACTTTTGAGCATTTATTTTTAGAAGCTAATTAAAAATTTGAAGATACTTTAGACAAACAGTATGTATTTGATATAATTATTCAGCGAAGAAATAAAAAAAAAATGTATAGATGTTTGAAGGGTTGTTATATTGACATACAGTAGCAGTTGATAAAACAATTTATTTATTTTTTGGGATTGGTGTGATCATAGCGTGGAAGGGTATATTGAGATGACTGGGTCCTAGTTTCTCAGGGCTGTGGTTTTACCAGCCATGCTGTTCAAGCCAGCAACTGAGAATCAGGAGTGGCCCTTGGGACAGAAGATCCAGACAATCAGGAAGGGCCTATGGAAAGTCTTCCAGAAGTCTGAATATGACTGAGTGACACGATCGTCTGGGCAAATTCAGTGCAATGAAAACCACTGGAATGTCCTCCATCTCAATCCTGGGGAGGAGGTGAGGGAGAATCTGGAGCGGTGGAAAGGCGTAAATCAGACTGAACTAATCTCACCTGTAAATCCACTATGATAGCTTGAGTAGCCTGGTGACAGATCTGGCCAGTTTGTTGTTAAACCTGGATGCTAGAAGACCCACTTCCGGCGTCCCTCGCCTGTGGCAAAGGGCTCTGGATGGAGGGTCCATTCCCCCCAGATCCGGATGCTGGCAACTGAGAAGGTCCACATGCCAATTTTCCAAAACTGGGATGTAGACGGTGGACATCGCCTGAATGCCCTTCTGCCCAAGAGAGGAGCAAGTCTCCTTGATGATTGATGTAGACCAACAACTGTGGCATAGTCCAACTGAATTCTCATCAGATGTCCTCGCAATAGGGAACTCCAGCATTGAAGGGCCAAGCAATTCACTCTAAGCTCCAGAATGTTAACGGGAAAGTTGACAACCAAATCCCTTGAACCAAGAGGGCATCCAGGACTGCACCCCACCCTGACAGGCTTGCATCCATTATGAGCACATGGGCATGAGAGCGGAGAGACAGAAGTCTTCTTAAGGATGCTTCTGGACAGGGCCACGTCTAATGTTTGGCCCAGATATCCCAATCTGTGAGATGGGTCCAGTGATGACATTCTCAGAATGAGCAGAGTCTGCAAAGTCTTCTTGATGTTGGCTAACAAAGACAGGGAGGATCAGTACTTTAACAGGGGATCGTGCAGGTGCCCTATGAAATGAATCCCCCGCGCATGAAGCAGATCTTGTCAAGCTCCTAGGCTCCCAGGACCTGAAGAAAGGCCAAAGGGGAGGGTGACAAATTGGTAATGCTGATCGCCCACTGCAAAATGCAAAAGCACTGATAAAGTGGAAAGATGAGAATGTGCAAGTAAGCATCCTGGATGTCTATCAAGGCCATAAAATCCACCGTGAAGAGGAAGGCAATGACCGACCTGGCGGTATACAGTACATACAGAACTTTTGAACTTGTAGAAACACGCTGAGTTTTCAGATCCAGAATGGGCCAGACCCCTTCATTTGGTTTTGGAACCACACAAATGTTGAGGAGAAGCTTCAGAAGCTTTCTTTTGTAGGTACAGGGTTAATGGCCCCTTAAGACAAGAGCTGTCGGACAGCAGCAAGCAGATCTGGCCACCGTAACAGGAGGTAAATTTGAAAGCATACAGCATGAAGGAGGCAGAGTATGAAACTCCAGTTTTTTGCCTCTGGAAATGACATTCTGAACCTAGAATTCTGAGATTTTCTTCGCTCCTTTGAAGGACAATTTTTTTTTTTACAAAAGCACATTCCTGCCTTAGATTTGTAACTGGAAGACTGAAAGTGACAAAAGGAGCCTTTTCTAACCTCAGAAGTAGAAGTCGTACCGGTAGAGGAGCAAAATCTTTTTTTTTTCTGAAGGAGAAGAATACTCCTACCCCATTCTTGATTTATTTATCAAAGTATCAAACAGGTGTTCATCTTCAAAGGCTAACGACTAAAAGCGCTTCTTGCACAAGAGCTCACCTGACTAACATTTAAGCCACAGGATCCTGCGCATATGGATGAAGAGAAGGCTCATCCTGTAGATCTGATGAAGTGTGTCCACCAAGCCAAGGAGCTGTTGCTGGTTGGAAAGCACGTCCAGAAAATGGAAGAGGCAGGGTGAATAGATGCAGTAACTCAAGTCAGAGTAAGGCGGGAAGCACCTAGGTGTTGCAGATGCACTAGGCACCACAAGGAGAACATTGTGCAGGCATAGTAAGGCGTAGTTTAATAGAGGGGCTTGGGACCTCAATTACGAGGAACGACAATATGCGCTAAATGTATTCTCCCTGGAGTAGAGACACTTGAGAGGAGATATGATAGCGATGTACTAATATTTCAATGGTAATCCCAGTGTAGGTAGAAAACTATTCAGTCTCAGGGAGTGTAGGAAAACACGTGGCCACACAATCAGACTGGAGGAGAAGCAGTTTAACCTTAAGCAATGTAGGGGGTTTTTCACTGTCAGGGCAGTAAGGATGTGAAACTCTCTTCCACAATTGGAGGTGTCAGCAGGATGTATTAAGAGTTTCAAAAGACTCTTGGACGTGCATCTTAGCAAACACAATATGCAGGGATATAGGGAATGATTATCTACATGAACACACACACAGGTTGAACTGGATGGACTATTGTCTTTATTCAGCCTTACCAACCACATAACTATATGTAGTAGCATAGGGTGCAGGAGCGCTAAAAAATAGAAATAGCACCAGAATTTAAAATTAAATTGGCCACAACCACCATAAGCATCCTGGGCATAAATGTTTTAAGGGCTTCTGCCCTGTGCTCACTGCTGAAGCTTCTACATGCCATAGTCACAGAGCTGTAAGGCATTCTGCACTAATTTCACGCATTGCACTAAGTGCTAAGAGGAGAGCCTACAGCAGCATCCAGTGTATGTCAGCAATATTATAGGCCAGCCCTGCTTCTTCAAGCCGGCAGGTTCTAGGTATGGTCCCTCAAGGCTCTGCCAAGGAGTTAACCGAAGCAGGAATCTTGATAGAAAAATCATCTTGGTAGAAGAATCATTATCAGAGAGAGAAAAACCTTCCTTAGCAAAAGAGTAAGTGTTTCTCAGTAGAAAGAAGAGGTCAGTTAGACACAAACAAAAACTGAGGCTAGTTGGGAGTGGGTGTCCCTGCATCCTTCTTCTTTGCCAGTGTCCAGTTATCTGATGGTAGCTGCATATAGTCAAGCTTTACTGTCATTCTACTACACATGAGGACATATGGTAGAACGAAATGTCGTATCTCGCAGGACCCATTGATATATAACCCATTAATATTCACTACTATGTCCTGTACTGTACTACTAAGAAAACAAAATTTAAAATCAAAGCCCTCTCTGACGCCCCCTCTTCTTCCCTGCAGCAGCTGTGAAACAGCAGCAGATTTGAAACTGCGAAGCTGTTCAAGGCTCCATCTGTACAGTAATGCCGTTCATTCTTGGAGATCTGTGAATAAATAAACTACAAGTCCCATCTTCCAACACAACCAAAAGACTTGTAGTTCTCAATAAAACACAAGTGAGGTGGTGATTTACAACATTTGACACATGCTCCAGCTCTCTAACAAAAAGTCTGTACCTCAGTATGGATAATGAACTGGAGGAATAGCCTGCAAGAGCCTGGCATTGCACTCATGATTCACTGATTGCTGTTGCAATGCTTTAAGTTTGCAGGCACATTTGATAATGCAAGTTTTTTTCTTCAAATATGTGCATTTCTTCTTTTTTTTTTATTTGCAAAAAGGTGGATTTAGCCTTTAAAAGAAGTAATCTTTTCTCGGTATAGAGCAGATGTCTATCACCTAAGGACATTAGCAAATAACAGAGGCTGGCAGGAAGTGGGAGGGGTTATATGGGGATGTGCCATCTGCTTTTTTTCTGCCAATATCCAATCACCTGAAAGTAGCTGCATATAACCCATTGTTAAGACTAAGCTCCCGTGTCCTGTACTGTATGATAAAAAAATAAATGTTCCCATAATTTACTTTAGCATACAACGTAGAATAAATCAATTGATGCATTTTTAATCTCATCAAGGCCTATTAAATCCCCCACACAGTGTCATACTTGTACCCTTTCATTTCTGATTTCCTTCCTCTTGCATGCAGCCATTGTTCAGATGGGAATGGTTCTTCTGACATCTAATGGGATACATTCAGACTCAGCTGGAGTACTTCTCAGATATCCACTGCCAATTTGGAGTTAAATATTACCGGAGTTCTAAATTACCCCTTAATTACAAAGCAGGTTTATTTTTGACCAAAAATGAACATTCTGTTGCAAGATAAGTATAGAGCGAGGCTTGGCACAAGCTGCACGACGCTGCAGGTAACTGTGAATGTTAGAATAGAACACATATCAATTATAAGACGCTAAAGACATGTATAGAGAACAAGTCAGCATGGAATAGGTCCTTTTGTGGCACGTCAACAGGAACTGTATGGCCCTGAAACGTTTCCATTTATAAATACATTCTCTTATGAACAAAATGTTACAAAAGTGAGAGAATTTTTCAAAGGAATGTTTTATTCTTTTATTCCTGTTGCTGGGAAAATATTTGACCTACCGTAGCACTATCATTCCCATGCACACTTGTATGCTATGAGCATATATGACCGATGGCACTGAACTCACATTTGTACTTTAAAAGAGGGGCAGTAGACTAAACCTTTTTTTTTCCCCTACAGTGGAAGTTTGCATCATCTACTGCACCTGGTACAACACTGTACCCAAATACAATTTATGTCATTTTTTTCCCACGAATAGAGCTTTCTTTTGGTGGTATTTAATCACCACTGCGTTTCGTTTTTTTCATGCTATAAACATAAAACATAAATCTTTTTTTTTTTACATTTCTTGTAATGTCAGCAATCAGCGACTTATAGCGGGACTGCAATATTGCGTGGGATTATTGGACACTAACTGACACTTTGCGGGAACCAGTGACACTAATACAGTGATCAGTGCTAAAAGTATGCACTGTCACTGTACTAATGACACTGGCTGGGAAGGGGTTAACCACTTAAGGACCAAGCCTATGTCTGACATTTGTTGTTTACAAGTTCAAATCAGTATTTGTTGCTAGGAAATTACTTAGAACCCCAAAACATTATATATATATTTTTTTTTAGCAGAGACCCTACCTAGAGAATAAAATGGAGATCGTTGCAATACTTTATGTCACACTGTAGCGGTCTTACAAACGCAATTTGTTTGGAAAAAAAATACACTTTTTTCAATTAAAAAAAATAAGAAAATAGTAAAGTTAGCCCAATTTTTGTATAATATGAAAGATGATGTTACGTCGAGTAAATTGATACCCAACATGTCACGCTTTAAAATTGCGCACGCGCGTGGAATGGCGACAAACTGCGGTACTTAAAAATCTCCATAGGCGACGCTTTAAATTTTTTTTTACAGGTTACCAGTTTAGGGTTACAGAGGAGGCCTTTTGCTATTATTGCTCTCGCTCTGACAACTGCGGCAATACCTCACATGTGTTGTTTAAACACTGTTTACATATGTTGGCGCAACTTGTGCACGGAGGGACGGGGTGCTTTAAATGTCTTTTTTTTTTTCTTATTTACTTTACTTTTTTTTTTTACACTGTCCCTTTAAAAAAACATTTTCAATCACTTTTATTCCTATTACAAGTAATGTAAACATCTTTTGTAATAGAAATAAGCAGCACAAGGCCTCTTTAATGCGAGATCTAAAGTCAAAAAGACCCCAGATCTCACACTTACACTTAAAAGCAAAAAAAAAAAAAAACTGTAATTTTACTTTTATACAAAAAAATTTGTCCCTTTAAGGCTGGAAGTGACATTTGACGTTGCTCCGGTCCTCCAAGGTCATAGAGCCGAGTGGGGGCCATCTTGCCCTCACTCGATTTCCTGCCCATCCGTACAGCACACCGGAACATTTTTGCCGCTACCGACGGCTCCGGTAAATGGGGAAAACGGTCAGGAAGCTCTCCCACCGCCCATAAAAGTTACACCACTCGACTTCCTGCCCATCCTCACTTGACTTCCTGCCCATCCGTCCAGCACACCGGAACATTTTTGCCGCTACCGACGGCTCTGGTAAACGGGGAAAACGGCCGAGAAGCTCTTCCTCTGCCCATCGCCTGCCGGATCGTCCGGTGTGTAAAAATATGCTGTGGTTATGGCAGCTATCTGCTGCCATAACCATGGTATAGAATGTCAAACTAGCGACGTTTATACACGGTGGGTGGTCCGGAAGTAGTTAAACATCTAGAGCGATCAAAGGGTTAACTGTGTGCCTAGCCAGTGTTTTTGTGTACTGTATATGGTGCTTTCACTAGGGGAAGAGACCAATCCTAGTGTCTGCTTTGCAGAGACACAGGATCGTTCCCCCCTCCCCGTCAGAGCTGAGATATGCCTTGTTTACATAAGAGGGAAGGGACTGACTTAGTGCTCTTAATAGAGACAAGTACACGCTTTAGAGTAATATGTTTTTTCATATTTCATGTCTGAGGTTTACAGTCACGTTAAAGCGGATCTTCGCTGCATTCGAGGACCACAAACCAAAAACGCTATTTAATTAATTTTTGATATTCAAAGGAAACACCCCTATTCATCCATGTCTCCATGCTTTATTTTGTTCAGAAATCACTTTGAAACACAACCTCCTAGCATTTCTGGCTGTGACCATCTTGAGTAAGGGTAGATGATTCATGTAGCATAACTTCCTGGAATTCAACTGTCCTTAGCTCAGACATGCAGGCAGGAGAGTGTGCTTAGCTGAGAAAACCTCTCCTCTCTCCTTAAGACTCCTGGGATGTATGACATAATGTGCCTACTGTAGGTAAGAAACCAGGAAGTAACTGAATGCATGTAGAAATAAAAAATAAAATAAAAAAAAGGTAAAACAGGTAAATATGATATGCTTCCCTATCTATTTATTTATTTTTTAATAAAAAAAAAAGTTTATTGTGCAGAAAACATAAACAGGTCCATACAATCGATCAATTTACTGTATCTCGTAATAAAAAAAGCATGGAAATGACCTAAACGTGCATAATAAAGGTATCTTGTGAAAGGTTATATATTAAGCATAGTATACAGCCTGCACATTAAATTGTCTCCAAACATAATACCTAACTTGGTATTAAAGAACATACAGAAAACAGAAAATAAACTAAACATCAAGGAAAAGAGGTGTCATCCTTCTCAAACAAGAAGAATCTCTATACAGTTTCCCTTGTATACTAGTCTGAACTCCCCGATCCTATACATGCTACTCAAACAGTGACCAGGGCCCATCCATTGCTTACTAAGACCTGAAACAAGTATTGTAAGGACGAGTTGAGGGGGAGCCACTTCTGGATTCTCGAGCCATTCCTGCCAAATTTTGGTAAATTTTCCTGGTACCTTTTTATGCTGGTAAGCAATCTTTTCTCTAACAAGTATAGTATTCACCTGTTGCAGCCACTGGGTGGCTGTGGGGGCTTGGGAGGAGAGTCAATACCGTGCAATCAATTTTCTAGCTAAGTAGAACAGTCTAGTCAAGGCAAGATATGTAGAGGAGGGGTTCAGTTCCTCCTCCAGGCCACCCAGCAGACAAATGACTGGGTCTACCGATAACTGCAATTGATAAACTTTATTAACAGTTGCAACAATCTTATTTCAGTACTGTACCAGCTTCAGGCACTTCCAGAGAAGGTGAAAGTGCCTGGATGTAGTTGACATTTGGGGCACAAGGGGGAGTCCCTCCTTCCCCATTTATGTAATTGTATGGGGGTTTTGTATACCCTATGGAGGATGAACAGGTGTGACAGCTTCTGCGCCGCAGACACAGACACAAGTGGGCCGGCAGCTAAGATCTGCTCCCATCCCTATCTATTTACTGGCGCTAGCAGCAGGAGTATTAAAAATAATCAATGTTGATTGGGAGAGTGAAGTTCCACTTTAAGCTGTAAAGGGGGCCTAAAACCTATCCCACCCCCCCCCCCACCCCCCAAATGATACGCATTTCTGGCTGGTCGATGTGCAATAAAAACAGCCATTCTGTAAACTGTATTTTGGTGAATGGTGCTTCTTAAAGTAAGGGTAAAAGAGGTTTGGCTAGGACTTCTATATCATAATAAAATTACAGACAGTGAAAATGGGCTTGAATATCCTTCCCTTATAACTATTGTAACTCTGTAATAAGTGGGGAGGGGCTCATGTAGGGGTTTATGTGAAGACTACTATCAGGAGGAAAGCCAGTGCAAAAACAGAGGAGTAACATGTTGTCTTATATAATTTCCCCTTTCTGCTGCTCAAACATACCACTACACCAATAAAAAAAAATGGCCTTGACCATTTCTTAATTGTATGCATTGTATACTGTAAGATGTGAAGACATTAAAGCAGCCCATAGGTGATTTGATTTTCTTTCCTTCCACCATGGTTGCAGGGAGCCTTCCCAACCAGCAGAACACAATGGCTAGAGGCTGCCGGCAGTAATCCCATGTAGAAAATCTGACAGGCTGATTGTACAATTAGCCTGCCCATAGATGGATCGAATCTCGGCTGGTTTGTGCTGAACCAAATTTTGATCCATGTATGGCTGACTAAACTCTTGTACATCTTCAATGGTCACCCAGTTGCTAAAGAGGTGAAATGGAAATGTGAAGACAGTGGCAGGTGGAACATTGAGGGACAGCTCCGAACTCTCAGCAGAAAGAAGGGCACACGGACAGTGAATAATACTATTTTGGTACCACGGCATCTACAAGTGGGTGGAAATATTTGTGGCTATGTTGTCCCTGTTGATTTGTTCAAAGCAGAAAAAATAGACAAGTTTTAGGATTTGAGCGACTTTGACATGAGCCAAATTGTAATGGCTAGATATAAATAATAAATGTGTAGAGCTTGACAAAAATGTTAAAATATATATCCAAAGCAACAGGTTAATAAAAGTCGAAATAATAATAAAGTGAGTAAAATGCAACTGTGAAAGAAATATCCACAATGTTTAAAAAGTACATCCAATGCGTAATCTTTAGGTGTACCATGCGTTCACCAAAGACATCCAAACATCAAGCAGAAAGTGGTATCCACCGAATATCACCAAAATCTGTGAAGAATTTCTGTAGAAGTGAGCCTCCACCTAAAATATGCACCCACAAGAAATGAGACATACAAAAACTCTGATGAGTAATCCTTAGTCGGTCTCCCTTAGTTCGTTGTTTCCTGGAATCTACACTGCAAATGTGATAAACTAAGTGCAAAAAAAGCTCACCAACCAGGAACCCAAGAAAGCTTATATGGTGTAGTATTTATTGTAAAAGTATTTAAAATAAATGTATAAATGTATAGCCTTTGGTAAAGCTCTACCTTTTCCAGCACTTTGAGTTTCTATTGGATCAGACTACAAAGTCCAGTATTCGCTCCCCACGTGCATCAATGAGCCTTGGCCACCCCTCACTCTGTCAGCAGTTTTTCTTCTTAGGACCATTTTGGGTAGGTCCTGACTAGAGGTCGACCGATATATCGGCCAGCCGATATATCGGCCGATATTTGGCTTTTTTTACTTAATCGGCATCGGCCGATTGTGCTGATAAAAAAGCCGATTCAGCGGGACTTGCAAATGACTTCTGTAATAGAAGTCAATTGCAAGTTGTCTGAAGTTTTCTTCTCTCCTCCTCTGGGCAGCCTGCCAAGTCTGATAGAAGATACATTTGTATCTCTTTCAGGTTCTTTTATCAATAGACTGAACTCCGTGGAGAAGTTTTCAGTTTAACCATTTAAAGACTAAATCTTTTCTGACACTTGTTGCTTACAAGTAAAAATTCTGTATTTTCTGCTAGAAAATCACTTAGAACCCCCAAACATTATATATATATATATTTTTTTAGCAGAGACCCTAGGGAATAAAATAGCGGTTGTTGCAATGTTTTATGTCACACGGTATTTGCGCAGCGGTCTTTCAAACGCAATTTAAAAAAAAAAAAATACACTAATGAAATTAAAAAAAAAAAAAAAAGCAGTAAAGTTAGCCCATTTTTTTTCGTCCAAAAGTTTTGATTACCTGTTTTTGTGTATTTAATATTTAAGATATAGTTATTTTTTTTTAATCTAAATTCTACATACAAGTGAACTGATTGGAGGTTTGTTTTGTTTAATAAATGTTTAAATATAAAAAATTTTCTGTATCACTTATTACTTAAGGCTGCTTTCACACTGGAGCGGGCATGCGTTGACGGTAAAATGCTGTTAATTTTAGCGGCGCTTTACCGTCATTTTAGCGGCGCTATTCGGCTGCTAGCGGGGCGCTTATAACCCAGCTAGCGGCCAAAGAAGGGGTTAAATGCGCCCCTGAAGCGCTGCTGCCGAAACGCTTTGCAGGCGCTTCGGCAGCGGTGCGCATTCATTTCAATGGGCAGGAGTGGTGGAGGAGCGGTATACACCACTCCAAAGATGCTGCTTGCAGGACTTTTTTTTAACATCCTGCCAGCGCATCGCCTCAGTGTGAAAGCACTCGGGCTTTCATACAGACTGCAGGGGAGCCGTTTTACAGGCGCTGCTTTTAGCCCAAAAGCGCCTGAAAAACGCCCCAGTGTGAAAGGGGTCTAACTGTTAGATTTTATGAGATGAAGGGAAAAAAAAAAAATCGGCCTAATATATCGGCCCTAAAAAATCGGCATCATATATCGGCCATCGGCCACTGCAATTTCTAAATATCGGCTTTGGCATCGGCCAGAGAAAAACCCATATCGGTCGACCTCTAGTCCTGACCACTGAAGACCGGGAACATCCCACAAGAGCTGCAGTTTTGGAGTTGCTCTGACCCAGTCATTTAGCCATTACATAAAATACAAAAGAAGTGCAGTGAGCGATCCAATCAATGTAGCAGCTGGCGCGCAAGGTGACTATACAAAACCTTATTACATAGTAGGTGAAGTAGAAAAAAGACACAAGTCCATCAAGTCCAACCTATGTGTGTGATTATATGTCAGTATTACATTGTATATCCCTGTATGTTGTGGTCGTTCAGGTGCTTATCTAATAGTTTTTTTAAACTATCGATGCTCCCCGCTGAGACCACCGCCTGTGGAAGGGAATTCCATATCTTTGCCGCTCTAACAGTAAAGAACCCTCTACGTAGTTTAAGGTTAAACCTCTTTTCTTCTCATTGTAATGAGTGGCCACGTGTCTTGTTAAACTCCCTTCTGCGAAAAAGTTTTATCCCTATTGTGGGGTCACCAGTACGGTATTTATAAATTGAAATCATATCCCCTCTCAAGCGTCTCTTCTCCAGAGAGAATAAGTTCAGTGCTCGCAACCTTTCCTCATAACTAATATCCTCCAGACCTTTTATTAGCTTTGTTGCCCTTCTTTGTACTCGCTCCATTTCCAGTACATCCTTCCTGAGGACTGGTGCCCAGAACTGGACAGCATACTCCAGATGCGGCCGGACCAGAGTCTTGTAGAGCGGGAGAATTATCATTTATCTCTGGAGTTGATCCCCTTTTTAATGCATGCCAATATTCTGTTTGCTTTGTTAGCAGCAGCTTGGCATTGCATGTCATTGCTGAGCCTATCATCTGCTAGGACCCCCAGGTCCTTTTCCATCCTAGATTCCTCCAGATGTTCTCCCCCCAGTGTATAGATTGCATTCAAATTTTTGCCACCCAAATGCATTATTTTACATTTTTCTACATTAAACCTCATTTGCAATATTAACTTGTTCATATCTTTTGGTAAGGTTTACACATCCTTGCAGAGAAGTTACTGCCCTGCTTAGCTTAGTATCGTCTGCAAATACAGAGATTGAACTATTTACCCCATCCTCCAGGTCGTTCATGAACAAAATAAATAGGATTGGTCCCAGCACAGAACCCTGGGGGACCCCACTTTCCACCCCTGACCCTTCCAAGTACTCCCCATTTATCACCACCCTCTGAACTTGCCCTTGTAGCCAGTTTTCAATCCATGTTCTCACCCTATGGTCCGTGCCAACGGACCTTATTTTGTACAGTAAACGTTTATGGGGAACGGTGTCAGATGCAAAATTGCAAAATCCAGATACACCACGTCTACGGGCCTTCCTTTATCTAGATGGCAACTCACCTCCTCATAGAAGGTTAATAGATTGGTTTGACAAGAACGATTCTTCGTGAATCCATGCTGATTACTGCTAATGATATCGTTCTCGTTACTAAAATCTTGTATATAGTCCCTTATCATCCCCTCAAAGAGCTTGCATATTATTGATGTTAGGCTAACTGTTCCAGACATCTCAACCTGCATAAACTAATTTCAGTGAGGCTTCAAACTCATTTCAGGGAGTTGACGCTTCGCGCCAGCGCTGACCCCAACCCCCCCCCCCCAATAAAATGCAGCCTTACCTCCAGTGCCAATTAAATGCAGCCTGGTCAGTGCCAATTAAATGCATATGCTATGCTATACTAGTGCCCATGAAGGTGCAAACTAATTTCAGGGAGGTGGCACTCTGCGCCCCGCGTCCCCCCCCCCCCCCCCCCCCAAATTTAATACAACTAGAGGATGATCAAATGAGATGGAATCAGTATACAGAAGTTTACTTCTGAGAGATATTAAAGGAACACTCATGGTTGGTAGGAGTCAGTATGTGCAGTGTTTCTGCTTGAAACAGGTAGGGGGGCTGAGAGAAAGGGTGGTGGACAGAGAGGGAGGGTGTTTGAAACAGAGAGGGAGGGGGCTGACACTTTCCACCCGCAGCCTGCCTCCAGATGCAGTGTGTCACTGAGCGGTATGTCAGGACAGACCTGTTTCATGGGTTGCACATTGTTGCTCTTTACAAACATGGAGGAAGATGGGACAGTGAATCCTTGATAAGTCCAATTTCTCACAGTCAGGACATTGCTACACGAAAAAAGGAGATACCATGTTTTTCTAACAACAGATTTTCGATCTAGTAGCACTGTCCTGATTGTGAGTAATTGGGAAGTGCAGTTTAAACCCCAATTTCTCACAGTTCATTGCTGTGCTGCATAAAAAAGGAGATACTGGCATTTGTAGACTTGTTTACTCCTAGCAGTGAGTTATGGCAATGATCTGCGGTGACTTATGGCAATGATCTGCGGTGACTTATGGCAATGATCTGCGGTGACTTATGGCAATGATCTGCGGTGACTTATGGCAATGATCTGCGGTGACTTATGGCAATGATCTGCGGTGAGTTATGGCAATGATCTGCGGTGAGTTATGGCAATGATCTGCGGTGAGTTATGGCAATGATCTGCGGTGAGTTATGGCAATGATCTGCGGTGAGTTATGGCAATGAACTGCGGTGAGTTATGGCAATGATCTGCGGTGCGTCACACCCTGAAAATGATTTACGCGAGATCCTACTGCCACAGAACTTACCTCCATGTTGCTCTCACACTGCAACTCACACGTGCACCAGCAGAAGGTGGGCTGGGCCTGGGAGTGATCATCTCCATGGTCAGTCCCGGGATATCGCACGGCGCTCTGTGGGTGTCCGGGAGCCACATGCGAAATGCGGGAGACTTCTGGACCTCACGGGAGACTTGGGATGTCTGCTGGTCTGTAATTCCCAGGGATGTATTTTGGGCCCTTTTTAAATATTGGTGCTACATTGGCTTTTCTCCAATCACCCGGTACCATTCCAGTCAGTAGACCGTCAGTAAAAATTAGGAACAATGGTCTGGCAATTACTTGACTGAGTTCCCTAAGTACCTTCGGGTACAAGCCATCTGGTCCCGGTGATTTATTAATGTTAAGTTTCCCAAGTCTAATTTTAATTCTGTCCTCTGTTAACCATGGAGGTGCTTCCTGTGTTGTGTCATGAGGATAAACATTGCAGTTTTGGTTACTGAAACCCCCCGATTCCCTCGTGAAGACTGAGGAGAAGAATAAATTCAATACATTCGCCATCTCCCCATCCTTTGTAACCAGATGTCCTTTCTCATTCTTTATGGGACCAATATGGTCTGTACTCCCTTTTTTACTGTGACTTAAATATAAATAATAAATGTGCAGCGCTTGACAAAGGTGGAAAAATATATATTCAAAGCAATAGGTTATTAAAAAGTTCAGTCAATAAAAAAATGAGTTAGATGCAACTGTGATAGAAATGTCCATAATGTGTGAAAAGTCCATCCAATACCTAATCTATAGATGTACTATGTGCTCATCAAAGACATCAAAACATCAAGCAGAAAGTGGTGTCCACAGAATATCACCAAAATTTGTGAAGAATTTCCGTTGAAGTGAGCCTCCACCCAAAATATGCACCCACCAGAAATAAGACATACAAAAGCTCCAATGATAATCCTTAGTCGTTCTCCCTTAGTTTATCACATTGGCAGTGTAGATTCCTTCAACTAGGAAACAAGGAACTAAGTCAGCGGCAGCTGGTGGTTTTTTTCTTCTTTTGGGGAGGGCGGCAAACAGCCCCCCCCCCCGGAGTAGAGTCAGGATGACATCAAAACACCACACCTACCCCATCTAGGAAGCAGGAGGGCAGCGTTTCCGGCAGCTTTCTTCCTCCTCCTGTGGTGTGGATCATGGCGGCTTCCACCGTGCATCCCCTTCCTCCTCCTAGGAGTCCAATACCTTTCAGCCAATCGGGAAACGGTATCAGACCCGTGCTTCCTGATTAGCGGAGAGGCAATTTAGCGTTAGAAAAGCAAATATTCATTTGCTTTTCTAACACACCCGGGTGAGCTCCAAGCTTAATGCTCTGCGCTCCGAGCCCACCCTATTTTGAAGCCTATTAGAGCCTATGACTCTAATCAGGTGCTTCAAAAAAACACCCCAGCCGCTGTAATTCATGCGCCCAGCGTCCTGAACGGGGCTGTCATTTGACAAAGCACGTAAACAAGCTGAAATCTTTAAATGTTTTTGTTGTTTTATTTGCCAAGTGCCTAGGCTGGATCATTGGTATGTTTTACCTGTTTCCAATACATTGGAATTTACTTAGAAGCCCAGTATAGCGAAAAATAAATACAATTCTGAGCAATCAGATTTCCGTTTACTGTTAGTATGAAATTTCACATTTCTGATTAGTTGGTAACTTCCTACGCTAAAGAGCACAAAGCTACTACATGCTGAACTGCCTTACCAAAACACCTCTGTTACACGGTGTAAACATTTCTGGTTTGTAGAATATTTTTTCTTAATTTCTTGCAGTATGTGTCAGCTTGACACTTCACTACTCTCTGTGCACCCAATACATATTCATGAGTATGTGACTCACAAAAGCTTCCTTACTGTGACTGTGACAACCTTCTATAACATTACTAGTTTTCCCATATTCAGCACAGATTTGTCATTGGCTCTAAATAATCCAATAAAATGATGATCACAGAAGCTTTGGATGACCACAGTCATGAGATGGTGGTCAGATGCTATAAGGATAATTTACATGTCTGCAGAGCATTAATCTGCATTGCCTTAAAGGGTAAGTTCACTTTTACAAAAAAAATAAAATAAACTGCCTATGCATGTGTCTGTAGATGAAAAAAAAAATGTACAGCTTTGACCACAGTTAAATAATGCCCATGCTATAGGTCAGTTTACTGTCCTTCAAACTTTAGGAGGGGTCGAACTGTGGCCAGTGGGAGAAGAAAATGTCCTGGCGTCGGTGGGATTGAACTGCCCCATGATTGTTATTAGGGGAAGTAATACTGCCCAATC
This sequence comes from Aquarana catesbeiana, assembly GCF_042186555.1. NCBI lineage: Eukaryota > Metazoa > Chordata > Amphibia > Anura > Ranidae > Aquarana > Aquarana catesbeiana. The sequence continues at coordinate 61,705,076 of NC_133326.1, read as the reverse complement.
ACTGTAATAATGGGAGGAATAGTGTCCCATTGTTGGGGTTGGTGGAAGGAATAATGCCTCATCACTGGTGAGAGGAATAGTGCCCCATCGTCTGTGTTAGTGGGCGTAATAGTGCCCATCATTGGTATCAATACTGCCCCATCTTTGGTACCAATGGGAGGAATAGTGTCCCATCATTGATGTCGGTAGAAGGAATATTGCCTCGTCGTCAGTGTCAGTAAGAGGAATACTGGCCCATCATTGATATCAATGGGAGCAATACAGCCCCATCGTTGGTATCAATGGGAGGAATAGTGCTCCATCGTTGGAGTTAGTGAGAGGAATACCGGCGTATCATTGATATCAATGGGAGCAATACTGCCCTATCGTTGGTATCAATGGGAGGAATAGTGCCCCCATCATTGGTATCAATGGGAGGAATAGTGCCCCTGTCGTCGGTGTCAATGGGAGCAATACTGCCCTATCATTGGTATCAATGGGAGGAATAGTGCCCCCATCATTGGTATCAATGGGAGGAATAGTGCCCCCATCATTGGTATCAATGGGAGGAATAGTGCCCCCATCATCGGTGTCAATGGGAACAACACTGCCCCATCGTTGGTATCAATGGTAGGAATAGTGTCCCATTGTCAGTGGGGGGAATAGTGTCCCCATTGTCGGGGGGGGGGAATAGTGTCCCCATCGTCGGGGGGGGGGGGGGGAATAGTGTCCCCATCGTCGGTGGGGGGGAATAGTGCCCCCATTGTCTGTGGGGGGGATAGTGCCCCCACCAGCACTATTCCCCCCATAGTCGGTGTCAGTGAGAGGAATAGTGGCTCATCTATGGTATCAGTGGGAGGAATAATGTGCCATAGTTGGTGTCTGTGTCAGTGGCAGGAACTGTTGGCACTATTGCTGACAGGGGGGAATAATGACCTAAGGGCCAGATAAAAGTAAGCAAAGGGCCGCAGTTTGGAGACAACTACTATAAGTGTAAACCATTTACATACCTCCTAAAACTCCCCGAGATGGCATCTTCCTGTTCTGCCGTGTTGCTAGGACATTGCTAAGACACTCTCAGCCGATTCAAACCTCCTCTCATGTACTCTATCGCCCTTGTCACAGTAGCTCTGAGGTCAACGATGCCAAGACAGTGGACCACATCCGTGTGGGGTGTCCCAGCAGGCTGGGAATGTCTTAACATCCTAACATGAGGCGGGACGGGATTATGCCATCCGTGGTAGTTTTTCAATCAGGCTTCTGCAGCTATGTAAATGTGGTGAAACTACAAATCTCATCATGCCTCTAGGAGTCATGCCTATGATTGTTAAGGTCTTGTAATGTCTCATGGGACTTGTAGTTTCACCACAGCTGGAGGGCTGAGGTTGCCTACTCCTGGCCTACACCTATAGCAGTGATGGCGAACCTTGGCACCCCAGATGTTTTGGAACTACATTTCCTATGATGCTCAACTATAAAGCAAAGTGCATGAGCATCATAGGAAATGTAGTTCCAAAACATCTGGAGTGCCAAGGTTCGCCATCACTGACCTATAGCAAGGGTATTGCCCAGCTTTTCTCAAAACTGCAGTTTGCTTTCATCTACATGCACCTCTTACTTGCATAGGTAGTTTTTGGTAAAAGTGAACTGTTTCAGGCAGCCCACTGAAATCAATGGGCTTCCAGCACACAAAAATGCCCTTACTTTACATATTACAAAACTTTTACTGCAATGCATGTGCATTGCCTTGGTGCACAGAAGGTAAACCCACTAGGCCTTGTCATGTGGCCCACGCAATGACCACCAATTCCTGTTTTACCAGCTGCTTTCCACGGTCACATAACAGGTCTCCTTTGGAATAGGTGCAAACCCTTCCTGCTCTCTCCTCCCCAGTCTCCCCAGAGGCGCTGACTCTTTGTGTAGCTGAGCGCATGCGCAGTCGGTTCAGAGGTACCTAGCGGCTCCAGTGGCTGTTTTTTCCTTAAAATCTACATCCAGCAGGTGGATCCTGTGGCTGGGCTTTTGAGGACTTGTAGCACCCAATAATGGCCATGAAGAGAGGCCTTCTTCTAAATGCCATCTTACATCAGGTAGGAGAGAGTACAGATGTGAGGGTTTTTATTTGGAAGGTGTGTTGGCAGGGGGAATAGACCTGTGGAGGAAGATGTGGGCAGAGGTGGGGGGGATGAGAGCACCCAGGAGCAGGGGTGGAAATGAGGTGTTGCACACAGCGCGCCCCTGAACCCTGCACTCCATACGTAGCGCACCCTGAACCCTGCACTCTGTATATAGAGTAATCCTGAACCCTGCACTCTGTATATAGAGTAATCCTGACCTCTGTACGACCCATATACAAGCGCCTCTTTGAAGGCAACCATACTGCTGATGCGGCACGCAATGAAATTAAATTTGACACCTCTGCCTTAGTGTATTGGGCTGTTATTTAAAATGAATGACCCAAGAATGTGTCAACACAATTAACGTGCGTGCATTTAAACTGGCCTGAAGACTATGTTCACACTTTTGTGGGTCAGGAACGCTTGCAAAATTGTACGCGTTTCTGACCCGCAGGCAAAATGTTCTGACATGCAGGGGGTGCCATTAATTCTTAAGGGCACCCCCCACACATTGCCAAACACAGTGCTGCTGTAGTATTAGATTTGGGGTGGAGCAATTTATTAAAGAGTCGGGGACTTCCTTCCCTGCATTTCTTGTGGGTACAGCAGCCAATTCAAATAAATGGGCAGCTATACCGGTGACGCATGTGTGTAAACGTGCCTCCAAAGTGTGAACCGAGACTAAAACAGCTTTCTGTAGAGATACACAATTGTTTCAGCCAAAGTTGCTTGTGTTTACACTGAAAATCAGATACCCCCAACACTGGCCTTTTTTCAGAGAAAAAGTAGTTGTCCAAGAAATCCCGTTTCAATAGAATTCCCTGAGATTGGACAGTATCCGGGTGTCAGCAGAGCGTAGTGTGTAAATATAACTTACCATCATCCTATACATAGAAACAGTCTTATCCACCCACATATCTATGGAATAATGCACATAGCAACGGTATAGGGAGGTGACACACAGCTTGCATGTGATGCTTCCTAAACATATAATCAAGCTTCCTCTTGTAGTATTAATGGTGGCTTTTTCAATATTGCATGACAGGTAATGCCTATTTAGGTGTGCTAAATATTTTACAGTTGTCCCAGTTAGCCTGATCATTTCAGTGGATTTACATGACAAAGGCTGACAGCAGGTTTAAAGGCTTTTATTAGCATTACAGAGTTTATTTTTGCAATACTATAGACTCCTCTGGACTGCACAAGCAACCAGTGACATTTGTTAGGAGCCATATTTGGCAATCCAGTCATTCCACCCGCAGTTCTACTCTTCGTTAAAAGTTCACATATTGAATATAAGTTATTAAATCAAAAGAGAAATACATTTAAATAAAAACAAGCCTGGGGGAAAAAAACAAAAAAACTAATTCTTAAATTAATGAGGTTTCCTATCGATGTATAATCATACACACCTTTGTGCTGACTCTTCAGTTTTACTGATAAATCCTTCAATGTAAATTACCTGCTTTTTGTATCTCAATATTCGGCTCTGCCCCTGACAGTTTCATGGGCAGGTGAAATCTGATGTTAAGTTAATGGGGGTGATCCGTGCTGCGTCATTCAGCAGAACATTAACACATGAGTTTAAAGTGGATGTAAACCCTCCATATACCCAGTGAAGTGAACAGCCTCAGATACCCAGAGATGAAACAAATCTCCCAACATAAGTTTTACATGTATATCTGCTGCCTTCGGCTGTACATATCCTTTAGAAAGTTCAGATCGTGTTACAAATCGTTCTTCCTGTTTCAGCAGTGGGAGGGGAGTCTGGGCATACTGTGAGAGAGCTGATTGGAGGAAAGGCACACCCCCCCCCCCCTTTACATAGGCAGAGGAACAAAGAAACATGCAGAGCTGTAAAATAGACAAGCTCTCTGCTGCTCTATCTCTAAGTTCCCTCACGACTTTTATCTTGTGTGTAGGAGAGCTTGTCAGAAGTTATCATACTGATAGCAGAGGAACACAGCAGCAGAAAGATACAGGACTTGGGGGTTTGGAGAGAAATTAAACACTGCAGATATATGTGCCCAGGTCAGATTTCATGAATGGGGTTTACATCCACTTTAACCGCTTGCCGACCAGCCGCCATCATACTGCGGCAGGTCGGCATGAACCCGCAAGCCATTGTAGCTGTACGTTGGCTCCTTTAAGCGGAATAGAAGGTGCGCACGTGCCGATGTGCGGGGGGGGGCGTCGGTCGCGATGACCGCTGGCCACGTGCGATCGCGGGCACAAGAGCCAGAATGGGGACGTGTGTGTTTGTATAAACACACAAATTTCTGTTCTGGGAGCTGAGGAGAGGCAGATCGTGAGTTCCTACTAGCTAGGAATAGATAGCTGTCATCTCCTCTAGTCAGTCCCCTCCCCCACAGTTAGAACACACACTAGGGAACACAGTTAACCCCTTGATCGCCCCCTAGTGTTAACCCCTTCCCTGACAGTGACATTTACACAGTAATCAGTGCATTTTTATAGCACTGATTGTTGTACAATTGTCAATGACCCCAAAAATGTGTCAAAAGTGTCCGATATAATGTCGCAGTTCCGATAAAAATCGCAGATCGCCACTATTACTAGTAAAAAAAAATAAGAATATTAAGAATGCCATAAATCTATCCCCTACTTTGTAGACGCTATAACTTCTGCGCAAACCAATCAATATACACTTATTGAGATTTTTACCAAAAATATGTAGAAGAGTACATATCGGCCTAAACTGAGGAAAAAATTTGCTTTTAAAAAAAAAAAAAAAAATTGTGGATATTATAGCAAAAAGTACAAAATATTATTTTTTTTCAAAATTGACGCTTTTCTTTTGTTTATAGCGCAAAAAATAAAAACTACAGAGATGATCAAAAAAAAGAAAGCTCTATTTGTGGGAAAAAAGGACGTCAATTTTGTTTGGGTACAGCGCCGCACGACCGCGCAATTGTCAGTTAAAGCGACGCAGTGCCGTATCACAAAAATGGCCTGGTCATTGAGCAGCCAAATCTTCCGGGGCTGTAATGGTTCATTTCAAGTCGTTCTAAAGGCTAAAGGTTTTTTACCTTCATACATTCTATTCATGAAGGTAAAAAAAAAATTCTGTGCGCTGCTTCCCCCCTTGCCTCATCTCGATCCAGCTATGTGCACGGGAGCCTCGGCTGTCCCAGGTCTCTCTCTTATTTTTGGCTGAGACACAGCGACTGGAGCCATTGGTTTCACTATTGTCAATCACAGCCATTGAGCCAATGGGGAGAGAGCAGGGGCAGGGCCAAGCCACGGCGTGTCTTATGGATGCATAGAGCAGGGCTTGCTATTGGGGGAGCTGGTCAAGGGGGAGAAGCCAGGAGAGCCAGCGGGGGACCCGAGAAGAGGAGGATCTGGGCTGCTCTGTGCAAAACCATTGCACAGACCAGGTAAGTATAACATGTTTGTTATTTAAAAAAAAAAAAACAAAAAAAAAAACCCTTAATATCACTTTAAGTTTAAATTAATATATAATTCAAAGCTGAGAAAAATCTTCCACAACTCACACAGCGAAAAAAAAAAAAGCAAAGAAGTATCCTAATAACTCATAAAGCCTTAGAAGGTTGATAACCCTCCCCCCAAAAAACGGATATTTAAGAGTTTGGTTACACTGGTGTGATTTGCCACTTTTAAAAATGGCTCAAAAAGGGTAAAACTGGACATACACTAGTAGATTTTGAAAAGAATGGTTGTACGAAAATTATTAGTACACTTGAAGATGTTACAAGAAAATGAAAATTTGAAAAATGTTAACATTCCATCTTGGAATGAATGGACTTTTCTGAACAAAAAAACCCAAACATACAGTTATAACTTGCTTTAGAAAATGTTTCCATCCTGCTCCTTCGAAGTTTCTCATCACTGCGGTCAAAAAAGAAATGTCAATATGACCTCATTGACCATTACAAAAATCAAACGTTCTTAAGACCTCTTTCACACTGAGCTGCCCCAGGCGCCAGCGATAAAGCGGCCCTAATTTTAGCGCCGTTTTAGCGGTGCTATTCGGCCACTAGAGGGGAGGTTTTACCCCTGCCGCTAGCGGTCAAAAAGGGGTTAAATCCGCCTGCAAAACGACCCTGCAGTGGCGTTTTGCCGGCGGTATGGCAGCGCTGCCCCATTGTTTTCAATGGGCAGGAGCAGTGTATTCACCGCTCCTCCACCGCTGCAAAGAAGCTGCTGGCAGGACTTTTTGTGACACCCTGCCAGCGCAGCGCCCCAGTGTGAAAGCACACAGGCTTTCACACTGGGTTTGCAGCTGAGGCTTTTTTCAGGCGCTATTTTTAGCGCTGTAGCGCCTGATAAATGCCTCAGTGTAAAAGGGGTCTTTAATAGAAGTTTTCATTTGCATTTTTTCTTTTTGAGAACGGACAGCTTGAATTGTAACTCAGTAGCTTGATTAATGAAAATGCTTGTAAAATTGATACAAATGTGGTGTGAGCAAGTCCTAAAAAATTATTTTTACCCCCCAATCAGTTTGTAAAACGCAGCGATCCGATTCCGGTGTGGACAAAAAAAAAAAGGGTCTTGCATGAATTTAGTCTGAATGCAATGTGAATTCAGCCATACAGTTTGTATGGCTGAATTTGCATTCCACAGACATCGCATGTGATCTGCACAGCAGTGCGTTTTTTTAATCTCTGGCATCACACTAGTATGAACCGGCCCTAAAGGATAACTTAAGTTCGCTTTTCACAACATGTTACATCCGTATTCACGGTGTGACGTAACATGTTCCAAATCAGCAGCCCCCAACCCCCTTGAGCCCATGTTGTGACAGCGGGCGGGGGATTTTCTCCCCACACTCCAGAGCAGAGCTCTGCCCCCGCCACGTCATTCATTCACAGAGTTCTGTGAATGAGAGGACTACAACTACTGTCAACCATTGCAGCTGACGGCTCGTAGTTCTCAATTACAGCGAGCTGGTGAGCACTCTAATAGTTTGCTGTTCTTCCTGCCGTTCATTAACTGCCTGCCCATATGAAATATGAACAGACAGCTGAACTGACAGTCTGCAGGAGCCAGCCTGACACTGCATCGTGGGTGCAATACTTTACAAGCTTCTAATGGAAAAAAAAAGAATAAATGCACATTTCTTTGTATCTACAAAAAAATGTGCATTTATTGTTTTTTTTTTTTTAGGTGAACTTCGTCTTTAAATGATCTTAAGCAATAACAATGCTACAGAATGTCAGCCAATATCAATGGACTTTTATTGATGGATATTTATCCTTTTTTTTTTAGAAAAAACAAAATAACCTTGCGCTCACTCAAAACGTATTAACTCAAAACGTGTAAGCCGCTGACACTGCAAATAGAATTTTTGCTGAAAACCATAAGATGTATAAGATACGTGCAGCGCTGTAAATTTTTCAAAAGTGAAGTGACAAAATGTGAGTATCAACATAAAAATGATAAATGTTCCTTATTAGTAAAACAGTCCATCTTGAGTGTGAAACAATTATAGTCACCACGTGGATAAATAGTGAAAACAGTGGTCAAAATAATCCCCAAAGTAATGAAGGCGTATCATGGATATTGGACCTAAAAATAGCTGATGTTATATAGGTCTAGACAAGCCTTTAATGTTCAATAGCAAAAGTGTAGGTCAGAAGAAAATATACATGTATAAATCGCCTTGGAGGCCTTCTCAGGGGTTTGATGTGAAAAAATAAAGATTGTGCAGATACCACCACCCATATGAATGGAGGCTTACCGAAAGGTTGGGACCCAAGACAGCGTATGCTGTATGAGTCAAACAGGCTTAAAAGTTGCCCCCTGGCAAAGATGAGGAGATCCCAATGGTACACTGGAGAAGAAATCCTAGGGGTGCTTCACCGGGATGCCTTCTCCATATGGAGGATAGAGACGTCCTTGGACAAACCCTTCAGCATTCAGGGTCTTCCAACTCCATGAGAGGCTGAACATGGAGGGGCAGGTTTGGCAGGGGGGATGCAGCAAACAAATTACTTAAAACTGCAAACAACTTGACCCTGAATGCTGAAGGGTTTGTCCAAGGACGTCTCTATCCTCCATATGGAGAAGGCATCCCGGTGAAGCACCCCTAGGATTTCTTCTCCAGTGTACCATTGGGATCTCCTCATCTTTGCCAGGGGGCAACTTTTAAGCCTGTTTGACTCATACAGCATACGCTGTCTTGGGTCCCAACCTTTCGGTAAGCCTCCATTCATATGGGTGGTGGTATCTGCACAATCTTTATTTTTTCACATCAAACCCCTGAGAAGGCCTCCAAGGCGATTTATACCTGTATATTTTCTTCTGACCTACACTTTTGCTATTGGACATTAAAGGCTTGTCTAGACCTATACAACATCAGCTATTTTTAGGTCCAATATCCATGATACGCCTTCATTACTTTGGGGATTATTTTGACCACTGTTTTCACTATTTATCCACGTGGTGACTATAAATGTTTCACAATCAAGATGGACATGTTATACTAATAAGGAACATTTTAATTTTTATGTTGATACTCACATTTTGTCACTTCACTTTTGAATAATTTACAGCGCTGCACGTATCTTATATATCTTATCCTTTTTTTTTTAGCTCCTGATATTGATGCTGTCTGATCATTGGGCCCAGACCCACCACATAGATCCTACCAGCCAATTTACCTTGCCGCTCCTCAAGCGCTACTTATCACTCTCCCCAATAAAAATAAAGGGGGATAGCTGTCCCTGCAAGGTTTCTGATCTTGGGCAAAATCTGTATAATTTAAAATACTGACAGGTACACGTCAAATAAATTCTGAACATGTAGATATGTGGATTTTTGTTGGCGGAGTAGGGCTTGGCCTGAGAGGGATACCTTTGACAACTGGCTAGCTTAAACATTAATTTCATTAGGTACAAATCAAGAATTCCTATTTTAAATACAGAGATGGGTAACAGTGAGCTTATAAATATACAGCAGTGTGCAGTGGGTTAACTGTGAAACAATAACACTGACTGAATCAAGAGATTTCCAAAAAAAGCTGGAACATCTACAGATCCCAACCAGAGAGCAGCGCAAATGCAAAAATGTGTGGGATATGGGCAAATATAAAATTGCAGGCGTAGGTCTGGTTAAATATGAAGTGAATCTATACTGGCTGAATGCTGTAAAATACAGTGGTTGTGTTATATATGGTGGACATAAAGATAGTATGTCATATGGTCAGGTTTATAAAACCATGTTCAGGGCCCTTGTTCACATGGGTGGCAGCCTTTTCTGCCCTGAATCCGGTAGTTGATCGCTTTTCAGAGAGCGCATGAAGGGGGGCTGAAAAAGACGGACCATGGCACTGTGTACATTGCACATGGTTATGGCGTGGCCCCATTCACTTAAATAGATCGCATTTGGCAGTGGTAGTGCCCACCAAACGCAACAGGGGGGTTTGAATTTATGCCACAGCCAGGGGCAGCTACATATTCTTCTTTAGGTAGGGAGGGTGGTAAAAGCGCCTGTTTTTACTGCCCCTTGGTCTTACTGTTGTGCATTTAAGGTAATAAAATATACTTAAAAAACAAAACGATAAGCATTGGGTTTAATCCTGCCTAGAGGGCCCGTAGACATCAAAGGGCGGTCAGACTTTAGGAAACGATCAAATAGACAAATTCATAATTCTTGTCCCCAACAATCATGCATGTACATGAACTCAGAGTTCCCTGGACTAACAGAGGGACATGGTCTTGTCTGCCACAGACTATGGTGGTTTATAGACCGGTTGGTATCTGATATTGCTGGTGTCAAAATAAAGGCATCTAATGGAACTTTTACATACCCATAAAGTAACAAAAAATCTGCACAACTGCAAGCTTGTAATGTTTGGCCTCCATCCACATCCAGTAATGCTAGGCTTGGTTGAATGTTATAGACATAGCGATAACCAATGATCTAGCTGTTTTGCTCCAGTGCTTTGAGACATAGTGTTATATTAAACACACTGTTCATCATTTATGAATATTAAGCATCCCAATCACCACTCACACAGTCACTTCCCTCCTCATCATCATCGGAGTCAGCTGATGCTTTCTTCATCCTTTGCATGGCTTCTTTAATATTTCTCTCTAGTTCGTTTTCTGGATCTTTGATCGCAGGTTGTTGGTGTACTTTTCGGAGTTTGACTCCTTTTCTGATGGCTGTTAGTATACTGTCTCTTGCATCGATCGAGGTTTGGGGTTGTTCCACTCTTCGTAGATGATTTTCACCTCGTTTTAATGATGCCAATACTTCTTCCATGGAACCTACAAAAACAATCAAACATGTTCATAGACATCATCTCATGTTTGCTCTGCTGCCCATTCTGTCTTTAAAATTTAAAATGACTATACTTTTTACAGTATAGTGCCCGTCTACAGACTACTGAAGGGGGTCATTCATTTATTGGTGGAGGTCTGAGCTTACCCCATCCTGTAAATTACTTTTATTCAAAGATCAGGATCGAACAACAAACATTACCTTATCAGAAATGTTCAATGCTACCTTATATGACCATACCTATGTCTTTCCAGCTTTGACTATGTTTGAAGGGAATCTGTCAAGATAGAAATGTAGGAACTGCCATTGCTGCCTTATTTTTCAACATATATGCTTCAGAGCTGACATCTTTTACCTTACATCACTAGCAAGCCATTGGCCTGGAACAAACATGCGCATATAAGGTGCCCTACCATATGGCATGAACATGCTGGTTTCGGATCAGTGACACACCAAGTAGTAAAGAAAAGACAGGGATGGCAGCCATAGACATTTCTCTCCTAAAAACAAGGTAGAAATTACAGCTCCCATACGTCTGGCCTTAAACAATGCGATAAACAAAGCAATTTTCTTTTTTGGTTGATGGAGACTTAAAAGGGAAATACGAAAACCCTTTCCCTCTCTCTGGTCCCTTTGGAGTGGAACCGACCCTGGGGGAACTTGCCTGGTGCGGAAACAATGACTCAACCTCAGATCACAGGTAAGCTCCGACCTTTCCCCTCCCTACCCCTTCCCCCTTTCCTATCTTTTCCCTCTTCCTCTCTCTCTTAGTGTTAATTTATTTTCGTTTGTTTTGGTTTGCGGGTTTTCCTTTTTCCTCCAGATGCTTACGGAACACCATGGGTGCACCCGGTTGGTGGGGGGGCCGGGAGAGGTAGTAGGAGGCTGTTTTAGCCCCCCTCTCCTGGAGCCTCCGCCAGCGGGCTGCCCCATATCCCGGTGAACGCGCAAACACCTCAGTTGTGACAGAGCTGGCTGCTTGGCAGCTTCTACTCCCTTGGTTAAAACAGGACCATTTCTTGGGATTTTGAACACAAACTGCTCTGCCTTCCCAGTTCAGGGAAAGGCTACAACCAGTGACCGATATCAAGGTGTAATTGTCACTAATATTATTATACTCTATCCCCCTCTTTATTCTCGAGATAGTTAACACATGTTTATAAGATGTTCTAACTGTTCATGTATTTCAATACGGCTATTTCTGTATGCTGTCTCATACTAAACTGTTTCTAAATAAAGATTTTACAAAAAAAAAAAAAAGAGAACGGACAAAAACATTTATACTCACCTAGGTGGATGTAGCATTGAAACAACTCTGCAGTGAGAATGGAATGATCAAACACCTCTGATCGCTCAGTTCTCCCCCTCAGCTCTGAGCAAAGAGCCATCACTGTCAGGCTCAGTTTACAATGCATGCCGATGCGGCTCACAGCAGGGGTCCTTTGCGTCCTGGTTCACTGTTTCAGGTCCAATTTCAGCACAAATTTTAGGCTGAATTTGGACCTGAAACAGACCAAAAGACGCACAGGGCTCCTGCGCAAATTCACACCGGAGCCGCATCAGAGATATATGAACCGGCTCCATAGAGAGCTGGTCACATTCTCCTGCTATTGCAAATTGGATGCGGGGGATCCTGGCCTCAGTCACCGGCTCTCTGCTCTTCACCTCCAGCGCTCACTTGAGCAATGGGCTATGGAGGTGCTGGCTCAGGTTTTCGTGGATTGCTGAGAGGCTGAGCCAGCTGGCGGTCCAGGCTTCTGGGTAGATACCGACCATATGGTCAGAATCTTTCCCGAGCCTTGGCTGGCTCAGTGACGTCAGCCGACTGCGGACATTAACCTGCTGTCGGCTGAAAACGGGTCACAGGTGTTCAGAATGGACTGCACTCCTGTCACTTACAGGAAAATTATAACAGCTTTGGCTATACATCTCTTTAACCACTTCAGTCCCGGAAGAATTTATCCCCTTCCTGACCAGTGCGTTTTTTGCGATTCGGCACTGCATCGCTTTAACTGACAATTGCACAGTCGTGGGACGCTGTACCCAAATAAAACGTATATCCTTTTTCCCACAACTAGAGCTTTCTTTTGGTGGTATTTGATCTCTGCAGTTTTTATTTTTTGCGCTATAAACAAAAAAAATGACCGACACTTTTAAAAAAATAAAAAATACTTAATTTCTGCTATAAAACACATCCAATAAAAAAATAAAAATTTCTTCATCAATTCTGTATTCTACTACTCATTTTTTGGTAAAAAAACATTCTACTAAGCATATATTAATTGGTTTGCGCAAAAGTTTTTTTTTTTTACTAGTAATGGCGGCGATCGGTGACTTGTAGCAGGACTGTGATATTACAGCGGACAATACTGCTGACACTTTTGATATATACACCTGTACGTCGGTCCGTGCAAGAAGGATGGCGGGCACGCGCGCGCAAGCCCGTCGCAGGAGCGTGCCTGTAGACTCGATGTCTGCCAGTGACCCACGATCGCTGTCTACAGAGGCAGAATGTGGAACTGCCTATGTAAACAAGGCAGATCGTCGTTGTGTGACAAGGGAAGGCTGTGATTCTGTTCCTGTACAAGCACCTCCCCCACAGTTAGTAAGCACTCCCTAGGAAAACATTTAACCCTTTGATCGCCCCTGATGTTAACCTCTTTTATTGGATGTGTTTTATAGCAGAAAGTAAGAATTACATTTTTTTTCAAAATTGTTGGTCTTTTTTGGTTTATAGAGCAAAAAATAAAAACAGTAGAGGTGATCAAATACCACCAAAAGAAAGCTCTATTTGTGGGAAAAAAAGGACATACATTTTATTTGGGTACAGTGTTGCACGACCGCACAATTGTCAGTTAAAGTAATGTAGTGCCATCTCACAAAAAATGACCTGGACATGAAGGGAGATAAACCTTCCGGGGCTGAAGTGGTTAACCTCTTCAATACAAGGACGTTTCCCCCCTTCCTGCCCAGGCCAATTTTCAGCGCTGTTGCATTTGGAACGACAATTGCAGTCATGCAACGCTGTACCCAAACAAAATGTTTATATTTTTTTCCACACAAATAGAGCTTTATTTTGGTGTTATTTGATCACTACTGAGGTTTTTATTTTTTGCACTACAAATAAAAAAAAAAAAAAAAAACTTTGTAAATAAGTTTTCTCCTTCACTGATGAGGCTTCACTGACTGGCACTGATGAGGCAGTACTGATTGGCACTAATTAGGAGGCACTTATATGCAGAACTGATGGGCACTGATAGGTGGCACTGATCAGGGGGGCACTGGCAGGCATCATAGATGGGCACAGAGTGTCATCCTAATGGGCGCTGATTAGCACCCCTGGTGGGCTCACCTGGTAGTATGCATCCTCGATGGGTCTGCACTGCTAATCAATGCGCTGATAATCAGCGCAGCCCCCCTGTCAGGAAAGCAGCCAATCAGCTCTCCTCTACTTGCGCCTGTCAGTGTGAGTGGAGGAAAAAGCAGATAGATGCATAGACAGACTATCAGTTTATCTGTCTGTATCTATCTAGCTCTGTCTGTATCTATCTGCCTGCCTATGTATCCACTGTCAGGTCCATAAATATTGGGATATCGACACAATTCTAATCTTTTTGGCTCTATACAACACCACGATGGATTTGCAATAAAACGAACAAGATGTGCTTTAACTGCAGACTTTCAGCTTTAATTTGAGGGTATTTACATCCAAATCAAGTGAACGGTGTAGGAATTACAACAGTTTGTATATGTGCCTCCCACTTTTTAAGGGACCTAAAGTAATGGGACAATTTGCTGCTCAGCTGTTCCATGTGTTATTCCCTCATTATCCCATTTACAAGGAGCAGATAAAAAGGTCCAGAGTTCATTTCAAGTTCGCTATTTGCATTTGAAATCTGTTGCTGTCAAATCTCAATATGAGATCCAAAGAGCTGTCACTATCAGTGAAGCAAGCCATCATCAGGCTGAAAAAACAAAACAAACCCATTGGAGAGATAGCAAAAACATTAGGTGTGGCCAAATCAACTGTTTGGAACATCCTTAAAAAGAAAGAACGCACCGGTGAGCTCAGCAACACCAAAAGACCCAGAAGACCACTGAAAACAACTGTGGTGGATGACCGAAGAATTATTTCCCTGGTGAGGAAAACACCCTTCACAACAGTTGGCCAGATCAAGAACACTCTCCAGGAGGTAGGTGTATGCGTATCAAAGTCAACAATCAAGAGAAGACTTCACCAGAGTGAATACAGAGGGTTCACCACAAGATGTAAACCATTGGTGAGCCTCAAAAACAGGAAGGCCAGATTAGAGTTTGCCAAACAACATCTAAAAAAGCCTTCACAGTTCTGGAACAACATCCTATGGACAGATGAGACCAAGATCAACTTGTACCAGAGTGATGGGAAGAGAAGAGTATAGAGAAGGAAAGGAACTGCTCATGATCCAAAGCATACCACCTCATCAGTGAAGCATGGTGGTGGTAGTGTCATGGCGTGGGCATGTATGGCTGCCAATGGAACTGGTTCTCTTGTATTTATTGATGATGTGACTGCTGACAAAAGCAGCAGGATGAATTCTGAAGTGTTTCGGGCAATGTTATCTGCTCATATTCAGCAAAATGCTTCAGAAATCATTGGACGGCGCTTCACAGTGCAGATGGACAATGACCTGAAGCATACTGCGAAAGCAACCAAAGAGTTTTTTAAGGGAAAGAAGTGGAATGTTATGCAATGGCCAAGTCAATCACCTGACCTGAATCCGATTGAGCATGCATTTCACTTGCTGAAGACAAAACTGAAGGGAAAATGCCCCAAGAACAAGCAGGAACTGAAGACAGTTGCAGTAGAGGCCTGGCAGAGCATCACCAGGGATGAAACCCAGCGTCTGATGATGCCTATGCATTCCAGACTTCAGGCTGTAATTGACTGCAAAGGATTTGCAACCAAGTATTAGAAAGTGAAAGTTTGATGGATGATTAATCTGTCCCATTACTTTTGGTCCCTTAAAAAGTGGGAGGCACATATACAAACTGTTGTAATTCCTACACCGTTCACCTGATTTGGATGTAAATACCCTCAAATTAAAGCTGAAAGTCTGCAGTTAAAGCACATCTTGTTCGTTTCATTGCAAATACATTGTGGTGGTGTATAGAGCCAAAAAGATTAGAATTGTGTCGGTGTCCCAATATTTATGGACCTGACTGTAGCTATCTATTTGCCTGTCTATTTATATATCCGCCTGCCTAATAATATATCTGCCTGCCTGTCTGTCTAGTTATATATCCGCCTGCCTGTCTAGTTATATATCCGCCTGCCTGTCTAGTTATATATCCGCCTGCCTATCTATATAGCCATCTGTGTATGTATCTATGTATCTATCTATGTATCTATCTGCCTGCCTATCTATGTATCTGTCTGTATCTATCTATGTATCTATCTATCGGTCTGTCTATTTATCTATATCTGTATCTGCATCTATCTATCTGTATGTACACACTCCCCTCTACATTGTCACATAATGAAATATGCACAGCTGAGGCTGTCAATCACCTGCTGCATGCCAGGGGGCCATCTCCAGGCATCCCTTGGTGTCGACATATAGACTGTCAGAAGTGATTCACAGACAAAGCAGAGGGGGGAGGGAGCAGCCAGAAATCATACCAGGTGCTTTGGATTGGGACAAATGCACACTATAGAAGGGATATACTTTCATTTTTCATTTCAGGGGTTTACAACCACTTAAGTCTCAGTTTTGTGTGGCTTACTCTTCAGTGTACTTTTTACCTACTCATAATCCTGTAGCCAAGTTTCAGTCTAGTTTTTACGAGATGTCACATGAAAACGTGAGTGATGCAAAGATTGCTTCCTTAAAGTGATTGTAAAGTCTCGTTTTTTTTTCTCTAAAAATAACAAACATGTTATACTTACCTGCTCTGTGCAGTTGGTTTTGCACAGATCAGCCTGAATCCCCCTCTTCTCGGGTCCCTCTTTGGCTCTCCTTCCCGTCGAGTCCCCCCACAGCATGCAGCTTGCTATAGGGGCACCCGAGTCAAAGCTCCCTGCGTGCATTCAGACACGGAGCCCCGGTTCGGCCCTGCCCCCCTCTCTCTCTACTGATTGGCTAACCAACTTTGATTGACAGCAACGAAAACCAACTTCGCTGCTGCTGTGTCTCAGCCAATCAGGCGGAGCATCCCGGATGGCCGAGGCACTCGTGGCCATCACTGGATAGAGATGGGGCTCAGGTATTAAGGGGGGGGCTGGGGCAGCTGCTACACACAGGTTTTTTTTATCCTAAAGTGGATGTAACCCGATTCATGAAACTTGATCTGGGTATATATATATGTCCCATAGCTGTCTCCTGCTCCGTTCTTCTGTTATCAGCCTGATAAGTTCTCCATCTAACTGAGATAAAAGCAGCCAGAGTTTTGTGTTGGGGAGGATGCTATAGATTAGCAGTGCTGAACCATTCAAAGAACATTCAAAGTCTCTACCTATGAGAACATTCAAAGTCTCTACCTATGAGGAGAGGGGGTGTGTGCCTTTCCCCCAATCAGCTGTCTTGGCTGTATCCCAGACTTCACTGCAGTGCTGAACAGAAAGAGAAAATCTAACATGATCTGAACTTTCTAAAGAATATATAAAAGCTGAAGACAGCGGATATGCATGTAAAATTTATGTAGGAGGATTTGTTTCATCTCTGTGTATCATCTGAGTCTGTTCACTTCACTGGGTATAAATGTGAGGGTTTACATCCACTTTAAGATAAAAAACCTTCTGACTTTACAATTACTTTATTATTATTAGGTTTATATTCACAAACATTTTTGCAGCTCAGGAAAAGTTTAATTTCCAGAAAAAGCTGTGCCCTGTTTACAATAGATGTAAAAGCTTTCAAAAGAGGAAGAAGTGGGACTTTAGATGAGGCATGCCGTTGTAGATAATATTGAGTAAAGAACATAACCATGATTGAACTGTCATAATGACATGTAATAATTTAATTTATGACAGTTCAATCATGGTTATGTTCTTTACTCAATATTATCTACAACGGCATGCCTCATCTAAAGTCCCACTTCTTCTTCTTCCTCTTTTACCGATATTCAAGGGTGGAGGCATGCCATTGTTAAATCAACTATTGTGACAGGTCCCGTTCACTTGTTCTCATTTTTTCTGTAAATGCTTTTAAAAATTATAAATGTATGTAGATTAAAAATACAGATTTTTTCTTACCTATAGATTGATTCGGATTTGCTTTTAGGGAGCCGGGTGTATATTTATTTTTAGATTTTTCAACTCCCATCGGTTCAGGCCCGCTAGGATTTAAAGTCTCTTCTGAACGAGGTAGTGGAGCTTGCACTGATAAAAGAGCACTCATTGGTGGAAGAGGAGGAGGAGGTGGTGGTGGAGGAGGTGGTGGTGGAAGCAGGTGAGGAGGCCCTGGAGGAAGAGGAAGTGGCGGTGGTGGTGGAGGACTATGAGGGGGTAGGAAATGATTGCCTGGGTTATTGGGGTCAGTGCTTGGGGTTCCTTGTCCAACATTTCCTTTCTGCACAAAGATCTGAACAGGGATATCTGCTGGACCTCTTCTGGTTACACGGGAAGGAT
Organism: Aquarana catesbeiana; assembly: GCF_042186555.1. Taxonomy (NCBI): domain Eukaryota; kingdom Metazoa; phylum Chordata; class Amphibia; order Anura; family Ranidae; genus Aquarana; species Aquarana catesbeiana. The sequence goes on along the minus strand of NC_133326.1, from coordinate 61,687,103 downwards.
TTAAGCTCTCGGGGGGTTTACTTGGGAGCCGAGGCTGAACTCGCAAGGTTTTCAGCATCCCAGGAGATTCTTTCTTCTACAGCAAAAAACACAAAGAAAAATGTTCCATTAACAAAAACAACCCTTGCATCATTTCACATTTATTTCCCTCCGCTGCAAGAACATGACTGCGCACAACTTGAACACAGCAATTTAACACTCACATCTTTAAAGGATTTTAATCGCTGTATCGCTTTTTGACGTTCCTGATCGACCCACTCCTTTTTCTTCCTCGCCTCTTCTTTTTTCTTGTCTCTTTTCTGTCGTAACACAAAGAGAGCTGTTAAAGTGTCTCCCACACACAGTTTTAAATGGAGCAGAAGCCTATGAGTTGGCATGAAAACAAACTAACTATATTCATAGACAGGGTACTCACCATCTGCACAGAATGATGCTGCTGGAGTCGTTTCTGGGTTTCCTGGTATTGCTTCAGTTTAACTTCTTGTGTCTCCTTGCACTGATCCTAAAATAAAGAGAAATATTTACTTTAGAGCGAGACTGATATTTAAAAAGTGTTTCTCTACCCAGGACCCTGCATTCACTATATCTGGTCTCCCACAGTACACAGATCATGGAAATGCAATTATTTTAGTAAATATAAACCTCTAAATACCCTTTTTCATCAGAAGTATAAAGCAGTCTTGTGACTTCTATCAGTGTCTGGTTAAAGCTTCTAGGAGGAGTTTCCATTCTCCTCTGACTGTCCTATGAGGCTGCAGGACTCCTGACTGTCTGGACAGTGCCGATTGGCCCCATGCTGATCACATGAACCCTCTCAAGAAAAAAAAACAAAAAACACGAACGCTCTAGCAATACACACCAAACTGAGCGTGTGCAGCTTTGTTCCCTAGCCTCTGTTCTATCAGGAGATGGATAGGGGACAGTAAAAGAAGGGGAGGATCAGAGAAGACAGTATCAAACAGCCTTTTTACACAATGTGGAGGATTAACCCCTTAGGTTCAACAGTGAGTATAACCAGCATGCTTTATTGCATATACACACTGATTTTAATGTTATGGGTTTAGTAACACTTTCAAAAAATATTTAAAATGATTGGTTATATTTTTAAATGCATTTTACTTGCTAAAAATTCTTACAAGCTCTCCCCGCTTTGTAATGTTTAGGAGGGGGCTATGGAGCAATGTTTAACATAATTAACCCTGTCTGTACTGTTCACAGTCCTTCATTATTCACTGTAAACTAAAGCCGACCACAGATGCTCCAAAACTTGGCCGATTCAGCAGGAACCAGCCTAGATTTGAACCATGTATGGGCAGGCTGAATGTACCCAAGCTGATCAAGCGATCAACTTGGATACTACATCCAGCCTGTCAGATTTTAAATGCGATTATTCAAAGCGGTTGTTATACCCGCTAGCAATAATCACTGTGTTCTCCTGGCAGGGACGGCCTTTCCCATCAGGAGAACACAATGGTTCTGCAGAAGGGATTACCCCATCAACACTGTCTGCGCTCATAGGGTAATCAAGCGATTTTCTTTCCTGCAACCTGTGGTTGCAGGAAAGAAAATCACTCCGTCTAAGGCCGGCCTAATGGCCTGTATACACGACCAAAAAATTGGATGAAAAGAACCGCTTTCGACACGATTGTACGATAATCGAATCGTTAGTACAGAGCTTTCTAGAGCCGATCACGATAGTTCATCCAATATTATCCAATCAGACAAACACGAAAAATTTTACCAGATACCAGATCATATGATTTCCGTGTAATCAGTACAGTTGTCGTCCGAAAATACAATACGAATACACTACAAAACATGACATCACTTCCCATTTTTTATCCTGTCGTACGAGAATTTTCATTACTTTAGGTTTGATATTCGACTAATATGCAAAAAGAAAAAAACAAAAAAGTACGATCTGTCGTCTGATTTTTGGATTGTGTGCACGGGGAATAAGTCTGTACACTGTCTGTGGGTTAAAAACGTAGAAACTGCCCTCCTGCAATGTATGTTATTGTGTGTGGGGACAAAGACACTAGAAATTGTATGTAAGTTCTTAGAATCAGCCATGACATTTACATGCAAAGAAAGTGTTTCCACCGCTCAGGCTGACACTGACCCAGGTGTAAGTAGAAGTTTCAGAGCAGAAGAGCTCCAGGTGCTGGCTGAATGCTAGGCAAAGCAGGCTTGAATGGAGGAGAAGATTTGGATGCCGCACACTGGATGTAGTCAAAAAACTTCACTTTATTGAAAAAATGGGATCATCAAAACAACAAGACTGTCATGCAGAAAGTACAGGTAAGCTGACGCGTTTCGCACTCAGGACTGAGTGCTTACTCATATGAGTAAGCACTCAGTCCTGAGTGCGAAACGCGCCAGCTTACCTGTACTTTCTGCATGACAGTCTTGTTGTTTTGATGATCCCATTTTTTCAATAAAGTGAAGTTTTTTGACTACATCCAGTGTGCGGCATCCAAATCTTCTCCTCCATTCAAGCCTGCCATGACATTTACATGGTAGGAGTTTTTTTTTTTTATTGTTAGGGTATGCTGTGTGAATGGGAACACGTAACAGTGGGGTTTTCCCAAATTTGATTGCAAAAGTATAAATGCGCTTCAAGAGCTCATTCACATCATGTTTACATGCATTTGAAGCATGCTTGACGTGTGCTTGAATGCGTTTTGCGCTGCGTTTGCAGTGCATTTTTCTTTACGTTTTTGGGCTTGGCTTTCTTTGCGGTGCGTTTGTAGCGCATTTCCTGCATTTGTGGTGCAGGAAAATGCAGCATGCTCTACTTTTTGTAAACTGCGCTACACTACAATGTAATCTATGCCCACAGGATTACCTTGATTTTGGGCTGTCTATGCAGTTGGAATGCAGTTCAAAATGCATCCAACTACATTCGGTGTGAAAGGACCCCTACTGGTGTTTGCAGTTAAAGATGAGCAAATGTTTATGCCAAAAGCTATTCAGGGCAAAACAACGGTGTTTTGCAAAGGTGACCCCCCCATACTCGCCTTGCCAGCAGTCCTGTTGCCAAAGCCAGCAAAATTCTGTTGCTTCTTTATGATGTCACAGTGCTCACGTCTAGCAGCCAATCACTAGGCTTGAGCACTGTCAGATGGAAGGGGAGGGGCCACCATGCACCCTAGTGTTCGACACAAAAGATTTTAGTGCCAGCCTTGGCAGCAGGAAAACGCAGCTAGACAATGATGGGAATGTGGGTCGGTGGTGGGACCTTCCTACAGACATTGGCACTTTGCCAGGAATGGTGAAGCATCTATTTAAAGGGTTTGTTACCCCAACACTTCATATTCCTGATATGTGCCTGCTGTACCATTTGTATGAGAAAGTCTCCTGTTCTCTGTGTATTGCTTCCTTTGTGTGAAATCCCTGGTGTTCCTGCCAGTCCCTCTGCTTTCCTATTAAAAACTGACCACACTAAGCAGGAGCGCACATCGTGGTCAGTTCTCTAGCTATTCTGGGAACTCGATAGCCAGCTATAAATGAGGGTGGTGGCAAGTTTTTTGAGATCACGTTGGTGTGTGTATTGGTCCAGCAACGCACCAGCACCTTTGCAGCCATAGTGCTATCGGCTGGGTGTTTGGTGTGCTCCTGTACCTTTAAGAAGGGGTGGGCTCCCCTTCAGTCCACTTGCCCGCATTTATCCATCAGAATCCATATGCCTCCACTGTGGGGACACTCAAATTTTAGTGTTAGGACCACAGATATCAGGGTGCCGTGACGAGGCTTTGTGGCTTACGCATGCGTTTTCAAATGCGTGTGGACTAAACCCCTGTTTTTAAACGCATACTGTTAGACAGGTCAATTTGGTTGTCTGCAAGCTGGTGGTAAGTAGGCTTGGAATTTTTTCCTGGGCATTCCCCAAGCTTTGTTTGTATATGCTGGGAACTCAGCTTTCTCTCCTCCAAAGATCAGACCTGCCCTGACAGCCCCCCGCTGCTCAGCCAATCACTGGGAAGCTCAGTGTCCTGCCGCTTCACCTCCCCCCAGCTCTTATGCAGCTGGGAACAGAGGGAATGCAATCACTTATAGAAAAGGGAAAAAAGGAGGTACGCAGGTTATGGATCAGAGTTTACTCCCTCCTCTGAAATATACTCCATGCTGACCTCAAAAAAGACACATACGAAGCACTTCTCTGCAACCCAATTGCAGAACTGCTTCACCCGGAGCGCCAACTGGCTTTGCATCTCTTTACTGCAACCAAACTGACGATAGCTAAGGCATTGAAGACACAGGTATTAAGTTTTGAGGCAGTTAAAAATCACATGGACGATATAATGGTTAACGAAAAGCTGACTGCTGTCCTTTCGGACACTCATGATAAGTTCCTAAAGGTATGGCGGCCATGGGTCGAATATACTAAACCCACCAGATTTGACACCACCCTTCTTCGGATTTAATGCGCTCTTGCTCCCCACCGCGAGGACCCACCCCCACTTTTTTTTTTTCCTTTCCTCCCCCCTCTTCTTGACTCCTCCCTTCTTTGCTAATCTCAACCCCTACTTCTTCTTTAACCCCCCTCTCAATACTCTTACTTCTCAGTTTTACCTAAGAATCCATCTGGCCACCGGGCATAGCCATGGATGAGTTGGTTACATGGATAGATACTCAGGACTATTTACAGTTAGGTCCCTGTTGATACAAACTCTTCAAGCATTTGTTCAAAATCAGACGTGGTACTACGGGCATCCCTGAAGTCTTATGCAGCGTACACACGACCGGACTTAATGGGAAACTAGGTCCGACAGTCTTCCCAGCGGACTTCCGACGGACTCTCTGAACGGATGGACTTGCCTACACACGACCGGACTTTCCGGCAGACTAGGTCCGGCGGTCTTCCCGACGGACTTTCGACGGAGTTACGGCGGACTTGCCCACACACGGACAAGTCCGTTCATTTTGAACGTGACTCGGGTACGACAGGACTAGAAAAGAAAGTAAATCTCGCCGATATCGTCGAGATTGACACCTTGCAGGTCCCACCACGGGGCATACCAGGCCCTTAGGTCTAGTATGGGTTTTAAGGGGAACCCCCTACGCTGAAAAAACTCCGTGGGGTCCCCCCAAAATCCATACCAGACCCCTATCCGAGCACGCAGCCCCGCTGGTCAGGAAAGGGGGTGGGGATGAGCGAGCGCCCCCCCCCTCCTGAACCATACTAGGCTGCATGCCCTCAATATGGGGGGGCCCTGTGCCCCCCCCCCCCAAAGCACCTTGTCCCCATGTTGATAAGGACAAGGGTCTCTTCCCGACAACCCTGGCCGTTGGTTGTTGGGGTCTGCAGGCGGGGGGGCTCATCGGAATCCGGGAGGCATTTCACAGCAGGTGAATACTTAGCGAAATTAAAACTTTAGTTTAGTTTAGTTTTTTTTAAGTATTATGGAAACCAGTGTACATGTTTTACCATTTGACACAGACTATATTAAATAGATCAGCGACCTAAAATCCCCATTAGGACCATTTTAATTCAAGGTTGTTTTTCTACAGAAAATCAAAAGACAGGCGCAGTAATTATACAAAGTATTGTATCTGTATTTTATTTTACATTGGAGGATGCAGCATATATTTCTCCTACTGGGGAAAGTAATGAACAGAATTTAAATGTACACAGAAAAATTATAACTCACATACACACAAGGGCCCTACTAATACGTAAAATAATCCTGATCAAAAGCGAAGCAAAAAAACAATACTTTCTTACTTCCATGATACACAAAAAGTTTTGAAAATTACACAAATATTAAATCACAAAGTCTGCTACTTCAGTGTTTTTAGATCTTTTTGTCAGATGTTATTATGGTATACTGAAGTATAATTACAAGCATTTCATAAGTGTCAAAAGCTTTTATTGACAATTACATGAAGTTTATGCAAAGAGTCAATATTTGCAGTGTTGACCCTTATTTGTTCAAGACCTCTGCAATTCGCCCTGGTATGCTGTCAATCAACTTCTGGGCTACATCCTGACTGATGGCAGCCCGTTCTTGCATATACAATACTTTGAGTTTGTCATAATTTGTGGGGTTTTTTTTTTGGTTCCCCTGGCTTTTGAAGATTGACCAGAAGCTCTCAATGAGATTAAGTTCTGGGGAGTTTCTTGGCCATGGACCCAAAATGTTGACCTTTTGTTCCCCAAGCCACTTGGTTATCAATTTTGCCTTATGGCAAGATGCTCCATCATGCTGGAAAAAGGCATTGTTTCTCACCAAACTGTTCTTGGATGGTTGGGAGAAGTTCTCGGAGGAGCTCTGAAGAGGTTTTTGTACCATTCTTTATTCATGGCTTTGTTCTTTGGCAAAATTGTAAATGACCCCACTCCCTTGGCTGAGAAGCAACCCCACACATGAATGGTCTCAGGATGCTTTACTGTTGGCATGATACAGGACTGATGGTAGCGCTCACCTTTTCCTTTCCGGACAAGGTTTTTTCCGCATGCCCCAAACAATTGGAAAGGGGGTTCATCAGAGAAAATGACTTTTACCTAATCCTCAGCAGTCCAATCCCTGTACCTTTTGCAGAATATCAGTCTATCCCTGATGTTTTTCCTGGAGAGAAGTGGCTTTTTTGCTGCCCTTCTTGTCACCAGGCCATCCTCCAAAAGTCTTCTCCTCACTATGCGTGCAGATGTACTCACACCTGCTTGCTGCCATTTCCGAGCAAGCTCTGCACTGGTGATGCCCCGATCCTACAGGTGAATCAACTGTAGGAGACGGTCCTGGTGCTTGCTGGACTTTCTTGGGTGCCCTGAAGACTTCTTCTCAAATGCAGAGGAAATGTTTTTTTTTTTTTAGGTGATTAAAGGATTTGTGAAGTCTCAAGGTTTTTCACCTTAATGTATTCTATACATTAATGTGACATTCTGTGCTGCAGCTGCCCCCCAGAGCCCCCCTTTTTCTTACATGAACACGATCGTTCCAGTGACGAGTACAGCAGCTCCAACCACTGTTTCGGGTCCTCATTAGATAGAATGATAGCAGCAGGAGCCATTGGCTCCCACTTCTGTCAATTGAATCCAGTGACACGGGAGCCGGGGGGGGGGTCAGGGCCGAGTCCTGCTGGCTGTGTCAATGGGCGCAGCAGCAGGACTCAGGAGCGCGCCACATGGGTTCCCCCCATGGAAAGTGGCTCTCTGAGAGGGCACTCAAAGAGGAGGATCCAGGAGTGCCACCGGAGACCCCAGAAAGGGAGGATCAGGGCCGCTCTGTTCAAAGCCCTCGCACAGAGCAGGCAAGTATAACGTTTGTTATGTAAGAAAAAAAAAAAACGAACCTTTACAATCACTTTAAGTTCATTTTCATGGCAAACAGGGGCTTGCAATTCATCTGATCACTCTTCATAACATTCTGGGGTATATGCAAATTACCATCATAAAAACTGAGGCAGCAGACTTTGTGAAAATTAATATTTGTGTCATTCTTCTGTCCATGGCTGTATACTGTGTGTGTTTGACTTTTGGAGGGACAGCATGCCAAGCACCAACTGGTACAAGGAAAATGCAACATTTGACACAAAAAAAGAATCAAAACAGGGGTCTGAAAATATAGAAGTAAATCATCCCATAAAAAAAAAAAAAAATAGCATTTTTGTACTCGCCATAAAGGCTCCATTCTCATTAGCATGTCTCCAAAGTCGCATGATTTCCAGTACGACTTTGGAGACACGCTAATGTGAATGGAGCCTTTATGGGGACTACAAAAATCCTATTTTTTTTGCACAATTTCCAGTGTGACTTTGATCCAACTTTACACTCAATGGATCTAAGTCACACCACACCAAAGTAGCGCAGACACTGATTTAAATGAGTGCCACTGAAAAGAATGGGGTGGGACTTGTGATTCAACTTTGATGTACAAAGTTGCATTAAAAAAATCACATAAGTGTGAATGGAGCCAAAAGCCTTTTCCCTGAGTCCACTGAGGGACACAGTTTGAAAGTAAGCAACCTAGGTTTTTTTTATTATTATTTTTTTTAGAAAAAAAGTTTACAAAAGTTGAGTTTTTTTTTCCTTTGTACAAAAGAGTTATGCAAATATAAAAAAAGAAAACAAACTTAAAGCAGAGCTCCGCCGAAATTTAAAAAAAAAAAGTCAGCAGCTACAAATACTGCAGCTGCTGACTTTTAAAACATGGACACTTACCTGTCCAGGGCGCCTGCTATGTCGGCACCCGAGGCCGAACCGTCTCTCGGTCCTCGGGTGCTGCCGCCTCCATCTTCGGTAAGGGAATCAGGAAGTGGCGTAAATAACCGCAGATTCTGCGGCTATCTATGCCGGAAGTGGGTACAGATACCTGTAATATACAGGTATCTGCACCCCCCTCCCCCCTGAAAGGTGTCAACTGTGACACTGGAGGGGGGGAGGAATCCGATGAGTGGAAGTTCCACTTTTGGGTGGAACTCCACTTTAAGTGTAAGCGGTAATGCTGGTGTCAATTATTTCCATATAAGCTGAAGACCAAGCAACTTAGGTTTTTAAAGTCTAGTACCCTAAAGGCTATCCCCCACCAATCCTGACCAGCTACAGCAAGAATTCCAAAGCGAGAGACAGACTGATCGCATATGAGGGGAGGAAGAGCTGAGTTCCTCAATGGACCCCAAAAAAGGATTTTATAGCAAGTACAAAAAATAGGAACTATGACTTACCTATAAATTTCATATTTTGGAGTACAATACAGGACACAGGCAGAGTATTCTTACACCATGAGTTATAGGCACGTACCTTCAGGTGATTGGACACTGACAAAAACTTTGCTGGGACTGCCCTCCCCAAATGTATTCATATAACTCCACCCACTTCTTGAAGCTCCAACTCTGTTAGCAAACAATAAAGGGATCACAAAGAAAAGAGGGAAGGGACCCATGTCCTGTACTGTACTCCAACATATGCAATTTACAGGTACAACAAACTTGCAATTCTCTTAATCTAAAGTCCTATACGCAGATTTTCTGCAGATTTACCAAAACCGTGTAGTGCGAGAGCCTGCCTGATTGCATACCAATTGAAACTCTTAAGGTTTGATCTCATATTATACAGTGTTTGTAAATCTGAAGACAAAAATCTGCAGAAAATCTAATAGTGTGTATGGGTTCTTACAGTACTGGGCACAGGAATGGATTCTTAGACCACAGGATATTCCTAAGCAATAATTCGAAGGGTGTGCAACAAAATAGCCAAAACAGGAGCAACAGTCTCACAGGATACAAGAGGAGTCAATGGACCCAAGCAGAGAGTGAACGTAATGCCTCGTACACACGATCAGATAATTGTACGACTTATTGTTTGCATTTTGTTGCATAATACTATTATTGTATTCAACAGTGCATTTTGTGCTCCAAGAAATGTACGATTTTTTTCGTGCGATTCTGGAAAACCTTCCTGTTTGCTACGCTACATAAATGCTACGTAAATGATGTCAAATTCGCATGACCCCTGTGTCTGCCATGCCTTTTGGCTATTTCCGTTCATATTGTAGAGGCATATTCCTGTACATTGTGATAGGCTGTATACGGGGAGGCATAATTAACTGCATAGATTCCACCGGGAACTTTAAAGGAAGTACAGAGGCATTGAAGGGACAAACAGGTTTTAGCACTGTAAACAAGTTAGAGTCAAATGTTAAAACCTTTGGTTGGAGGAATGGGAAAAATATCCCTCGCGTCAACAGTCCCTGAATGTCAGAAAGAAGATCTGTCTGGCATTGCTGAAACATGGGAACTCAGCAAGTAAATAATCAAGGCAAACTATTTTGTAACCTTTTGATATACTACCTCTTGTACCCATGTGCCTTTCTGGGGGCTGTCCTTACATTTTTTATGTGCTTAGTGTCCATTTCTCCTATAATCGACAACATAATCTAGGTTGCTTACCGAGTTGTGTCGCTCAACAGATGGACAAGATAGAAAATATATTTTTGAACACAATTCACAAATATATATATTTACTGTATATATACATACAGTATATCTCTTCTGATCACCTGCTAGATGCATGCTTTGGTTCCTCCTGCAGGGCTCTATGTCACCACAGGACAAAGAAGCACTAATTGAACCACTGAATCCAGGAATCAGACACTCCTGAAGTGATGTATTCTGCTGGGGATTTCTTTTCACTACTACAGAGATCGGCAGCAGAAGAGGCGAGTATTGAGTGGGGTTGATTTACTAAAACTGGAGTGCAAAATCTGGTGCAGCTCTGCATAGAAACCAATCGGCTTCCAGGTGTTTTTTGTCAAAGCTTAATTGAACAAGCTGAAGTTAGAAGCCGATTGGCTACCATGCACAGCTGCACCAGATTTTGCACTCTCCAGTTTTAGTAAATCAAACCCAGTGTGTTCTTTGCAGGGAGCCAGCTTTCAACTTTGTTACATGTTAAACTCTAAATATGGGTATAACATGTAACATGGTCTAAAAGATCAAGTTGGCCTTTAACCTCTTGCCGACCACACTATAGCCGAATGACAGCTGCAGCGCGAGAACCCTGCACCGCCGTGCCTCAGGGGCGCACATTGGGCACACTCTGTGATCACTGTGTTCGAAGGATACAGCCGACCACAGATCGAGGTAAAGGGCCAATCACAGCGGCCGTTTACCATGTGAACAGCTGTGTCCAATCACAGCGCATCACATGTAAACTAATGCTGGTTATCGGCATTTCCTTTGCTCTGTTACTGTCTGAGAAAATCTTTCCTGTGACAGGGCACATTTATTCTGATAATCAGGGCACTGATCATCAGTGCCAATCAGTGTCGTTATCAGCGCAGCCTCATCACCGCACATCAGTGAAGAAGAAAAATTACTTATTTCCAAAATTTTATAACAGAAACTAAGAAAAAGGTTTTTTTTTTCAAAATGTTTGTTCTTTTTTCGATTGTTTAGCAGAAAATAAAAACCCAGTGGTGATTAAATACCACCAAAAGAAAGTTTGGTTAAAAAATAAAGTGATAAAAATGTCCTTTGAGTACAATGTAATGCAATTGTCAAAATGCGACAGTGCTGAAAACTGAAAATTTGCCTGGGCAGGAAGGTGAAAGTGCCCAGTAGGCAAGTGGTTAAAGATGGGCAAGCTTTTAACACCATTTCCTATGGGTCCCATTCACATCTTTGCAGTTTTCTGCAATGCGTTTTTTGGAAAGGTGCAGGGACTTATTTGTTTACATGCAGAACAGTGCGTTTTTGGCTCAATAGACTTCAATGGAACTGCATCCAAAACACATATACATGCATTTTTCGAAGGGTTTTGTGTTTAACAACCAGTCTCCTCCTCCTACCAAATAAACACAGCATCAAAACGCATCAAAAAATACATGAAAAAAGGTGCCCCAAAAATAGGATTTTTATAACAGCTTACCTGTAAAATCCTTTTCTTGGAGTACATCATGGGACACAGAGCCTAAGTAATAACTTAATGGGTATATAGGCATCCTTCAGGTGGTGGATACTGTTATACCCAATCTAGGAAGTTCACGCCCTATATAATCCCTCCTCCTTCCAGGAGTACACAGTTTTTGTAGCAAAGCAATATACTTAAACCCCAAAAGAGGGGCGGGAGCTCTGTGTCCTATGATGTACTTCAAGAAAACGATTTTACAGGTAAGCTGTTATAAAAATCCTATTTTCTTTATCGTACATCATGGGACACAGAGTATAAGTAATAACTTAATGGGACGTCCCATAGCAATGCTACTTGAGGGAAGGGAGACACAACCCGTAGGGTACCCCCAGACTCGAGGACCTATACTGCTGCCTGCAGCACACTGTACCCAAAGGCGATATCCTCACCCCTCCTTACATCCACTTGATAAAACTTGGTGAATGTATGTACTGAAGACCAAGTTGCGGTGCTACAGATCTGAGCCATGGAGGCCTGGTGATGCACTGCCCAAGAAGCACTAACCGCCCTGGTAGAGTGCGCCTTAACTTGAAAAGGGGGAATCTTACCCCTTAAATTATAAGTCTGAATTATAACTTGTCGAATTCACTCAGCAGCAGTGGATTTCAACGCTGCCTGTCCCTCCTTAGGACCCTCTGGCAGAATAAATAAGACATCAGACTTACAAATCTGAGCAGTTGTCTTTTAATAGACTTTCACTTCTCTCACCACAAGACAATGTAGTGACTTTTCTTCCCCGGAACTTGGTTTTGGAAAAAATGGTGTCAGGACAATATCTTGGTTCAGGTGAAAACCTGAAACCACTTTTGTCAAAAAGTCTGGACGAGGGCGTAACACCACTCTGTCCTCATGAATAATCAAATAAGGCTCTTTACAAGAAAGAGCAGCCAATTCCAAAACCCTCCTTGCTGAGGATATAGCAACCAAAATTACCAACTTCCTTGTCAGAAGGACTAAGGTAATATGTTGTATTGGTTCAAATGGCTGTTTTTGTAACACAGACAAAACTAAGTTCAAGTCCCAAGGGTTCAAAGGAGGTTTGACTGGCGGATTAAGCCGCATCACCCCTTGCATAAAACTCCGGACTAAAGAATGTGAAGCAAGCGGTCTTTGAAATAAGACCAATAAAGCTGAGACTTGGCCTTTAATAGTACTCAAGGCCAACCTCATTTCTACCCCTAATTGTAGAAAGGCAAGAATTCTGCCTATGATATATCTCCGAGGGTGCTAAACCTTGGATTCACACCAGGACCTCCAGACTATAATATAATATAATATATAGTTTTGGAAGCTGGTTTCCTTGCATTATTCAGGGTAGAGACAACTGACCTGGAAAGCCCACGTTTCTTCAGAATCTGGGTTTCAATAGCCAAGCCATTAAATTTAGAGACCGCAAGGTAGGATGGAATATGAGTCCCTGTGAGCAGATCTGGCCGTAGTGGGAGGGACCATGGATCCTCCACTGCCATCATGTTATCACATGGTAAATGGTTGCTGGTAGGTTAGTTGGATTCTGTCTAAATTGTCCCTAGTATGTATGAATGTGAGTTTGGGACCTTAGATTGTAAGCTCCTTGAGGGTAGGGACTGATGTGAATGTACAGTGTATTCGCAAAGTGCTGCGTAAATTGACGGCGCTATAAGTACCTAAAATAAATAAATAAAATAAATAAATAAATAAATGGTTGGTATATCTGGCTGGGCAATTGAGGTAGTATTTGTGCCACAATAGTTATATGCCAAGCTGTTAACCTCAGCCTGAGAGACACACTCACCCTCTATTTTTTATTTTGGTAAATTATTTATATAATTTGGTGTATCTGTCACACGCCTGTTTTTGTGTATCACATTTTTAATATTGGGGGTACTTGTTCTATAAGAAAGCCTTAGCTCAGTACCTTCTACATTATCTCTTATACAAAAAGAATTTTTTTTAGTGGTTCACAGGGTAGCGCCAATTACCCCACTTTTTATCATTATCTCTGTAAATTCTCATGGGAACCCAATAGGGGGGTTGTAACCCACTTTTATCCTGAGCACGGAATTTATTATATATTTATTTTTAACACCTCATCTTGTGCCCACCTTTCCCCTTGCAAAGGGTCTAAAGTGGGGGAGGGGGATCTAGCACGCTTTGTCCATTTGAATGGAGGATGCGATTAAAGCCGCTAATCTTCCTGTGGATATGCGACTGGAGATCCTAGCGCCTGGGGGCGAAACCTTTGGTACCTTTTCGGTAGGCATAGTCCTAAGCACAAAAGCAGAGGCACTATTAAGTTGCACTTAATCGCTGAACATAGTCATGACAGTAATGCCGCCATTAAGATCAGCCTAGTGCTGGGAAAAAAGTCCTTCCTGTATCAGGAATGCCACCCTTCTGTGCCCCACCTCTCCTGTGTCCCAGTGTAGGCTGCTTGCTTCCTCCTAGCTGCCGAGGAGAGACTTAAGCCTCCGTGCATCCTCGTGGACGTTGCACAGTGCTGCGCCTAGGCCCCGCCCCCTTCGAAAACCTGCCCCCTCCTTTTAAATTTGAAAAAAATATTCCCGCTTTGCATTACACAGCAGGCAGAGGAAACAACTTTTGATGCAGAGAAAACGGGACCTCCCGTTTTATAAGGGGGGTACAATCACAGCTGTCTCCCTAACCCTTCTGGTCCCTTCAGGGGGGAGAAAAGCATTCAGCAGATCTCTTACCTCAAGAGGAATCCCCTGCACAAGCTGCTGCGGCCACACACAGACTGAAACTGAGCTGAAGTGAAGACAATAGATTAAGGTATGTGTATACACTCCCTCTAGTGGCGTTTTAAGGCATAACAACATTTTGTCCCTTAAAGAAGAAAGCATAGGTGGACTTTTTAGTTCCTAAGTTTCTTCCCTTACTTTATCCCCGCTGCAGGATTTTCTGAATTAACAGACAATCCAGCGTTCACCCATCACGGCGGGCTACGTTTAGCAAACATTCAAGGACCAGGTCCCTTTTTATCGGGATTCCACTCCCTTGGACCCCGTCAGGGAAAGCTTTTAGGTAATGTAGGTAATGACCAAAGCCCTGAGTCCCGGGGTCCTGCCCTGCAAAGAGAGGCATTACAGGCAAAACCTCGTGCTTCGGATAAGAGGCCCAGGTACCATCCACTTTGGCCTCAGTGGCACTTTGAATGGATCTGGTCTATGGAGGCTAATTAAATCCAGCATGGATCCCCTGTTGGAGCTCCTCAGAGCACATTTTCACTTGTGACCAAACACCTTAGCCACTGGTGAAAAAACTGAGTACTCTGGAAGGAAGAGGGGTTATATAGGGAGTGAACTTCCTGGATTGGGTATACCAGTGTCCATCACCTGAAGGTGCCTACATACCCATTAAGTTATTACTTAGGCTCTGTGTCCCATGATGCACGATAAAGAAAAAAGCTTATTATCTTAAAAATATTAGTTTTATATCAACAAGAACACATTTCTCATGCAAACTGGTTGGAGTTTAGTTATAAATTGGTCAGCTATAAAAGCTTTGTTATTTTGGTGGCCTATGTCACTGCATGGCACCAAGCATGGGCTGAGGCTTGCAGATAGCGAAACAAAGGAGACAAAGATTGTAGCATTACAAGTGAACAAAACCAATATAGATACATTAACAAAAAGAAAAAAAAAAAAAATAATGACAAGTTTTGTGACAAAACAAACCTTAGGCCCCTTTCACACAGGCTTTCCGATCAGGTCCACCTATCAGTTTTTCAGGTGAACCCAGTCGGACCCTCCAAGCACCCCTATGGGGAAGTGGATGTCAGTGGTGACATGTCCGCTGACACCTGCTGCTATCCGATCTGATCCGGTCTGTGAAATACAGATGGATGGAAACCCTATTTTCCATCCGTCTGGCGGATCGGATGAAAACGGACAGGTGGTCCGTTTTCATCCGATCTCCCCATAGAGGAATGTGGGACTCTGACAGGCCCATCTTAGCACAGTAGGCGGAGACGGACCTGTCATCCGCCTGCTCAATGGGGATTAACGGATCAATCCCCCGCAGAGCAAAGCGGACTCCATCGGGCGGACCGCCCCTGTAAAAGAGCCTTTAGGGCTCCATTCACACCTTTTCTTTTTGTGAATCAAAACAGTGCATGTGTCATAAGAAGCAATGGTATTCAATGAAGCTGTTCAGATCTCTGTGGTGCGGTTTGCCGCACTTTCCAAAAGAATAATTAAAATGCATGGATGCAGGTAAATGTGTTACAACACGTTGGTAAAGGCACTAGAAACTGGACAGGAGCTGACAGATAGCTGTGAACCTCGCTGAGCACAACAAATACTCTTGATGGAATATATTTCAGTTAGTACCACCTACCTTCTTGTTCCGCAGCAATGCGCGTCTTGCACAGATCTTCCCTCGTTTAGACTCCAGCTGCTGCACCTTTCCTTTGAGCATCTGATATGTGGAGCTGCTACTGTGATGGGACTGCGCATGGGCCAGAAGCTCTTGTGGATCTTCACATGTGTCATAGTAGACAACCTCATCTTCTTTCTCTACAAATCACAGAAAACATATCAGTATAATAAGATCTTTTACCATGATAGCCAGAACCCTACAATACACTTTTGGGTCGCCTGACAAGTCGCCCCAGTGTGAACCGAGGCTTAGCATTACAAGGTCTCAGATGTGAATGGGAAGCAGGTGTGTTAAATTTGGTGTTGTTATCACTCTCTCATACTGGTCAGTGGAAGTTCAACATGGCACCTCATGGCAAAGAACTCTCTGAGGATCTGAAAACAGGAATTGTTGCTCTACATAAAGATGGCCTAGGCTATAACAAGATCCAAGACCCTGAAACTGAGCTGCAGCACGGTGTCCAAGACCATACAGCGGTTTAACAGGACAGGTTCCACTCAGAACAGGCCTCGCCATGGTCGACCAAAGAAGTTGAGTGATCGTGCTCAGCGTCATATCCAGAGGGAAATAGACATATGAGTGCTGCCAGCATTGCTGCAGAGGATGAAGGGGTGGGCGGTCAGCCTGTCAGTGCTCAGACCATATGCCACACAATGCATCATATTGGTCTGCATGGCTGTCGTCCCAGAAGGAATCCTCTTCTAAAAGATGATGCACAAGAAATCCAGGAAACAGTTTGCTGAAGACAAGCAGACTAGGGACAGGCATAAAGAAAAGGTTGGGCCAGGGATAGGGTGGAGTACAGAGGGAAAAAAGACCTGGGGAGAGAAGCCCTCAAAATTCCAAGAATTTCCAGAAGATATAAGAAAAAAGCTGGTGAATTCTTGCCACAGAGAATGTTCAAAATCATTTTAGAGTTAATGGGTTATAGGGTGCCTACACTTTTTGGAAAACATGGAGTCCCCTGGTATGGCTGCCATTATTTTGGATATATACTAAGTGATTTTGTTCTGGACTACACCTATGGTTGGTTGGGAGGACCACCATGCCTTAGCCAGTACCTGCTTAGCTGTTGCAAAGATGAAATAATAATTTAATTTTGTGTTTTCTGCAAACTCCTATGCATTTGTATGTGCTCCCTGGCCTAATACTATATACAGTATTAATGGGCATACCTTAAGAGAAGTAGGGGAATCTGTTTTTTGTAGAATTATACCTACAGTGGAGGGAAAAAAGTATTTGATCCCCTGCTGATTTTGTACATTTGCCCACAAAGAAATTAGCAGTCCATAATTTTAATGGTAGGTTTTATTTTAACAGTGAGAGACAAAAAAACAAAAATATCTAGAAAAACGCATTTCAAAAACTTTATAAATTGATTTGCATTTTAAAGAGTGAAATAAATATTTGATCCCCTATCAATCAGCAAGAGTTCTGGCTTCCAGGTGTCTTCTATACAGGTAACAAGCTGAGATTAGGAGTACTCTCTTAAAGGGAGTGCTCCTAATCTCAGCTTGTTACCTGTATAAAAGACACCTGTCCACAGAAGCAATCAATTAGATTTCAATCTCTCCACCATAGCCAAGACCAAAGAGCTGTCCAAGGATGTCAGGGACAAGATTGTAGACCTACACAAGGCTGGAATGGGCTACAAGACCATCGTCAAGCAGCTTGATGAGAGGGTGACAACAGTTGGTGCGATTATTCGTAAATGGAAAAAACACAAAATAACTGTCAATCTCCCTCTGTGTGGGGCTCCATGCAAGATTTCACATCGTGGAGTTTCAATGATCATGAGAATCGATAGGAATCAGCCCAAAACTACACAGCAGAATCTAGTCAATGATCAAGGCAGTTGGGACCATAGCCACCAAGAAAACAATTGCAGTGCCCGGAAGGTCCCCCTGCTCAAGAAAGTACATGTACAGGCCGTCTGAAGTTTGCTAATGAACACCTGAATGATTCAGAGGAGAACTGGGTAAAAGTGTTGTGGTCAGATGAGACCAAAATCAAGCTCTTTGGCATCAACTCAACTCGCCGTGTTTGAAGGAGGAGGAATGCTGCCTATGACACCATTCCCACTGTCAAACATGGAGGTGGAAACATTATGCTTTGGGAGTGTTTTGCTGCTAAGGGGACAGGACAACTTCACCGCATCAAAGGGACGATGGACGGGGCAATGTACTGTCAATCTTGGGTGAGAACTTCCTTTCCTCAGCCAGGGCATTGAAAATGAGTCACGGATAGGTATTCCAGCATAACAATGACCCAAAAACACATGACCAAGGCAAAAAGGAGTGGCTCAAGAAGTACATTAAGGTCCTGGAATGGCCTAACCAGTCTCCAGACCTTAATTCCATAGAAAATATGTGGAGGGAGCTGAAGGCTTGCGTTACAAAACGTCAGCCTCGAAACCTTAATGACTTGGAGAGGATCTGCAAAGAGAAGTGGGACAAAATCCCTCCTGAGGTGTGTGCAAACCAGGTGGCCAACTACAAGAAACGTCTGACCTCTGTGATTGCCAACAAGGGTTTTGCCACCAGTCATGTTTTGCAAAGGGGTCACATACTTATTTCACTCATTAAAATGCAAATCCATTTAAAACTTTTTTAAATGCGTTTTTTTTTTTTGTTATTCTGTCTCTCACTGGTAAAATAAACCTACCATTAAAATTATAGACTGATCATTTCTTTGTCAGTGAGCAAACGTACAAAAGCAGCAGGGGATCAAATACTTTTTTCCCTCACTGTGCCTAGGTGGATGCATCTGTTCCCGCCAGCTCGAATACTGAGAACAGAGCGATCAATAACCGCTGGTCACTCGGTTTTCACAGCTCCGTGAGCAGAGAGCTGGTGATTGTCAGTCACTACTTTCTGCTCTGCCCCCTCACTGGATCGCTGGGCTGTGGCGGGGGCGGGAGCCTCCAGCTCAGGCTTTCACCAGTCCAGGCATGTGGGTGGATCCCGACCATATGGTCGCAATCTTTCCTGAGCCTGGACTAGCGCTCCGAGGTCAGCCGACAGCAGATTTCAGCCCCCTGTCTGCTGCAAACGGGTCACAGGAGTGCAGAATGAGCTACACTCTTGTGACCCCCGGGAAAGGTACTCCTTTAGTCCAAAAGCGTTTTATTTCAGACTCGCTAAATGCATTTAATTGATCTTGCTACAGCCTCTAAAGCAGGCATCCCTAAATGGCGGCCCGCGATCCAGCCCGCATCACTAATCCTACGGGCCACTGCAGTTCCCCCATTTAGGAGCCGTTTTTTCGCCACTGTCACTGCTGTAAGTATCACAGCAGAGCGGAGAGGCGGGCTAGATGACCGGAAGGCACAGCTGCTTTGAATGGAAAGTGGGTGCAGGAGCTGCCGGAGTTAACTTTTGAAGTTAACCAGCCAGCGATTCGTTGTTAGGATGCAGGGTGGTCCCAGAAACTAATCACCTGTTGGTTAACATAAAAAGTTAATACCAGCTGCTGCCGGTCCCGCCCTCTGTCCAGAGCTGTCTTTACTCTCGCTCTCTGCTCCGTGCCCCAGTAAAAGTAGGAGAGTGAAGGAACAGAGCTGCAGGGGCTGCATTCTGAATAGGGAAAGGGGGCAGAGCTGCAGGTGTTGTAGGCGGGACAGTGCTGCAGGGGCTGTAATGTGGTGGTAGGGGGGCACAGCTGCAGGGGCTGTAATGTGAATGGGGGGGGGGACAGAGCTGCAGGGGCTGCATTGTGAATGGGGGGGTGGGGAGATAGAGCTGCGGGAGCTGTAAAGTGACTGGGTGGGCAGAGCTGCGGGGGCTGTAATGTGAATGGAAGGAGGGAGCAGAGCTGCAGGGGCTGTAAAGTGAATGGGGGGGACAGAGCTGCAGGGGCTGTAATGTGTATTGGGGGGGGGCAGAGCTGCAGGGGTTGTAATGTGAATGGAAGGAGATAGAGCTGCAGGGGCTGTAATGTGAATGGGGTGGGACAGAGCTGCAGGGGCTGTAATGTGAATGGGGGGGGGGCGAAATGCAGGGGCTGCAATGTAAATTGGGGGAAAGATCTCTGGGGGCTTTAATGTGAATAAGGGGGGCAGAGCTGCAATGTAAATTGGGGGAACAGAGCTATGGGGGGCGGTAATGTGAATGGAGGGCAGAGTTGCAGGGGCTGTAATGTGAATAGGAGGGGCAGAACTGCAAGGGCTATAATGTAAATTACGAGGACAGAGCTGTGAGGGGACATTAATGTGAATGTGGGGGGGGGGGGGGAGAAGAGAGCAGAGCTGCAATGCAAACTGGGGGGACAGAGCTGTGGGGGGCTGTAATGTGAATGGGGGGGGAGAGACACGGGGGCTTCAATGGAAAGGAGGACAGAGAACACTGCTGTGGGAAGGGGATACTATCAAGGAGGGTAGAGGACACCACTGTGGGTGGTGATGTGAAGGAGCAGAGGATACTGATGTAAGAAGGGAATTGTGATATAAAAAAAAGGGGGGGCTGTGTTGTGAAGGAACCGAGTCATCGCGCAAACTTGCAATCGAGACCTCTGCTAGCAGAAAATTTTTCTGATTGGACCTCCATGAATTTTAATTCAATACCCCTGCTCTAAAGCATTGATCCAAAATATCAGAATGATACCTTGTGACCCTCTGTCGGACCATATACAAACACAATAGCAGCTACTAGTTAGCTTCCACAAGGGAAGAGTTAATAGATCCAGATCCATGTGTCATGGCTTCTCAAAATTTGGTGCCAGTTTCCATGTGGGAGCCGAAGTCACTCTCCCACCTAGTGACACATGAGGGTGGGTAATGATAATCAGGTTCTAAACTGGCGTAGAATGCGAGAGAAACCATTCCTTTAGTGGTTGCATCTAAACATTGGTGTTTAAAAGTTTGTCATAGAAAGGGGCGATGACTTATGTTTAACATCACTTTCTATGTCATTTTTAAGCGGTAAAGAACAAATCTGTTCTAAAGAAGGCTTGAAGGAGGAATGTGAAAGACTGGATCCCAAGTACTGAGGTTAAGTCCTCAAAATACCTGCTTCCAAAGCCAAAGGAACCTATATGCTTCTTAGAAACCGAGTGGAAAAAACGAGGATGTGCCAGAGGGGTATGGGGGGAAATTAGGTACCCCAGAATTTAATGCATAACATACAATGTAGGTGGTGGGGGAAGGGGGTCCACAGAATGTTGTCTATAGCTATGAGAGTTGTTTCATATGCTTCCAGGCTAACCCATAAGGGGTAAAATAATAATACTGAATCTGCAGGACTGCCACACTGCCTATAAGCTTGGGTTAAAATAACACCTTCCTGGACACCCTCGGTCTCTGAAAAGTTTAGGGAGAAAAGCCAGCAGAGGTGCGGCCCAGGCGTGAGATCTTATTTTTTTCTCCATGATTCCATATCTGCCCATTTGCCTAAGAAGAAAAGAACAATTCACTGCATAATGAGTGTCAAAGGATGGAGTCAAGTAAGAGACTGCACACCGATTTTTAAAATCATAATGCATAGAATGAATGCATTAAAAAAATTCTGCCTTTAGAACCACTTTAAACAAAAGATCTGGGGTGGTGATACAGAGATACTATTCATTTGATAAGGTGGGGGCCAAATCCTCACTTATCCAACACCGGCATTGTGTATGGCCAGGATACTGTATTGAAAGCTTTTGATGTCCAGGGATAACAGATCAGTGCTTCCAATATTTCACAACATAAGTGCAATATTCATCCAATATTGTCATCTGCTTGTCTATTGTGAAGTAAATCTACTTATTCTTTGTTGAAAATGAATAGCTATGTTCAATCCATAGAACTGTAGCCAACATTTAAGGGATATTTTTTTCTCCTTGATTTTCTCTCAATATCAAAAGAGAGATACGCCTGCTTCTATGTATTACTGCTTAGCTGGCTGCAATGTTCTGATATGCACTAAAAGGGCAAGAAATGTTCTATCTCCCCGCTTGCCCTTTGTCCTGATGCATGTTCGTTGTCTGATCTCATAGCGGCATGTAAATATTGGGGTTGATTTACTGAAGGCAAATAGACTGTACACTTCGCAAGTGCAGTTGCCCTCATTTTTCCAGACCTTAGTAAATCTCTGCCGATTTCCCTCATCCAATCATATACAAGCAGAAATGCTTTTTTTTAATTATTTTTCCTTGCACCTGATTGGGTACTCTTTACAAAATGAAGCTTTACCACATTTACTAATCTCTGGGAAAAATTAGTGCACCTGCACTTGCAAAGTGCACAGGCTATTTGCCTTTAGTAAATCAACCCTTCTGTCTTTTTTTTTTATAAAACAAAGACACCAGAACCCAGGAACTGCATATATAAAGCAAGCAACATACATACTAGAAATTGTGCTGGTGTACTCATACGTATCGTGGACTGGTTTCACCACTCCTCCTCCAAGCTCTGGGTCCAATTGGAGAGGCATCTTAATGAGATTGATCTTTGCGCCCTGCCGTGGACCCCTACGGCCCGGCGCAAGGATAGTTCACTCTCTACTGCTCTTCCTCGTCAAACTCTTCAGATTTGGGACCGCCTGACCTTAACTGGTAAATTATCTAAACCTCAGGGCCCAATGACCCCTCTCTTTGGGACTCCGGCCTTCCCCCCGGCAGTAAACAGAAGCAGATTTGGACCCTGGAATAGGGATAGTCATAGACGCTAAAGCGCAGGTTTTACACGCTGACCCATCTCTGAGAACAGACATACCCCCCCAGACGAACATGTACGTACTTTTTCCTCCATCTCTGAGATCCTAGCTGACCCATCAGACTTTGACGAGCTACTTTTACAATCAGACCCGCCCACCCACGTAGTATCGTTGTTATATTCCATACTACTAAACATCTCTGCCCCAGACCTTCCAACATACACGCAGAAATGGGAAACAGACCTACAACACTCCATCTCCCCTGCTGATTGGCAAAAAAGCTTTGTCTTGACACATAGGATTTCATTAGCAACCAAGTCCCAAGAAAAAGGATTTAAGCTATTAACGAGGTGGTACAGATGCCCAGCGACAATCCAACAGCATAATTCTTCCTTGTCAGATACTTGCTGGCGGTGCATGTCCTCTAGAGGGACAATGCTCCACATTTGGTGGGTATGTCCTCCAATTAGGAAACTTTGGCAAAAGGTCTTTGATCTATACAGCAGGCTGATGGCGACCTCAATTAACCACTTGCTTACTGGGCACTTAAAACCCCCTCCTGTCCAGACCAATTTTCAGCTTTCAGCGCTGTCGCACTTTGGATGACAATTGCGCGGTCATACAACACTGTACCCAAATGAAATTTTTATCATTTTTTTCCTAAAAGTAGAGCTTTCTTTTGATGGTATTTGATCATCTCTGCGGTTTTTAGTTTTTGTTAAAAAAAATTAAAAAGACAATTTAAAAAAAAAAAATTATTATTTTTTTTTATATTTTGTTATAAAATTTTGCAAACAGGTAATTTTTCTCCTACGTTGATGTACGCTGATGAGGCGGCACTGATGGGCACCGATAGGTGGCAGTGATGGGCACTGATGGCAGCACTGCTAGGTGGCACTGACTGGCACCACTGGAGGGCATTGATAGGTGGCACTTGGCATTGATAGGTGGCACTTGTGGGCATTGACAGGTGGCACTTGTGGGCATTGACAGGTGGCACTTGTGGGCATTGACAGGTGGCACTTGTGGGCACTGGCAGGTGGCAATAATAGATGGCACCTGTTGGCACAGATGAGGCATGTGTGTCTCCTTTCACTTCGGGACCGAGGTCCCTTTGACATAAGTCGGTGATCGGCTTGTTTTTCCTCCTCACGCTGTCAGCGTGAGGAGAAAACGAAACCGATCACCGAGGTTTTCTTCATATCATGTGATCAGCTGTCATTGGCTGACAGCTGATCACATGGTAAGGGGCCGGGACCGGCCCCTTACTTGGATCTGTGATCATCCGAGTCTCCGTGACTCGGTGATCACAGCGCACACACCGCGCGCCCTGCAGGGTGCGCGCTATGCGTGTGCACAGGGGAGGACGGCCTCCCGGAAATTGAGGTCCGCGCTGTAGCCGTCATTCGGCTATGGCCCGGACCTCAAGTGTTTAAACCTACTCCAGAGATAGCCCTGCTATCTCAGGCCCCCGCCACTTTTTGGCCGCAGTCAGGACAGTGATTCCCCGCCATTGGAGAACAGCGGATGTGCCTTCCTTGGGCAACTGGGCTGTGGAGGTGGATCAGATAAGAGATCTGGAGCGCCTGTTGGCGCAGGAAGCGGGGAAGGAGTAACAATTTACCATCACCTGGACCGCGTGGGCAATGTTTTGTTACTCTGACGACTTTTCTGTATGGGTCAGGGATGCCCCATCATCGTCTACTGGCTAGCCATGCTGGGATGCTTCCCACTTTCTTTATCATCCCCTATTTCTTTTCACAGCATATTTCTCTTTCCTCTCTTCACCTACTCATCTTTCTGTATTGAACCGGTCTCTTAAGCATATGATCAAAGGCCATATACCCAGATTAGTTCAACGACATCAATACTTCATATAAGTGAGTAAAAAAGGTCTCAACAGCATATCATGAAGGGGGAGATCCCTCTGATAATACCAATACGCAAAACCACAAGAGTAAACATATGTTGGATCCCTCACATATAATATACTTCCCATATGTCTAAAGGCCTTTATTTACAATATGATATTTCATTGTTTTACCAGAGATTTGATGTCAAAGTGTATACACCTGCTTATCTATGGTATAGATATATATCATTGTTCTTTGCACAATGCATGTTATCACATATTGTAATAGTACAATGTAGCGAACTTTCTTTTTCTGTTATATCTCCTTTTTTTATTATGTTTTGTTTTCTTGAAATAAACTAAGATTGAAAGAGAAATTGTGCTGGCAAGTGCAAAATAAAGCTGCTGGCAAAATACAGACAAAACTGTGTGAACAATGGAATATAAATAGTTTGTTGCACTACCTGTATTATTGTAAACGCTTATATTAAAAAAACAAACAAAAAAAAAATGAAATAAACCAACTGATAATAGTGAAGTACATAAAAACAAGCAAAATATGAATCCAGTGGCAAAGTGGCCTGTGCCCCCCGATGACATCAGTTATAATGAAACGCGTAGAATGGAGCCAACGCACATGACATTGCCACTCTTGTTTGTATTGGTAAAGGCTTGGACTGTTGTTAACATTGCCCGAGAACGTATCTAATATTAAGCGCTTACTAAATTGTGAAAATGTGAGTAGTTCTAGTTATCTTTTTGAGCTAGAATAACATTTTATGCGGTTTTACACTATGTGGGTTTTACCATCTTAATTTCATTTGAACATATGCTGAAAAACTGAAGATATTGTAATCCTCTAATCAAGGGGTGTCTGTCCAGGTCTTGATAATGAGATACCAATCACGGGGTGATTTGACTCTGTAATAGGGTCCATTTGTTCCGGTAAGAGTCCAATTTTAATGGGGGGGGGGGGGGGGGCGGGGTGAGTGATGGTTCACCAGGGTGGACATGAGTTCTGGTTCAGCACTTAATTTTCTGGCAGCACAGCGGTGATTCTACAAATAACTGGGACAGTCACAATATTTGTATACATATGTGATTTTATATTTGCTACTGGATTCATATTTTGTTTGTTTTTATGGCCTTCATTATTACCAGTTGGTTTATTTCTTTTTTTATATAAGTGTTCACAATATTACAGGTAGCACGGCAAACTATTTATATTCCAATGTATAAAGGAGGACCTTTATACTATACAACATATCTGTTACTAGCAAACAAATCATTGTTAGCAAGGTTAATCCAGAATACATCATATGAGCAGATAGTACTGATTACCCTTTATCTGCCTCCGCAGTGAGGCGAGTTCTGCTGTAAGCAACATTTCTTCGTACTTCAATATCTCAAACTGAACATCGTATAGCTCTAGTTGTGTCTCATAGTACTGCAATTCCAGCTCATCCACCAGTGTCATGGCCCCAAGGCCCTCGCTCAGGTTCTCCATCTGTCAGTCCAAGCCAGTTTGTACAATCAATGGAAAACTCAACAAATAATGGAATACATATAAAACAACATAGAAAATATATTCTGACATAGTAATATCACTAGTATAGGAAAAAGTGATGCAATGCCAAGGAAGCATAACTCCAATGATAAAACTGAAAACAGATGATAGGAATGGAACATGCTGTCATTTGTACATGTGTGCCATATACTCTAATGGTCTTATTTAGAATTTACATTGCTGAAGCCAGTACAAGATGAATGGGTAGGGATGAGCTCAGTTATTGGCTGAAAGCTCTGAAGCTGATTGGCAGACCTTTTTCGGTCATGCCCCTTTGACAAAAGCTGGCCAAACGTCCGGCTTCTGTCAGACAGACTCCAGTACACACAGGCTGAATGTCGTTTCTATTGAACCGGCCGATGCCGTCCGACATTCGACTCATGTGTACTAGGCTTTACACATTCACATAGGTCTATGTAAAAGCGGCTTTGGAAAATAGGAAAATGCAGCAGAAAGTTTCAGAACATTTTTTGATCTTGCACCTACAGGTAAGCCTATATTAAAACTGTGTTTAATAAAAGTCAACAGCTACAAAAAGTGTAGCTGCTGACTTAATAAAAACACACACACTCACCTGTCCCAAGGTCCAGCGATGCGGCCGCCCGAAGCCTCGCTTATCTCCCTTTCCCTCCACAGTGTTGGCATCACTACTGTGGGCTACTGTGTACTACTGTACAGCTTGTGGTTTCACAGCTGGAGGAGCACTGTGCATGTGCAAGTCGCGTTGCACGTTCTGAATTCAGAATATTGCAAGGAGGTAAGGACCACCTAGGCGGCCCAGGCGGCAGTGGGAGCGGGTACCTGTCAAAACTAGGGTTCCCCCCCCCCCCAAAAAAATGACATGCCAAATGTGGCATGTCAGGATTGCTTAAAGCAAAGTTCCACTTTTGGGTGAAACTCCGCTTTAAGGCTTACCTGTAGGTACAGTGAAAATCTCCTGAGCTTGCAGTGTTTAGGAGATATTCCCACTGGATGCAGCCGGTGATGGACGCAGCATGGTATGCCGGACCTTCAGAGCTCCGTGCCGTAGCCAAGGGCTCCCAAGCACATGCATGGGAGAGATCTCATCACGGCCCCGGCCACTTATACAACCAGAGCCCGCGAACCCGGAAGAAAAGGCCAGGAGAAGATGGAAGCCCTGTCGGGGCGACAGTGCACCATTGGAGGGCTTCGTTCTAAGGTATTTCCTAATTGCTAGTATGCAATGCATACTAGCACATTATACCATTGCCTTGCAGGGGATTTTTTGTGTTTTTTTAAAGCGGCGGTTTACTAAAGCTTTAAGACTTTAACCAGATGTTTACAAAAGCATTAAAGCTGAACTGCAAGAATAATGGGGCGTACACACGGTCGGACTTTTCGTCTACAAAAGTCCAACGGACGCTGACGGACTAAAGCTGGCTGGTAATCCGATCGTGTGTGGGCTTCTCCGGACTTTCAGCAGACTTTTTCAGCCTCAAATCCTACGGACTTTAGATTTGAAACATGCTTCAAATCTTTACGTCGTAACTACGACGGACCCCAAAATCCGCTCGTCTGTGTGCTAGTCCGACGGACAAAAACCCACGCTAGGGCAGCTATTGGCTACTGGCTATGAACTTCCTTATTTTAGTCCGGTGTACGTCATCACGTACGAATCCGTCGGACTTTTGTGTGGTCGTGTGTAGGCAAGTCCGTTCGTTAGAAAGTCTGCTGCAAGTCCGCCGAAAGTCCGCCGGAAGTCTGTCGGACAGGCTGTCGGACTTTTGTAGACGAAAAGTCCGACCGTGTGTACGCCCCATTAGACAATCTACCTTTGTAGTGGCCCCCCCTGCACTGCAAGGGTTAAATGCTTAGTCTAAGGCTGGCTACACATTATACAATTTCCTTTAGATTTATCAAAACCATATAATATGGATGTCAAACCTAAAAACTTTCAATTTGTATTCAATTAGGGGGGGGGGCTTGCACTACAAAGTTGAAGTTAAATCTAAAGGAAAGTGAATAAGAAAAAATTGTATAATGCATAGCCAGCTTTAGGATGCAGGAATAAGCTCTATTACTTACCCTTTCCCTCGGGCTAACAGGCTCCAGCGCTGTTCCCTTCCCATACAGTGCAGGAAACATTCACACTACACTGTAGATGGTGCAAGTGAGCATTCAATCGTGGCTGAGGGCATCTTAGAAAGGTGGCACCGCTGGACAGGTCACGTGGATGGAGGACGCCTGCTGGAGCTAGGGGAGCTCAGCTGGCCATAGATGAATCAAATTTAGCCGGTTCAGCTGGGCCTGGCTGAATTTCCACCCATCTATGGTTGTTCCCGCACGATGGGAATGTTGGAAAATTTTAATTCGATGAGCGGCTACAGCGCTGGTCAGTGTATTCTGAGAGCAAAGGAGTCCCGGCTGTCATAATCTGTAAATAGTACACCTTTATCTGTGCACCCCTAGGCTAAAACATTAAACTCTTGCGATGCAGGATTCAGCATGTGTGTAAGTCTGCACATGCACCGTGATCAACATGAAAACAGAGAATATAGCTAGGCACAGTATGTGGGTAGTAAGTACAGTGAGGGGAAAAAAGTATTTGATCCCCTGCTTATTTTGTATGTTTGCCCACTGACAAACCAGTCTATAATTTTAATGGTAGGTTTATTTTACCAGTGAGAGACATAACAAAAAAATCCAGAAAAATGCATTTAAAAAAGTTAGAAATGGATTTGCATTTTAATGAGTAAAAATAGGATTTTTTAAAACAGCTTACCTGTAAAATCCTTTTCTTTCGAAGGACATCACGGGACACAGAGCCACAGTAATTACTGATGGGTTATATAGGTATCACTGGTGATTGGACACTGGCACACCCTATCAGGAAGTTCAACCCCCTATATAATCCCTCCCCCTTGCAGGGATACCTCAGTTTTGTAGCCAAGCAATACAGTGTATTAGAAGAGGGGCGGAACCTCTGTGTCCCGTGATGTCCTTCGAAAGAAAAGGATTTTACAGGTAAGCTGTTTTAAAAAATCCTATTTTCTTTCTCGAACATCACGGGACACAGAGCCACAGTAATTACTGATGGGATGTCCCAGAGCAATGCTACCTGAGGGGGGGGGAACCACGACCAAGTAGGGTGCAATCAGACCTGAGGACCCTGTACCGCTGCCTGCAGCACACTACGCCCAAAGGCGATATCCTCATGCCTTCTCACATCCACCTGATAGAATCTGGTGAATGTATGAACTGAAGACCAGGTTGCGGCCTTGCAGATTTGAGCCATAGAGGCCCGGTGATGCACTGCCCAAGAAGCACCAATAGCCCTTGTGGAATGTGCCCTGATCTGAAATGGAGGAATCTTCTGTTTCAAACCGTAAGCTTGAATGATCAACTGTCAAATCCATTTAGAAATGGTAGCTTTTGACGCTGCCTGTCCTCTATTGGGACCCTCTGGCAGCACAAACAAAACATCCGTCTTGCGGATCTGAGTAGTTGCCCCTAGATAGGCCTTAACTGCTCTTACTACATCCAACGAATGTAGAGATCTCTCTTCCGGAGAACAGGGATCTGGAAAGAAGGAAGGTAGAACAATGTCTTGGTTTAAATGAAAATCAGAAACCACCTTCGGTAAAAAACTAGGATGAGGGCGTAGTACCACTCTATCCTTGTGTATAATCAAATAAGGCTCCTTACAGGAAAGAGCTGCTAATTCTGATACTCTTCTAGCAGAAGAGATGGCCACCAGAAAAATTAATTTCCTTGTCAACAAGACCAAAGGAATCTGACTTATTGGTTCAAAAGGCTGTTTCTGTAACACAGCCAGGACCAAATTCAAGTCCCAGGGGTTTAGGGGCGCTTTAACCGGAGGATTAAGATGCATCACCCCCTGCATAAAGTTTCGGACCAAAGAATGCGAAGCAAGTGGCCGCTGAAATAATACTGATAAAGCAGAAACCTGGCCCTTGATGGTACTCAAGGCCAGCTTCATCTCTAATCCCCTCTGTAGAAAATCAAGGATTCTACCTATGACATATTTCCTGGGATGCCAACCTCTGGATTCACACCAGGTTATATAAGCCTTCCAGACTCTATGATAAATCATCCTGGAAGCTGGCTTCCTTGCATTAATCAAGGTAGATATGACAGGACCTGAGAGCCCACTACTCTTCAGAACGTGGGTCTCAATAGCCAAACCGTCAAATTTAGCATTTGTAAGGCAGGATGGAACACTGGACCTTGAGATAACAGGTCTGGGCGTACCGGTAGGGTCCACGGGGAACCCACCGTCATCCTTACTATTTCTGCATACCAAGTCCTTCTGGGCCAAGCGGGGGCCACCAGAAGTACCGACTTCCTTTCCTGCCTGATCCTGCGAAGGAGTCGTGGTAGTAGCAGAATAGGCGGGAATGCGTAAATCAGTGAGAACCGATGCCACGGAATCACCAACGCATCCGTCCCGCATGCAAGAAGATCTTTTGTCCTTGCCACAAATCTGTCTATCTTTTTGTTGAATCGGGATGCAAAGAGATCTACATCTGGATCCCCCATCTTTGGCATATGGCCCAAAAGACGTCGGGATGCAGAGACCATTCCCCTGGAAGTAACTGCTGGCAACTTAGATAGTCCGCCTGCCAATTCTCTATTCCCGGGATGAAAACTGCCGATATGCATGGCACATGCATCTCTGCCCAGACCAAGATCTGGTTCACCTCTTTTTGAGCAGCTCGGCTCAGGGTGCCTCCCTGATGATTGACATAAGCCACTGCTGTGGCATTGTCGGACTGGATCCTGACCGGACAACCCTGTAGCCTGATAGTCCAGGCTTTTAGAGCTAGATGTATCCCCCGGATCTCCAGAATGTTGATGGGTAAGGTCCTCTCTGTCTTGGACCATACCCCTTGGACCGCAGCCTGTTCCAGAACTGCTCCCCAACCTGACAGACTGGCATCTGTTGTTACCACCGTCCAGGTAACCGGTAGAAAGGATTTCCCCTTCTGCAGGTTTTCGGGTATGAGCCACCAATTGAGGCTCTGACGCACCGCATGCGACAGGTGCATCGGAAAGTCTAATGCCTGAACCTTCTAGTTCCAGGTCGACAGAATACTGTGTTGCAGCATTCTTGAGTGAAACTGAGCATAGGGAACTGCTTCGAATGAAGACACCATCTTCCCTAGTAGCCTCATACAAAGGCGGACTGAGGGACCCTTCTTGGTCCTTACTGTCTGAATCAGCTCTCTCAAAGCAGTGATCTTTGCCTGGGGTAGAAATATTTTCTCCTGGCTTGTATCTATAATCAGACCTAAATACTCCAGTCTTCTTACTGGTTTTAGGAAAGACTTTTCTAAGTTGAGGATCCAACCCAGGTGTTCTAGATACCTGACTGTGGTCCTCAAGTTTCCATTCAAAGAGGCTACCGACCGGTCTATCAAGAGCAGGTCGTCTAGGTATGCTATGACAGCTATACCCTGAGCCCTTAATCTGGCCAGAGGAGGAGCCAAGATCTTTGTGAACACTCGAGGTGCAGTGGCTATCCCGAAAGGCAGAGCCACAAACTGGAAATGGCGCCCTCCTACCTCGAAGCGCAGAAACTTCTGATGAGCAGGAAAAATGGGCACATGCAGATATGCATCTCTGATGTCTATTGATGCCAGAAATTCTCCTCCCTGCAGGGTGGGAACTACTGTTCGAATTGATTCCATGCGGAAGGATTGAATCCTTAGGAATCGGTTCAGATCCCTTAAGTCCAAAATGGGCCTGACATCCCCATTTGGCTTTTGGACCGTAAAAAGGTTGGAATAGAAGCCCAATCCCTGGTCCTTTGCGGGAACTATCATAATGACCTCCTGCGACAAAAGTCGCTCTAACGCTAGAAGGAGCGACTGCTTCTTCTCTGGGTCTCTGGGAACATTTGATCTGAGGAACCGAGGAGAAGGGAATTCCTGAAACTCCAGCTTGTACCCTAAGGTTAGCGTGGAGACTACCCATCTGTCCTGGAAGTCCTCGTGCCAGAGCTCTGAGAACTGTCGCAGTCTTCCCCCCACTCGAGTGAGCGGGGGCGCCCCCTCATGCAGAGGTCTTAGTGTTTTGCCTAGTAGGCTTCTTTCCCCAGGACTTCTTTTGTCCCTGGGGTTGACTCTTGTCTCTGGACCCCGATGGAGGCGGCCGTCGAGACTGCCTGGAGGCTGAAGCCCCCGGCGCTGGGGAAAGAGTCCGTTTGAAAGAGGGACGCTTACTCTTCTTCTTGACAGGTAAGAGAGTGCTTTTCCCACAAGAGATTCTCTTGATATAGTTATCCAAGTCCTCTCCAAACAACCTTGCACCACGAAATGGAAACCCAGCCAGTAGCTTCTTACATGGTGCTTCGGCTGACCAATTTTTCCAACCATAGGATTCTACGTATATGCACCAACCCCAGTGAAAGACGGGAGGTTTGCACGATAGAATCTCTAATGGCGTCAACCACAAAGCATAAGGCCGCTGGAAGGTTAGCAAACCCCTGGGCCTGCTGTTCAGGTAATACTTTGATGACCTGCTTAACATGGTCTCTTAAGTATTGACAGACTCCAATCGCTGCTACTGCAGGTTGGGCCACTGATCCTGCTAAGGAGAAAACATCCTTCAATAGGGATTCCATCCTTTTATCTACAGGATCCCTGAGCATCTGAGCATTGTCTACAGGACAAGTCAGGCTATTATTTACGGAGGAAATGGCGGCATCAATAGCCGGTATTCCCCACATTTTAATAAACTTTTCTTCCATCGGATAAAGTGTTGAAAACTTTCTCGGCGGAAAAAAACGTTTGTCTGGGTGATCCCACTCAGAATAAATAAGCTTTTCAAGTAAAGTATGAACAGGAAAAGCATGTGCTGCTTGGAAAGGTTTCAGTGACCCCAAAGCAGAAGAGGATTCTTTAGCAGTTTCAGGTATGGGCAACTTAAATGTGGAGCAGACCAATCCAGTGAGGATCTGCACTAAGACTTTCTCCTCTTGGGAAGTCGCAGAGGGTCCCTCTCCACCTGAATCCTCCGAAGAGGATCATCCATCCCATCCCGATCCTCTGAAAGGGATTCATCTCCTTTATCCCAGAGCTCCTCTGTCTGAGGGTCTTGGGGAACAGAGGAAAGCCTAGTGCGTTTTCTTCCACTGAGTGAAGACGTAATCACGGCCATTAATCTTTCCTCTAGACCATTAATGGTTGAGGAAAAAACCTCTTGTGTAATATATACAGGGGCTGAAGTGCCAGAAGCAGGTGTAGCCCCTGACCCCGATGGCCCTCCCTGGCTAGCCGTCCCTGGCCCATCTTTAGGGGGGGGAGGATGCTGCCGACAGGGGGCCCTCAGAACCTGAACGAGATCCCCTAGTGTCTCTGGTTCCTGGGGTGTTTGAACCTCTTCTACCCATAGTGCAAAGCAACAAGGTGTGAGGTATACAAATGAACACTGCCCGCTGAGCGATGTAGTCTGGCTAAAAGCCTTGCTACCCAATGCTCAGTCTGGTGTTACTTCAGTAAATGCTGCCTAGGAGAATGCCTGTGTCCCACCTTACATGCGACCGTCAGCTCTGTGTCTCTCAGAAGGCTGTGTGCACCTGTACAGAGTGCCTCTAATAGCCTGCAGCTGGCCTGAGTGGGAGTCTAAGCACCTGTGCTGACGTCCCGCCCCCTCCTCTACCGCCCCCCCCCCCCCCCCCTCGAGTTTTGAAAAAAACGAGCGCTTCCCGCGCTACCGACTCTCCTGTCATGCTTCCGGAGAAAGGCTGGGGATGGGGGGGGGGGGAGGGAGGGAGGCTGGTAACAAGATCTGCCTGAACGGCTATCTTGAGAGATGGTGGCCATTAGGCCGCAGAGCCCGGGTGGTATAACCACTTTCTAGACCCCTGTGGCCCCTCTCTAGCCTGGGGGGAACATTCAAACATGAGAAATCCCCCTTTCCACCTTACCCGTTTGCAGCCTGCTTGATACGCTGGGACATAAACAGCGATTACAACACCTGAGACAGAGTCAGCATGTGTAGGTTTGTGCTCTTGGCAGCCCCCGGTGGTCACAATAGGCATAGCATGCATTTACCTTAAAGGAGAAAAGCCACTAGAACTAAAAAATTCTGTGGAATCTCCTCTTACCTTATCCAGCCGCAGGGTGCTGTTTACACAGACCCAATCTTCACCTCTCACGGTGGGCTCCGTTTGAAAAAACCGTCAGAGACTGGGGCCCCCATCAGTAGGGGGATCCAACAGTTCTGGGACCGTAAAGCACCTCGCCAGAAATTAGGAAGTTTAAAGCCATTTTCTGATCTGCGGGGTCCAGCTCTCTAAAAAGAGAAGCATTACGGGTAAAACCTCGTTTCTTCGGACACGAGGCCCGGGTACCATTCAATTCGGCCATGAAAAGACACTTTGAATGGATCCGGTTCGCCTGGCTTGCCCCAGTATAGGATATCAGGATATTCCCTTTGGAGCTCATCACAGGACATCTTTACACGTCCATCACCTAAGACACTGGCGTAAAAACTGAGGTATCCCTGCAAGGGGGAGGGATTATATAGGGGGTTGAACTTCCTGATAGGGTGTGCCAGTGTCCAATCACCAGTGATACCTATATAACCCATCAGTAATTACTGTGGCTCTGTGTCCCGTGATGTTCGAGAAAGAAATAAGTATTTGACCCCTTCACAAAACATGACTGGTGGCAATCACAGAGGTCAGACGTTTCTTGTAGTTGGCCACCAGGATGGCACACATCTCAGGAGGGATTTTGTCCCACTGCTCTTTGCAGATCCTCTCCAAGTCATTAAGGTTTTGGGGCTGACGTTTTGTAATTCGAACCTTCAGCTCCCTCCACATATTTATTATGGAATTAAGGTCTGGAGACTGGCTAGGCCACCTCAGGTTTTTCTTAAACCACTCCTTTCTTGCCTTGGCTGTGTGTTTTGGGTCATTGTCATGCTGGAATACCCATTCATGACCCATTTTCAATGCCCTGGCTGAAGGAAAGAGGTTCTCACCCAACTTTTGACGGTACATGGGCCCATCCATCGTCCCTTTGATGCGGTAAAGTTTTCCTGTCCTCTTAGCAGAAAAACACCCCCAAAGCATAATGTTTCCACCTTCATGTTTGACGGTGGGGATGGTGTTCTTGGACTCATAGGCAGCATTCCTCCTCCAAACACGGTGAGTTGAGTGGATGCCAAAGAGCTTGATTTTGGTCTAATCTGACCACAACACTTTCACCCAGTTCTCCTCTGAACAATTCAGATGTTCATTAGAAAACTTCAGACGGGCCTGTACATGTGCTTTCTTGAGCAGGGGGACCTTGCGGGCGCTGCAGGATTTCAGTCCTTCATGGCGTATGTGTTACCAATTGTTTTATTGGTGACTATGATCCCAGCTGCCTTGAGATCATTGACAAGATTCTCCCATGTAGTTCTGGGCTGATTCCTCACCGTTCTCATGATCATTGAAACTCCACGAGGTGAGATCTTGCATGGAGCCCCAGACCGAGGGAGATTGACAGTTATTTTGTGTTTCTTCCATTTGCGAATAATCGCACCAACTGTTGTCACCCTTTCACCAAGCTGCTTGACGATGGACTTGTAGCCGATTCCAGCCTTGTGTAGGTTTACAATCTTGTCCCTGAAATCCTTGGACAGCTCTTTGGTCTTGGCCATGGTGGAGAGATTGGAATCTGATTGCTTGCTTCTGTGGACAGGTGCCCTTTATACGGCTAACAAGCAGAAATTAGGAGCACTCCCTTTAAGAGAGTTCTCCTAATCTCAGCTTGTTACCTGTATAGAAGACAACCGGGAGCCAGAAATCTTGCTGATTGATAGGGGATCAAATACTTATTTCACTCTTTAAAATGTAAATCAATTTATAACTTTTTTAAATGCATTTTTCTGGATATTTTTGTTGTTATTCTGTCTCTCACTGTTAAAATAAACCTACCATTAAAATTATAGACTGATCATTTTTTGTCAGTGGGCAAACGTACAAAATCAGCAGGGGATCAAATACTTTTTTCCCTCACTGTAAGTTTATATGTTTTTTGTGTGTATTTGAGCATTTACAAATGCAATGTATCTATCTACATGTCGATATACAGTATGTGAGACAGTATAAATGTAAGAACACTGACCACATTGGGCACGGCAATACTGAATAAGAGTATTACATATAATCTGCCTGCATAAATATATACACACACACACAATATGGGAAATCACTGCACATGCTCCATGATCAACATGAAAACAGAGAATATAGATAGGCACAGTGTGTGGGCAGTGACTGGGACTACGTTTACACAGGGACTGAAAGAAAGGAAAGGTAACACTGGAATGTGGGCACAATAACCCCTTTTATAAAAAGGGGGAGACCTAAGTATGTGGACACAGTTAAGCAAGCCATACATTATACAATTTTCTTCCTATTAACCACAGTTTGAAGGAAAGAAAATTGCTTAATCCCCCCTTAAACACAGTGTTGATGGGGGTTTCCCTCCCGCTGTACTACTGTATTCCGGCAGAGGAAGGTTTTCCAGCTGTCAGAATACAATGCTCACTGTTGGCAAATACAGCCTTCAGCAATCATCGCAAGATAAAAAAAATCAACAGGCTGGTTGTACTGAAGTTAATCAATAGATTGACTTCAGTACAAGCAGCCTGCCCATGGATGCATCAAAATTTGGACAGATCCTGTTGAACTGGCCAAATTTCGATCAGTCTATGGCCGGCCTTACTCTGGAGGTGCATTTGCCTGCCTAAATTAGTGGACAGCACTGAGCTGGATGATGTCTGTCAAATAAGAGAACCCCTTTAAAAGGACCACAAAGTAAAAAATGTTCTGCATTCTTCTAAGAATCTTACTTTCTGTGTGATATCTGCCCTCTTCTGATTCAGGCACATCTCCTTCGATCTCATATGTTGAAGGGTTTCTTTTGCTAACATGGATTTAATCCTCTCCAGTCTGGGTAGTGCTGAGGCCCAGGTGGCTTGTCCAAATCTCTTCCCATCTTGCTCCATTTGTTTCTGCATGGCTGCAATAACAGCAAAATACTAAGAATCAATTTACTTGCAGAGCACAAAATCCCCCCCCCCCCCCAAAAAAAAATTAAAAAAAATGATAAAAAGCAGAAATTACCCATTTCATTTTTAAATTAGTTAACTGCTTGTGAGACTGCACACAAAATACATGATGAGATCTCTGCGTTGAAGTCAATGGCGCTAGAGCTGTGAAAAATGTCAAGAACAGTGACTATGGTACCCATTCAGATACCGATGTCCTCATGCCATGTGTTAATGAGTGTTTTTCACATTATTTTGTGCATTGCATTAAGGCAGCCCATTCAAATGAATGGGCAGGCAATGCACCAAAATGTCCAAATGAAAGTATATGCACCATTTTTGGCAATGCAGTGCGCCACAATGATGGTAGTGCCTTACCGTGCGCTGCAGCAATGTTGCCTTTTTGGGATGGGGGCATTCAGAATGGATGCCACTGAAATGTGTTAACGCATGTAATGTGTGTTTCTTAGATGCGCTTGGGACTGTGACACACTGCACTGCAAAGGTGTGCATGAGCACAGATGGGATTCTAAAAACAATGGCACACTGTAGAAAGTACAACTCCACAACATCTCCCCACCTCCGACAAACTTGCATCATATATAAACCTAAGCTTACCCAGGTTATTCAATGAAGTTGCTGGTGATCATGGTACCTGCGTGATTTTCAGCTGAAGAGGTAACATTGTAGACAGCTACAGCAGATACAAATCACCAGAGTGAGAGATATATAGCTGCTACAAAGCTGCTAGTGTGAACAAGCCCAAAGGCTCCATTCACACCCCGGCGACAGGCCCGAAGGCTCCATTCACACCCCGGCGACAGGACCGAAGGCTCCATTCACAACCTGGTGACAAGACCGAAGGCTCCATTCACACCCCGGCGACAGGACCGAAGGCTCCATTCACACCCCGGCGACAAGACCGAAGGCTCCATTCACACCCTGGCGACAAGACCGAAGGCTCCATTCACACCCCGGCGACAGGCCCGAAGGCTCCATTCACACCCCGGCGACAGGACCGAAGGCTCCATTCACAACCTGGTGACAAGACCGAAGGCTCCATTCACACCCCGGCGACAGGACCGAAGGCTCCATTCACACCCCGGCGACAAGACCGAAGGCTCCATTCACACCCTGGCGACAAGACCGAAGGCTCCATTCACACCCCGGCGACAGGCCCGAAGGCTCCATTCACACCACGGCGACAGGCCCGAAGGCTCCATTCACACCCCGGCGACAGGCCCGAAGGCTCCATTCACACCCCGGCGACAGGCCCGAAGGCTCCATTCACACCCCGGCGACAAGACCGAAGGCTCCATTCACACCCCGGCGACAGGCCCGAAGGCTCCATTCACACCCTGGCGACAGGCCCGAAGGCTCCATTCACACCCCGGCGACAGGACCGAAGGCTCCATTCACA
The DNA here is from genome assembly GCF_042186555.1 of Aquarana catesbeiana. Classification (NCBI taxonomy): domain Eukaryota; kingdom Metazoa; phylum Chordata; class Amphibia; order Anura; family Ranidae; genus Aquarana; species Aquarana catesbeiana. Next base: position 61,648,808 of record NC_133326.1, on the reverse strand, counting down.
CCCCGGCGACAGGACCGAAGGCTCCATTCACACCCCGGCGACAAGACCGAAGGCTCCATTCACACCCCGGCGACAGGCCCGAAGGCTCCATTCACACCCCGGCGACAGGCCCGAAGGCCCCATTAACACCCCGCGACAGGCCGGAAGGCTCCATTCACACCCCGGCGACAGGCCCGAAGGCTCCATTCACACCCCAGCGACAGGCCCGAAGGCTCCATTCACACCCCGGCGACAAGACCGAAGGCTCCATTCACACCCCGGCGACAGGCCCGAAGGCTCCATTCACACCCTGGCGACAGGCCCGAAGGCCCCATTAACACCCCGCGACAGGCTGGAAGGCTCCATTCACACCCCGGCGACAGGACCGAAGGCTCCATTCACACCCCGGCGACAGGCCCGAAGGCTCCATTCACACCCCGGCGACAAGACCGAAGGCTCCATTCACACCCCGGCGACAGGACCGAAGGCTCCATTCACACCCCGGCGACAGGACCGAAGGCTCCATTCACACCCCGGCGACAGGCCCGAAGGCCCCATTCACACCTGGCACCCAAACACCATTCAGCCTCTTATTTTGCCACAACTGTCACACAGCAAAACATGCATGTAAAATTGTGCCTGGCTACTTTTGAGCGACAAATGCCCATAGGGCAGCCTATTATGCGCAGTGTTAATTTCGTTGACAACTAAAACAATTCAGATGACTAAAATAAGACTAAAACTAAAATGGCATTTTAGTCAAAAGACTAGGACTAAAACTAAATTAAAATTTGATGTTACAATTAATACTGCACTACCACATAGGAATAAGTAAGGGGCATCTAATAACCTACTAAAAGAAAGAAAATTAAGAAAAATGTTGGTAATATATTCAGGTGTATATATATATATATATATATATATATATATATATATATATATATATATATATATATATATATATATATATATATATATATATATATATATATATATAGTTGTGAATCCATGAAGGAATACATTTTATATTTACTGGCAGAAATATGAGAGTTTCTTAGGCCTCAAAAGAAAGCAGATGAACCATGACTATTGCAGTTATTGAACTGTTGCCCTTTTGGAGACCTTTAGAACAAAATAGACGTGCTCATGTTTTTCCAAGTTTTTCTACTACATCAAATATTAAAGACTTTTACAAGCATGTATTGTGAGGAAAACCTTGATGGAACAATGGCTGCTCTCGTCACAAAACAAGGAGATATTTACATGGTATTAGTGAATAAACGAAAACTACCCTTACAGCCATAGGAAACAAGGTTATACAGACTATTCTCACATAGAGATATGTGAGATATATTATAATTTTGGCATCTGCGGACCCAACAACTTTGGTATGAAGAAAATATATATGAAGGTGTGATTTTATAAGTAGAAGTGTTTTAAGAAACTAATTAGTATTAGGAAAAACATATAATTATGATTATAACTATATAAGACTGTAGCCTATGCTTAGATAAACGAATATTCATTGGAGATACCAGAATTATACAGGTATCCATATAGATAATCATTTTTTATGTAGTATTGATTAATATATATAACAATGTGTGTATTTCATAGATAGACCAGTTTTTATAGATATACATTTATAGAGATACATATATATAACCAAGTTATGTAATGGTGACTAATCAAACTTATACTGAGTGTATTTTACATTAGACTGATTACCAGAATATTTAAAAGGTATATACTCTTCTCAACATTATACACATTATAAAAATAGAATGTATTAACTTAAAAGGATAAACTCAAAACACATGTGAGACACCTGGTGGTTGAAGGTGATATTATTTGAACTCACTAAATTCCCGGGAAAGGTAAATAATTAAGTCTCTTTAACCTGTAGAAAATAAGCCACATCCTTTTGGGCAGAGCCATTATAATTTTTATGGTCTCATTATCTGAAATGGTATTTAGAGGCAAGTAAGTTGCCAGGAAAGGAGGAGAGAAGGAGGGAGAAAAAGATGGAGAGGAAGTGAGCTCAGAAGGAAGCTCAGGGATCCATCCTGAGGGGGGACACTGGGAGACACACACACTCCCAGACTGACACTCATGCACCATGCATGAATACATATCTTTACATTCATGAAGATTCCTCAACACCTTATACTTAGAACTCGGAGGTCACAAGACGTAAATCCTCTTTCAGAGTATCCATTTTGAAACTACGGCAGCCATCTTAACTCTGGTAGCCAGCCAATAGGAACAGTAGCCATACTGGAATGGGTAATTATGTCATGATTTTATCTTGTATGTTCTCTCAAATATTGATATGTTCTCTCAAATATTGATGTACTGAATATTATACAATTGATAATTATTCTCTCGAAACAATAACCGCCTTGTAGATTTTTCTCTAAAGATTCAAATTTTTCATTATATTTTTCTTTTTGCATAGTTGCCACATTTATTGACAAAACAAACGTCTAATTTATTTCACATTTTTAACCACTTACTTACCTGCAGTATAGTAACGTTTGTACCTGTGAAATACAGACGTTCTGTTTAATTGTCAAGTTCACAGGGTTATTGATTCTACCAAGAAGTTGTCATGGTGGTATTATGTCAAAGGGACGGTACGCCCATTTTTGCAAGTGTTTTTATTGATTTTCAAGACGTTCATGTAACGCAATCGGTATCTTAATTTCATGTGATTATTTGTGTTTGTCAACCAATAAATGACTATTTCATATGCTCACACGTCTCCGTGAATAAGTTTCACATGCACAGACTGTGTCATATAGATTGATTTTGTATCTTAAAAATATCCTCGTTAAAAAATACTCAATAATAATTATTGTGCGGGAAACCTGTCCTTAAAAAGGCACAACTTATTTATATATATATATATATATAATGTTTGGCAATTTTAGAGAAATGCTTAAATAATGCATCACAATTTAACTAAACCCATTAGATTTTACTCAACTAAAATACGACTAAAACTAAAATACTAAAACATTTTAGTCAAAAGACTAGGACTCAAACTAAATCGAAATTTGACGTAAAAATCAACAATGATTATGTGCAACACGTGGAATCACATTAGAATGACCCAAAGTCGTGCACGGGAACATGAGTTCATGCTACACGCAATGTGATCGCGGCCTAAAGGTGAAGTCTGGTTCCACCCCATTCTGCCTCCCAAGCCCCCTTGATGTGGTATGCAGCTTCAGGGACTGATGGGGAAGCGGGAGGAAAAAAAAAAAAAAAAAGATTGCAATTTGCTTATAGCTTCAGATGTCTTTATCAGGAGCCACTGATCTTTTGACATACAACGAAGGCAACAGCTGCTTAACCGCTTCCCTACCGACCACAGCATATATACGTGAGGGTAGGGAATCTGTTATCCGGGATCATGGGTGAGGTTACAACCATGATCCCAGCAACAATTTTTAGGGCTGGCGGAAGGGGGTCCCGCCCACCTCCGCCTTTACCGTCTCTCCCAAGTGATCTGGAAGCCCAGTAACGATGTGGCCGGCAGCACTCAGCTCCTGCCTCTCAGCGAGATTAACTGAAGCTGTTCCTCCCACTGTGTGACGTCAGAATCTGGAAGCAACACCAGTGAAGCAGCCGATCAGACCGGCTGCATTGGAGCCCAATGACAGGTACTCTCCATAAAGAGTACCTGTCATAGCTATCAAAAAGGGATGTTTCCATTCCTTTTGACAGCAATAAAAGTGATCAAATTTTTATTCTTTTATAGAAACACAGTAAAAATAATAAAAAAATGAAACAATTTTTTAAAGCTCCCCCGTCGCCCGTGCTTACACACAGTGGGAGAGGAGCAAGTGTGTGTAGCGGCAGCGGTGGGAGAGGAGCAAGTGTGTGTAGCGGCAGCGGTGGGAGAGGAGCAAGTGTGTGTAGCGGCAGCGGTGGGAGAGGAGCAAGTGTGTGTAGCGGCAGCGGTGGGAGAGGAGCAAGTGTGTGTAGCGGCAGCGGTGGGAGAGGAGCAAGTGTGTGTAGCGGCAGCGGTGGGAGAGGAGCAAGTGTGTGTAGCGGCAGCGGTGGGAGAGGAGCAAGTGTGTGTAGCGGCAGCGGTGGGAGAGGAGCAAGTGTGTGTAGCGGCAGCGGTGGGAGAGGAGCAAGTGTGTGTAGCGGCAGCGGTGGGAGAGGAGCAAGTGTGTGTAGCGGCAGCGGTGGGAGAGGAGCAAGTGTGTGTAGCGGCAGCGGTGGGAGAGGAGCAAGTGTGTGTAGCGGCAGCGGTGGGAGAGGAGCAAGTGTGTGTAGCGGCAGCGGTGGGAGAGGAGCAAGTGTGTGTAGCGGCAGCGGTGGGAGAGGAGCAAGTGTGTGTAGCGGCAGCGGTGGGAGAGGAGCAAGTGTGTGTAGCGGCAGCGGTGGGAGAGGAGCAAGTGTGTGTAGCGGCAGCGGTGGGAGAGGAGCAAGTGTGTGTAGCGGCAGCGGTGGGAGAGGAGCAAGTGTGTGTAGCGGCAGCGGTGGGAGAGGAGCAAGTGTGTGTAGCGGCAGCGGTGGGAGAGGAGCAAGTGTGTGTAGCGGCAGCGGTGGGAGAGGAGCAAGTGTGTGTAGCGGCAGCGGTGGGAGAGGAGCAAGTGTGTGTAGCGGCAGCGGTGGGAGAGGAGCAAGTGTGTGTAGCGGCAGCGGTGGGAGAGGAGCAAGTGTGTGTAGCGGCAGCGGTGGGAGAGGAGCAAGTGTGTGTAGCGGCAGCGGTGGGAGAGGAGCAAGTGTGTGTAGCGGCAGTGGTGGGAGAGGAGCAAGTGTGTGTAGCGGCAGTGGTGGGAGAGGAGCAAGTGTGTGTAGCGGCAGTGGTGGGAGAGGAGCAAGTGTGTGTAGCGGCAGTGGTGGGAGAGGAGCAAGTGTGTGTAGCGGCAGTGGTGGGAGAGGAGCAAGTGTGTGTGGCGGCAGTGGTGGGAGAGGAGCAAGTGTGTGTGGCGGCAGTGGTGGGAGAGGAGCAAGTGTGTGTAGCGGCAGTGGTGGGAGAGGAGCAAGTGTGTGTAGCGGCAGTGGTGGGAGAGGAGCAGTGTATGTAGCGGCAGCAGCGGCTGGTGCGGGAGAGGAGCAGTGTATGTAGCGGCAGCAGCGGCTGGTGCGGGAGAGGAGCAGTGTATGTAGCGGCAGTGGTAGGAGAGGAGCAGTGTATGTAGCGGCAGTGGTGGGAGAGGAGCAGTGTGTGTAGCGGCAGTGGTGGGAGAGGAGCAGTGTATGTAGCGGCAGTGGTGGGAGAGGAGCAGTGTATGTAGCGGCAGTGGTGGGAGAGGAGCAGTGTATGTAGCGGCAGTGGTGGGAGAGGAGCAGTGTATGTAGCGGCGGTGGTGGGAGAGAAGCAGTGTAAGTAGTGGCGGTGGTGGGAGAGAAGCAGTGTAAGTAGCGGCAGCAGCGGCTGGTGCGGGAGAGGAGCAGTGTATTGTATGCATCGGCGGCAGCAGCGGCTGGTGCGAGAGAGGAGCAGTGTATGTAGTGGCAGCAGCGGCTGGTACGGGAGAGCAGTGTATGTAGCGGCAGTGATGGGAGAGGAGCAGTGTATGTAGCGGCAGCGGTGGCTGGTGCGGGAGAGAAGTTCACTGTATGTAGTGGCGCATGGTGCTGAGGGTGGCAGAGAAGTTTGTGTGTCTAACTGCTCCACGAAGACACCTGCCCATACTACAAGTGGCCGCCATCACACATTGCTCAGTACTGCATAAAAAACACTTTCACTTATAAATACAGCATATTTTCAAATATTAAGCCCTAATTCTAATTAACAATATACTTTACTGCTACAGTTTTGTTTTTTTACATTTTGACTGAAGTTTCTCTTTAAAGTGGTTGTAAACCCTACAGGTAAGCCTACATTAAGGCTTACCTGTAGGTGCAAGAAATATCTCCCAAACCTAAATGGTTTAAGAGATATTTGCAGAAATAGCGGCACCGATGTCTACATCGGGCACAGGCGCACTGAGCGTGCCATTTCTAACGGCGATCATACCATTAGTGGCGGCACTAGCGCGCATGCACGGGAGGGACATCATCGCAGCTCCGGCCAGTCACAGCACCGGAGCCGCGATACCTGGAAGTCACTCTGGGACAGATGGAGGCGTTGGAGGAGGCAAACGAGGGCCAATGCGGGGGCTTCGATCTCAGGTAAGTAATTCATGCCTTTGTCTTGCAGGGTGTATTTTTTTTTTTCAGAGGCTTTACTTCCTCTTTAAGGCATTTAAAATGACTTTCATTGCTGACCTTCTGATAATGCTAGTTGTTTGTCTCTCTGGCTTCAGTTGATTGAAGACATGGGCATGCAACTCAAAATTTCCAAATTCAAAAATTATAATCTGCATTCTTTTTGTTGGTTAGGCTCGGTTCACATAGGGGCGACTTGTCAGGCGACCTAGTCGCCTGACAAGTCGCCTCCCGTTCTGTGCTACGGAACCGTTCTAATAGGAGCGACGCAAGTCGCTCCGACTTAGAAAAAGGTTCCTGTACTACTTTGGGGGCGACTTGGGGCGACTTGCATAGACTTCTATACAGAAGTCGTTTTGCAAGTCGCCTCAGAAGTCGTTTGCAGGTCGCCTCGCTGAGGCGACCTGCAAGTCGTGCCGCCCCTGTGTGAACCGGCACTAAGTGACTTGGGAAGTATTAGAGCAGTGAATGGACATAACAGCCAGGGAACTAGCATTTTCAGAATAGGACATCAGCAATGACAGCTGCCATGCTTTCTTACTGCAGATTTCCTTAAAGTGGTTTTAAAGCTTCTATGCTAAAGGACTCCCCCAGCCCCTGCTTCAGACATGCCTCTTGTGATGAACACAACATTGAGGAAACATGGCAGTGCCCATATTCTGTCATCTACATCTCTTTAAACACTGTAAAAGCCTAAAGGGGTGAGGAGCGCCTGTTTCTATAAATGAGAGATACAAGTTTTCTTTTCTGAGTGTTTTACATTATATTGCAGATGGAGTCCTCTCATACTAGTATGTAGACTTCTCCTGGGCACAGTTAAAGCGCATCTATAGTCAAAATGTAAACTCATATTAATTTCCACATTGTATTCCAATTATTTCTAGCCTGCTATTATTCTGCAGCAGTGATCTCCAAACTGCGGCCCTTTGTTTGCCTTTATCCGGTCCTTGGGGCACTGTTCCACCCACTGATGCAAGATATTCTTCCTCCCACTGTCACCAATGGGGTACTATTCTTCCTACTGACGCCAATCATGGAGTACTATTCCTCCTACTGTCACCGATGATGGGGTACTATTCCTCCCACTGTCACCGATGATGGAGTACTATTCCTCCCACTGTCACCGATGATGGAGTACTATTCCTCCTACTGTCACAGATGATGGGGTACTATTCCTCCCACTGACACCAATGATGGGGTACTATTCCTCCCACTGTCACCGATGATGGAGTACTATTCCTCCCACTGTCACCGATGATGGAGTACTATTCCTCCCACTGACACCAATGATGGAGTACTATTCCTCCCACTGACACCAATGATGGAGTACTATTCCTCCCACTGACACCAATGATGGAGTACTATTCCTCCCACTGACACCAATGATGGAGTACTATTCCTCCCACTGACACCAATGATGGGGTACTATTCCTCACACTGACACCAATGATGGAGTACTATTCCTCCCACTGTCACCAATGATAGTGTACTATTCCTCCCACTGACACCAACATCTGCCCCCTAAATTTTGAAGGACAGTAAACTGGCACTTTGTTTATAAAGTTTGGAGACCCCTGTTCTGGAGGATCTTGAAGTTTGTTAAAGTACTTTGTGAAGAAGAGCACACATTTACTTCGTTGAATTCTGTGACACATTCACTATGACCTGCTTAGGCACTGCTGTGTCACACTTTTCACAGAGCCCGCCTTCTGAACTGCAGAGGTGGGGGGGAGGAGGAGGAGTTTCAGGAGGTGGAGTCAGCACAGGAATCACTGTTTAAAGGCAGTATTGTACCATGGGATATGTAGTCTTCAGATACTGAAAGTAAACAGCGGAGGGGAAGCTGCAAAGCATGGTGGGAATCCAGGAAGTTGTGGAAAGACACAGCAGACAGGCAGAACTCACAACATGAAATTAGATTTTTCGAGTAAGCTTATATTGGATTGTTAATACCATATTTATCGGCGTATGACGCGCAAACAGCAATTTTGTTGTTGCAAACAGCATGCAACACTGGGCAAGGCTGCAATGGGCAAGGCTGCATATGACAATGGGCACAGCTGCAAATGGACACTGTTCATTCTGCAATGATAGACAAGGCTGCAGATGAACACTGATGAGGCTGCATTGATGGGCATTTAAATGTAGGTTTTTTTACTTAAACTTCCCTCCTAAAAGTTTTTTTCCTTAAAATGCCCTCCTAAACTTGGGGTGTGTGTTATACGCCGGCGCGTATTATACGCCGATAAATACGGTAATAACTATTGTTTGTATTGTTATTACAATGCTGATGTTATAAAATTAAAGTGTATGCTGTGACCATAGACCTGCTTTAATAATCATATACCATCATACCAGCCAGGGCTTTGGAGGTCTCCTTGAAATAATTCACTGTCACACTCTGGATGGATCGCACGGCCTCTTCTGCTCTCGCACTCCACTGCTCAGCCTCCTTCTTCAATGCCTCAATACGTTTTGGGCCTAAATCATCCATTTCAATTGATTTCTGTTTACAGAAAAATAAATTATTAGTTGAAGGAGCAATTAAAATGTGTTTAACCACCTAAAGACCTACTACTGATATACTGCAGCAGGGTGGCTCTATTGTGCGAAATGATGTACCAGAATGTAATTTCCTGCAATAGACAGCGGGGGCATGTGCACGCGCTGATTGGCCAGAGGGGGAGCCAATCAGCAGGTCCGGTGGACACAAAGTCCGCCGGTAACCGGCAATCGCTCCCCAGAGAGGCAGAACCGCGATCTGCCTGTGTAAACAAGGCAGATCGCCATTCTGACAGGGGAGAACACAATGATCTTGTGTTCCTACTAAGCAGGTATATGGATCTCTACTGAACCGGACAAGATCGGATTCATCTATGGCCGGCTTTAGCCCACCATTAGATGTTCTATTATTCACTGTTGAACAATTGAACAGAATCTCTATGGTAAGCATCTGAATTAGATAAGAAAGCTAAGCAAAATGTATCCTTCCAAACTCAGGAAATACAATTTACATTTTCCAATTTATGGAAAATATGCTTTCTAATATTTACTTTAGAGGGAGACTGAGTATTACTAAACCCAGGACCCTGCATTCACTATATCTGGTCTCCCACAGTACACAGAACATGGAAATGCAGTCATTTTAGTAAATATAAACTGCTAAATACCTTTTCTCATCAGCAGTATATATCAGTCTTGTGACTTCTATGAGTATCTGGTTAAAGCTTGTAGGAGGAGTTTTCATTCTGCTCTGACTGTCCTATGAGGCTGCATGACTCCTGACCCTTTGTCTGGACAGAGCTGGTTGGTCCTGTGCTGATCACATGCACCCTCCCAAGGAAAAAAAAAAATTCTCTAGCAATACACACCGAACTGAGCATGTGCAGAGTGCCCCCAGGGCTCTGTTCTATCAGATATATTGGGGACAAGGGAAGGATCAGAGGGGACAGGATCGAACACGCCTTTTTATACAATGTGAAGGATTAAGCCCTTTGGTTCCACAGTGAGTATAACGAGCATACTTTACTGGGGCTGCAACTAATGATTATTTTCATAATCCATTAGTTGGCCGATTGTTTCGATTAATCGGATAAAATCATAAAAGAAAAGTAATATGCCATTTTTTTAATATTTCTAATATGCACTGCAGTGTTACGATAGAATGAATAACCATTATTTTCAGACAGGACTGTAATATAATATTATAATGCATGGCAGAGTCCCTTGTCATATACAGGTATCCTGTTGTGTCTATGTCTATTCCTCCCTGGAACACCTATGATTGGGCACTATTCCACCCACCCCCCAGAACACCAATGATGGGGCACTATTCCACCCACCCCCCAGAACACCAATGATGGGGCACTATTCCACCCACCCCCTAGAACACCAATGATGGGGCACCCCCACCAAAATACTTAAAATCATGGGGCACTTGTCAAAGAAATTAATGTATTATACTACTACTGATGACGAGTATTCTGTATAGCCAGAGCCACAAGCTACCTTATTATGGCCCTAATGTAGATTAAGAGCTTCTCTACATTGTCAATGTAATTGCATCATTAATTTAAATATCTATGATAGGTTTCTCTACATTTGGCTAAATCAGAAAATCTTTATCATCCATGAACGTCAAGTCTTTTTATTGGTATTCCTGGCTGCAGCCACCAGACTGCTCTGCACTTCAGCTACTGCATTAAGCAGAATTCCACAGAAAACTACTAAACAGACTGCAGGTGACCTTTTTCGCCATCCAGCTCTGTCATCAGCACAGATTAGAAATAATGGTTCTCTATCAGCTCTCCTAATGAATTATAATGGTACTGGGCATGTTTGCCCGTTATCTCTCCTTCTTTATACTATTACCATGGAACATTTAGTAGAAGCCAGTCATATTAATCCCTCCATTCAGGGTATTAGAGTAGGAAGCAAAGAATATAAATTAGCTCTATATGCAGATGTTCTTCTCTATATTACCTGCCCCAGGGTTATTATTACATCGCTTCTCTTCAGTGTGCGTGCAGCTCGGCTCTCGTGGCCTCTCTCTGTGTATTCCCTCGAACCAGCAGTGGGTGGGGCTGAGAATAGCAGGGGGGAGCTGACGTCAGCGAGGAGGAGAGGTGCGGACGTGTCTGGTCACATACGGCGGCGGCGCGGCCGCCTTGTATACAGGATACACAGGATTCTAACGGACTTGCAGGGGGGAAGGTGCGGACCAACTAATCGATAATGAAAATTGTTGAAAAAGATTTATTATCGATAATATCGATTAATCGTTTCAGTCCTACTGCATATACAGACTGCAGGAGTTTCCAGCAATCATGTGGTTTTTCACACACCACATTGGGCTATACCTTAGATGAGCCATATTTGTTTATGATTCTATACAGTTGCAGCTCCCTATAAATATGTTTTTCTTTTTTTTTTTTTAATAGCTCTTCATGGGTATTTTTGCTTTTGCTATCTTAGATTGGTCATTATCACTATGTGGGAGAGGCCACGTTAATAAACCAGTGTATACAAGCTCGGTTTTAAGAAATCGCTCAATGAAGTAATTGTGATATAGTGCATAAGGCCCCTTTCACACAGGCTTTCCGATCAGGTCCGCCTGTCAGTTTTTCAGACGGGCTTGATCAGACGATCGATTCACCTCTATGGACCGGCGGATGTCAGCGGTGACATGTCCGCTGACCCCCCCTGCTATCTGATCCAATCCTATCCGCCAAAACCAGACGGATGGTGACCCTATTTTCCATCTGTCTGAAGGATCGGATAAAAATGGACAGGCGGTCCGTTTTCATCGATCTGCCCATAGAAGACAGTGGGACTCTGACAGGTCCGTCTCTGCACAGTGAGCGGAGATGGACCTGTTATCCGCCTGCTCAGCAGATCGATCCACTGCTGAGCAAAGCGTGAGTCTGCCGGGTGGACCACCCACGTAAAAAGGACCCTTAGTTAAAATAGATTTTATTCCCTCTATACATACACTCTTCTTTAGGCCCTGTAGGCGTTTTCTTATGTGACTATTTACACCCCTAGATGGAGAATCTACGCCTGTTATTGTAGGCCCCCACATTTGCTGGGACATGGCGGGATAGACATGCCCCTCTTGGTGCTCCCTTTATTGTCACTTTCTTGGGTGTTGGGTAAGAACTGACACAGCCCTCCATTTGGATCTGAATGTCCAAACATACAATTGCTTTGCTAATATTGTTGTTATAATGGTTACTCTTTTTATAGAGAAGGTTGCTCTCTAAAATACTCCTGAGGAAACAGATACAACTGCAAAACATGTTGAGAAGATATGGATATAGTCTCTGTGATAGACCATGAGCATCAGTCCATTGGAATCATTGGATAATCCATACAAATGAGAGCAGTTTATAAAACTGTAATAAAATCTTTTTTAGATTATTTATGTTTGGTCATTCCATAACAGTACCATTAAAGTCCACACAATAGCCTCTTGATATACAGCTAATAGTTCTTAGGACATAGGTACTTGTACTGGAGATTTACTCCCTGGCACTCAATATTTACAAGTTCTGTGCACTGGTTTTGCATAGAGCGGCCCTGATCTTCCTTTCCTTGAGTCTCCCGTTGGTGCTCTTGGCTCCTCCACTTCTTGGTGCACCCCCATAGGAAGCCGCTTCCTATGGGGGCCCTCCTGTAGTACTGATCCTAAACTGCACTGCCTGCTTTCATAGCTCGGCCCCACCCAACACTTGCTGCTCACAGGATTTGCCTTTACAACCAATTTTAGCCTGAATTGCCTTACTCACAAAGTGAGTCTTCAGATACAGGGTCATAGTTGGGGCAGTGCCATGGCTCTGGACCTGGAAACCACTCCATGGTAAACACAGTACTCTCTGGTAAGCATTACAATGCAAAGCCTTATGCCCTTAGGGAACATCTAGGCTAGTCCAGCCCTGCACATTCGGTTGGGTCCGGGAGTGACCTCCAAAGCAAGGCTGAGGATACGCAGTCCTGGGTGGCTGCTATATAGACCGGCTCGGGCAGCGGTGTCAGCGAGCAATCTTGATGAAGTCAGAGACAAAATAATTCCACAAATCAAAAATATTAACTTTGTTCAGAAAACAAATGGAGAAACAGCGTCCAACTTCCTAGGACACTAGCAAAAATCGGTAGCATGTTCAGTAGAGCAGAGGATACACGGGGGCTGGCTTACAATTATTTTCCCAGAGTCCTAACCTCCTGTAAGTGATAGTAGCCCCGCCTACTTCCGCCCACAGGACCAGTGTATAGCTATAATAAGTTAACACCCACACAACAGCCCATTCCCTGTACATCGCTAGGACCGAACTGGGTGGGTTCAGTATGCTGCCATGGATAGGCACCAGGAAAAGAAAATTACACTAAGTAGGATACAATTTTCTGTTTTCCTGGTGCCTCTATGGTAGCATACGTATGATAGATCAATAACTAGCTGTCAGGGTGGGATGCTTCAGCAAATTAGATCATAAGAAAGTAAGTAAGCTACTTGCCTCCTGCCAAAGACAGGTGTAGTGAGGACTACTATGCCCATCAGTAGTGCTGAAAGAATGTGCCATAATAAAACCGGATTGGCTCCCCTTCCTGCCATGTTGGCTGGCATCTCACTATAGGATAGGCAAGCAAATGCCCACAGGCTCTTGATATGACGACAACAGCAAGGCTGTAAACTTCCTGCAGCTCGAAGAGTTTCCCAATAATTCTTATACGAGAAGCTGGCTTCAGATGAAGGTGAGGGCCTGCCTGGTAGAAAACAAATTGAGCACCATCTGCGATACCCTCCCCATCGGCACCAACATTGAAATCCCCAGGACAGTTCCCTGGAGCGCACCCTCTTTTCAAGGGGACATGCCCCTAAAGCCTGCCCCAAAAATTACAGCGCAGACAGAAATAGGACAAAAAAATTGGATGGGCTGTTGTGTGGTCAACTTTTTATAGCTATGCCCTGGTCCTGTGGGCGGAAGTAGGCGGGGCTACCATCATATGTATGCTGCCATGGAGGCACCAGGAAAAATGTTTTGCCTATAGTTCTACTTTATATGATAAATGTCCCCCCCCATTATCATACTAGGGCACTGGTAAAATTGCTATTAATTTTGCCTATAGCTCTACTTTAATTTAATAATGGTAAGAAAGGACGCCCACCCCCTACCCCAGCTACGCTTCTTTTAATAAATAGAATGCCAATGGTTGTATAACGGTAGTGCAATAATTGTAGAGATAAAAACATGCAAAAATTACAAGCGAGGTTGGTTGGTTGGTTGATGTGCCCTGTCTTTTTTTCCACAAAGAAACTTTTCTCCATTTATCTGGGTGACGGAGCATCTGTCATCCCGGCCCCTAATGAAGCAGTCACAAAGCGTATGGATTTTTTTTTTTTTTTTTAAGCAACACGTCTAAAGATAAGAAAAAAAAACTATGCATAGAAAGCCTGGAGATTCGGGACAGGCTGCACTTAGACTGATACAATTGCAAATATAAATCACTTTGACTATAATTGGTTGAAACTACTCTAGAAACAAAGCTTAAAGATTCTCCAACAGAGAAGGCTTAAAAACAGATAAAAGGCGTAATCCCCTACCAGTATTTCCAGCTTGTATAATATCGCAAGTTCCCTCATATCCCTGAAAGGCTGCAGTAAGTATTGGTAAAACTGGGTTGCCATGGTAACCAATTCCATAAAAGCTTCATCTTCCGCCTCGTAAACTTTAAGTAAAGACGTCATTTTATCTGCATTTTTATGCTGATGAAGAATCTAGAAAATTAAAAATAAAGACAAGCATTTATTATTTATTTCCACTGAAATTTTTTATTTTTTTTTTCCACCACACAAAAGTCATATAAACAAACATACTGCAAACAATAAACTTCAAGAGATTGCAAATTTATTTATTTTTTTAAGAAAATAACAAAACATCTCTATACTTACCTGCTCTGCGCAATGGAATTGCATAGAGCAGCCACCAACCTCCTGTTCTCGGGCCCCCCCCACCAGTGCTCCTGGCCCCTCCTCCCTGTCCAGTGCCCCCATGAGAAGCGGCTTCCCATGGGGGCACTCATGTTTACTCGCTCCTCAGCCTTGCTGCTGCGTCAATTGAGGCCCGGTATACACTTGTGCGATGCGAGAACCCTGCGAATCCACTGCGGATTCCCGCATCGCACCGACTCGCATGGCAGTTCACACTGCCACATGCGAACTGCTGGGGAGTGTCAATACATTGTTAATGACACCCCCAGTTCAGCTCGCATATCTCACTGCAAACTGACAGTTCGGACATGAATCGGATTGCATATGTGTGAACACACATGAGATCCGATTCTGGTCCGAACAGAAAAAAGGATCCTGTGTGTGTTTGGACCGAATGCGGTGTGATATCAGCCATACTATCTGTATGGCTGAAATCGTACCGCACAGACATTGCATGTAATGTGAACAGCAGTGCACTGCGAATTACATGCGATGTCTGGCATCGCACAAGTGTGAACCGGGCCTGACACAGACAGTGGTACTCGGCCACGCCCCCCGCTTCCTCGGCTTTGATTGACAGCAGTGCCCCAGCAAAGCCAGTGAGAGTAAGGGGAGAGAAGAGCTGCAGAGGTGCTCAGCGCTGGATCCAATGAGGGCTCAGGTAAGTAAATGGGGGGGGCTGAGGGGGGATGCTGATGCCTAAACATATTTTACCTTAATACAAGGAATGCAATAAAGTAAAAAATGTTTAGGTTTTAGAACCACCAGCTTTAACAATTTCAGCCTAGTTATGGAGACTATTCCATAGTTACATTGGACCGGCTTGGACCAATGCAAGTATCTATGTCCCATACCTGTGGGATCCCCCTAGAAACCTCTGTAGTGGGCACCAATAGTAGTGCTAGTCTGCCAACTTTTGGGTCCTGTGCAGAGCGGCTGCTATGCTACATAGTGAACACAGGGGGTCACTCGCTTGGCTCAGGCACCATTCACAGAATGCCTTGTATTTTTCTGAATAAATGTAAGGCATTCTCTGATTGGAGGAGGTGGGCATAGTTATGTCACCATCCTGTCTCTCCACCTTCTTCAGTTCAGAGAATACCGTTCGAAAATGGAAAGTGTTCTCTGATTGGCTCCCGTGCTGAACAACTGAAGCCCTGTGTTCACAATGCAGCAGGGAAACCACTCAGCATGGGTCCCAGAAGCTAGCGGAAATAACTGTAGTAGTGGTGCCTTACACTGATTTCCAGCTTCCATGGGGATCCCACAGGTAAGGCACATACATATTTGCATTGCTCCAAGCTGGACCAAATGCAAGAAAAAAAACACTCATTTCTCTAAGACCTCATGTATACACAGCCTCGTTCAACCACTGGCCCCGAAAAAAAAACACCTTTTAACCACTTACCGACCGGCTTATATTGATATATAAGTCGGCAGTTTGAAGATGGATATCTCGGTAACAGCAGCAGCTGCTGCCACAACCGAGGTATCCATCTTTAGAGCTGGCGGTTCTGTTTACGATAATGGTGGTCTCTGCAGCGGATTTGCCGCGAGATCACCGTTATCGGTGGCGGGAGAGGTGCCACCCCCTTCCCGCCGCTCTACCGCGCCCTCCGCCACTTACCGGAGCCGTCGGTGGCGGCAGAGGCGATCGGGACCATTCCGTGTCTGTGTGTGGAGAAGAGTGAGGGGAAGATGGCCCCCACCCGTCTCCATACCATAGGAGGGCGGAAGCGACGTCAAAACGTCTTAAAAGGTACATTTTTTTGTTGTCATTTTTTCAAATGACGTTTATTTATTTTTTTGCATTTTAGTCCAAATATGAGATCTGAGGACTTTTTGACCCCAAATCTCATATTTAAGAGGACCTGTCATGCTTTTCTTCTATTACAAGGGATGCAAAAGATGTTTACATTCCTTGTAATAGAAATAAAAGTGACCCATTTAAAAAAAAAAAAAAAAAAAAAACCACAGTGAAAAAATAAATAAAATTAAGTAAAATAAATAAGAAAAAAAAAATTTGACGAGCTCGCGCGCAGAAGCGAATGCATACGTAAGTAGCGCCTGCATATGAAAACGGTGGTCAAACCACACATGTGAGGTATCGCCGCAATCGGTAGAGCGAGAGCAATAATTCTAGCCCTAGACCTCCTCTGTAACGCAAAACATGCAACCTGTATAATTTTTTTAAACGTCGCCTATGGAGATTTTTGAGGGTAAAAGTTTGACGCCATTCCACGAGCAGGCGCAATTTTGAAGCGTGACATGTTGGGTATCAATTTACTCGGCGTAATATTATCTTTCACAATATAAAAAAAAAATTGGACTAACTTTACTGTTGTCTTATTTTTTTATTCAAAAAAAGTGAATTTTTTTTTTTTTCTCCTGTGCAAAATCACGTATATATACCCGATTATACACTTCTGCCTAGGAGACACGCAGGCCGCTTCTGCTGTGATTAATTACAGTAGAAGCTTATGTGCGGGTGCCAGACACTGGATGTCTGCGGGTGCCCGCTAATCGTGTGTAAAACACACAGACCGGGGATCTGCCAATGTAAACAAGGCAGATTTCCATTCTAACAGGGAATAAAATCTCTTCCCCTAGTAAGTGATCAAAGGCACACAGTTAACCCTTTGATCGCCCTAGATGTTTACCCCTTCCTAGCCAGTGTCATTAGTACAGTGACAGTGCATATGTAAAGCACTGGTCCCCAAGAAGTGTCAGTGTGCAATTGTCCACTGCAACATCTCAGTCCCGCCTATCACCACCATTACTAGTATAAAAAAAAAAAAACTGTAAATACCATAAATATATACCATAGTTTGTAGATACTATAGCGTTCTCATGTTCTCATAAACCAATCAATATACGCTTATTGGGATTTAACTAGAAATATGTAGCAGAATACATATTGGCCTGAATTTATGAAGAAATTTAATTTTTACCTTTTTTTTTGGATGCGTTTTATAGCAGAAAGTAAAAATATTTTTTGTTTTTTTTAAAAAAAAAAAACAAAAAAAAAAAACACGCAGAGGTGATCAAATACCACCAAAAAGAAAGCTCTATTTGTGGGGAAAAAAATGACACACATTTTATTTGGGTACAGCGTCGCATGACTGTGTAATTGTCAGTTAAACGCAGTGCCGCATCGCAAAAAAAAATGTCCCGGTCATGAAGGGGGGTAAAACCTTCCAGAGGTCAAGTGGTTAAACTGAACGAGTTCTTGTTGTGAAGGTGAGGATTCACATGTACTTTAACTACTAAAGGATTTGTAGTTTGTTCGGCAACTGAATCAATAGAATAGTGATCATAAATGTGATCAATACGCACTTGCCACCAGGAGGATTGCTCCTCTACTTTTCCTGGTTTTGCTTCACCGATTCCTACATGACCTGCTAAATGGGCAGAGGCATCAATACTGATGACTGGGGCTGGGGCAAGGAATTTATAACATTTTGGAGTCTTCGTAACTATTCAAAAAAATTGCTGTACAAATGTGATTAACATTTACCCAGCTGCAATGAAAAATCACTGTGCTTTGTCTAATATAATTATTCCCTCTGATCGTAAGCTCCATCTAGTGGCCATTATGTGGTATTATCCAATTTGAAGTATTTGTACCAAGCTGGCCTAAACAAACTATTTCCTTCACTAATAGGCTTCACGCACGCTGGATATTTTTATTACATGGTTGTTAGACTCGGTTCACACAGGGGCAACTTGTCAGGCGACTTAGCCACCTGACAAGTCGCGTTCCGTTCTGTACTATGGAACTGTTCTAATAGGAACGACTCAAGTCGCTTCGACTTAGAGAAAGGTTCCTGTACTACTTCGGGACGACTTCAGGGCGACTTGCATTGATTTCTATACAGAAGTCATTTTGCAAGCTGCCACTGAAGTCGTGTGCAGGTCGCCTAAGGCAGTCGCGCTGCAAGTCGTGCTGCCCCTATGTGAACCGGCTCTTAGGGGTGTCTGGTGTTTTTTGTTTTTTTTCTGCCTCTGAACGCTCCTGCATGGTAACCTATGTGTTCATGCACACATAGCTGCTCAGGGGCAGATTTAAAAAAAAAAAAAAAAACACAACTGCCAGCAGAGTTTTGGCAGAAAAAAAATGCTAGATGCGTGTATACGCGACTAAATGCACATTAACGCTAAGCATATTTAGCTCGAGTGTTAATAATTTCAATGGCCAAATTTATCTGGCAAATGAAATGAATTAACACCCAAGCGATTAAGGTGCCTAAACGTGGTTACAAGTTTTTGGGTTTTTTTTCACCAAAACACTGCTGCCAGAAGGAAAGGCATCTAGGCAAAATGGCAAAATGTCCACTGAGGCCATACCTGCGCCCACTGTCATTTCTGTATAAACTACATAGCCTGCGCTACATACAGTATACAGTGCTGTGTTGCAGCAATGTATGGGGACTTCCCATCCTGTTCCCAGAACAAAATCAGGTTGAGCACAGCTCAGCCAATTACAGGCAGCCTTGTATTTTATCAATGAATACAAGGCTCTCTCTGATTGGCTGAGGTGGACAGATGAGGTCATAATCTCCACCTCAGCCAATCAGAGGTGGCCTTATAGTTATTCATAAAATACAAGGCTTCCTGTGAATGGCTGAGCTGCACTCAGCTGGATTAAATTTTGTTCTGGAAATGAGACAGGAAGTCCCATGGAACACAGCACTGTATATCCACTTCCAGGCTGTACCCGGACATCGCTGGACTTTGGGTGGTTATACTGGGATGATGCCTGCAGCTGCATTATCGTTTTTTAGAGCCTGTGGTCGGCTCTTTTATAAAAGCAATCCTAGTGGCCAATTAGCTGCTGGATTGCCTTTACAAGCAGCGGGATCGGCGTTGATTGGCTCTCCACTATGGTAACCCAGAAGCGATGACCTGACATCACTTCCGGTTTACCTGAATGTCAACGGCGTAATTTAAAAAAAGAAATCTAAATAATTTGAAAACACAGATCTTGATGTGATTAGATGCTTTTAAGGGCGGAGGAGGGATCCGGGTTCATTAACTCCAGATCTGTCCATAAAGAGTACCTGTCACATGTCTATTGCTGTCACAAGGATGTTTATATTCCTTGGGACAGCAATAAAAGTGATAAAAAAAATAAAAATAAAGCAACGGCGTAATAATAAATTAAAACGAGGGTTGTTGACCGGCTTATTACCTGCAAATTGTGCCACATCCTATGATTAAGAATTCAAACAAAGGAAATTCCCCTAGTGGACTTTAGAGGCACATATGGAAAAACGTAAAGAAAAAAGTATAGTATGTAGACAATAATTTATTCATTGCAAAAGCATCATAAAAACATCAATAACATTATAACAAATAATGAAAGGAATGCGATCCATGCATTTCTACATGTATGAAATATTGATACCAATGTACTTGCACCCAAGTACATTGGTATCAATATTTCATACATGTACAAATGCATGAATCGCATTCCTTTCATTATTTGTTATAATGTTATTGATGTTTTTATGATGCTTTTGCAATGAATAAATTATTGTCTACATACTATACTTTTTTCTTTACGTTTTTCCATATGTGCCTCTAAAGTCCACTAGGGGAATTTCCTTTGTTTTAATAATAAATTAATAACAAAAAAAAAAAGTAAAAGTACCCCCCGTGCAAAGGCGAACGCACGCGTCGATCCCACACACAAAAAGCGATCGTCCCCACACGAGAGCTATCACCAAGAATTTCATATCATGGGCCGTTATTCTAGCACTAGATCTCCTCTGTACATCTAAAGTGGTAACCTGTAAAAGATTTTAAAGCATCACCTATGGATAGTAACATTTATGATTATTATAATACAGGATTTATATAGCATCAACAGTTTGCGCAGCGCTTTACAACATGAGGGCAGACAGTACAGTTACAATCCCGATTCAATACAGGAGGAATCAGAGGACCCTGCTCGTTAGAGCTTAAAATGCATGTCATTTGTCACACAGGCAGACGCAATTTTAAAGCGTGACATGTTTGGGATCTATTTACTCGGCATAACATCATTGTTTATATTTTACAAAAAAAAAAAAAAATGGATTATGTATTGTATTTTTTTGCTTTAAAAAAATTGCAAAACCCACCAACTTATTCTCTAGGGCCTCGATATAAAGTTTGGGTGTTCCAAGTAATTTTCTAGCTAAGCATACTAATTGTTACATGTAAACAAAAAGTGCCAGAAAAGGCCTGGACTGGAAGTGGGTATTATATGCAGCTGAGGCTACATTATACACAGCTTACACAACGTACCTAGCAGGTGCACCGATTGGAAAAGGCTTGGTCCAAACAATCTCTTAAGTTGTAAACCTCCAAAAAAAAAAAAAAAAAAAAGCCTGCAGGATAAAAGGCATATTGAGCTAGTATGTATCACATACTAGCTCATTATGAAATACTCACCTTAGAACTAAGCCGAACGGCCGACATCTTTACTGGAGTTACTTCCGAGTTTGCAGGCTACAGCGCTCTGATTGGCCCAGAGCAACGATGATGTCACTACTGTGCATGCAGCCACTGGTCATGGCATGGCCCCGGAGAAACGGCACAAGCGCCCGTTTCTTCAAAGCGCATGCGCCGGTGACGTCAGATGGTGCAGTATACAGTAAATATCTCCTAAACGGTGCAGGTTTAGAAGATATTTACAGTACCTATAGCCAAGACTTATTATAAGCTTACCTATAGGAACAAAAACACCAGGGGAGTTTACTTCCTCTTTAAAGCTAATTGAAATTGAGTTAGGCTTTAAAGTGGTTGTAAAGTCAGTGCTCACAATTATTGGCAGCCCATCTGTCATAACAAGCTATACTACACAGTGTGTGTGTTTTTTTTTTATTTTTTTTTTATTCTGCTACAAAATAACTTTTTCGCATCACTGATGTGCGGTCATGTGACTGCCTGCAGCTCTCCTTTTCGGATCTAAGGACTACAGTGGTAGGGGCTGAGATTCCCCTCTGACGTCAGCTGGGTAGTCACATGATCACACATCGGCGATGTGGAATAAGTTATCTAGCTGCAGAATTAAAAAACACACATACATGGTGTAGTAACATGTCAAATCACATGCCAAATCGACGGCTATTTCCGGCAACGGCACCGTCTGAATTCCCAAAAGTAGTTCCTATATTACTTTATTACTTTTGGCGACTTTGGGGACAATTTAAATAGACAGCTGTGCAAGATCCCGCAAAAAAAAAAAAAAAAAAAAAAAAGGAAGAAGAAGGTTCAGCTGAACTCGCCTACCGGGCACTTTTACCCCCTTCCTGCCCAGGCCAAATTTTCAGATTTCAGTGCTTTTTCACTTTGCATGACAATTGCGCGGTCATGCAACACTGCACCCAAACTAAATTTTTTATCGTTTTTTGAGACAGATAGAGCTTTCTTTTGGTGGTATTAAAGCACCACTGGGTTTTTTATTTTTTGCTAAACAAAATGAAAAAAAAAAGACTGAAATTTTTGAAAAAAAAAAAATACGTTTTTCTTAGTTTCGGTTATACATTTTTCAGAATAAGTAATTTGTCTCCTTCACTGATGTGCGCTGATAAGGCTGTCCTGACGGGCAATGATGATGAGCACTGATAGGCGGCACCAATAAACATCACTGATGGGCACTGTTGGGGCTGCACTGGTAATCAGTATAGATCTCCCCTGTGTGGATTTGCCGGTTATCGGCTCTCCTCTCCTCACATGCTGTCAGCGTAAGCAGGACTGCTGATAACTGGAAAATGCCATTTACGCTGATTGGACACAGCTGGTCACATGATAAAGAGCTGCTGTGATTGACTCTGTACCCCGATCTGTGATCAGCTTTGTCCAAAGGGCAGATCTGCGCTGATGCACGGAGCAGAGAGCACACTAGAAGTGTGATCACGGGAGGACGTCTATAGAAGCCCCTCTCGACAATGCGAGCCTGCGCTGTAGCCATCTTTCGGCTATATCGCAGGCGGGAGTGGTTAAGTGCATTTGCTTTAGATCTGAGGGGAAGCTCTGAAATGAGAGGAAAGCTTTGCTGATTTCTAACATCCAATCACGTACAAGAAAAAATGCTTTTTTTTTTTTTTTCTTGAATGCAATTGGGTATTCTTTGCAAAGCAAAGTTTTACCTAATTGACTAAGCTCTGGAGCAAGTGCACAGTATAGTTGCCTTAAGAGCCCTTTCACACTGGGGCGGTTTGCAGGCGCTATTGCGCTAATAATAGCGCCTGCAAACCCACCCGAAAGTCCTGCTGCTGTGTATCCAGTGTGAAAGCCCTGAGGGCTTTCACACTGGAGCGATGCGCTGGCAGGACGGTAAAAAAAGTCCTGCCAGCAGCATCTTCAAGGCAGAGAAGGAGCGGTGTGTATACCGCTCCTGCCCATTGAAATCAATGGGATGGCGCGGCTATACCGCCGGCAAAGCGCCTCTGCAGAGGCGCTTTGTGGTGGTATTTAACCCTTTCTCTAGCGGGGGGTAAAACCGCCCCGCTAGCGGCCGCATACCGACGGTAAAACGCCGCTAATAATAGCGGCGTTTTACCGCCGACGTCCCCCCCCCCCCGCCCCAGTGTGAAAGGGCTCTTAGTAAATCAATCCCAATGACTGCTGGATACATGGGAAAAGTTGATGCCATTACGCCGATTGCAAGTCATGGCAGTGTTTTGTTTTTTTTTGTTTTTTTAAAAGGATATTTGCCATTGACAATATAAGAACATCATTGCAAGGGAGTGAATTTTGGTTTTTAATGTTAATCATTTTTAATGCTGGTTTTATACTATGTCAGTTTTTATTCGTTTTTGTTGCTGCAATAATGAGGAAATTTGAGAATGCTCCTTGTATATATTGGAATCTCTAGGGGAGACTGCCAGCCTGGATGGAAGAAGATGATTTTTTATGAAGGATTGAAGAGTTTATGACCATTGGGGGACATACTGACTTATTTCAAATATACAGGGGTCATTATGTTGAGGTTGTGGATGCAAGTAGGACTGTTGTTCCTTTTTATTATTACAAATGGGGGATGATCTAATAAAACTGGAGAGTGCAAAATCTGGTGCAGCTAGGTAGAGTAGATAGAGTAAGGGAGGGTTATACCCTCTGTCAGAATTTTTTTTTTGCCATCTGTGTTTCACTGGGGAGATTTGCTTTTGCTTCCTGTCCCATACTCAAAACAGGAAGTAAGAGGAAATCCCTGCAAATTAAGGGAATCCATTGGGGCCCCCAGGTCACCGGAACTATTGTCCCCATAGGATGAAGTCATCACCCTGCCTCATCACACTGCTCCCTGACCTCGTCACTCCTCATCACACCATACTTCATATTCCCATCGCACACATTCCTGGATGAGCTCTTAAATTTGGGTGCTGCAGCAACAACCAGCTGGATGCTAGTTCAAGTTACAATGAAGATCTTTGCCAGCACACCATGGAATGACATAAATAGCGTCCAAACGGATCATTTATTGCATGATCACAACACAAGGAGAGTGCAACGTTTCGGAGTCACATGCCTGACGAAGGGGTCCTGCGTGACTCTGAAACGTTGCACTCTCTTTGTGTTGTGGTCATGCAATAAATTATCCATTTGGACGCTATTTATGTTGTTCCATGGTGTGCTGGTAAAGATCTTCATTATTCCTCATCGCACCATTCGCTGACCTTGTCACTCCTCATCACACTGCTCCCTGACCTCGTCATTCCTCACACCGCTTCCTGACTAGAGGTCGACCGATATATATCGGCCGATATTTGGCTTTTTTTACTTAATCGGCATCTGCCGATTGTGCTGATAAAAAAAGCCGATTATAACTTCAGCGGGACTTGCAAATGACTTCTGTAATAGAAGTCAATTGCAAGTTGTCTGAAGGTTTCTTCTCTCCTCCCTGGGCAGCCTGCCAAATCTGATAAGAAGATACATTTGTATCTCTTCAGGTTCTTTTATCAATAGACTGAACTCCATGTGTAGAAGTTCTCAGTTTAACCATTTAAAGACTAAATCTTTTTTTGACATTTGTTGCTTACAAGTAAAAATTCTGTATTTTCTGCTAGAAAATCACTTAGAACCCCCAAACATTATATATTTTTTTTAGCAGAGACCCTAGGGAATAAAATAGCGGTTGTTGCAATATTTTATGTCACACGGTATTTGCGCAGCGGTCTTTCAAACGCAATTTTTTAAAATAAAATACACTAATTAAAAAAAAAAAAAATAAGCAGTAAAGTTAGCCCATTTTTTTTCGTCCAAAAGTTTTGTTTACCTGTTTTTGTGTATTTAATATTTAAGATATAGTTATTTTTTTTTTAATCTAAATTATACATACAAGTGAACTGATTGGAAGTTTGTTTTGTTCAATAAATGTTTAAATGTAAAAAATTTTCTGTATCACTTATTACTTAAGGTTGCTTTCACACTGGAGCGGGCATGCGTTGACGGTAAAACGCTGTTAGTTTTAGCGGCGCTTTACCGTCATTTTAGCGGCGCTATTCGGCTGCTAGCGGGGCGCTTATAACCCAGCTAGTGGCCGAGGAAGGTGTTAAATGCGCCCCTGAAGTGCTGCTGCCGAAACGCTTTGCAGCCGCTTCGGCAGCGGTGCGCATTCATTTCAGTGGGCAGGAGTGGTGGAGGAGCGGTATACACTGCTCCAAAGACATCCTGCCAGCGCATCGCCTCAGTGTGAAAGCACTCGGGATATCACACAGACTGTAGGGGAGCTGTTTTACAGGCGCTATTTTTAGCCCAAAAGCGCCTAAAAAAACGCCCCAGTGTGAAAGGGGTCTAACTGTTAGATTTTATGAGATGAAGGGGGAAAAAAAAAAGAAAAGAAAAAAAAATCGGCCTAATATATCGGCCCAAAAAAATCGGCATCACATATCGGCCATCGGCCACCACGATTTCTAAATATCGGCATCGGCCAGAAAAAAACCCATATCGGTCGACCTCTATTCCTGACAACATCCCACCTCATCATGCCACTCCCTGACCTCACCCACCGATTTCCTCGCACCGCTCCCTGACCTCATCACCCTGATTTAATTGCACCATTCCCTGAAGTCATCATCCTACCTCATCGCACCATTCCCTGACCTCGTCATACCTCACGCTGCTTCCTGGCAACATCTCACCTCATCACGCCACTCTGACATTATCACCCCGATTTTGGCGTACTGCTTCCTGACCTTATCCCACCTCCCTGAACTCATCATACATCACTGCACCGCTCCCTGACCTCATCACTCCAATTTCATTGCACCATTCCCCAAAGTCATCATCCCACCTCATCGCTCCCTGACCTCGTCATACTGATTCCTGACCTCATCACACCTCTCTATGACCTCATCCCATCATTCTCTGACCTCCCCCCGGTGGCCCTCTCATTATTGATTATCCCCGATGTATGGTGGGTTGTCGCACCGTCCTGAGTGTCTCCTTGGCCCGGTTCACTCCTTCCTCCAGGCCGATCTTCCGGACCTCGTGCAGGCTCTGGAAGTATCTCTCTCCGTCCTCTTCCTCCTCCTCCGGGAACACAACGTCCAGCACGATCCTGCGCCCGCAATGTTCTACCGCCGTCCCCAGATAGAGCTCCAGGGCCCGGCACACGGCCTCCACCTCCTCCCCTTCCCAGGCCGGCTCCCCGGGGAAGAGCAAAGTCCACAGCATGTCCGCGGGGGTGTGTGCCGGCAGGAGGGGCAGGCATGGCTCCAGGAGGCCGCACACTGAGCTCAGCTGGTGGTGGATGTTCTCCAGATCCCGCACTGAGTACAGGCCGGCCCAGCTGTACCTCTCCCCGGCCTCCTCATCCTCCTCCTCCCGCCGCCTCCTCCTCTGCACCGTCCGGTTATGACAGGTGACAGCGAACTTCCTCTCCACCTCATTCCACGCCACGATAAATCCCAACCGACACCGCTCCGCCTCCGAGAACACATCCGGCCGGACCGCCACCCAGCCGTCCAGACTGTCCATCCGATCACACTCCATGGCCGGGCCTACCGGGGACACCTGACGTCTGCCGGGTCACATGTCACCTCTCTGTTTACATGGACCGACCTCTGTACTAGGGGAGGGGCACAGGACCGGGACTTCCCGGAACATTCCTATTGGCTGCAGCCTGTAAGCCGATCATCGGAGGAAAGACGTCATCCGCAATCCGAGCATGGCTGAGATGTGTCAGCGGTCACAGGCCAGAGTAGTGGATGTCCGATCCATACAGTGCTCTCATGCCTTATGAGATCACATGACACCCCTATGAGATCACATGACCCGCCTCCTGAAAAAGTGAAAGTGAAACTCACATTCGTATAACCGTACATAGAAGTGGCCATTGCTGCTTCCTTCATTATTTTATTCTCCTTCTTCAAAGAGCTTTTTAATATTCTTTCTGCAAAGCTGTGTGCATTTTATTGTAATATATACATAAGGGGGGGGGGGGGTGATACAAAAACCAGTGTATGTCAGCAGTGTGCCGAGGTTTTATATGCCTCCTTTATGAGCACTTCCTGCAATAAAATAATAAAACAAGTACACATCCTCTCCTCTATTCTTTACCTCACTCACTGTCCATACACAACCCCCTGCTCTGCCTGCTGCATTGCTACACTTTGCTGCCCATCCATACACACCCCTCACTCTCCTTTCTGCATTGCTGCACCTCACTGTCCAACCATAAAGATCCTCCTCTTCTCTTTTTCCTGCACCCTTTTAATCATCCATACACATCTCCCTCTCCTTCCTGCACCTCACTGGCCATCCATAATTATCCTCCTCTTCGCTTCCTGCTGCACCTCGCTGCCCAACCACACAGATCCCCTCTCCTTCCTGCACATTGCTGCCCATCTATGCACATCCCTCTTTCCTCTTCTTGTTGCATTGCTGCACCTTGATGCTCATCCATACATATGATATCCCTCTCTCCTCTTCCTGCATTGCTGCACTTCACTGGCCATTCATACAAATCCTCCTCTCCTTCCCGTACCTCACTGCCCATCCATACACACCCTCCCCTCCTCTTCTTCCTGCATTACTGCACCTTGCTGCCCATTCATACACATCTTCCTCTCCTCTTCTTCCTGCATTACTGCACTTTGTTGCCCATTCATACACATCCTCCTCTAATCTTTTCCTTGCATTGCTGCACTGTGGTACTCATCCATACACGTCTTCCTTTCCTTCCTGCACCTTTCTGCCCATCCATACACATCCATCTCTCCTCTTCTTCCTGCATTGCTGCATCTTGTTGCCCATCCATACATACCCCCCTCTCTTCCCTGCACCTCACTGCCCATCTATACACATCCCTCTCTCCTCTTCTTCTTGCATTGCTGCACCTCGCTGCCCATCCATACACATCCCCCTCTCCTCTTCTTCTCGCATTGCTGTGACTTGCTGCCCATCCATACACATGCTCCACTCCTCTTCTTCCTGTATTACAGAACCTTGCTGCCCATCCATACAGATCCTCCTCTCCTCTTCTTCTTGCATTTCTGCACCTCGCTACTCATTAATAAACACCCTCCTCTCCTTCCTGCACCTCATTGCCCATCCATACCTTCCTGCATTGCTGCACCTTGCTGCCCATCCATACACATCCTCCTCTCCTCTTTTTCTTGCATTGCTGCACCTTGCTACTCATCCATACGTATCCAACTTTCCTTCCTGCATCTCACTGCCAATCCATATATATACTCATCTCCTCTTTGTACTGCATTGCTGCACCTTGCTGCCCATCCATACAGCTCCCCCTCTCCTCTTCTTCCTGCATTGCTGCACCTTGCTGCTTATCCATACACATCCCCTTCTCCTCTGATTCCTGCACCTTGTTACCCATCCATACATATCCCATTCTCCTTCCTGCATCTCCCTGCTCATCCATACACATCCCCCTCTAGGGTTGCCACTTTTCTTCAAGTCAAACCTGAACACTTCAGTGCCGCACAGCAATTTTTTTCATAGTATGCATAGATAAACTATGCATAGATGTTGCTATCAAATAAAATTTCTAATTATATGAAGTTAATCACAAGAGTCCCCCTTTACACCAGAGTCCATAGAGTTCCCCCTTTACATCAGAGTCCACAGAGTTCCCCTTTTACATCTGAACTTGCAGAGTTCTCTTTCACTGTAAGGGGGGACTCTGCAGACTCCGATGTAAGGGAGAACTCTGGGGACTCTAATATAAGGGGTGCTCTGGTGTACGGAGAGGACTCTGATGTAGGGAGGAACACTGTGGCCTCTGGTGTAATTTACCTTTTGATGAAGTCACGTATTCAGTGACGCAACATGTCAGGGAGGAGCCGGGTGTTGTCACTTTCGGTCGCGGCCGAGAACGGAAGTTCTTATACCAAGCTGTACTGATCATTCTGAACTGTAAGTTACTACTCGTTTATTATTAAAGTGTATTGAAATACTACACTATGGAGCCCCCTTCTTTATTGCATGATAACACCTCATTGGATGAGCCTGAAATCCTCCTTGGTCTGGGATTGTTGTGGATATCTGTGGGAGCTGATCGATCGCTGAGGATCCAGTGTCTATCCATATAGGGGCCTGACTTGACCTGTAGGGGTCTTCTTGTGAGGTAAGAGGCTGGGCCAAATGAGTGGCGCACATCAGATGGTGAAAGCAATTGGATAACGTGGAATTTTTGGTCGACTACTTTGCACACACACTTTTTTCCATATGAACTGTCACTTAGAGTTTTTTTGTTTGCACTTTTGTCACTTTGGAGCATTTTTCTGCACTTTATATCTGCACAGTGAAAGTTATTATTGCAATTTGACATTTACATTGTTGCACATGTTGAAGTTTTTTGTGTACTTTATTATTCATCATTTAGCTTAGCACGGCCATTTTAGTGCTATTAATTGTAGGATTAATTGCACGTATAGATATATTGATTATAGTTCCTATATATTATTATTTTTTAATTCAGCTGAGTCAGCGCCACATACCTTTTCCTTTTTCCCCTCTTAGACAGTTTTTCCCATAAGTGCTCCCATTAGAAGTTCTCTCTTACCTCTTGTTATAGGGACAACTGCAACAAATTTTGATTTTCCAATACTTTCTTAGTGACAGTGGTCACAGGACAAATAGAGGAGTGAATCCCAATGAGGACAGCAATTTTTGACAGATGGTCTAATCTCATACTAGCACATTATGTGAAACTTACCTTAAAATGAAGCTGTTCCATCTGCGCTACAGCCGCTTCCATTTTCACCCGTCTTGCTTCCGGGGTTCACGGGCTCCGGCTCTGGGGCTGCCTTCAGGGTACAGGGCTCGGAAGGAACGGCACTGGTGGCCGTTCCTTCAGAGCACATGCGCCAGTACTGTCACTGGCTGCATGTAATGTAAATATCTCCTAAACGGTACATGTTTAGGAGATATTTACACTACCTATAGGTAAGCCTATATCAACTATTTCATATATAGTTAGTTAAAGCAGGTCCCCACTCTGGAAAAAAAAAAATAGAAGTCAGCACCTACAAATCCTGTGGCTGCTGACTTTTAATAACAGGACACTTACCTGTCCGGGGATCCAGTGCTGTTTTTACCTGGGCTATTTCTTCACTTGCCTTCGGGTTCCTGATGCTGGCATCTTAACTGTGGGCAGCTGGCTGTGCTGTTTGTGGCCTCAAAGCCAGCTGCCTACTGTGTATGTGCGAGCCGCGCTGTTTTTTGTGAATGGTCCTGCAGTCTTCTGGGACCTGTGACATGTCTCAGGAGACTGCGGGGAGAGAGGGGGAGAGGAGAACTTCAGCTCGGAATGCCTAGGTGATCCCAGTGGAAGTGGGAGCGGGTACTTGTCTTTTCTTTCTTTTTTTCGTGTTGGAATCTATGTGCCTCCCATATCTTTTGGTATGGGAGGTATATAGATGACCTGATCAGGATCTGGAATCACATGTTATTTTGTGATGTATTTAAACAAAAATACTCTCATAGTAAGCATAGTAAGGACACCATAAACTTTTTAGACATCACACTTATAGGCAGCCAGGAAACAGGGAGTATTGATACCAGAACTTTCCGAAAACCAAGTGCAGGAAATTCACTGCTCCTGGCTACCAGCTGTCACCCCCTTCCACAATATTCGCCCAATCCCAGTTCGGGAATTTATTAGGGCCAGGAGAAACTGTTCCACCTTGGATAGCTTCTATGATGAGTGTCAAAATATTTCTAAACGTCTTATAAATCGTGGCTACCAACAGTGGCATCTAGATAGAGCCATTGCCTCCAATATGAATAGAGACGATTTGATCTCCAATAGAAGTAAATCCAAGACTAAATATATGAGAGGCAATGGCGATCGCCCTGTAACATTTGTAACTACCTTCTCCAAAGAATACAATCAAATTAAACAAATAATTAATAAATATCTCCCTGTTTTAAATGGAGATGGTGATCTGGCGAAGGTTTTGACCAATGGCTGCAGTTTTTCTTGCCGCTGGCCATGCACCCTGGGCAATTCACTGTCCCCTGGCTTATACAGGTCAGCGTTACCTCCCAAAACCTGGCTTAGCACCGCACCGCAGGGTCATACAGCTGTGATATGAACATCTGTAGATACTGCAGTAAACATAATAATGATGTAGCACCCTGATGTTTAGGCAGGGTTGCTCTTATATTTATCTGCCAAGTGATATTGGCCTTGGCCAATTGATAGGAGATCAATTGATTCCACCCTAATTCTGGAGTTGCAGCACTTATCTCTTCTGTCACTAGATGGCCGGGTATCTGGTGGCATTTGATAAGACAAGGGCATTGCAAGGACAGATAAGGAATAGGGGCAGCCAAGGGGCAGGGATTTTCTTGGGTTCCTTGGCCTGCTGGGAGAGCCTAATTATTTGGGTGAGGTCACGTGATCTGGGTTCTGTGCCACCTGGACGGCTGTCTGGGTGGACGTGTGTTGTATTGCCCTGGGCTGCTAGGCCAGAGCCTGAGGACTATCCCGGGGACATTTGGCTACTAGGCTGTCTGAGGGCCTATCCAGAAGCAAGAGAGCAGCGCAGGGTTGGGACTGCAGCTTGCAGTCCAACCAAAAGTGCCAGTTCTGCCGGCCGGAGAACCTGTTGTGGTCGGAGGTCCACAGTGAGTAGCTGAAGCCAGTACCGGCGCAGAATTCTCACCAACCAGGGACGGTCAAGAATTGGGAAACTTCAGCAGGTGTCAAGCCAGGGAGGTGATGCTTGCAGAGCAGTCTTGTGTGCCAAGCCAGGGACCGAGCAGGCCAGTGGGGTGACGCTTGAGGAGTATCTGTGAGTGCCAAGCTAGGGACCCATCAGGGACCCGGGGGTGACGCTTGAGGAAGACACTTGGTGAGAAGATTGGAAGAGCTCAGGAGATCCAGTGGCAGTGGATCAGCGGGTCTAAGTGATAGACTGGGAGCTCAGTTGAATGAAGATCTAAAAAGGAGATTGTGGAGGAAGTTAAAGAGATCATTGCAACCTTTGTTAGAAACTGTTCAAGATTGTTGCCATAGGAGACAGCGTGTCCACACATGCAGATGTGGCATCTGGCTGGGTGCCTTTCCCTGCATGGCTATCTACCTATAAAAGTCTCTGAGTCTGCTAATTAACATTGCAACTACCAAAGGGTGTCCTGGCCCTAAACAATCTCTCCCACAGTTCTGTTTAAGAGAAAATAAATCTCTTTGCATTCAAGAAGTGTCTGGCGCCCATTATTCTACCTTACATTGCACCCCACAATGCCTTGTAACCCACTCTACACAGAAGGATGTCAGCTGTCCCTAACTCTCGAGGCCACCATTAGGCTTGGAGCGGCCCGGGACTTGGCTACAATAATAATCACAAGTCTATTACTTCATATCACAATGGCAAAACATTTCCTATTAATTGCAGTACAAAATATGTGATGTATGTAATTGATTGCAGCCTCTACAGGTTACAGTATGTAGGATGCACTACAAGGTCTCTGTGCACTAGGTGCACATAAGTGAGCATTATAATGGCACTGCCTCAAGCAATATAAAAAAGATGTCTAGCATATCAAAACATTTTAAAACAATGCACGATGGCAATATGACCTAATTTTCCTTCTGTGCAGTGCAGAAAATTAAACATGTGGAGGGGACACACATAGAAGACTTCTAGAACAGGAAGTGAGATGGATCCTTTCCCTGGGAACACAGATTCCCGCTGGAATGAATTACAGATGGAATGTGGACTTCTTAATTGCTCAGTTATTGCTTCAATTTACCATGCAAATTGATTTTGGGGTGGAGCTTATATGAGTATAAATGTATTGCCATTTTTATTTTCAACATGCTACGACTAAGGCTATTGCCGAAAGCATCAGTTGTTTTGCTTGTCACTTTTTGTAACCAACCATTAAAGTTACTATATGGACTACAGAGTTGCCGGCTCACTCCTTTTACTTGTACCCGCTTCCCCTCCCCTGAAAAAAATGATATAGCAAATGTGGCAGAAGAGTGGGGGGGCTGCACAGTTTTTTTTTTTTTGTTTTTTTTATATAATGCTTTATTTTTAATGCTTGACTCATTTTAAAAGGTTATATACCTGAAACCCCTCTGAGTATGTCCATGTGTCCATGGCTCTGCCTTCCCGTTTCCCTCTCCCAACTGCTTATGTAGTGTTCTCCAATAAAAGATGTCCCGTCACAAGGTAAACATGGTGGTATGCATGGTAAACATGGTAAACATGGTAAACATGGTGGATGCCATTGCTAACCTCTCTCTCTGAAAGTTCTTGTTGCCTGACTAGTATCTAACCTTTATGTTTCAATACTGGCCTGTAGAAAATTTGCAGATAAGCACTCGCTGCGTTACATTAAAGCGGTGTTCCAGCTGCAAACATTTTTTTTTTAAAGTCAGCAGCTACAAACACTGTAACTGCTGACTTTTAATAAGTAAGGACCAAAGTATCTGTATAATAGTCATGTGCACTATATACAGTAACAAAACCTATGTGGAGACCCCTCTAAATATGTAAGTTGAGGTGTTAAAGGTAGAGTTTATGCCTCCCAACCATCCCGGATTGGGCGGGACTTGCCTGCATTTTCACCTTCATCCCTCAGTCCCGTTGTACAAGGGCTTTGTCCCCCATTACTCCATTATATGCTAACAGTGGAGCAGGACCTGCAGCAGTGTAAACATCCAGCACAGCCAGGGTTTGGCAGGCAAGCTGGTGGGGGGGTTACTTCCGCAATAACAGAGAGTGCAGCTGTCAAATCCAACCTGTGATATTGGGGGTGGGGAGCCAAAATGCGTTTCAGGGACTCCCCCCATGCCCGACATCACATGTGCTAGATGTTCATACTGTTCACACTGCTGCATGTCCTGCTTGGCTGCACTCATTTGTTATCCACCTGATGCCTGCATTCTTGCCTCGGCTCCGAGTCCTGTATGCTGTTAATCAAGATATTGGAACATAAATGTGCTACGTTTAATTCAGGGGTGTCCAAACTTTTTTCAAAGAGGGCCAGATTTGATGAAGTGAACATGCGTTAGGGCCAACCATTTTGCCTGACATTCTTTGAACCATTAAAATTCGGTCTAAGTGTGTTAGTCCGAGCACTAATACACTGCTCAACAAGAATTATTTTGCCTTTGTGGCTGTGTGTGAATAAAGAGATGCGCTTGGGCATATTATTTGGATATGCCATATTTATTGGCGTATAACACGCACCTTCACTTTAAGAGCGAAGTTTCAGGAAAAAAAAATTTAAATAAAGAACTGTGAAGCAAAATAAGGGTCAGTGCCCATCTGCAGCCTCACAAGTGCCCATCTGCAGACCCACTATTGCCATGAATGTAGCCTCACCATTGCTAGGAATGCAGCACCCACCATTGCCAGGAATGCACCACCATTGCCAGGAATGCACTCACCATTGCCAGGAATGCACTCACCATTGCCAGGAAGGCACTAACCATTGCCAGGAATGCAGCACCATTGCCAGGAATAAAATAAAAAAGAGAAAACTGCGCTTAGAAAAAATTTGTGAAAGCTGTGGTTATAAGTGTGGCACACCAAAGACAAAATAATAAACAGAAAACCGCGCTAAATGATATAAACACTAAAGAAAATGTGTAATCCTTAGTATAGTACGTGTAGTCCCATATGAATGTCCACAACGAATGAAGGAGGTAGACCTATCATAAGTGAATAACGTGAAAGTTCATCCAAAGTGATAAGTGATGAAACAGCAATGGAACTGAAAAAACACCAAGATATTGCGCTTACCAGTAGTAAGCCAAATAGGGGCAAGTGGCTTAAACCCAGCCTGGGCCTTTAGATGGGCGATCCGGGTGATGCAGGATAAACGCACTCGTCCCGTGTATTCAGTCCATAGTGATTTATCCAAAAATATATGGCAAAAACATAGCGTAATACTGATAATGTAAAATACTCCAAATACA
The DNA here is from genome assembly GCF_042186555.1 of Aquarana catesbeiana. Lineage (NCBI taxonomy): Eukaryota > Metazoa > Chordata > Amphibia > Anura > Ranidae > Aquarana > Aquarana catesbeiana. The sequence continues at coordinate 61,613,775 of NC_133326.1, read as the reverse complement.
AATAATAAGTGCAACACTCAACAAACTAATCATGTGTGATCATATATCATCCAATGTCAGCGCAACAACTAAGGATGGTAGATGAGTGTCATGCAATCATGCAAAGATGTATCGTAGGGTGAGTAGGTGGAGAAATAAAAAACAAAAAAACAGCACCCAGAATCTGCTTCCCAGATGGGATAAAAAGCAAGTATGCACCAAATCACCCAGATAAGAAAAAAGAACCCTCTAGGTGTACCACATCACATGCACAAACTGCTTACCAGATGGCAAATTCATATAAGCAAAATTCCACACAGCCAAACGTGTAAAACACAGAATAAAACTGCAGCAGCGAACCTAGGGGAAATCCTGCTTACCAGACATCCAGATAAGGTGGGCAGATGTAATGGAGCGCAGACAGGCTCCTAACAGGAACGGCGTAGACACGTCCTGGCCAATCAAGCCCAAGCTATGATCTCAGTGTAAAATCCCTTTCTGCAGTTATATGGTCAGACTCAGACTCAGCTCCGTGTTCCTCCGTGCTGTTGCTCACTCGCAGGCTGCACACTGACACGAGCATAAACGGCTCCTACTCCCCACGCGTATTGTCACTTAGGCACGTGACTTTTTCAAGGGTGTCAAGGAATGCATTTACCATTTACCATTGCCAGGAATGCAACACCATTGCCAGGAATGCAGCACCATTGCCAGGAATGCACTCACCATTGCCATGAATGCACTCACCATTGCCAGGAATGCAGCACCATTGCCAGGAATGCACTCACCATTGCCAGGAATGCACTCACCATTGCCAGGAATGCAGCACCATTGCCAGGAATGCACTCACCATTGCCAGGAATGCAGCACCATTGCCAGGAATGCACTCACCATTGGCAGGAATGCAGCACCATTGCCAGGAATGCACTCACCATTGCCGGGAATGCACTCACCATTGCCAGGAATGCAGCACCATTACCAGGAATGCACTCACCATTGCCAGGAATGCAGCACCATTGCCAGGAATGCACTCACCATTGCCAGGAATGCACTCACCATTGCTAGGAATGCAGCCCCATTGCCAGGAATGCACTCACCATTGCCAGGAATGCAGCACCATGGCCAGGAATGCACTCACCATTGCCAGCAATGCACTCACCATTGCCAGGAATGCAGCACCATTGCCAGGAATGCACTCATCATTGCCAGGAATGCAGCACCATTGAAAGGAATGCACTCACCATTGCCAGGAATGCAGCACCATTGCCAGGAATGCACTCACCATTGCCAGGAATGCACTCACCATTGCCAGGAATGCAGCACCATTACCAGGAATGCACTCACCATTGCCAGGAATGCAGCACCATTGCCAGGAATGCACTCACCATTGCCAGGAATGCACTCACCATTGCTAGGAATGCAGCCCCATTGCCAGGAATGCACTCACCATTGCCAGGAATGCAGCACCATGGCCAGGAATGCACTCACCATTGCCAGGAATGCAGCACCATTGCCAGGAATGCACTCACCATTGCCAGGAATGCAGCACCATTGCCAGGAATGCACTCACCATTGCCAGGAATGCAGCACCATTGAAAGGAATGCACTCACCATTGCCAGGAATGCAGCACCATTGCCAGGAATGCACTCACTATTGCCAGGAATGCAGCACCATTGCCAGGAATGCACCCACCATTGCCAGGAATGCACTTATGAGTGCCAAAGATTACCTACAGGAGAATCTCCTGTTTACACAGCGGCCTTTTTAATAGAAAGTCCCGCCTCCTTTGATGGACAGAACAGTCGTCCAATGGCAGCGCCGGAGATGGGGCCTCCTATTACAGAAAACAGGAAATTGTGTTCTCCTGTGTGTGTAAGGCTCTCGTCCCGCATCCTCTCTGTCCCCTCCAAGGCATATACATCTTTTGTTGCCCCGGCACTGGGAGATCGTCGGGGGCCACAAAAGATATATATGTCCAAATACCCAGGTGGGCCGTTTAAAACCGGAACGTGGGCCGCGATTGGCCCGCGGGCCAGACTTTGGACATGCCTGGTTTAATTAATTGGTGTCTTTGCAGGTTAAGCCCCTGTCACACTTGTGCGACTTCTCCTGCAACTTGTGGCTGCAAAGTCGTGTGATAAGTCGTTCCCCATGATTTCCAATGATAACCATTCATGTCCGTGCGACTTCAAGTCGTGCCGACTTCAGAGTAGTCCCTGTACTACTTTGGTCCGACTTTCATGCGAGTTGAGGTCCATAGACCTCAAGTTTACACAGGCATTCCCTGAAATCGCATCAGTGTGAAAGGGGCCTTAAACTAACTCCTGAAGCTTGCACTCTGTATATAACACATTCCTGAACCTTGCACTCTGTATGAAATGCACACCTGAACCTTGCACCCTGTACGAAACGCACTCCTGAATCCTGCACTATGTACGAAGCACACTTCTGAATCCTGCAATCTGTACATAGCACATTCCTAAACCTTTCACTCTGTCAGTAGTGCACTCCTGAACTTTGCACTTTGTACAAATAGCACTCCTGAATCCTGCACTCTGCATGAAACGCACTCCTTAATAGTACACTCTGTACGAAACGCATTCCTGAATAATACACTCTATACAAAACGCACCCCTGGATCCTGAACTCTCTACATAGCACATTCCTGAACCTTGCACACTGAACGTAATGCATTCCTGAACCTTGCACTCTGTCAGTAGTGCACTCCTGAACCTTGCACTCTGTACAAAACGTACTCCTGAATCCCGCACTCTGTAATGCACTCCTGAATCCTTCCATACTTTGTGTAACTCACTCTTCCATGGTTTGTGCAAAACCATTTGTAATGGAAGCTTCTTATTTTTTTTTTTTGTAATAAATGTGTTGCAGTTTGTGTCTGTGAGACTTTTGCTTGTGGCACAGCAATCAAGGCATATTTAGTGGGTAGAAGGAAGCCTGAGATTTGTTTAACCACACCCCTTCCACTGTTAAGCATTTGGCCACACCCATTTTTGCTATGGAGCACTACATGCGCCACAGGTCCCTTCCTCCCTTAAGTGTCCCTCATTCTGAAGTTCAAAAGTTGGGTACAAAGTACTCAACTGAGTACAAAGACATTTTTGACAACTGTGCATTTCCAGCCTTGCTTCAACAGTTTGGGGTGCGCTCTTTTCTGTTATATCGTGTCCAGTGCCAAGTCAACAAAGACCTGGTTTCATGGGCTTCGGTACCTGACCTCACAAATGCTCTAATAGCCAAATGAGTAAAAATTTCCACAGACACACTTCAAAATCTTGTGGAAAGCCTTTCTAAGGCCTCATGTACACTACAGCCGCTAAACTAAAGTTTTGGAGCAGTTGGGCATTTTTTTCAGCAGCCCCTGAACTCTCTTCTATGCTATCTTATGTATACATGTACAATCAGTAGTTTATAGGAATTTCGAGGCAGATGAGGTTACAGTACTTTTCGTCAGTGGATCAGAGATCCAGTCAAGCACTGTATGACCTCCCTAAGCAAGGGAGGTTGCAGGCTTTCTGACATCAGAAGAAGTCATTTTTATCTGAGCCAAGGTTCTGTGCGCTCCACAGACTGGACTCTCCATTTCCAATCAGGATACCGTGGAGGATTCCTTGCTGCGTCTGGAGAGCTTGAGGAAGACGGAGGCTCGTTAGACCCTGCAGAGGGCTATATCTGCTGGCGCATAAGACCTTGCTCTTCAGGGGGTCCACCAGTTCGGGTAAGGGTCCCCACACACCGAGTGGGGTTTGTTTCTTGATTTGTAGATCTCCCTCCCCCTCTCTTGTCTCCTCCCTTTTTTTCCTCTTTTTGGGGAAGGTGGAAGGATTTTGGATTTTATTACTACATTGGAGTTATCATCTTTCACACTGCTAATCATTTTTTCTGTCATGTACTCAATTCTTATCTTTATTAATGTTGATGAAGAGTTTTTCATATAGACTTTCACATGCATATTTTTATTTACTGCTTGTTCACTGAATTTGTTTTATTGCAATTTTAATAGTGCACCCTTTGTGTTTTTTCATTTGCTACACTGGATCACTGTTATAAGCACAACTTATTTGTATACAATTTTTTGCACTATAGAGATATTTGATAGTTTTTGTTGCAGCTATATATTAACGTTTGAAACTCTAGCGCGGTATAACCCTACATTTTTTTGAGGTTACAGGCATTTTTTTGAAAGCAGAAAAATTGCGTTCAGGACTGTAGTTTACCGGCATTTTAAACGCCAAATGCTTGTAACCGCGGTAAACTGTGTTTACGCGCATTTGCGTTTTTAAACGTTTTTATAAGAGAAAACTCTTCTGATACTTTTTGAACATACACAAATGTTGAAAAAACACAAATTTCACCACATTCTGTTGCCAGCATTAATGGACGTGTCCAGTAGCGATGAACTCTGGTCCTCTCACGCACTTTTCTACTTCTTTGGAGCCTCAGCAACAGCAAAATCAGGAGCATTTCCTCACACGTGCTCATTATGGGATCCATAGTGAAAACAGAAAAAATAAGGCAGTTATCAACAAGCACACTGCTCTATCTTCTCTCACAGAATGGCTGAAATAGTAGATCATTTACTTGTTTTTCACGCATTGTGGGCATTTGAGAGGATCTCCTGAGGTTATCTTTAACAAAAAAGCTTCTAACCTCAAATGCTCATAACTGCTGCTAAACTCGCATAACCTCTGTACGTAAAAGCTGTAAAACAGACGTTTTTCACTGTTAGTTTCCAGCTGTCCAGTTTCCAGCGTTCAGAAAAGGTTTTCAACTGCCCTGTGTACACGAGCCCTAATGCCGCGTACACACGAGCGGAATTTCTGACAGAAAGAGTCTAATGGGAGCTTTTCATTGTATATTCTGACCGTGTGTATGCCCCATCGGACTTTTTCTGACGAAAATTCAGACGGATTTCGATAGAGAAAATGTTCTATATTTTTCTGACGGAACAAATTACTATCGGAAAAAACGCTCGTCTGTATGCTGTTCCGACGCACCAAAAAAACGACACATGTGGGCAGCACAGTGGTGTAGTGGTTAGCACTTTCACCTAGCAGCAATAGGGTCGCTGGTTCAAATCCCGATCACGACACCATCTGCCTGGAGTTTGCATGTTCTCCCTGTGCCTGCGTGGGTTTCCTCCGGGTACTCCGGTTTCCTTCCACACTCCAAAGACATGCTGGTAGGTTAATTAGATCCTGTCGAAAAATTGGCCAAATATGTGTATGTTGTATGTGTATGTGTTTGTAAGCGTGTCAGGACCCCATGGGGCAAAGGACTGCGCTATACTGCAGATGGACACCGGCAGCAAAAAGCGCCCTGAGGCGATTCAGTTCGCATAGGTAGCGCTATACAAGTCACTCATTCATTCATTCATACATGCACTGAAGCAAGTACGAGACAGAAGCTACTGGCTATTGAACTTCCGTTTTCTAGTCCCGTTGTACGTGTTGTACGTCACCGCTTTCTGGACGGTCGGAATTTGGTGTGACCGTGTGTATGCAAGACAGTTTGAGCGGAATTCCGTCGGAACTCCATCGTAAAAACCTTCAGAGTTTATTCCGACAGCAAAACCGGTCGTGTGTAAAGGGCATAAAAGAGTGGAGGATGTTTAGCAATAACGGAGTTGGCGGGTCAACTTCATATTAATGTTCATGATTTTGGAATGGGATATCTGAAAGGCCATATAGGTGTAACGGTCAGGCATGTACAAGCAATGGCAGCCACACATTTATCTCCCAACAGATTACTTTTAATTAAAATGCTGAGGCAGACAGTAAGACCCCCAGCAGGTACTGTAGATGGACCTGAAAGCATAGGCTGGCGACACGTATCGTGGTCTCTCCTTACAATACTTCAATTTTTAGTTAGACCTTTCATAAATGTTAATTGTTTAACAAATGATTTCAACCATCTGTTCTACACGCCATAAACTCAATAAACTGAGCATTTCAGAAAAGATTATTTAAAGTGTATCTAAACCCAGAACCAAAAACTTTATTATATTGCCAACTAACTAATCCTTGGTGTGGTGCCTGCTTTCCTTTTTTTCAAGATTCTTTTGCTTTATTTTTACTTGGTAATCCTGCAAAAACTACACTCCTTGTCTTGGGTGGCTACCTCACTCCTCCACTGTACCTATGGAGGGAGCAATTATTGTTACCCATGGCTGCTCTATTGAAATTGATTCAAAACATGTCTGTATGTCTTAATCTCCATTACATAGGGGGCAGGGCATTGGTAATTTACAGAAGAAAGCTAGGAAGGAAGTTACTCTACGGTGCAGCTCACAGGTGGCAAGAACACAGCATTTATGACAAGAACAACAGGTATTTTCTGTTTGGTGAAAATATTAGCTTGGAAAAAAAAGAAAACAAATGCATCCATCACATCTAAGGACTGGACATTTTTTGTTGTTGGGCTTAGTTGTCATTTAAAGGGGAACTTGGGTTTAAAAAATGAAGCTTACAGACACCAATATTTGTGGACGTTTGGTTTAGGACTGTAATATATTTGGATATTAGCATCCATCCCAGTTTCAGAGACTGAAACTTTTATTTATTAATTATAGGCTATACTAAGAGATCTAAACAGGTATCTGATAGAAACTATGAAAACATTTTACTTTGCACTGAAGTTTTATTTGGGTTACAGCACATGCACAACTGTAAAGTAGGCAGATATATTTCACTGCTGGGGAGAAAAAAGACCTTTGGCACTCTAATTGTCTCCTGTACTCTAGCAAAGATTGTCTAAATACAAGAGTTGTGTATTCTTCCTTGAATCTTGGTGTGCTTTGTGTTTTTCTTCCAGATCTGTGCAGTAATCCTGTGTGAAACTTTGTGCTTTGTTCAGAAGCTTCCTGTAATAAAGACCGGTCACTGCTGCTCTCTCGCCTTGTCCAGTGTGATTGGTCTTGTCTCCGCCCCCTCCTGTAGTTTTCTGCAGGTGGCCTGTAGAGGGTGGGCCAGTGATGATGTCATTGCTACTTTCACAAGGTAATAATTAAGTAAGCAAAGGCATTCAGTACACACAAAGTTGATTTATATTATTTTTGGCTGTTGAGGAATATATTTAAGAAGGTTTATGCTCAAAATTCAGCTTCAAGACTATGTCTCCTGTCTTTGAGTTTTTTCAGCAGGAACGCGGGGGAACACGGTTCCGGTACCTACAGCAATGAATGTATGTAATGGCAAGGATTGCTGGGGTATGCTGGAGGGTCTATTGATGCGGGCTGCTGGGAGATCTATTTTTGTGTGGAGGTCTATTGTTGCTAGTGGGGGGGGGGGGTCTTATGTTTCTGGGAGGGATCTACTGTTGAGGGAGAGTTTTACTGTTGCTGGCTCCTAAAGGGTCTATTGATGCAGTCTGCTGGGACATCTATTGTTGCTGGGGCGGTATGTTTTTGTGGGGGGTCATCTATTGTTGCGTGGGGGATCTATTTTTGCTCGGGTGAGGTCTATCATTGCTGGGGGGGTCTACTGTTGCTGGGATGGGTCTATTGTTGCTCACTGTCTTTCTTGTTATCATTAACAAATTCCATGCAAATGACTTAGTAGCAAAAATTATACTGGGTTCTATATTCTCTAAAAGGGGCCCTACTGGGAGGTTGGTAGGAGGTGGAACCAAGGAACGGTGCTTAGAGGCAGGTAAGGAGCAGAAACAAAGGGTGAAGGTCGGAGTTCCTGCACCTATTCTCTGAGAAAAAAAGCCCTGGATATGATTGATGTATTAATATAAAAATAGTACTTATATTCACCAAAGTTTTTTATTTTGTTTATATTGTCTTATATCTGCTGAGCAGATTAATAAGTCTACGGCATGGAATTCGGAAATCATGATAAGATACTTTGCTGTTTGTTCCAAAGCTGCCAGGTTTTGATTTAGCTTAATGGCCTAGTGTTTTTTTTTTTGCCTTATTATAGTTGAAGTTATGGTACAGAATCTCCAGAATTTCCATTATCAAGAACATTTCAAGACTAGGTATGAACATTTACAGTGAATATTCAAGAAAGTATCTGTATTGGTCTGATTGCATTACTAAACGCTGTGACATATTCTCAGGCACACTTGTGATATGAGAGGAGAAGGGGACAGCTGCAGGAGATCTATATTTATCAGTGTCTCCACTGCTGGGACATCAGTATTTCTGAGCACACTGTCTAAAATTACCATGGGGCTTTCATCATTCTCAGCGAGGAGCAAAGCCTAGTCTCCGGTGAGCGTCTTACAAGGGGAAAGGGAGCCAATCTATCGGGTAAATCTGTGCATGTTTTATCTCCACTGATCATTTAGGAGCTTGGCACTGCTTGTAATGCTTCCCTCTCTCCCAATGTGTTCTCTTATGACTATGTATATTCATAATAAGATGTGCCTTTTTCAGTGTTTACAGCCTCCAGAAAAGTCAGCAACTCCAACGTTCAAGTTCTTAATGGTTTACGTAGACTTGAGTCAGTGCACTTATCATGTGACTGCATTCATGTGCCAATAGATACGCATAGCTCCCAACTGTCCCTGATTTCGAGGGACTGTCCCCGATTTGGGGCAATGTCCCTCTGTCCCTCATTCCTCCTCATTTGTCCCTCATTTTGGTCTGATCTATATAGATGTATATAAAATGCACTTTTTATCTATCAAAAAGTGTTTCCCAGTGCTAAAACTTTCATCTGATTTCTAAATTGCTGCATTTGTAAAGTCCAAAAGTCAATATAAAGAAATAGTAGTGGTAAAAAAAAAGCACTTGTGGGTTTAACCAATCTTGTTTTTTTGTACAATTAAGGGGGCGTGGCAAGGGGTGTGTCCTATGCCTGCATACTTTTGCTGATAGGTGTCCCTCATTCCCATCTCAAAAAAATGGGAGGTATGGATAGGTATGAGGTGTGATTTCAAATCTGCAAGGTTTAAAATTCGTGGCCCCAGCAAACTTTTTTTAAACCCATAATGCTTTGCATGGCCTTTTAATTGTGTGGCCAGCAGGCATATATAACCAGTAAGAGGGCTTTTGGAAAAGCCAGCCCTCTCACTATAAAAAGGGGGGTTCATAGCTGCCTTATTGTAAATTTATAGAAGCTGGAGAGGATAGGGAGAGCTGACAGACTGCACAGAAAGAGATTAGTGTCAGGTTGTACATTAATATACATTTACAATGGTGAATCGCAGTGGTGGTGTCTTGATTGCTGAACCCCCCACCCCCCTCCTTTGTGTTTATATTTCTTTATTTAACCCAAACATTCCTATTAGAACAACTATCAGTGTCAGCGAGTTTATACGTTTAATTGCTAGCAGTTTAAGCAACCACCTACTTTACCGCCTCCTTTCTTTCTTGTTTTAAAGTGTTACTAAACCCAGGAACCCGGAAATTCACTATATCCGATCTCCCACAGTACACAGAACATGGAAATGCGATTATTTTAGTAAATATGAACTGCTAAATACCTTTTTTTATCAGCAGTATATAACAGTCTTGCGACTTCCTTCAGTGTATGGCTGTGCACTGGTTAAAGCTTATAGGAGGAGTTTTCATTCTCCTCTGACTGTCCTATGAGGCTACATGACTCCCGACCCTCTGTCTGGACGGAGCTGATTGGCCCTGTGCCGATCACATGCACCCTCCCAAAAAAAAAAAACTCTCTAGCAATACACATCAAACTGAGCATGTGCAAAGTGTCACCAAGGCTCTGTACTATCAGGAGATGGATTGAGGAGTGTGGACGAAGGAGAGGATCAGAGAAGACAGGATCAAATAGCCTTTTTATACAATGCGCAGGATTAGCCCTTTAGGTTCCACAGCAGTGGCGGCTGGTACTCCATCGGTCGGGGGGCCAGACAGACCTGACCACAGACACCCCCCCCCCCCCATCGCTCCCGTCCGCCACTCCACACTAACCCTCCCCCGTCACTCGAGCCTGCCACCGCACACCATATGCACCAACCCAGCAACACCCACCCCATCGCCGGCTTGCTTGCTCACCCTCTGGCCCACCAGGCCCCCCGTTAGCAATGCACTTACCCCATGCATGTCAGCGCAGTTGCTTCCCCCCCTCCACCTCCTCCGTGTCCCGGCCATTGCTTCTCCTCCCGGCCATTTGGGTCTTCGGACTTTCAGCCAATGGGGTCTTAGGACCCACTTCCTGATTGGCCGGGAGGAGAAACGGAAGACATTGGCGAATATTAATTCGCTAATGTCACACAACAGGGTGGGCTCAGGGTGCAGTCCTCTGCGCCCCAAGCCCACCCTTTTTTGAAGCCAATTATGGCCTCCGGCTCTAATCACGTGCTGCAATAAAAAAACCCCATTGGAGTCCAAGCGCCCGGCACCCTGCATGTAAATTAGGGTCCGGGCGCATCGATTAGGTGGACGGCACCCCTGCGTCTCTAATGAGCGACCACCACTGTTCCAAAGTGAGTATAACAAGCATATTTTACTGCATATACACACTGATTTTACGTGGGTTTTTGTGGATTTAGTAACAATTTTAATTATGGGGGGCTTTTTGTTTTTAAAAGAGAAGGGTATATAAAAAAAAACAATCATACTCACCTATGTGACTGCCCCCCGCCAGCTCTAAGACCGAGAATCGATCGATCACATGGCCGCTGATTGCTCAGTTTTCAGTCCTCACTGAGCAGAGCATGGTGACTGTCAGTCATGGCTCTCTGGTCTGCCCCTGCAGCACTCACTGTGGAGGGGGCAGGATCGGCTGGCTCAGGCTCTCAACAGCGCACTGAAAGGCTGAGCTAGCTGCTGGTTAGGCATCTGTGTGAATCCCAATCTTAAAGTCAGGATTCCTGCAGAGTCTGGACCGGCTCTGTGACATAAGCTGACAGTGGGCATTAGCTTGCTGTTGGCTGAATTTGGGTCACATGAGTGCAAAACTAAGTGTACTTTTGAAGAGAAGTATGCCCAAAAAAGCCTTTTCCATACTTCTCTTTTAATTTTAGTTTGTGGTTGTTTTGAGTGAGATTTAAGGCTTTCCTTTAAAAAATTACAAAATTTAGCTTTTGTTTCAGAAGTATGGTATTTTGGGTTTTATCTCTTTTGGGGGTATATTGGTTTTGATGTCATGGTGATAGGTCCCTTTAATAGGTTTGGGTCACTCAAAGCACAGAATTTAGTTGTTGCTAACCATCTGTTCTTATATCTGCCTTTTATTCGCCACACGCCACTACATTGTTTTGTGGAAAAAGTAAAAATGGAAAAACACTGTGTGCCTCCAAACCTCCTCACATTATATCACTAAGTTAGGAATATACCGGTTAGGCCTATTCTCCGTGAATAAAGCTGTCCTGACACAGAACAATTTTGCGCAGCTGTATCGTCTGCAGGCTCATGCTCTAAATCCTTGTATGAAAACACCTGCCCGAGCCTTGCATTTGTACATTTTGGCCCAGTTTTGCTCACGAAGGACTCTTTCACACTGGCAGCATGAAACACTGTACGCAAATTACATTTATGTACAGTAATTTTCTTCACACAAATAGAGCTTTCTTTTGGTGGTATTTGATTACCAATGGGTTTTTTATTTTTGCTATATAAAAAAAAGATTGATCATTTTGAACACCCCCCCCCCCTATATTTTCTACTTTAAGTTATAAAATATATCCAATAAAATCTAATTTGTTCATACATTTAGGCTAAAATGTATTCTGCTACATGTCTTTGGTGAAAAAAAAAAAAAATCCCAATAAGTGTATATTAACCGCTTGCCGACCGCTGCACGAACATTAACGTCGGCAGAATGGCACGGACAGGCAAATGGGCGTACAGGTAAGTCCCTTTAAATTTGCCGCCGTGTGGTCGCACGTGCTCCCGCGAGCTCCGTGAGTGTGATCACGGGTCCCGCAGACTCGATGTCCGCAGGGTTACCCACGATCGTCTCACAGAGAGGAAGAACGGGGAAATGCTGATGTAAACAAGCATTTCCCTGTTCAGCCTAATGACACTGACACTGATCACAGCTCACTGTGATCGGGAGAGGTGATCAGTGTCATGTCACACGTAGCCCATCCCCCCCACAGTTAGAATCAGTCCCTAGGACACACTTAACCCCTGCAGCGCCCCCTAGTGGTTAACCCCTTCACTGCCAGTCACATTTACACAGTAATCAGTGCATTTTTAATCGCACTGATCGCTGTATAAATGTGAATGGTCCCTTTTTTTTCAAAATTGTAGCTCTTTTTTTTGTTTATAGAGCAAAAAATAAAAACCTCAGAGATGATCAAATACCACCAAAAGAAAGCTCTATGTGTGGGGGAAAAAAAGGACGTAAATTTTGTTTGGCAGCCACGTCGCACGACCACGCAATTGTCAGTTAAAGCGACACAGTGCCGAATCGCAAAAAACGCTCTGGTCTTTGGGCAGCGAAATAGTCCGGGGCTGAAGTGGTTAATTGGTTTGTGTAAAAATTATAGCATCTACAAACTTTAGCATGTATATTTGATCAATCCTGATGTTCTGACAGCCTATGGTGGTGATCAGGGGTACTGACTGGTGACTGTGATTGCTGTGGGCCAATCACAGATCACAACTGTATGCAAGCTGTTCATGAATGGAAAGCCATTTATGACAGTTTGTTTACATTGTTATCAGGCAATGACCAATCATAGGGATCACATGATACCCGGTAACCGGTAATTGAAATTTGCTGTGTCACAAGAGCGGCACACTGCACACCCCTAACCCAGAACAGGCTGGATGACGTACATGTAGGCCATTCAGCCTGCCCATGCTGTCCACCCGCCCGCAGTTAAAATACTGTGGGCAGTCCAGAAGTAGTTAAAGTGGTATTAAACCCAAAAGTAAACATTTAAAGATTTCAGATCTCATATTTAGATCCCTTATTTTTATAGGCAATGATTTATTTATTGTTACACATGGTAGAAGTAACAATAACAATCAAAGAACAAAACTGGTACGGTCAGAATGTATTGGCAAACATTATGCCTTACAGAAAGCAGTTACACAATCTGAGTTGGTCAGTCTAATGATGTCTTCCATATAAATAAAAGAAAAATAATAAAATGAATAGATGTGGGAAAGAAAAACAATGGCTAGAGGAGAGAAGGGTGGGAAGTCGAGGAAAGGAAAGAGCTGGAAGGGGAGAGAACCAGGGAAAAAGTGGAGGCTGCAACAGACTCAGAGGTTGTCCACAATTGAGCATTACTGAACTGTCCAAGTCTGCCAAACCTTATGATATTTCTTAGGACAATTTCTATTCATGTACGTCAACTTATACAAAGGCAAAACAGCTTTAATCGATGACTCCCATTAGGTCACTGTAGGTGGTAAAGGTGAGTTCCACTTACAAATAATTTCTTTCTTAGCATAAGAGGCCTTTACAGAAGATAAGAAATTAGCCATTTAGTATGATGAGGTCTATGATCATCATCACGTATTCCCAACAACTCAGGAATAATAGAAGGTTCAGTTGCAGGCGGACATTGACAAGATCATAAATGTGTGTCCAGAACTGAGACAATTTGGAACAATTCTAAAACAAAGGTGGTTGGCTAAAATTTTTGTTAGGATCTTAGTATCAACAATCAGTAAAGATAATTGTCTGTACAATGTGCAGTCCTCCAGATCCTAAAGCCTGGTACACACTACAGTTTTCTTTCGTGATACCCCGCAGGTTGCACAAAAAAAAACTGTCTGCTCCGGTCGGAATCGCTGTACTAACCATGCGAGGATAGTACAGGGATCTCCCACGCTGAGCTGTTGTGTTCTGACAGGGGGACGCCAGAACACTCTGATCGGGAGTTAGTCGGATGCTGGTTTTTCAGCATGCACATCCAACAGAAGCCGGCCTGATGGCTGGCTACTATCAAACAGACTGACATACACATGGGCAGAATTTCGGCCTTTATTTTTTTTTACCAGCAAATGTCTCCCTACATTCTGCCCGTGTGTACCTGGCTTTACCTGGCTTAGGCACCAGGACAAAAATACCCTCAGACATAGACTCGGGGGGATCCCTGGAAAGCAAATTGGTCAAACATGGCTGTAAGCCTAGGAGCCAGAAGTTCCTCGAGCATGAAATCTCGATCAAACTGTTTTTATGTAGAAGTCTCTAGAAAGGGAAAGGTATTCTTGTCTAGATACATACAGAGTTCAGCCTCACTGTAAGTAACCCTAGAGGAATATAAAGCTTGGTAGTATTCAGTAAACGTATTATTAATTTGCTCTCATAGAGTGGGAATCTCTCCATGGGGAACATGGATTTATGAGTATTAGCACACTGTTGCTTGACCAGCAAAGCCACTAATTTCCCATTGTAGTCCCCATATTCAAATACTCTATGGGCAGCATAAAGGAGAGATTTTTTGTTCTGTTTTGTACTGCGTATTTTTAGATCCCTTTTTGGTTGTAAACTCAAATGAGCAGGGTTCTTTAATTCCTCTCGTATTGAATCGTACTGTAACTGGGCTGTCTGCCTTAATTTTGTAAAGTGCTGCGCAAACTGTTGGCGCTCTACAAAGTTAAAAATATATAGTAATAATAATATTTTCAAATGCAAGCAGTGTAAGTATCTGAATTTGATTTGGTATCAGCCTCTTGCTGATCCCAAATCTTCAGCTCAGACTTCAAGAAGTAACAATCAGTTGTTGTGTTGTGCAAGGGACATGCTGGTTGGAGAGTGGTAGAGAGGTTAGCTTATCAGTCTTCTGCTTCTCCTTTTACTGTCCAGTCACAGGCTGGGACAGAGGCAAGATCTGTAATTGTTCCTCAAGTGCAGTAGTAATAAATGAGGTGTCCTGCCCTGCTGGACTTGGTTGTGGTATGTGGCAGAGCAGTGTAATGCCGCATACACACGGTCGGAATTTCCATCAGAAAAAGTCAGATGAGAGCTTTTCATCGTATATTCTGTATATGCCCCATCAGACTTTTTCGTCGAAAACTCAGACGGACTTAGATAGAGAACATGTTCTAAATTTTTCCGACGGAACAAATTACGGTTTGTCGGAAAAACTGTTTGTCTGTATGCTGTTCCGACGAGATTAGCAGAAGGAACCCAAAGGCTATTGAACTTCCCTTTTTAGTGCCATTGTATGTGTTGTATGTATGTTGCTGTGGGCCAATCACAGATCACAACTGTACGCAAGCTGTTCATGAATGGAAAGCCATTTATGACAGTTTGTTTACATTGTTATCAGGCAATGACCAATCGGAAGGAGCCCAAAGGGTGGCACACTGGCTATTGAACTTCCTTTTTTAGTGCCATTGTATGTGTTGTATGTCACCGCGTTCTTGACGGTCGGAATTTGGTGTGACCGTATGTATGCAAGACAGCTTGAGCGGAAATCTGTCGGCAAAACCGGTCATGTGTACAGGGCATAAATCTCAGAACCAGATGAGCAGAAATAAAAATCGTTTGACAAGTATAATATATATATGTGTGTATGTGTGTGAGTATCAACCCACTAAAAACAGACAGATTAAAGCGGTAGTAAACCCGCTGACACTTTTTTTTTTTTTATACACCTGTAAGGTAAGAGGCATAATGAGCTAGTAGCACTGCATACTAGCTCATTATGAAATACCTTAGAACGAGGCATCGGTATGTCACCTGGTCCATGCCGAGGTAGCTGACATGTTGCCTCGGCGTGTCTTCTGGGTATCGCGGCTCCAGCGCTCTGAGTGGCTGGAGCCACGATGTCGTCATTCCCGTGCATGCATGTGGGAGACTTCTTTCCGGCAAGGTCCGGCATCTGCCGGGCTTTCAGCCGGGAATCCCCTGTGCGCATGCGCCGCTGCAGTCAGCGGCTCATTGCAAGGGGAATATCTACTAAACCGTACAGGTTTAGGAGATTTTTTTTACCTACAGGTAAGCCTTATTATAGGCTTACCTGTCTGTAAAAGTAAAAAATTTGACTATACAACCGCTTTAACACTGCAGTGTTTTTAAAATCATTTCATACAGAGACAATTTAAGAATTTTTACAGTGGAGTGCTATACTCTTTTGAAAAATGTATATTATTTTGTTAATTGCGTATTTCCTGTATTTTATTTATTTATTTATTTATTTAATGCTAACCTGAAAACTATTAAACCTAAGATAGCCTGTGATTCTGAAAGGTTAGGCTAATTGGCTAATTGGGCGGTGTGTGACCACAACCCAAATATAGGGATAGCTGTGGCAAATTGCCCCAATGGAAGGGGTTAATTGCTGTGTGGTTTGATAATTACAGACTAACAGGAGATTAGATTTATAGTGATAGGGTCCCCTTTGTGGGCAAAGGAAATTGTAATAATAAATGAGGCAAAAAATGGGCCATTGTTACAATATGTGGGCTACAAATGGAAAATCATTACAATATGCATGCAACAAAAGGGCATTGATTATAATACATGAACAACTAAGGAGCAAATGTTACAATGTGAGGGCAATGACAAAAACATTAAGAATAACAGGAGCACACGTTGTCTCCTCCTTTAATTTCCATTTGCCTCCAGACCTCAGCAGTAGTGTGACGTTTTCATCTACCTGGAGAGCTAGAGGAGAGGAAAGCCCAACCTGCACCTCTTAATGGCTCTTTTCTTCCCTTTAGCGTAGACTCATTACTCCAGCCATTGACTGAAAGGTGTAGTGATGCTGATATCAGGTAATATGCAGCTGAGTTGGAGGGAGACTTGTGACTTAAAAACCGGGTAACCAACAATGTTAGCCACAATCTCTAGGTCAGTGGTTGTCAACTCCTGTCCTCAGGACCCACTAACAGGCCAGGTTTTAAGTATTACCTTGGGGAGATGCAGACTAGAATACTGCAATCACCGAGTAGCAAATGTTATCACCTGTGATGTATTTCAGTTATCTTGCAAACCTGGCCTGTTAGTGTGTCTAGAGGAAGAGAGTTGAGAACCACTGCACTAGGCCCAAGCTAGAGTATGTAGATATGTGATGGCATGTGAGCAAACATCTAATAAAAAATGGGAAATAGCCATGGTGGCATCCTTACTTTGTGGACCCAGGAGCAGCTGCGCCCTCTGCATATCTTCCCTAAATTTAGGTTCAACTTGTTCAGAAGTTACTTAAGCCACTAGTTAGTATGTTTTTGTGAGCCGGTAGCAAAGTGAAGTACAGTGTCTACAGACACCCCACACAGATATGATATGCAAATTGTATGAAAGGAATATCTTTGGTAGGAATAGAATCCAGGAGCCCAGAGCTGCAAAGCAAGAGTGCTAGCTACATAGCCACCATGTTACCTACTGTACTACATATGTCTACAATGGAAAACAGAGCATTCTTACTGTCTATTTTTTAATAACCATGTGACTCACCTGATAGACTAAAGTGGCACACAGGCTTTTTTTTCCATTTTTCATTGAGAAGAGGGAAGGACTCCCATGTTTCATAGAGATTTTTCAACAAATTTACAAAACCTCTGCATACTATAAAAAACACATCTTTTACTGAAAGAGTAGATCAAAGTTATTAGTTGATTGGTTGAAAATGTTATACATTTGTTGTCAGAGTAGACCAATGTATGCAGATGTTTCCTGGCTATGTCCAATCTTTTGATGCAATAAGCATGACTAGGGTGATGACCAGAAGAGATCTAGAGATACGTTGCCCATTCTCCACTTGGTTTTTATGTGTGCATCTGATGCTAACAATGGCTATTTGACAAGATACACTATATTACCAAAAATTTTGAGACGTCTGCCTTTACACACACACATGAAATTTAATGGCATCCCAGTCTTAGTCCGTACAGTTCAATATTGGGTTGGCCCACCCTTTGCAGCCATAACAGCTTCAACTCTTCTGGTAAGGTTGTCCACAAGGTTTAGGAGTGTGTCTATGGAAATGTTTGACCACTATTTCAGAAGCGCATTTGTGAGGTCAGGCACTGGTGTTGGATGAGAAGGCCTGGCTCGCAGTCTCCGCTCTAATTGATCCCAAAGGTGTTCTATCGGGTTGAGGTAAGGACTCCGTGCAGGCCAGTCAAGTTCCTCCACCCCAAACTCGCTCATCCATATCTTTATGGACCTTGCTTTGTGCACTGGTGTGTAGTCATGTTGGAACAGGAAGGGGCCATCCCCAAACTGTTCCCACAAAGTTGGGAGCATGAAATTGTCCAAAATGTCTTGGTATTCTGATGCCTTCACTGGAACTAAGGTGCCAAGCCCAACCCTTGAAAAACAACCCCACACCATAATCCCCCCTTCACCAAATGATTTGGATCAGTGCACAAAGCAAGGTCCATAAAGACATGGATGAGCGAGTTTGGGGTGGAGGAACTTGGCAGTCCTGACCTCAACCCGATAGAACACCTTTGGGATGAATTTGAGTGGAGACTGTGAGCCAGGCCTTCTCACAAATGCACTTCTGGAAGAATGATCAAACATTCCCATAAACACACTCCTAAACCTTGTGGACAGCCTTCCCAGAAGAGTTAAAGCTGTTATATCTGCAAAGGGTGAGCCAACTCAATATTGAACCCTACGGACTAAGACTGGGATGCCATTAAAGTTCATGTGCGTGTAAAGGCAGGCGTCCCTGGTTTGGTAATATAGTGCATATGAATTTGTTGCTTACATGTCATATAAAAATTTGATCAGTATTAATGATCAAGCATTTCTGCCTTATGTGGTTATCATTATAGTGAATACACTATGGACTATTCCTTTACTGCAAGCTGTACTATAATGCCCAGTTGATTTAGGATTCTTATGGTTGATTAAATGAATCAAAATAACAGCAAATAAAGCCAAGTAACACCAAAATAACCAATCAGAACAGGTCAAACTTGATTTTTAAATTTGCTCTGTTCAAGTTTTTGTGATCTGAGTTGACAGTCCTCATCACTATTCAATATTGTGACATGCAGCATAGTAAATTATTACGTGGCCATCTCCATATAACTTGCAGCCAGGGAAACTCTTGGGAAAGCTTGATTTACTCACATAGACTTTAAT
The DNA here is from genome assembly GCF_042186555.1 of Aquarana catesbeiana. Taxonomy (NCBI): domain Eukaryota; kingdom Metazoa; phylum Chordata; class Amphibia; order Anura; family Ranidae; genus Aquarana; species Aquarana catesbeiana. Next base: position 61,594,854 of record NC_133326.1, on the reverse strand, counting down.
GGTCCCTGGGGGTGCTGGAGCTATAAATATAGACAGTGATGCTTCTTAAAAATATATTATTAAACATTATTATATATTCATGCTGATAATGTATTCTGTCACACTAAATAAATCAGTGTTTGAATGTGTGCAACCTGCAAACAAAAAACACCAAATACAACTCTCTACTAATTCTTATTACTGCAAATATTAATTAACTAGCACAGTTGTTTATTATTAACCCTAATTACTCTGTTTTTCTTGATTTTTTTTTCCTTTAAAATAATCAACAGGCTGGAATTAAATAATTATACATAGCGTGATGGAGAATGACACAATAGAGGAATTTGAAGCTACTGGACTAGATGACATCTATACTTGTTTGCCTAAAGCAGAAGATCAGCTTGAACCTATAGAAGAAGAAACTGAGCCTGAGGAAGAGGGCGGCTTAAGTTTCTATCCCACGGATCTCTATGACTCACAGAGCAGAGTAGGAGTCTTTCCAGAAAAAGGAAAAGAGGAGCAAGAAGAGCAACAAGAAAAAGTGCATGAACTGACTTCTGCTCCTGAACAGATCCAGACAGAAAGTGAAGTGGAGGAACTGGCAAAGCTGTATGGATTGTCCGAGGATGACAAAGACTCAGCAGTAGATCCATTGATATATGTTCCATTATCCAAATATACCCCGACAAAACACAATGTTGAAAGTAGAGAAGAACCCCTACCATTACCCAAACAAAGTAAACTAAGTGAAATCCATCCTAATGAAGACAAACCCTCTAGACTGCCAGATTTATCAAAGAGTGAACATTTCAAAACTAACAGACTTGAGCCTAATGGTGAAGGTGTGCATCCTAAAGATAAAGAAGAAGGCCTTGAAGTCAAACATCCCCCCCATAATGATCACCAGATAGACGAAACTCCACAGCTGCAAACCCAAACTCCAAAAATTGAAGAAGAACCTACTGAGCCTACAAACACTAACCAAGAAAACAATGTTCAAGGTTCAAGTTCTGATGACACCCAAAGTTCTTCCATTGATGCTAGTAAGAAAACCGAGGAACCTCCGGACATATTCTGTCTTGAATGTAAAGTCCCTATTAGAGCTTTTGACAAGCTTTTTGGTATACACAAAGACCACAGCGTCAAAGAAATAACATCTGCTGTAGAAGACATCAAGGTACAGTAAGAAAGACTAAACTCCCTACTATGCCATTTTTTAGAATGAAGATAGAGTTAGTCTAGTATAGGTAACAGAAGTATTATATATTTCACACCTTTCCCCGAGTATTTCGAGACAAGTTAGAAATATCTAAATACAGTAGGCAGCATGAGCTGTTTATCCATGGGAAGTAAGATTACACATAGAAATTAGATCAGACATATAAATCCTGATATAATAAAAATATTTAGGGTTTTTTTTTTGGGGGGGGGGGGGGAGCTGACCAAGGATGTTTATTTACCTTAATGCATCCTCTGCAAAAACCTCATGTCTTTACAACCACTTTAAAACATATCTAAACTGAAGAACAAACATCATATAAATTGCAGCTTACCAGTCCTTAGATGTTGTGGCTGCATTAGTCTTATTTTTTTTTGCTTTTCCCCCTTTATTTATACCTGGTGAGCCTGTCAGTAACACACTTCCTGTCCTAGGGTTCACTCACTATTTTGTATCTTGAGGAGCAGCGTTGTCACCCTAAGCTGCTTGCATATCATTTGGACTACAGAAAGTCTCTGCTTCCCTTTATCTCCATCACATGGGTGGAGGGGGTTATAATCCACAGTAGAGAACTTGGCAAGATTGAAAACACTGATTTGGATTCCAGTATAGCTGAAATACTGTGCTCACTGAATTTCTGGTGGGATCAACGGGGCTTTTTCTATTTTGTATGTACAGTACATGTTTAGGAGAGATTTACTGATTTTTTTTTTTATTTACTCTTACATTAACATTAACCTAATATTTAAACCCTAAATCCTAAATGCTGACCCTATGCCACACCTTAAAGGGCCACTCCACTTTCGTGGGAAAAAAAAGCAAAAAAAAATAAATACAAATAATATAGCATATACAATTGAAACACAAGTCCTATTGTAACTGAATGTTATTAAAAATATCCATTCCCTTTCAATTTGCAGTGCTGTCATTTTCTGTAAAATGCAATGCAATATGGTTACCTGGAGCCGTTCTGTGCACAGATGGTGTACAGAACGCCCCCCAGAAATGTCATTCCCTGCTTGTGTGATTGGCTTACTGATTTTCCCAGAAGTCTGCACTAAGATACAAGTCCGATTTTTGTCATTCCCTGCAAGAAAAGTGACATTTTTGGTGAAATACTCCCAAAGTGAAAAAATACATCTAAAGGGATGCATGCCCTGCCTCTTTCGTTATTAGAACCCTGCAGGTGCAGCAGCTGATTGATAATTATTAAATCACTTCCATTCACAATCAATCTGCACACTTACAGAAACAAACAGCTATCTCTTCAGAATAACAAAAGGTAGAAAACTGTTTATTAAATCTCTGCACTATACATAGATCACCCAGAGGGGAATGTTTTTTTCTTAACAAAAGTTACTCTTTATCCTAACCCTTAGCACTAAGTTAACCCCTTCTCACCCATCTTTATCAGCCTTCCTTGTAATAGACTAAAACATTGAGTCATCCTGCAAAGTGCATCGAGCCCTGCACCAGTTATATTATAATGTGCATATTATTGCATGTACTACATTTAAGAGTTTGCTTACCCTTATATTTTTTATAGGAAGATATTCACAAAAACATGTGCAAACTGGAAGAACAGATTACTCAAATGGAGAACTTTGCCGGTCATCTAGAAGAGATATATATCACAATCGAGGTGAATATCTATACTCATGTTGTTGAAAAGAGTTTATTCAGCCACTGAATCTCATCATAACTAAGCTGTCCCATAAAACGGGTGCAAGGTTTATTGTGACATATGTTTTTTTTTTTTTTTTTAATTGAAAAGAGAAAGTATGCATACAAGATATTTCAAACAAGTATACAAGTCTTTCAAGACAACCTCTTACATAGCTTTAACAGCCTATTAATTAATAAGTACAGTATATTATGTGCACATGAGTGCAGCCTCCATTTGCCTCTTCCACTATCAAACAATACAGTTTTGTCAACTAAGACCAAATACAGAATGAGCATCCATATTTCACACTGCTGCTAATAAGAACACAAAAAGATTTACCCATCCGGTAAACATGGTTCACCCTATACAATGGGGAAAATAATTATTTGATACCCTGCAGATTTTGTAAGTTTGCCCGATTACAAAGAAATGAAGGGTCTGTCATTTTTATCATAGGAGTATTTTAAATGATAGAGAATATTAACCAAAAATCCAGAAAAAACACATGATACAATTGCTATAAATTAAGTTGCAGTTCAGTGAGTAAAATATGTATTTCATCCCCAAGTAAAACATGACTTAGTACTTGGTGGAGAAACCCTTACTGGCAAGCACCAAGGTAAGACATTTCTTGTAGTTGATGACCAGGTTTGAAAACATCTCAGGAGGGATTTTGGTCCACTCTTCTCTAAAGATCTTCTCTAAATCCTTAAGGTTTCTTGGCTGTGTCTTGGTAGCTTGAAGTTTCAGCTCCCTCCATAAATTTTCCATCTTCAGTATTCTGGCTGAGGGAAGAAGGTTTATCCAAGATTTTATAGTACATGGCCCCATCTATTGGCCCCTCAATGTAGCAAAGTCGGCCTGTACCTTTAGCAGGGAAACAGCCCCAAAGCATGTTTCCACCTCCCTGCTGGACTGCTGGGATGTGTTTTTAGGGTCATAGACAGCATTTTTCTTCTTCCAAACATGGAGGATTGAGTTATTGGCAAAAAGCTCAATTTTGGTATCATCTGACCACAGCACTTTCTCTCAATCCTTCTCTGAATCATTTAGATGTTCATTGGCATGACTGTACATGTGCCTTCTTGAGGAGGGGGACTTGCCATGTTTGGAGGAAGAAAAATGCTGACTATGACCCTATGACCCTGAGAACACCATCCCTACAGTCAAGCATGGAGGTTTCTCTGCTAAAGGTACATGCCAACTTTGCTGTATTGAGGGGTCAAATGACGGGGCCATGTATTGTAAAATCCTGACTGAGCACCTTCTTCCACTGAAGATGGGTCTTACAGCATGGCACATTAAGCACATTAAAGGGGTTGTAAAGGTAAAAATTTTTTCACCTTAATGCATTCTATGCATTAAGGTGAAAAAACTTCTGACAGAACCGCCGCCCCCAGCCCCCCGTTTTACTTACCTGACGCCTCGAAAGTCAGCTTCGCGTTCCCGACATCTGTTCCTCCGCTCACCCTGGCCGCTGATTGGCTGCAGTGGATGGATTGAAAGCAGCGCAGCCATTGGCTCGCGCTGCTGTCAATCACATCCGATGACGCGGCGCGCCGGGAGGCGGGGCCGAGTGATACAGCGAGCGGCTATAGCCGCCGGCTGCATCACGGGAGCGCGCCCGCAAGCACTCACCACCGTGCGAGGGAGCTCGCATTAAGGTGGTGAATGCTTGCGGGGAGGAGCTGAAACAGCCGCCGAGGGACCCCAGAAGACGAGGTTCGGGGCCACTCTGTGCAGAACGAGCTGCACAGTGAAGGTAAGTATAACATGTTTGTTATTTTTAAAAAAAAAAAAAAACACCTTTACAAACGCTTTAAGGTCATGAAGTGGCCTAGTCAATCTCCAGGCCTTAATTTTATAGAAAATTTATGGAGGGAGCTGAAACTTCGAGTTACCAAGTGACAGCCAAGAAATCTTAGGGATTTAGAGAAGATTTGTAAAGAAGAGTGGCCTAAAATCCCTCCTGAGATGTGTGCAAACCTGGTCATCAACTACAAGAAATCTCTTATCTCTGTGCTTGCCAACAAGGGTTTCTCCACCAAGTACTAAGCATGTTTTGCTTGGGGATCAAATACTTATTTTACTCACTGAACTGCAATTCAATTTATAGCATTTGTTATGTGCATTTTCTGAATTTTTGATTTATATTCTGTCTCTGTCATTTAACCACTTCCAGACCGCCCGCCCGCCATCATTTTACGTTGCTACTTTAAAGAGGAATAGCGTTGTTATGGTAGCAGCTAGCTACCATAACACCGGCATCCTCTTCAAGAGTGGATGGTCTGCTTCAAGATAAAAGTGGTCTCTGCAGCAGATTCGCCGTGAGAACACTTTTATCGGCAGCGGGAGAGGGGCACCCCTCGCTGCCCCTCTCCGGTGCCCTCCGCCTCTTACTGGAGCCGTCAGTAGCGGCGGAGGTGATCAGATCCTCTCCCTAGCCTGACATGGAGACGAGTGAGGGAAAGATGGCCCCCACCTGTCTCCATATCATTGCAGGGCGGAAGCGACGTCAAAACGTCACTTCCGCCCAATGCTCTTAAAGGGACATTTTTATTTATTTTGTATTGTATTTTAGTGTAAATTTTAGTGTAACTATGAGATCTAAGGTCTTAAATCTCATATTTAAGAGGACCTGTCATGCTTTTTTTCTATTACAAGGGATGTTTACATTCCTTGTAATAGGAATAAAAGTGACCCAATTTTTTAAAAAGAACAGTGTAAAAATAAAAAATAAAAGGCAAACTAAATAATATTAAAAAAAAAAATTTTAAACGCTCCCCATCTAGACGAGCTCACGCGCAAAATCGAACTCATACGTGAGCAGCGCCCGCATATGAAAACATTGTTCAAACCACACATGTGAGGTATCGCTGCGATCGTTATAGCAAGAGCAATAATTCTAGCCCTAGACCTTCTCTATAACTCAAAACATGCAACCTGTAAAATGTTTTAAGAGTAAAAGTTTGTCGCCATTCCACGAGTGGGTGCAACTTTGAAGCGTGACATGTTAGGTATCTAGGCTTACTGTGGCCTATCCCCTGCAGCCACCGCTGGCTAATACAGAGGGCTGATCATGTGACTGGACTGAAGCAGCCTAAAAATAGGTAAGTATATACATCTTTCTTCCACAGGTTAGTTAGTATAGGTGTTGGGGGGGAGCATTTTTAAGATTAGTTAAAGTGGAGTTCCAGGCTAAAATGCATAAAGGGCTTAAATAATAGAGCACTCCACACACCCTTGTTTTTGGATATCTTTTTTTTTTTTTTTTTTTTTAGTCTTTTTGGTACCTTTTGTGTTGCTTTTCAGCTGGACTTCCATCCTACCTCGCTGTGGTAGTACGTCATTAGCTGCCTCCTGTGTGTGTCACAGAGGATGACGAGACCATTCAGAAACTCTCGCTCATGCACAGTAGGACTCCGGCTGTGAAGTCTGAAGCCTCCACTGCCGGTTTTCCTTACTTGCAATGCCGGCATCTGCACCTGAAGCCGATAGACGAATTGGCCTGGGGTGCTGACATCGCAGGATCCCTGGACAGGTAAGTGTCCTTATATTAAAAGACAGCAGCAACAGTATTTGTAGCTGCTGATTTATACATTTTTTTTTTTATACAGGCTGGAACTCTGCTTTAACTGTTTCCGAACCGCCCACATATACTGTGGCAGGGTGGCCCAGTTGCGCAAAACAACCTACCTGTACATTGTCCTCTTCTTCCGGGTCTGGGGCACGCGCACGCGCCCCCAGCAACCAGCTCCCGCTGTGATTGGACACAGCGGGAGCCAATTAGCAGGTCCGGCAGACGCAATGTCTGCCGGGAACCTGGTGATCATTCCTAGAGAAGCATGTAAAAAAAGGCAGATCGCCGTTCTGTCAGTGGGGAACAGGGAGATGTTGTGTTCCTGATAAGCAGGGACACGGATCTCTCTCTTCCCCCAGTCAAACCACCCCACACACAGTTAGGAGGCAACCACTAGGCACACATTTAACCCTTTGATCGCCCCTGATGTTAACCCCTTACCTGCCAGTGTCATTCATACAGTGACAGTGCATTTTTTTTTGCGTTGATCACTGTATTGGTGTCACTGGTCCCCAAAAAGTGTCACTTAGTGTCAGATTTATCTGCCGAAATGTCGCAGTCCCGCTAAAAATCGCTGATTTCCACCATTACTAGCAAAAAAAAAAAATTAAAAGTCCATAAATCTATCCCATAGTTTGTAACTTTTGCGCAAACCTATCAATATACGCTTATTGGGATTTTTTTTTACCAAAAATATGTAACAGAATACATATTGGCCTAAATTTATGAAGAAATTTTTTAAATTTTTTTATTGGATATGCTTTATAGCAGAAAGTAAAAAATATTGTTTTTTTAAAAAAAAAATTGTCAGCCTTATTTTTGTTCATAGCGCAAAAAAATAAACACCAGGTGAGGTGATCAAATACCACCAAAAGAAAGCTATATTTGTGGGAAAAAAAGGACGTAAATTTTGTTTGGGTACAGTGTCGCACGGCCACGCAATTGTCAGTTAAAGCGACGCAGTGCTGTATCGCAAAAAATGCTCTGGTCAGGAAGGGGGTGAAACCTTCCGGACCTGAAATTGTTAAAATTAGCCCAAAATTTCACTTTAAAGCAGAAGTAAACCCTCCTTTCCTTTTCAGCCAAGGAAGCTGCCATTTAAGCTTCTGTTTGATCTGCAAATGCTATTGGGCTGCACATTTGAGCCATTTGAGGGTTTGACGGTTAGATTGACAGCACAAGCAGATGAGAGTTAGCATTCCCGGAATGCCGGGAATGTAACTGTTTTTTGAAACCGTTAAATTGATGGGTTTAGTTCCACTTTAAGGGACTCTTTTAAATGCTTCAAAAGACTACATAACTGGAAAACAGAAAACTCTACATGTGGCTGTTGAAATCCTTTCATAGGAATGATTTTGTGCTATATTTGAACTTTTAGGAGAATTTTGGGCGACAAGAACAGAACTGTGAGATGCATTATACAGAAGTAATGGATTCAATTGCATCTAAGCATGAAGAAAAGTTACAGGTTCTGGCAGATGAAAAGAAACGGAAGTTGGAGTCGTTATTTGAGCAGTTAGTCGAATGTGGAAAAAGTCTTGACACCTCGAAAGATTTAATGGAGACTATACAGAAATGTTTTAAAGAGAACGACAAGGTGGAGTTTGTGAAGGTAAGAGCATTAACACTATTTAAAACAATATAAACACATTTCCATAAACTTTTACTAAAGACACTATACAAAGACAGAACGGAGTGTGTGAGTGAATGCTACAATGACCAACATTTTAAAACTGAATTCTAGGAATTCAACCACTTTGTAAAAAGTGAAGGCCCTTTATGAGGTAAGTCCAAGCAGCTAAAAAAATATCTCCTGGGCATATCTCTATTATTCACATCTAATGCCCTGTACACATGGTCGGATTTTCTGATGGAGAATGTGTGATAGGACCTTGTTGTCGGAAATTCCAACCGTGTGGGCTCCATCACATATTTTCCATCGGAATTTCCGACACACAAATTTTCTGACAACAAAATCCGTTGTCGGAAATTCCGATTGTGTGTACACAAATCTGACGCACAAAGTGCCACGCATGCTCAGAATAAATTAACAGACGAAAGCTATTGGCTACTGCCCCATTTATAGTCCCGACGTACGTGTTTTACGTCACCGCGTTTAGAACGATCGGATTTTCCGACAACTTTGTGTGACCGTGTGTATGCAAGACAAGTTTGAGCCAACATCTGTTGGAAAAAATCCATGGATTTTGTTGTCGGAATGTCCGATCAATGTCCGACCGTGTGTACAGGGCATAACAGGTTTGTTGCTCTGTGGGGAGACACTCAGGGGATCTGAGAGGAGAGAAGCACACAGAGAAGCTATGCCAGCCACCACTCTCCTGCCTATTCACAAAAGCCTTGGTATTTTGTGAATGTGTCCACATAATACAAAGGCTTCTGTGATTGGGCAGGAGGAGGAGAGGGTCAGGCATAGCAGCTGCAGTGACTCTCCTGTGAAGATGCAGAGCCCAGAAGGATCATTGTTGCTCTCCAGGAACTACAGCTGTCTTCTGGGAATACTATAAGCCTGTCAAAAATAAACAATAGAGCTAAGCCCAGAAGGTTTAATGCACCTCACCGGGCTTAACTCAGAGTGTGTATTCATTTTTTACAAAGGAATTTCTGGAATTCAGCTATAAAGCCCAACGCAAATCAGATTGGGGAAGGGTTGAAACCTCTGACAGCCTTTATTTGCTGTGTGTGTTCATAGTAGGGATATTATTATGACTTCCTGTCTTGGGTAGGAAAAATCTTTCCAATGGGGGCAATGAGAAAAAGTAAACCACCTTTAAATAATAAAGAACAGAAGATATAGGAAAAGGGAAACAACTCTACTCTAAATACACTTTAAACCTAAAGAATATGTTACCACAACATTTTATATTCCTGATATATGATTGTTATACCATGTACTTGTGTTAAAAAGTATCCTGTTCTCTTTGTATTGTTCCTTTGTGTGAAATACGTAGTGTTCCTGCCAGTCCCTCTGCTTTCCGTTTTCAAATTGACCATGCTAGGTATGAGAGCACATCCTTCAGGCTGCATTCACACCTGGGCATTTCGAATCGCAGGCAGATTTGCCACCATTCTGCCCGGGATTTCAAAACACCCAGGTGTGAATGACAAATCGCACAACACACATTTCAAATGTCATTTATTTGAATGGCACCTAAAAACGCTGTGCGGTTCTGCCACGATTGTCACACGATAAATAGCGCATTGTCTGCTAAAAAAAATTCTTGAGCTTCTTGTTGCAAACATGCTTCATGCGATGTGGTTTTCCGCGATTGCAGCGCGATTTATTGGACAGCAATCGTGGAAGAACAGCACCGCTTTTTTAGATGCCATTCAAATTATTGGCATCTGAAATGTGCGTTGTGCGATTTGTAATTTACACCTGGGCGTTTTAAAATCGTGGGCAGAATCGCAGCAAATCTTCCCACAATTTAAAACACCCAGGTGTGAATGCAGCCTCAAATCGTGGTCAGTTTTCTGGCTGTGCTGAAAGAAAAGCCTGCTTGTCCTCCAAAGATCAAACGTGTGCTGACACGCCTCTTCTGCACTGCCATTTACTGGCAAGACAAGTGTACTGCTGTTTCTCCACCCCTTGCTCTCTAAGCCCCTTATGCAGGTTAGAACAGAAGGTATGTGATCACTACAAAAAAAAAAGGTATTTATAATATTACACACATATATATACAGTATCTCACAAAAGTGAGTACACCCCTCACATTTTTGTAAAACAATGTAAAGTAGTGAGTGTACAGCTTGTATAACAGTGTAAATTTGCTGTCTCCTCAAAATAACTCAACACACAGCCATTGATGTCTAAACCGCTGGCAACAAAAGTGAGTACACCCCTAAGTGAAAATGTCCAAATTGGGCCCAATTAGCCATTTTCCCTCCCCGGTGTCATGTGACTCATTAGTCTTACAATGTCTCAGGTGTGAATGGGGAGCAGCTGTGTTAAATTTGGTTTCTGAGGATCTGAAAAAAAGAATTGCTGCTCTACATAAAGATGGCCTAGGCTAAAGGAAGATTGCCAAGACCCTGAAACTGAACTGAAGTTTCAGGGTCTTGGCACGGTGGCCAAGACCATACAGTGGATTAACAGGACAGGTTCCACTCCGAACAGGCCTCACCATGGTCGACCAAAGAAGTTGAGTGCACGTGCTCAGCGTCATATCCAGAGGTTGTCTTTGGGAAATAGAGATATGAGTGCTGCCAGCATTGCTGCAGAGGTTGAAGGGGTGGGGCGGTCTGCCTGTCAGTGCTCAGACCATACGCCGCACACTGCATCAAATTGGTCTGCATGGCTGTCGTCCCAGAAGGAAGCCTTTTCTAAATATGATGCACAAGAAAGCCTGCAAACAGTTTGCTAAAGACAAGCAGACTAAGGACATGGATTACTGAGACCAAGATAAACTTGTTTGGTTCAGATGGTGTCAAGCATGTGTGGCGGCAACCAGGTGAGGAGTACAAAGACAAGTGTGTCTTGCCTACAGTCAAGCATGGTGGTGGGAGTGTCATGGTCTGGGACTGCATGAGTGCTGGCGGCACTGGGGAGCTACAGTTCATTGAGGGAACAATGAATACCAACATGTACTGTGACATACTGAAGCAGAGCATGATCCCCTCCCTTCGGAGACTGGGCCGCAGGGCAGTATTCCAACATGATAACGACCCCAAACACACCTCCAAGATGACCACTGCCTTGCTAAAGAAGCTGAGGGTAAAGGTGATGGACTGGCCAAGCATGTCTCCAGACCTAAACTCTATTAAGCATCTGTGGGGCATCCTCAAACGGAAGGTGGAGGTGCGCAAGGTCTCTAACATCCACCAGATCCGTGATGTCGTCATGGAGGAGTGGAAGAGGACTCCAGTGGCAACCTGTGAAGCTCTGGTGAACTCCATGCCCAAGAGTGTTAAGGAAGTGCTGGAAAATAATGGTGGCCACACAAATTTTTTACACTTTGGGCACAATTTGGACATTTTCACTTAGGGGTGTACTCACTTTTGTTGCCAGCAGTTTAAACATTAATGGCTGTGTGTTGAGTTATTTTGAGGGGACAGCAAATTTACACTGTTATACAAGCTGTACACTCACTACTTTACATTGTAGCAAAGTGTCATTTCTTCAGGGTCCATTCACACAGGGGCAACACGACTTCCAGAGGGACTTTGGGAGACAACTTGGACACGACTTGAGAATGAATCACAGCACGACTTGGGGCAACTTACAACACAACATGAAGTCGCCTCCAGGACAGGGAACTTTACAAGTGGCCAATCAGAGCTTATCAGCTGTGTGTGAGAAGGAGGGGGCTGGCTGTTTAGTGGAGTAAATTACTTTCTGTTTCCTTTCTGCTTCCTGTAAAGTTTCCTCAGTATGAACGGTGATCCGACTTACCTGTAAATTCCATATCTTGGTGTACAGTACAGGACATAGGCATGCCTCCCCTCTATTCCTGTGTTACTTTGCATTGCTTGCTAAAAAACAGAACGCTCACTAAGTGGGGTAGGGTTGGGTTATGGGGGTACGTCCAAGGGAGGTAAGTTCAGCAAAGGTTTGCCAGTGTACAATCATCTGACGGTTCCTGCCTATACCCAGGGACTATGAATATCCAACTTGTGTTCTGTACTGTAGTCCAAAATATGGAATTTACAGGTAAGCCAAAATTCATTTTTTTCCTTGAAAAGTCTTACTTCCTCCTGCCAGTTTCACTTTATCTGTGCTACCCTACTGGTCAGTTTAACTGTTCATCATGATAAACGAAGAGACGCATGGAAAAGAGCCAACATGGATACTCATAATAAGGAGACATCAGGCATGTTCATGACAAAAAGCCAGCAGGGTTATTCATGATACAAAACCAACAGGTATACATATGAAAGAGCCAACAGGGATACTTATGATAAAAAAATCCAACAGGAATACTCATGATAAAGAGGAACACTCATGATAAAGAGCCAACAGGGATTCTCTGGAGCCAGGTCAAGTTAGACTCATTCAAGACAAGTCAAGATTTGCATATTATTTTGTCTTCATTCATCTCTGAATTTACTGGGTTTTTTTTACATATGGTTTTCACTGAAGGTAACTACATCTGTCTATGCATTTTTATATCATATGTTCAATAGTCACTGATTAGTTTAGTTGCCTAATATTCCTGTGTAATAGCAATATACTTTTGGGATTTGTCCTTGATTATTGTTTAGTATGTAATCCTTGTTCTTTTCTCTTCTTATCCTGCAGGCTGCACTTGACACAACCAGCAGGTAATGATAATTTTAGATTTACAACATAAAATACATAGAATTTTTAGAACAGTAACAGTAAAGCGGAAAAGGAAAGGTTTGGGAGTTCATGGAGGATGTTACAAGGAGGTAGAAATACATAGTAAGAATCAATTTAATGAAAAATAAACCACAGGCCTATAGGCAGAGGTCACTATGTTGCCCCTTTAAAATAGATTCTTCTTTAAAATCCTTCTAGGAAGGAAAATTAGTTAATTTTCTTCTGGCAGGATCATATATGCTTAGGGTGGAGTCTAAAAGGGGGGCTGATGAGAAGAGCATTACCAGGAAAGAGATGCATGTTCTTTGCAACCCCTGAGATGGGCACCCCTGCTGCTGGCCATACAAAGGGACACTGCAACAACAAATAGAACTGCTGATTGAAAAATGAACAAGATATTATTTTACCCGGACTTGAAATATGAACTGTTATAATAAAATTTAGTTGGACTGAGTATATGGCTGCTTCATGTGTCTGAAGTGGATCCTTAGTACCCTTGCTGCTGTGAAGTGGGACGATGCCTTGTTAAATTTATGCTAGACTGTACATCTTATAAGATACCAACATGCAAAAGAGGGATCCCAGTGTACCCAGCTATGCGTTCATCTAATCAGGCTAGGGGATAGTGATGGATAAGGAAATGAGAGCCTGTTCTGGAACCACGTGAAGATGTTGGGTCCTGGTGCAGGAGGTGTCCCCAGAGTGGGGATGTTGTGAAGGGTGACCTGGAGTATACTGAGTGTGTGCACAGGGCACACATTGTTCTCAGCACACTGTATGTGCAAGTGTGAAGGTGGAGAACAGTATTTGGAGGGCTGTGGATTGTATGGCAAGTGTTAAGCCCGAACAAGCCCTGCTTTAGGAGGTCCCTGATAGAAGACATGGAGGTGACTCGTTCACACATTTGGGACCCGCCTGCAGGCCATTAAAGTGCAAGATCAGTCAAAATGTAACAAAAGCTAAACCTATTCCCACCCTCATTCCAAGACAATTCTACCTACCCTGTGCAAGAGAAGATGATTATACTTACCTACTCTGAGTGAGCTCCAGTCCAGTCACATGATTGGGTCCCAGCGATGGCCAGAGATCATGTGACCTCAATGGCATGCCCTCAGCATAGGTAAATATAGACATTTCCTTTAAAGTGTAGTTGGAATAGGCTTAGAATGGGGGTGGAAGTCGTTTTAGGCTTAGTAAGAGTTTGACTGAACTTCCACTTTAAGTTGTGGGTGTGTATAGATTGTTTTTGGAGACTAAAGATATCAGTGTCAATTTAATCACAGTGTGCCAAAAATAGGCTTTGGACAGCTTTCTGTTTTTGTACTGTGCAATGACTATTTTAACGAATCTGTTTTAAATGTTGATACCGTAAATAATATCAACTCTTAATATTCACAGACTCCACAAATACTTCAGCACTGACATCAATTTAAATATTTCTACGGACGCGGAATTTGAAAACAATAACTTAGATTTTTCTGAAGTGGAAAAGCTTTTAGATTCTATAAATACGCTTCCAGGTAATGTACATCTGACAATTCTAACATGCTGTAATTTATAAAGTAACAAAACCAAAAATGTAACATATTGGGCTCTATTCACAAAAGCATCTCCCATGTGGTATTTAGGTGTCCAGACACATTTTGCCTAAATATTGCATGCAATTCTGAAACTGTCAAATCACTATACTGTTTTTTGATAATTTACCACAAAACGCTTAAAAACGCTTGGTGAATACCGCATGAACAGGCGTAAAAACTCAATTCACAGAAGGAAGAAAAGAATTAAATGCATGCAGTTATTAAGGAGTGGTCCAGGCGTGCAGTATTTAGGCAATGTGTATGATTTTAACTGGCTGTTAAAGAACGGGCAGCTGCCGATGTCCTTAACAACCAGTAACTGTAATGGTTGTTAAGGAGCATGCAGGCGCGGCGTCCTTGACAACCGATGAGTCATCAGCCGTCAGCGGGGTTCCCCGCTGACTTCTGAATGTAAAGAAAAGCTTTGCCGGCTTTAAAAAATCACAGAGAAAAAAACCGCCCCCTCCCACATTCTATACAGCCGCTAGCAATAATCGCATGTAAGATCAGACAGGCTGGTTGTACGGTTGATTGATCAACTTGGGTATATTCAGCCTGCACATACATGAATCTTGGCGATTTCAGCAAGAACTGGCTGAAATTTGAACCATCTATGACCGACTTTACTCATCTGTAGCAGTCAGATTTGCTAGCCAAGTCAGAAGCACATTGCAAGCCAATATAAAAAACTACAAGTAAGTTTTTGAAATACTTTGTCCTTGCACTTTTAATGTTTTAAGTTAAGGACAAGGTCTCTTGAACCACTTGAGTTCCCAGGCCTTTTTCTCCCTTAGGCCTCTTTCACACTGTCGGAACATTCAGGTCCGCCTCTCAGTTTTGTCGGCGGACCTGAATGGGCGCTCAATGTTAGCCTATGGAGCGACGGATGTCAGCGGTGACATGTCCGCTGACATTCGACCTGGTCCGATCTGCTAAAAGCAGACGGATGGCTCTACGTTCACATCCGTTCCTGGCAGATCGGATCGGGTGAGATCTGATGAAAATGGACATGCTGTGCATTTTCGACCGATACCTCCATAGCAACCAGCGGCGTTTGACAAGCCCCTCCCCACTCAGTGAGCAGAGAGGGACCTGTCATCCGCCGGCTCAGCGGAGATCATCGGAGAGATCTCTCGCTGAGCTGGCAGACAGAGGCGGGCTCCGTGGCATCTGCCTTGTGGGAATGAAGCCTAAGTCTTCTTAAGTCCCAAAGCGTATCTTTTTTATTTGCTTTTCTTTTGGCAAAATACCCTTTAGTGTTAGTATTCTACCGCAACGTATTTTACAGAAAGGGCCTAAATTTGATAGCGGATTTGGATACATCATCTGACATCATTATTGGGACCTGATGGGGGGGGGGAATTTTTAATGTTTTATTTTTAAGAAAAAAAAAATTGTCCCAGCCTCTGTACTAAGAGAAAGTGTAGCAAGATCACAAACCCAGCAGCTGATCTTTAAGCTCCTGGGCTAGTTGATAGATGACGTGGTCACTGACCCCGAGACCCAGACCCTGACCGGCTCTTCATACACATTACAATCTAATTGTACAATCTCTTTTAGATTTAGCAATAATGTGTGATAGAATGACCTACCAAAATTATCCTTTCAATTTGTATGCAGTCAGGAAGGCTTTCATATTACATAATTATTGGTAGATTTAAAGGTGGTTATTGTACAGTCAAATTCTGTCGCTTAATACTAACCTGCCCTGTGAGATATCGATGACGAGATTGCACAGCCGAAAGTCAAAATATTTCTGGCCCAACCCACACATGCACTCTCCATTCATTTTTTTTATCAAGAATGAATGGCCCTATAGGAATGAATGGGAACATTTTTACAAGTGCTTTGTCCGTGTTACCCATCTGACTGCAATGCACTATTGAATGATCAGTACTTTTTTTTTTAAACTGCAGCCAGGTGCATAATATTTGACAGTCATGAAAGCATTTCCAGATCCCCAGTCAGAGCAAAAAATATTTATTTAATAAATTGCTACTTGTGGATAGCTTTAATGTGTCCCTAATGACTTAATATCAATCTCATATAATTGCATAATGTACAATGATAGCTTCAACAACACTGATAGATGCCTTTTTTTCCCGAACTGGCAATATCACTTTCCAAAACACTTCACAAAAGTTCCAGCAGCTTACACTACAATAACCTTACCGCAATCATAAAGGCACTTTTATATACACAAGGACCCTACTAGGTTAAAATATCTGACCAGTGTGGTTTTTGGGCTGTAAGACAGAACTGGCTCTCCTGGAGGAAAAACATGTATATGCAAAGAGAACGTACAAAATCCATATTAAAATATGTTGTAGAAGTTGATCCGATGCCCTCAGTTATGCAAAGCCATCATTATTCACTGTGTACTAAATATTTTAGCTATTGTAAGCAGGGTTTAAAAAGTAAAATGTGTATACTATAAAAAGTACTTACCCTTTAGGGGTGATTTACTAAATAAAGGAATTTGAACTAGACATCCAATCATGTGCAAGGAAATTACCGTACCATTTAGGCCCTTTAAGGTAGACCCAGATCCATACAGCAGGGACCTCCAGATGCCATTCTCAGTTTCTCTTCAGAGACCCTGGTATCGCCTAAACCAACATGATCTATTATGCAAATACTCTATGCCTTCCCATTAGGTAGCAAGGCCACCCAGAGAATCTGAAGGGCAATAAGAAAGGTAGAGGAGGACGTAGTATAACAGGAATTGACCATTGATGTTGTGGTCAACATGCATGACAGAGCACTTGCTTTTGGGGATTTGGGCACTCTGAAGATAGAATGAGAAAGCCAGTGCCTATCAAAAAATGGGAAGCATGCTCATTTATACATATATAGTTCACTTTAGCAAATTAGACATTTCTGATATCCTTTTCCATTACTGCTTCTACCACAACATATTTGAAGTAATTGGTGCAAACAAATATTATTCAAGGGTGGTTACGGAATTTCCTCTATCTATTGCACTTGTCTATTCCCCTAGTTAGCTAGTCTATTAAAACTATGATCACATGCTACTGTTGATATCACAATAATACAAGGTTAGCTATGAAACCAAGCACACGGCTTAATAAAAGAAAATCTTATTTATTTCCCAAGATAGTAGGAAATGCTAACATGAAAGTACTAACAGATATTACAAACATATACCAACAAAACACATCAAAGATACTTATCGCATGGTCTCCTCGGCTGGACTCAAAATGGTGGATAGAGCCATGCGGCTCAGAGACAGAGAGAGAGCTCTTGGACTCGTTCAGTCCTTTTACACTTCAAACATACACCATCCAAACCCAACCCCAGTGCCATCCCATCAAGACTTTTGATAAATCAATACTTATGGGGATTATATTACTGTCCGTCCTGCTGTATTGGCCTCTAGGGGCAGCATTGTCCATGTATCATGTGTCTGTATCCTAGGTGCCTGTTGATCCTTTGATCTTTGTCACCCACCGTTATTAATCATCCTGGCAGCTATGGTCCTTTGAAGATTGCTTTATAGCAATAGACGATCCGGAGCCAAGCCTTGCTAGATTTCAGATGCAGATTCTGATATTCTACAAGCTCTGGTGGGTAACTGGTTACATTCCAACTTGGGGCCATCTGCCTGTATCAGCCAGGGAATGAAATACCATAAACATGATATTAAATCATGTCGACTTCCAACAATAATCCTATCACAAAATGCACATATCATAGAAGAAACCTACAGATATTTTCGTCTTGGGAAATGGGGCCTACATATAAGGCTGTCCACACATGAGTGAAGGAAACCCCTGGCTGACAACCTTACTTCTCCTGTGTTTTTTGGTAGTTCTTAGCCAGGACTTGTAGATTAAATTGCATTTAAAACAAAACCACTGACAATATCTATCTACTTGTTCAGATGATAACAGGTGATTATCAGCACACATTGTTTTTTTTTTGCTGTACACTTTAATTTGTTAGCAGCAGATGAGTCATCAGGAAGGTCATCATCATATTCAGCTGTTTGTTCAAGATCATATCATGCAGTAATGCGTTGTTCATGGCATAATATTGACAATATTTTTAATGATATTTATGAATTGCTCTTTTAGTAATCCTTATATGCTTTTTACTGCAGTGCCTTCAGCTCCTGTAATTAACCCTCAAGCACCTAACTCTGCCACAGCGACATCTCTCCGTGTATGCTGGAGTCTTTTCTCAGAAGATACAGTAGAACATTACCACCTCTTCTATAAGCCAGTATCTGATGTTGCTCCAGGGGAGGATCGGCAAGGTAAGGTTTTTATAATGAACCACTGAACTATGTGAAATGCGTTTTTCTTTGCTATTCATACATTTGTTGGACATATATCATAAAATCTACTTTCTATTTATTTCATAAAATGTACTTCAATATATTTTTTTTCAGATAAAAATACATTGTAGGTCAACTGCATAAATGTCATATCAATTTAGATGTATTCAGTACATTCCTTCATATATACCCCCCCCCCCACCATTCACCACTGCTATCTATATGTATATATATATATATATATATATATATATATATATATATATATATATAAAGAAAAAGTCCAGATGATCGCTGCACTTAAAATTTCTTTATTGGACCAAAGTTCAATCAAACATTTACATGATGTGTAAGTTCATTACTTTTCGGGCTCACAAGCTTACGCCCTTCTTTAGATCAAACACACATCTAAAGTCAAAGTTACACACATGGCTTAAATACCATCATTTTACACATTTGGAATCAATTATGTGATTAGTAATCAATCTAATACAAATTAAATCCTTTTTCTTATACATCCTTATATCACAGGTGGGAAAATGGTTAGCAAAGCATAGAACCCTCCCATGTTTCAACAGAAGCCTTCAACTCGTTTAATCTGTCAAAAAGAAACATGTACACAATATGGGTTATTTACTAAAGGCAAATCCACTTTGCACTACAAGTACACTTGTAAGTGCAGTCGCTGTAGATCGCTGTAGATCTGAGGGGAAGTTCTAAAATGAGGGAAAGCTCTGCTGATTTTATCATCCAATCATGTGCAAGCAAAAATGCTGTTTTTTATTTTCCTTGCATGTCCCCCTCAGATCTACAACGATTGCACTTCCAAGTGCACTTGTAGTGCAAAGTGGATTTGCCTTTGGTAAATAACCCCCAATCTATCACTATCTGGCCATCACATTGAATGAATTATCACCTAAATAAACAAATATAAATCCAGATCTGTATTCAACCCCTTAGGGGCAATAGTATCAATAAAATTAATCCAATATACCTCTCGCTTTTTTAAAAATGGATTCTCGGTTACCACCCCTCCTATTCTTATTAATTCCCTCCAGCACCATGAATTTTAATTTGGGAAATCGAATGTCCTTTCTCCAAAAAATGTCTCACTAAAGGCAACTGCACCAATTTGACTCTGATTGAATATTTGTGCCTTGCTATCCTATCTTTAACTTTCTGAATGGTCTCTCCTATGTAAAGTAACCCACATGGACATTTTATTGCATATATTACATATGACAATTGGCAAGTGTGATAACCTTTGATTTTAATATCATACCCCTTATGTGTATGGGATATACTCTTGCCTTTTACCATGGAGTTACATTGTATACATGATAGACATGGGTATGACCCTGTATTACAGGATCCTAAAAAAAGTTACTAATGGGTTACGAGGGGTATATTGGTCAAATCTGACCAATCGGTCCCTTAGTGTTCAACCTTTTCTATATGAGGATAAGGGGGGAGCTTGGAATTCACTAATATTCTGATAATTCTCTCTTAATAAACCCCAATGTTTCTTAAGAATGTTATTATTAGTATTATAATATTTAGTGTACTAATAAAAGATCCTTTCCAAGTATTATGAGCTTAAGTGGTCCTGATTTACCGCAAATTTGTAGGAATAGTTTCCATGTGGCGAAATAATGATGTATGAGTCACAAATTAAATCTCTACAGATTCTTTTTTTGATGTTACTGCTGTGTAATGTTCAATCAATGGGAATTAAGGAGTATATTACATGCACATCCCACGTCTTTGTTGAGCAATTATGATCAGGTCCTTCTCAGCTCTGCCCTCATCAGAGCCCGGGATTAAACCTATGCCTTCATTACACAGTGTACATTTGTCACTATTAGTTCTCATGATAACATGAGTAATACTAATTTAGATAAATAATTTGAATCTCGCTGACCTAACACGAAATACAAAAATGATTATGCTGATGTTAACAACTATGCTTATTCTGAAACAAGAGCTAGAAACAAATAAATGTATAATATCCTCCATTGTTTGCAGCAGTAAAGCAACATTATGATGTGTACCTTGAATTCTGATCTTCTGATATGGACACTTTATTTTATATACGGTCAACTATCCAATGGGGTCTAATGTAGCAAAATGAATGAAAAGAGCAGTATAAACCATGAGGGCATGCTTGAATCATGGGCCCACATTCAATTGGATATTTGCAAGTATAGCGACTGTGATCACTGGACCTACTTACTATGCCTGATCGTACACTGGCATTCAGTGTACACGATCAGGTAGGTAGATTCAGTGATCACAGTTGGTATGTGAGCATTTAGCCACTTGCATGCGGACCCACAATTCAAGCATGCCCTCATGGTTTTTTACCTGCTATTTTTCACTTATTTTGGTAAATTAATCTCCTGTGTCTGTTGGCAGTGTATAAAATAAAGTCAGAGTGGTTCCATATCAGAAGAACAGAATTCAAAGTACAATGTACTGTGTGTTGAACATCCACGTCTCTTTGTGTAGAAATAAAGTGCAGCGCTAAAACAAAATAAAGTGTAATACTGTGCAATCAAGACCATAAAGTCTCAAACATGTCTATAAAATAAAGTCCATATAAATAAAATGCAATCATGTATCAAGATAGAGTCCATTCAAAAGATCCCATGGAAGAATCTGCGTTGAAGGTGAAGATCAAACACCCATCGGTGTAACACCAATTACCAATGCAAAAAATGGAGGCATACCAGAAAGCCAGCGACCCCCCCTTGTTCAGGAAGGTCTAACAATGCTTGTTTGGATCTATAATCTTCTGGAGGAGAGCCCTGATTTCATCTCTAGTGGCCGCAGATGGTGTATACAGGAAGGTTTACACTACCAGGAAGCAGTATCAGAGCACCAATGGAACTCAGCAGCAGAATGTATATAACATATAAAAACTCCACTTAGTGTGATACTGTATCAACATCAGGTTTATTAAAATGGTAGTGCACTTACATTAAAATGGTTGAAATGAGCATGTAGACCTATAAAATCCAAATCGATCTATTTCCTTCAAGAGAAATGGCCGATCAGCAATCGCGCATGCGCAGTAGCGTGTGTACGTAACTCCTACCGATGCATTTAATCATAAATTATGTCATCAGGACGTTTGACCTTCACCTTCAACACAGATTCTTCAATGGAATCTTTTGAATGGACTCTATCTTGATATTCACATATGAATTTTGATTGCACAGGTTTGCACTTTATTTACAGTATATGCACTTTATTTTATAAACATGTTTGAGACTTTATGGTCTCCTTAAGAATGTTTGCATTTATTATGGCTATTGCTTGATTGCACAGTTTTGCACTTTATTTTGTTTTAGCACTGCACTTTATTTCTACATTATCTGTGTGCCTGGTATCTGGGTTATAGTGTACAGCTGCTGATGCTCAGTTCCAAGCGTGGATATACTTTTTTTTTTTGTATTCAATGTTCTCTTTGTGCATTCTGCTCTATATGGTTTACCACAAAATTTGCATGTCGACACTTTTCTGAAAACTAAATTGAAAAAAAAAATATAGACCAGCTCACTAAGCAATGAAATGTGCATGCATTACTTGCATGTAAAAAAAAGCTTGTATGCTATGCTGTGGTAGGAAAACGGGTAGCTTATGTACCATCACAAAGGAAAAAGCTCTTCTGCGCTATAATGTGATGGATAAATTGGTAATATGTAGATCCCAAAACTGGTTCTCTTACTGGTTGAATTTTCCATGGGTCACTGGGTACTCCCTACACCTTGTAGCTTCAAATAGGGGAATGCCAAACACTAAATGACAGAAAGCAAGAAGGGTGCACAAGCCTAGTGCATTACCAATGGCACAATTTTTTAGGATAAAAACGGTAAACAATTAAACTCACAAACATAGATGAGTGTAAGGCTCATAGCATAAAACAGAAGAAAACTTCAACTATAACATCAACCTGTCGCCCTGGATAGGCACAGATGACACCCAAATCAGTAGCAGATGCTTACATGTTTGGAGGGTGAAGACTCTTCCTCAGGGCTGATAGTCTCAGGTCTAAGGAAGAGTCTTTACCCTCGAAACAGGTAAGCATCTACTACTAATTTGGGTGTCATCTGTGTCTATCCAGGGCTACAGACTGATGCTATAGTTACTTGTAATACATACCATAATTCTTTTAACTGAAATACATCTCAATCATTCATTTCTTTTTTGTCTACAGAATTTAAGATAAAATCTAAAGAAACATATTGTACAGTAATGAACCTGATGCCGAACACACAGTATGAATTCTGGGTTATTGCAATAAATGCCAGTGGAGAGAGTCCAGCAAGTGAAAATGCAGTGTATGTGACAGGTAATGCTATCATTGTATAATAATGGCAAAAAAACTTCATAAACATTACTAATGCATACAAGGAAAATGGGCTGAAAGGGGGCTTCTGATTGGCTAGATGTTAGTGCCAAATTGCAAAAGTCACCGCCCCACTTCTTTTTTGAATAAGGCAGCTATCCACCTGTTTATGATGGAACCATCCGCCATATTGTGTCATACTCCTGGCATTCCAGGTTATAGACGTTAAAATTTAAGAAAAAAAAGGAATGTACACACAGAAAATGCACTTACTGCAGTTTACTGTAAATTTGCAAGCTATTTGTGACATCTGACATCAAATTTGACATAGGGATTTGACATACTAGCAGAATTCTTCAGTGCGGAACTCCATACACTGGAGTAGATATTCTGTAGCTGTAATTTCTGCACAGAACGCCAGCACTTATTTTGTAGGCCATCTTCCCTTTGCACCACCTCTCCTAGGGAGCACCATAGAGTTGGGACCACTTTCCCCATGTATACTAAGTCCTTAGCATTCAGCTTCCTTCACCAAGTAGGATCAAGGTGCTCACATTAGTATAACAGTCTCTTTCATGTCTCTTCCATAGCTCTGCCCAGCTGGGCACACTCCCAGATGGTGCACTCATTCCCAGGCTTCACCACAACTCAAATCAGAGGTCTATGGTTGGCCTAAAAGGCCTTTGGCACCCCGCTGCAGGACTTGAAGAAGACGGTTAGGGGAGACAGGGCGACTCCAGCTGTTCCTTCTGTGTTCTGTACCACCTCACCTGGGACTTTAGCCCTGCAGAGGGCTTTTTAGATCAGTTCTATAGAGGACTACATCCTTAGCAGCTCCCATGCAATGACTACTAGGCCCCTCCCACACTGGCATATAAATGGGCACTAACTCCATCCATTACATTACTAGAGGAAGATTTTCTCAAAAAGGGGCCTAACACCCAATTACAATGTTCCCTTTAATATCAGATATTGGGAACAGAGACGCCTAGTGACCAGCAAACTGCACTTGCCAACAGGGCATTGAGACATCAATATACAAATACCATACTGGTGATCCCACAATAGGGATAAAACTTTTTCGCGAAAGGGAGTTTAACAAGACTCGTGGTCACTCATTAAAATTTGAAGAAAAGAGGTTTAACCTTAAACTTTGTAGAGGGTTCTTTACTGTAAGAGCGGCAAGGATGTGGAATTCCCTTCCACAGGCGGTGGTCTCAGCGGGGAGCATTAATAGTTTCAAGAAACTATTAGATAAGCACCTGAATGACCACAACATACAGGGATATACAATGTAATACTGACATATAATCACACACATAGGTTGGACTTGATGGACTTGTGTCTTTTTTCAACCTCACCTACTATGTAACTATTAGGGATGAGCCGAACACCCCCCCCGGTTCGGTTCGCACCAGAACCCGCGAACGGACCGAAAGTTCGCACGAACGTTAGAACCCCATTGACGTCTATGGGACTCGAACGTTCGAAATCAAAAGTGCTCATTTTAAAGGCTAATTTGCATGGTATTGTCCTAAAAAGGGTTTGGGGACCCGGGTCCTACCCCAGGGGACATGTATCAATGCAAAAAAAACTTTTAAAAACGGCCGTTTTTTCGGGAGCAGTGATTTTAATGATGCTTAAAGTAAAAAAAAAAAAGTGAAATATTCCTTTAAATATCGTACCTGGGGGGTGTCTATAGTATGCCTGTAAAGTGACGCGTGTTTCCCATGTTTAGAACAGTCCCTGCACCAAATGTCATTTTTAAAGGAAAAAATCTCATTTAAAACTGCTTGCGGGTTTAATGTCATGTCGGGTCATGGCAATATGGATGAAAATCAGTGAGACAAACGGCATGGGTACCCCCCAGTCCATTACCAGGCCCTTTGGGTCTTGTATGGATATTAAGGGGAACCCCGCACCCAAATTAAAATAAGGAAAGGTGTGGGGCCACCAGGCCCTATATACTCTGAACAGCAGTATACAGGCGGTGCAAACAAGACAGGGACTGTAGGTTTGTTGTTAAGTAGAATCTGTTTGTAATTTTGAACATTTTTAACGTGTTTAGCTCCAGCCAAAAAATCTTTTCTAAGCTTTTTGGAAAACATAGGGAAGGGTTATCACCCCTGTGACATTTGTTTTGCTGTCTTTCCTCCTCTTCAGAAGATTTCACCTCACTTTTTTGTCCCAATGAAAAATGTTTTTTGAAAATTTGGGTTTTTTTGTGGAACAAGGATTGGAAAGCATCAGTGGAAAGGAGAAATTGTTTTCCCATATTAACTCTTACAGGAGAGAATTTCCCTTCCTAGGGGTAGATTTCATCTCACTTCCTGTTGTCTCCTTCCGTTTGCAAGTAGGAGTCGTTTGTAAGTTAGATGTTTGAAAGTAGGGTCCTGCCCTATATACTCAGCAGAAATTTGGGCCTTAGGTGTTGCTGTGGCCACAACACTGTAAGCCCTCACAGGGCCCTGCTGTGAAATATTAGATCAAGAATTGTAATTACATGCCCCTGTTGAACAGGAGCTGAAAAATTAGGCCTTAGGCACTGGTGCTGGTGCCACAACACTGCAACCCCTCACAGACACTCTAGTTGGAACGCAGGAACGAGCCCTGCTGCAAATTATTGCTTCAAAAATTGTAATTACACGCCCCTGTTAGACAGGGGCAGAAAAATTGGGCCTTAGGCACTGGTGCTGGTGCCACAACACTGCAACCCCTCACAGACACTCTGGTTGGAACGCAGGAACGAGCCCTGCTGCAAAGTATTGCATCAAAAATTGTAATTACACGCCCCTGTTAGACAGGGGCAGAAAAATTGGGCCTTAGGCACTGGTGCTGGTGCCACAACACTGCAACCCCTCACAGACACTCTAGTTGGAACGCAGGAACGAGCCCTGCTGCAAAGTATTGCATCAAAAATTGTAATTACACGCCCCTGTTAGATAGGGGCAGAAAAATTGGGCCTTAGGCACTGGTGCTGGTGCCACAACACTGCAACCCCTCACAGACACTCTAGTTGGAACGCAGGAACGAGCCCTGCTGCAAAGTATTGCATCAAAAATTGTAATTACACGCCCCTGTTAGACAGGGGCAGAAAAATTGGGCCCTAGGCACTGGTGCTGGTGCCACAACACTGCAACCCCTCACAGACACTCTAGTTGGAATGCAGGAACGAGCCCTGCTGCAAAGTATTACATCAAAAATTGTAATTACACGCCCCTGTTAAACAGGGGCTGAAAAATTGTGCCTTAGGCACTGGTGGTGGCGCCCAGAACCAAAAATGTTCTTACAAGCTATCAGCGTGATGATTGAGGAGGAAGAGGATAATTACTCAGGGATAGTCACTCAGCATCAGCATAGGCAGTCTTTGAAGGGATCTGAGATTTCAAAAAAAATTATTCGGTTACATCAGCATCAGGTGCTTGGTAGCTGGTGGTGATCCAAGACTCATTCATTTTTATGAAGGTCAGCCGATCGACCGAGTCGGTGGACAGACGCACCCTGTGATCGGTTACCACGCCTCCAGCAGCACTGAATGTGCGTTCCGAAAGAACGCTGGATGCAGGACAGGCCAGTAGCTCAATTGCATACTGTGCAAGCTCTGGCCAGTGATCCATCCTCAAGACCCAGTAACCCAGAGGATTTTCGGTGGGAAAGGTGTCCAAATCTGATCTTGCCCCTAGGTATTCCTGCACCATGTAAAACAGACGCTGGCGATGGTTGCTGGAACCGATCATACCTTGGGGCTGCGGACCAAAAAATTGTCTGAACGCATCGGTCAGACGGCCACCTTCTCCACCGCTCCTTCTTTGACTGACCGAAGCCTCAGCAACACGTTGTCCAGAAACAGGAGTTTGTAACCTCCCAGTCTCTGGGAACGCGTTGCACAGACCTTTCTGCAAGGCCTCCCGAAGATGTTTCATCCTCTGCTCCCTCTGCGATGGCAAGATAAGGTCCGCAACCTTACCCTTGTAACGTGGATCAAGGAGGGTTGCCAGCCAGTATTGGTCCTTCTCCTTGATACCACGAATACGAGGATCCTTACGCAGGCTTTGCAGGATCAGGGAGGCCATGCAGCGTAGGTTTGCTGAGGCATTCGGTCCGGAGTCCTCTGGGTCACTAAGAACGACATGGTCCGCAGCCACCTCCTCCCAGCCACGTACAAGTCCATGTGTTTCTTGGGACTGATCCCTTAAAGACTGCTGCTGATGCTGAGTGCCAGGCTCCACCTCCATACTGACACAATCTTCCTCCTCCTCCTCTTCCTCCTCGTCCTCTTCCTGTGTGATCGGCGGGCACGCAGGAACACTGTCTGGATAAAGGGGGCCTTGAGAGCTAAGGAAGTCCTCCTCTTCCTGCCTCTGTTCTGCCTCAAGTGCCCTGTCCATTATTCCACGCAGCGTGTGCTCCAACAGGTGGACAAGGGGGACAGTGTCACTGATGCATGCACTGTCACTGCTCACCATCCTCGTGGCCTCCTCGAATGGTGACAGGACAGTGCATGCATCCCTGATCATGGCCCACTGGCGTGGGGAAAAAAAACCAAGCTCCCCTGACCCTGTCCTGGTGTCATAGTCGCACAGGTACTCATTGATGGCCCTCTGCTGCGTGTGCAGCCGCTGCAGCATGGCCAACGTTGAGTTCCACCTGGTGGGCATGTCACAGATTAGGCGGTTCTTGGGCAGGTTAAACTCCTTTTGGAGGTCCGTCAGCCGAGCACTGGCATTATATGACCGGCGGAAATGCACACAGACTTTCCTGGCCTGCCTCAGGACATCCTGTAAGCCCGGGTACCTGCCCAAGAACCGCTGCACCACCAAGTTAAGGACGTGAGCCAAACAGGGCACATGGGTCATTTGTCCCTGTCGGAGGGCAGAGAGGAGGTTGGTGCCATTGTCGCAAACCACCATTCCTGCCTTAAGTTGGTGTGGCGTCAACCACCTCTGAACCTGCCCCTGCAGAGCTGACAGAACCTCTGCCCCAGTGTGGCTCCTGTCCCCCAAGCACACCAGCTCAAGCACCGCATGGCATCTTTTGGCCTGCGTACTTGCGTAGCCCCTTGAACGCCTACGGAGCACCGCTGGTTCCGAGGAAGAGGCCATGGAGGAAGAAGAAGAGGAGGGGGTGGAGGAGAGAGGTGTGTCACAATCAGCATTTTGGAGGCGTGGTGGCGGAACAACCTCCAACACTACTGCACCTTGTCCTGCATCCTTCCCAGCTGCCAGCAGAGTCACCCAATGCGCCGTGAAACTTAGGTAACGTCCCTGTCCATGCCTGCTGGACCATGAGTCAGCGGTAATATGCACCTTACCGCTGACCGCCCTGTCCAGCGAGGCATGGACATTGCCTTCCACATGCCGGTAGAGAGCCGGAATCGCCTTCTGTGAGAAAAAGTGGCGTTTGGGTACCTGCCACTGAGGAACCGCACATTCCACAAACTCACGGAAGGGGGCAGAGTCTACCAACTGAAAAGGCAGCAGTTGAAGTGCTAGCAATTTTGCCAAGCTAGCATTCAACCGCTGGGCATGTGGATGGCTGGGAGCAAACTTCTTTCGGCGGTGCAGCAGCTGGGGCAGGGAAATTTGCCTGGTACAATCTGACGTCGGTGTACCAAAAGCAGATTGCCCACAAGTACTTGGCTGTGACACACCTAATTCTACACCTTCATTCCTCTCACTGCAGGTCTCAGAGAGGACTGAAGGTCTAGTGGGGTTGGAAATCTCAGCTGATGAGGAGCAAGGAGAGATCCTCTTTGTTCTTTGGTGTGGGTCTTTTAGATACGCTTGCCAACGAACTGCATGGCAGGTCAACATATGTCTGGTCAAGCATGTGGTACCCAAGCGGGAGATGTTTTGGCCACGCGAGATACGCTTGAGACAAATGTTGCAAATAGCAGCGGTGCGATCTGATGCACTCGTCTCAAAAAAGGCCCACACCAAAGAACTTTTTGAATAACGCGCAGAGACTGCAGCGCCCTGCACATGTGGAGCTTTGGGGTGTGATGCAGTCAATGTGCTGCCCTTAGGCTGGCCCCTGGAGGGCATCCTGCCTCGTTGGTGATGTGCTGCCGCCTCCTCCTCCTCCTCCTCCTCTCTCCTATCAGGCACCCACGTTGAGTCAGTGACCTCATCATCCCCTCCCTCCTCATCACTGGAGCAAACCTGGCAGTATGCTGCAGCAGGGGGAGCATGACTGCCAGATTGCTGTCCTTCTTGGGCACCCCCTCTGTCCGCGCTCATGTTACTGCCTTCATCGAGCTCAGTATCGTCATCAGAGCCTTCCAAACGCTGGGCATCCTCCTGGAGCATGTACCCAACACTGTGGTCAAACAGTTCGAGGGAATCCTCATGAGGACATGGTGGAGCTAGGGAAGGAGTCACTGATGACATTGAGCTGAGGGAAGAGGCCGCTGCTTTGCCAGACAAAGCACCCTGGGCATGGGTGAGAGAGGATGAGGAGGATGAGGACGGCTTGGTCATCCACTCGACCAAGTCTTCCGCATGTTGCGGCTCAACACGGCCAGCTGCCGAAAAAAAGGCCAAGCGTGTCCCATGGCCACGTGCTGATGAGGATGCACCGTCTCCACGACCAGCACTAGACACAGAGCCTGCTTGCCCTCTCTTATTGGCTTGTGACTGTCTGCCTCTCCTTCTTGGCCTTCCAGACATACTAATGGCCTGTAGCTGCACTAAGCTGGGATAGAACACCTGTAATTTTCTTCAAGTAGCTTTATATACTGTAACCAGACAAGCCTGCCTGTCAGTAGGAAGATAACAGGAACGGATCTAGCTGAACACTGTGAGCAGGACGCACTGTACTAAATGTAAATAGTCTAGCTGCCTGACCGTGGTACTAATAGGATCAAATAGAACACCTGTAATTTTCTTCAGGTAGCTTTATATACTGTAACCAGACAAGCCTGCCTGTCAGTAGGAAGATAACAGGAACGGATCTAGCTGTACACTGTGAGCAGGACGCACTGTACTAAATGTAAATAGTCTAGCTGCCTGACCGTGGTACTAATAGGATCAAATAGAACACCTGTAATTTTCTTCAGGTAGCTTTATATACTGTAACCAGACAAGCCTGCCTGTCAGTAGGAAGATAACAGGAACGGATCTAGCTGAACACTGTGAGCAGGACGCACTGTACTAAATGTAAATAGTCTAGCTGCCTGACCGTGGTACTAATAGGATCAAATAGAACACCTGTAATTTTCTTCAGGTAGCTTTATATACTGTAACCAGACAAGCCTGCCTGTCAGTAGGAATTTAACAGGAACGGATCTAGCTGAACACTGTGAGCAGGACGCACAGCACTAAATGTAAATAGTCTAGAAGATAACAGGAACGGATCTAGCTGAACACTGTGAGCAGGACGCACTGCACTAAATGTAAATAGTCTAGAAGATAACAGGAACGGATCTAGCTGAACACTGTGAGCAGGACGCACTGCACTAAATGTAAATAGTCTAGAAGATAACAGGAACGGATCTAGCTGAACACTGTGAGCAGGACGCACTGCACTAAATGTAAATAGCAGGAACGGATCTAGCTGAACACTGTGAGCAGGACGCACTGCACTAAATGTAAATAGTCTAGAAGATAACAGGAACGGATCTAGCTGAACACTGTGAGCAGGACGCACTGCACTAAATGTAAATAGTCTAGAAGATAACAGGAACGGATCTAGCTGAACACTGTGAGCAGGACGCACTGCACTAAATGTAAATAGCAGGAACGGATCTAGCTGAACACTGTGAGCAGGACGCACTGCACTAAATGTAAATAGTCTAGAAGATAACAGGAACGGATCTAGCTGAACACTGTGAGCAGGACGCACTGCACTAAATGTAAATAGCAGGAACGGCTCTAGCTGAACACTGTGCGCAGGACGCACTGCACTAAATGTAAATAGCAGGAACGGATCTAGCTGAACACTGTGAGCAGGACGCACTGCACTAAATGTAAATAGCAGGAACGGATCTAGCTGAACACTGTGAGCAGGACGCACTGCATTAAATGTAAATATCAGGAACGGATCTAGCTGAACACTGTGAGCAGGACGCACTGCACTAAATGTAAATAGCAGGAACGGATCTAGCTGAACACTGTGAGCAGGACGCACTGCACTAAATGTAAATAGCAGGAACGGATCTAGCTGAACACTGTGAGCAGGACGCACTGCACTAAATGTAAATAGCAGGAACGGATCTAGCTGAACACTGTGAGCAGGATGCACTGCACTAAATGTAAATAGCAGGAACGGATCTAGCTGAACACTGTGAGCAGGACGCACTGCACTAAATGTAAATTGCAGGAACGGATCTAGCTGAACACTGTGAGCAGGACGCACTGCACTAAATGTAAATAGTCTAGAAGATAACAGGAACGGATCTAGCTGAACACTGTGAGCAGGACGCACTGCACTAAATGTAAATAGCAGGAACGGATCTAGCTGAACACTGTGAGCAGGACGCACTGCATTAAATGTAAATAGTCTAGATAGAAGATAACAGGAACGGATCTAGCTAAACTGAATACAGTGTATATATATATATGCAACACCTGGGATGCATATATATACACAATACACTGTAAGTGCAGCTAACTGACTGACTGTTCTGCCTAATCTATCTAACTCAAATCAAATGACACTGTCTCTCTCTCTCTCTATCTCTCAGCACACCGGAACACACACTACACAGGGCCGCCGTGCAGGCGGCCTTATATAGTGTGGGGTGTGTACTAAATCCCCTGAGCCATAATTGGCCAAAGCCACCCTGGCTTTGGCCAATTACAGCTCTCTCTACTGACGGCGCTGTGATTGGCCAAGCATGCGGGTCATAGTGCATGCTTGGCCAATCATCAGCCAGCAATGCACTGCGATGCCGCAGTGAATTATGGGCCGTGACGCGCCACACGAATTTAGCGCGAACGGCCCATAACGTTCGCAATTCGGCGAACGATCGAACAGCCGATGTTCGAGTCGAACATGGGTTCGACTCGAACACGAAGCTCATCCCTAGTAACTATGTAACATTTTAATTCATGTTGTACTTTAGAAAAGGGGCAGCATAACTTCCTTTTGCAAGCAGTTGACAATCCTATTAAATAATGATTTCAAGAAGCAAGATGGTAATTCTTGAAGTGCATGTTCAAGCATTACCCAAATTTAACCCCAAACCTTCCTTGTCTCTTCTATTTCGTGACCCAGCAAAACTGTCTTCTTTTACCTTGTTTCTCTAGCAAGAAAAAACTTTTAATACTCCCTGTGACATCATCACCAAGATTGCAAAATTCTTGTAGGGTCAGCTACTGGAATGTCAGTCAGTTCCTACTGATGCCCCAAAACTACATCTCCCCAAAACTTTTTCCTACAACAGGGTATGTCGCCAGTCTCTTGGGAGCCAAGGCAACAGTGTTTTTGGCTGAGAAAAAAAATCAATGTACGCACATGGGGCAGGGACAGTGGGTTGGGGATATTGATGGTTCTGTAATACAACAGGTAGGGATGACAGCGCTGGTTGGGTTTTCATTATAGATAAAGCACGGTGTAGTCATCTCATACAGGAAGTTTGGAGCACAGTTTTTTTTTGGCAAATTAACAGATATTATTCTGTATCTGTAGCATTTTAAAGTGATAAAGCGTGGGAAAATGTGTATGTATTGCAGAGATGTGTTGAATATGTTTTTCTCAAAGTTATTTGCCATTTATAGCTCATGCACACAAACGTCAACTCGGAAGGCTTCCAGTGAAAGGATATTTTATGTAATACACACAAACACTCGAAAAAAATAAATGTGTTTTGCATTTACTATATTCCACCTAACTTGGGCACAAAAAAATAATATTCTTGCAATGCCGCCTAAAAAACTTTTTTTTTTTTCATTTAACTTTAGCTTAGGAAAGAGTTGAGAGGGATTAGAACGCCTTTACTTTTTTTTTTCGCTGTCTGTGTACCTGTTAGGGAGAGTCACCCTTGTTCAGATGACCTTTATCATAAAATGTGAAATTAAAACAAGTAACAGTTAAATTCCAAATTTTAGGTTGACACCAGAACAGTATTAGTGGCAGTGGCGGCCCGTCCATTAGGGGCCGCCCACCTAATCCAATGCATCCGGTCCCTAATCTACATGCAGGGCGCCGAACACATGGATTTCAATGGGGTTTTTTTTTAAGCACTGCGCCCTGAGCCCACCTATTTGTGTGACAATAGCGATTTCATATTCGTTATTGTCTTCCTGATTCTCCTCCCGGCCGACCCTATTGGCTGAGAGGAGAAGCGATTGTATTGGCCGCCGAGGGAAGCCACCAAGGAGGAAGCCGCTGTGAAGCTGGAGATGCTGGGTTAAGCCGCCGAGGAGGAAGAGATGCTGGAAGGAGCCCAAGCTGCCTAGATGGGGTAAGTACGGGGCTGGTGGGGGCGAGCGAGCGACGGGGGGGTTTGACTGAGCGACCAACCAACCGGGGGGGTGGCTGTGGGTGTCCTGTTTGCCGTCCCCCCAAAATATACAGCGCCAGCCATCACTGATTAGCGGTAGAAATCTTCCAATGAGGACACTAGATCTGGTGACTGTGCGACTGTGCTCCTGAGAAGCCTCCTCTGTAAGATTCTCCCGTCCACAGTTGCTCCCCAGCCTCCTCCATGTACAGCATAGTGGTAATAGCCCTGCACTGTACGTGATGACGCAGAAGGACTGCCCCCAGCATGAAGCGGAGGAGAGCACTAGGGTGGGCTGTAACATGCATTTAACCCTTTTCAGTGGGGAGGGTGCTCCAAGGGTTTTGTTTTTTTTCTTGTGCCCTGAGTTGGGTTTTAGAAAAAAAATAAGATTATTTCACATTTTCAGACAGTGGATGGAGTCATGCAAATCATTCCTTTTCAACCTAATGGCTAACTGTATATCAGAACCACAGATGTATAGCACTGATACATCCCAGTATTAGGCATTTTTTTACATGGTTGTTTACATTGTATGACTGTCTGATTCTTTTTTGTGTTATTCTGTTATAAGAAGCCATAAGAATTTAAACAGTAATATGCACAGAAGTGGGAAAAAATAATTGATGCATTTTTCTTTCTCTAGCTCCGGCTCCTCCCATCATTAAAAGGCGAGAATGCCTGAGTTGTGAGAATGCAGCTTTTATTTGCTGGGAATCGGGGAACATTAACCCGGTAGAATCATACACTGTCGAAATACAGAAAACTAACATTGAGATCCAAGACAATTCTGTTTCAGAGTAAGTATAGTCTCCATGTATTGGCTGTAATAGTTTTCCATATTCTTTAATTAAAGTGTAGCTGTCTATAAGAGAAAAACTATAAGGCAAGGACATACTAATGTTTCCAAACAGCATTTAGCAGTTGAAATGATCTACAAATATTAAAGCTGAATTTCAGTTATGGCTGTTTTTGCATAGTTACAGAGGTTCAACTTTGAGCAATGTAAGTATCTATGTGCTATACCAGTGAGATCCTCGTGAACAGTGGCGGCCCATCCATACGGGGCGCAGGGCGCCGCCCCCTTAATCTATGCACCCGGCCCCTAATTTACGTGCAGCGTGCCAGATGCATGTATTCCATACCAATGGGGTTTTTTTTTTTTCTTTTTTAAGAAGCACGTGATTAATGCCTGAGGCTCTAATTGGCTTCAAAAGAGGGTGGGCTTGGGGCGCAGAGCACTGCGCCCCAAGCCCACCCAGTTGTGTGACAATTGCAAATTAATATTCGCTATTGTCTTCCTGATTTTCCTCGCGGGCCAATCAGGAAGCGGGTCCTGAGACCCGTCACCCAATTGGCCGAGTGGAGAAGCGATTGTATTGGCCGCTGCGGAGGAGGGAGGAGACACAGGGGAAGCCGCTGAAGCCAAGGAGGAGGAGACGCAGGGTGAAGCCGCCACTCAGAGGAAACACTGCCGAGACCTAGATGGGGTAAGTGCAGGACTGGTGACCGTCCGACTCAAAACATATACAGTATCTCACAAAAGTGAGTACACCCCTCACATTTTTCTAAATATTTTATTATATCTTTTCATGTGACAACACTGAAGAAATGACACTTTGCTACAATGTAAAGTAGTGAGTGTACAGCTTGTATAACAGTGTAAATTTGCTGTCCCCTCAAAATAACTCAACACACAGCCATTGATGCCACTGGCAACAAAACTGAGTACACCCCTAAGTGAAAATGTCTAAATTGGGCCCAAAGTGTCAATATTTTGTGTGGCCACCATTATTTTCCAGCACTGCCTTAACCCTCTTGGGCATGGAGCTCACCAGAGCTTCACAGGTTGCCACTGGAGTCCTCTGCCACTCCTCCATGATGACATCACAGAGCTGGTGGATGTTAGAGACCTTGCACTCCTCCGCCTTCCATTTGAGGATGCCCCACAGATGCTCAATAGAGTTTAGGTCTGTAGACATGCTTGGCCAGTCCATCGCTTTTACCCTCAGCTTCTTTAGCAAGGCAGTGGTTGCCCTGGAGGTGTGTTTGGGGTCGTTATCATGTTGGAATACTGCCCTGTGGCCCAGTCTTCGAAGGAAGGGGATCATGCTCTGCTTCAGTATGTCACAGTAATTGTTGGCATTCATGGTTCCCTCAATGAACTGTAGCTCCCCAGTGTCGGCAGCACTAATGCAGCCCCAGACCATGACACTCCCACCACCATGCCTTACTGTAGGCAAGACACACTTGTCTTTGTACTCCTCACCTTGTTGTTGCCACAGATGCTTGACACCATCTGAACCAAATAAGTTTATCTTGGTCTCATCAGACCACAGGACATGGTTCCAGTAATCCATGTCCTTAGTCTGCTTGTCTTCAGCAAACTGTTTGTGGGCTTTCTTGTGCATCATCTGTAGAAGAGGCTTCCTTCTAGGATGACAGCCATGCAGACCAATTTGATGCAGTGTGCGGCGTATTGTCTGAGCACTGACAGGCTGAGCCCCCCACCCCTTCAACCTCTGCAGCAAAGCTGGCAGCACTCATATGTCTATTTCCCAAAGACAACCTCTGAATATAATGCTGAGCACGTGCACTCAACTTCTTTGGTCGACCATGGCAAGGCCTGTTCTGAGTGGAACTTGTCCTGTTAATCTGTATGGTCTTGGATATCGTGCTGCAGCTCAGTTTCAGGGTCTTGGCAATCTGCTTATAGCCTATCCCATCTTTATGTAGAGCAACAATTCTTTTTTCAGATCCTCAGAGAGTTCTTTGCCATGAGGTGCCATGTTGAACTTCCAGTGACCAGTATGAGAGAGTGAGAGCGATAACACCAAATTTAACACACCTGCTCCCCATTCACACCTGAGACCTTGTAACACTAACGAGTCACATGACATGATGGGGGAAAATTGCTAACTGGGCCCAATTTGGACATTTTCACTTAGGGGTGTACTCACTTTTGTTGCCAGCGGTTTAGACATTAATGGCTGTGTGTTGAGTTATTTTGAGGGGACAGCAAATTTACACTGTTATACAAGCTGTACACTCACTACGTTACATTGTAGCAAAGTGTCATTTCTTCAGTGTTGTCACATGAAGATATATAATAAAATATTTACAAAAATGTGAGGGGTGTACTTACTTTTGTGAGATACTGTACCACCAGCCACCACTGCTCAGGAAAGCTGAGAATAGGCACCATTACTACAGTGATTGCTGCTGTGTTCCAGGTCCTGAGTTGAGCAGCTACCCTGCTGTTTACTGAACATAGTAGGTCACCCGCTCAGTACAATTTAAAAAACATTTTGCATCATCCCTATCAATGCAAAGCATTCTCTGATTGTATGAGGTGGAGATCATGATGTCATTGCCAAACCACTGAACCTTGTCCAATCAGAGAACGCTTTTTATTTATTGAGGAATTGCTGTGTATTCTGAATGGCGCCTGCACCAACCAGTGACCTCCTGTGTTTAGTAAGCAGCAGGATGGTCACTTAGCACGGGACCTGGAAGCTATAACTGTAGTAATGGTGTCTATTCCAGTAATTCCCATCTTCCACAGGAATCCCACAGGTATGGCACATACAGTAAATACTTATATTGGTTCAAGCTGGACCAATGTAACTAAGCAACTTACTGAGTATGCAATTTCTTTATCTTATAGGGCAGTTCACACCACATGCAGTTCAGTGCGTTTTTGTTCTGCATCAAAAATGCATGGAAAGTAGCTTATAAGATTTTTTATGACATAGTTCACACCAGTGCTTGCAGTTCCAGTGCGTTACAGTTCCAGAAAAAAAAGTAGAGCATGCTGCATTTTTCCTGCACTGGACTGTACTGGAACGCTTTAAAATGCATCAAAAGCGCACTGGAACGCACCTAAACGCACCAAAAAATGCACTGGAACACACATGTCCTTATTTAAGGGTAAAATAAGAGGAGGAAAAAAATGTACTGGACTGCTTCAAAAACGCACTGGAACACATCAAAAACAAGCATGCAGCAAAGCACCTGGAACGCATCCAGACTGCGGTTCTATGGTGTGAACTGGCCCTCAATCTATGCTTATGTTCCAGTTTAAGCTGATGCCATGACTACTGCCCCAGGTTTCCTGTTTCTAGCGGACTCCTTTCTCCTTCAGTGTCCTGAGTCACCTTTGCATGCAGGAACTAAAGCTGTGTCTCCCTACACTGTGTGCATCAAAAGAAACACACAGCACCATAGCCTATGATGGCAAGACCCTCCCCGGCTCCTCCCTTCTCGAAGCTAACAGACTGACTGGAGACTGCACTGTCCACTGTTAGCTCTTTCCTATGGAGAACTGAATTTCAGAGAAGCAGCACTGAGAGAGGAGGAGCCAACAGCATTGAAAGTTGTAATTTGCAAGCGCTGGGTTAAGAATTTTAGCAAATAGTTTAATGGGTAATGTTTAATTTTTTGTTCTCAGAGGGTTTAATACTGTGTTTATGAAGCACAAGTGTGGTGATGCCACCATACTTGTAGTTGTCCATCAACACATTCTCCAGCTCTGTAGACCTTAGTATGGACCTGAGCTGGAGAAAGAGTCTGCAGGAATCAGAGCACTGCACCCATGATCCACGGATTGCGATTACATTGCTTTGCAGTCTCAAATTCAAAAAAATAATAATTGTAAATTTTTTATTATAGATGTATGTATTTATTATTTTTGAAAAAAGATTGAATTCTCCTTTAAATAGGCAAAAATCCTTATAACAAATATAATGTAAATAATATATATATATATATATATATATATATATATATATATATATATATATATATATATATATAAATAAATATAATATACATTACTTATGCAATGTAGGATAGTAAAGAAAGCAGAAAAAGGTAAAGCTGGTGAAGGAGGGGAAAAGCATTATATTCTCAAATGACAGCTCTGCTGGATATTTATACGGAGGCTGAACATTGATATTTTTAAATTACATTGAATTAGTCCTCAATTTCCATGGAAAAGCTGTTATTTGAATGAAGCTCCCTTAGTGATAAAAGAACTGTTACTTTTGCTGTCAGCCGCGCACGTGTGTGCCTCTTATAATTCACAATGTCTTTTCACAGGTGTATTGTTGGAATTCCCATCTGTGAATCCCTCATCCAGCTGAAGCCGAGTGAGACGTATCACATCAGCGTCAGAGCTGTGAATGTGGGGGGGCCCAGCGAGAGCAGCAAGTCTGTTCCCATTCATACTACAGGTATTCAGTGTGCAGGAGGGGGACAGTGTACGCCATTGTTACCCATGCATCTCTGCTAACCTTGTCACATACATTGTGTAGGAATACCATAGAAACCACTTACAACTTGTAATGGTGATTTCTACCTACCTCACTTATACGCTTAATGATACATAACATAAGTGATTAAAACCTCTTGTCTATATAAGAATCAACCAATGCGGTTGCAGCTATTACGGATAGCATTAAAATGAATGATAACCGTGCAAAAAGAATAACAATCAAATTTATTTATACAGAAAAGAAACGTTAGAATAATCAGATATTACCAAATATAACGTAGATGATACAACCTTAAAACAAAGATGTTACCAATGATACTACGTAATACAAATAGGAATATTACTATAAGGGACCTACAAATGCTATCAGTATATCAGGACAAATTGAAGGACAGGAAATGTTACAGAAAAGATGAATTTACACACCAAGAAAGTAAATGTGATGCATTACAGAGAGAAATCTTATGTCCCCATGCTTCTTAGACCACAAACCAAATAGACTGAGCCGGGGGTATGTATTCTGATATATACACACTTGTAAAAACCCACCCCTTCCACATGCCACATTCCCCCAAGGGTGGGAGGTTGAAGAGTCCTATTCCCTCACATAAGCCAGGGGGCCACACTTAGTCAGCTGGTTCTGACACACTGTTTAAGCCATATTGTATGTCAATTTATTAATGCTGATTATCATTGAAGGTTAAAATCATAGGCCTCACATTTCCACATCAAACTCCCCAGTGACCCATACAATCAAAGAAATCAGCCAACAATCAACCAATAAACACGAGACACAAATTACCTAATTTCTAAAGTTATTCAATGACGCATTATGGTCGCCACACACCCTTTACGCACACATCTTAAATGTTAGGGGGGTAAACTTTCATGTCTTAGCCATTAAAAATAAAATCATTGTGAAGCCTTTAGGAAACATTATAATGGTTTGTGGGCAACTTTCTTTTATAATTTTTAAAGTTACCTTTTCTTAAATTTATATTTTATATCTTTTTATATTTATATAACAGATTTGTTTTGCAGGTTAAGATTTAAAATGATTGTAATGTCTCGTTTAAAAGAAAACAAAAAACAAAACAAACACGTTATACTTACCTCCTCTGTGCAGTTGGCTTTGCACAGAGCAGCCTGGATACTCCTCTTTTCGGGTCCCTCTTTGCTGCTCCTAGTCCCTCCCTCCCATCGAGTGTCCCCACAGCCAGCAGCTCTCTATGGTGGCACCCGAGCCAATTTAGAGCTCCGTGTATCCATTCAGACAAGGCGCCCTGACCTGGCCCGCCCCTCTCTCCCTTGATTGGCTAACTGACTTTGATGGACAGCTGCAGGAGCCAATGGCATCGCTGCTGTGTCTCAGCCAATCAGGAGGAGTGTCCTGGATGGCTTAGACACTCGTGGACATTGCTGGAGAGAGATGGGGCTTAGGTAAGTAATTGGGGGGTGCTGGGGAGGCTGCTACACACAAAAGGTTTTTTATCTTAATGCATCTTAGTTCCTGCACCTTCCGTAAATTAAAGTGATTGTAAGGGTTTTTTGTTTTTTTTAAAATAACAAACATATTATACTTACCTCCACTGTGCAGCATACTTACCTCCACTGTGCACATAGTGGCCCTGATCGTCCTCTTATGGGGCCCCCTGGCAGCTCCTCCCCACATCAGATAACCCCCTAGGAGAAGCGCTCTCCTGAGGGGGTTACCTTGCGGGCGCGCTCCCGAGTCCAGCATTCGGCATTCCTAGCTGCCGAATGTATGACTCTACCCTGCCCCCTGGTGCCTGCGTCATTGGATTTGATTGACGGCAGTGGGAACCAATGGCTGCGCTGCTATCAATCTATCCAATCAAGAGCCGAGACCCCCCTGCAGAGACACAGCGTGTCCCCGCCGTGTCAAGTTCCAGGGCTCAGGTAAGTAAAACAGGGGGGCTGTGGGACTGGTCACTGTGAGGTGTTTTTTCACCTTAATGCATAGGATGCATTAAGGTGAAAAAATATGAAGGTTTACAACCCCTTTAGGTCAAGTTACTATAGGAGACAGCCTAGCCTACAAAGTACAGATGTGCTAGTTTAGTTTAAAGGCTCTTTTCCTGTTCTGCTGTCTGCCTAATCTCAACTTTTTGTTAAAGGAGTCTGCCTGTCTGCTGATCGTTGCTATTTTTGACAAAGGGTGTCCTGTGCCCTATCACCACTCTCCCACATTTTTCCTGTTTGTGAAATAAACTTCTCCTTGTTTAAGCATAAAAATGACTGGTGCCCAATTTCTATCTTGGTCATCACCCATCATGCCTAGTAACCTGCACCCTGAGGAGTCATGTTGGTCCTCCCTGCCTCTGGGGGTCACCATCAGGCCCCTGGAAATGTAGGGTAGGCGCTACAGGTGGTTATTGGGTGGCCTTTCCTTCTACTTCTAATTTTCTGTGTTTTATAAATATTTTAGCTGATTCTAAACCAATATAATCTGTTTAGGTACATTTTTCTATCTTAATGAAGAAACTGCTCATCCACTGCTCTCTATTTCTGATAATGGATCCACAATTTCTTGTGAAGAAGAGGAAAGTCTGGAGGATTTACCTTATCAATGCAATAATTTCTCAAGGTATTTTATAGAATGTAAAAAAGTAATGAAATATTTCACACCATCACGGTACCCATAGACACGAGGTGACAGGTGTCCATTCCAGCTAGATTGGGCATTGGTCTTCTTTCCTGCAGATACCACTAAGTCTTGTCCTAAGACAAGTGTCTGTAGCACATCTCACCTTCTCTCCACATGGGCTAACTAAGACCATAGTCACTGGTAGACTCAGGTCTACATATCTGAATACTCTTGTGGCACCATTAGTTTGGAAAGGCCATGTATCATTGTTTTAACAAAAATTTCAAGTGATTAGAGCTTCTGTAGACCTTTTTTCTTAATCTGTCTATATACCATCACCAGAAAAAAGACCTGTAACCTGAAGGATCAGCATAATTTATTCCACAAAGCTCACAGTGACATAATGTGGTGATTTCAAGATTCAACCCCTGAAAGAAATTGAAAAAGGTACCTGCGCTAACCCCTGGCACTGGCCTTATCTTAAAGCCTAAGTTTATTTATTTAAATCAACACAAGGGACAGTACTTACATTCAGTGAGAAGTATCCCTTGTGCTGGTGGCTGCTGTCTTAATTAAAATCTTTAGTCCTCTGCCTGTCCTCTTTAACCACTTCCCGCCCTGCCCATAGCAGATGACGGCCGGGCGGTGGTTCAGCTATCCTGACTGGGCGTCATATGACATCCAGCAGGATAACATGCCGCCGTCTGACACACCGCTACACCGATCTTGGTAAAGAGCCTCCGGCGGAGGCTCTTTACCACGTGATCAGCCGTGTCCAATCACGGCTGATCACGATGTCAATAGGAAGAGCCGTTGATCGGCTCTTCCTCACTCGCGTCTGACAGATGCAAGTAGAGGAGAGCCGATCGGCGGCTCTCCTGGCAGGGGGGTCTGCGCTGATTGTTCATCAGGGCAGCCCCCCCCCTCAGATCACCACACTGGACCACCAGGGATCGCCACAAGGACCACCAGGGAAGGGTCAACATGTGGATGGCCAGGTATGTACCCCATGGCCATCCACATGTGCCCAGTCAGTGCCCAATCTGTGCCAATCAGTGCCCACAAATGGGCACTGATTGGCACCATTATGTTGCAGTGATGCCCAGCAATGCCACCCTTAGGGGCATCAGTGCAAACAATCAGTGTCATCAGTGCCACCCATCAGTGTCCATCAGTGCCACCTGTCAGTGCCCATCCGTGCCCATCAGTGCCCACCTTTCAGTGCCCATCTGTGCCAACTATCAGTGCCACCCATAACTACCCATCAATGCCACCCATAAGTACCCATCAATGCCGCCTATGAGTGCCCATCAGTGCCGCCTATGAGTGCCCATCGGTGCCACCTATGAGTGCCCATCAGTGCCGCATACCAGTGCCACCTATCAGTGCTCATCAGTGCCACCTATCAGTGCCGCCTATCAGTGCCCATCATCAGTGCCACCTCATTGGTGCCACCTCATCGGTGCCCATCAGTGCCGC
Organism: Aquarana catesbeiana; assembly: GCF_042186555.1. NCBI lineage: Eukaryota > Metazoa > Chordata > Amphibia > Anura > Ranidae > Aquarana > Aquarana catesbeiana. The sequence continues at coordinate 61,552,072 of NC_133326.1, read as the reverse complement.
CGTATCAGTGCCCGTCAGTGCAGCCATATCAGTGCCCATCGGTGAAGAAGAAAACTTATTTACAAAAATTTTTAACAGAAACAAAGAAAAACTTGTTTTTTTTCAAAGTTTTCAATCTTCTTTTATTTGTTGCGCAAAAAATAAAAACCGCAGAGGTGATCAAATACCACCAAAAGAAAGCTTTATTTGCGGGAACAAAATGATAAAAAATTTGTTTGGGTACAGTGTTGCATGACCGCGCAATTGTCATTCAAATTGCGACAGCGCTGAAAGCTGAAAATTGGCCTGGGCGGGAAGGTGTCTAAGTGCCTGGTATTGAGGTGGTTAATCAAGAGTGCCAAGTATGCCTGCCCTTTATTCCCCTCTCCTCCATTCATAGAAGCTTTACTATAGCTTCCATCAATGACAAGTGCTCTATGCATAAAAGAGGTGAACTTTTCATTCATCTGCCTGTCCTCCATTCATAGAACGCTTTTTATTTATGGAGGCATGCATAGTTACATTGGTCCAGGCTGGACCAATGTAAGTATGTAAAAAGTGGCAAACCCAGTAATCTTCTTTAACAGAAGGCAATTCTTTCGCAATTAAAAAAAAAAAAAACACTTACTCCACTCTAAGTAAGCCCTGGTTCACACTGGTGCGAATTCTATGCGGATCAGATGTGATCCGAAAAGCATAGATTTGCATGTCATGTAATAAAAAGCATTATTCCCAATAAAGAATTTTCACATATATGCAGTGTGAATTTCATCCAGTTCAAAAAAGAGACCTGTGCGAGTTTAGTGCAGTGCAAATTTCAGCTCCATACACGTCTATGAGACCGGATATAATTCGCTTGTTTTTTTGCCCAGATTTTATAGAGTATAAAAATGCAGACGTGACCACTCCCCTCACAAATTCACACAAAATTTGCATGGAAACCACACATGCTATGCAGAATTCGCATTGCAATGTAAAAAAACCACAATGCGAATTTGCTTTGTGTACTGCTTTACATTCACACCCAATTTGCACCGCATCTGTGTGAACCAGGGCTGAATGAGTGGATGCCGTGTACGGTACAAATTTCCTGATTGGAAGCCACTGCTGTTAACCTCCACAGCACTGGAAGATAGGCACTCACAGCAGTGTCCTGTGGCTGTAAAGGGGACACAACACAGAGGATTCTGAGCAGAAGCCGCCACCTGCAGGTAATGGGATACAAACCATTACACACACCTTTGGTGTATTCTTAAAAAAAAAAAAAAAAAAATACTAAACTTCAGCTTTTAAGGACTGAAGTTGGGAACTGCTGTCCTATACTATTTGTTTCACGTTTTGTTCTCCCTACATTTGTTTGAATTTCTTACTTGTGGTCTACATTCCTGACATACTCCAACAACTGGTAAACTGATTGACTTTTCTGAATGTTCATGTGTTCGTATGACGGTTGTATTCTATTCACTCCACAGAACATTTCAGCTGTATACATATATGAATAAAATAAAATTTTCTTACTGCTTTGCAGATGTATTGCTGTTCTGGGAACCCTCATACCCTTCAAAGGAAGACATTACTGGGAGGTGGAGGTGGATGAGAAGACAGAGTACAGGCTTGGAGTTGCCTATGAAGACACAAACAGAAGTGGAATGCTTGGAGCGAACAATAGTTCCTGGTGTCTGAGGCACATCTGTACACGAACACGGTAAAATATTACCTAAAGCTTATTTCCACTTTTGCAGCCAAATTGGGGACAATACCTATTTTATTATTTCTCTATTCAAAATATAGCTGCGCTTATCGTGACAAAAGTACACATTTAGAAAAATAAATTGTGAAAGAAAAGTCCATAAAGTGACAAAGTCTACCCACTGATATGTGCACCATCCATCACCAAATTGTGTGATCCTGGATAAAGACCTCCATCATATAAAGTGCCTGCTTACCGGAACGTATTGATCTCCTATTACAGAAGGTCAATCTCGCTTGCAGCTCATAACTCTGCCAGGGCCTTTGTCCTTCCGGGAAGCTAATGGAAATCCACCTCTTATGGGTACTCGATCATGGACACTCCCCGTCAGTGGCAGTGCATCCATTAGGGGCGCCCGGGGGCCACCCCCTCTGTCACGCCACCCCCTCTGTGTACTATGGATAGATTCATGCATTGCATGAATCTATCCATGGCCGCTGTAGTCACCCCCTATTCATGCATCCGGCCCCTTTTCGGACTCCAGGTGACGTGGAAATTTTGCTTTTCTAATACTAAACCGCCTCTCAGCCAATCAGGAGGCACTGTCACTGACATGATTGGTGCCCCTGTGTGAGCCATCAGATAGCAGTTAGCAGCTTTGGGATTTTACACTATTGCGAGTTTTATTACCTTTACATGGGGAGTGTCCATGATCGAGTACCCCTAAGAGGTGGATTTCCATTCGTTTCCCGGAAGGACAAATGCCCTGGCTGGGTTATGAACTGCAAACAAGATTGACCTTCTGTGATAGGAGGCCAATACTTTCCGGTAAGCACGCATTTCATATGGTGGAGGTCTATATGCAGGATCACACAATTTGGTAACGGATGGTGCACTTATCAGTAAATGGACTTTTTCACAATTTATTTTTCTAAATGTTTACTTTTGTCACGATAAGCGCAGCTATATTTTGAATAGTGATTTAGTACTGCGTGTGTCTCACAGGATAGCTGCTGCTGTATAATCTGGTTTTGGTTTAGATGAACAGCGCAGTTTTTCCTTTTTTGATTAATCTATTAAATTATTTGTTACATGTTCCCAGTCACACAGTACACAGTGCCTTGAAAAAGTATTCATACCCCTTGACATTTTCCACATTTTGTCATGTTACAACCAAAAACATAAATGTGTTTTATTGGGATTTTATGTGATAGACAAACACAAAGTGTTACATAATTGTGTAATGGAAGGAAAATGATAAATGGTTTTCAATTTTTTTTACCAATAAATATCTGAAAAGTGTGGCGTGCTTTTGCATTCAGCCCCCTTTACTCTGATACACCTAACTAAAACTAGTGGAACCAATTGCCTTCAAAAGTCACCTAATTAGTCCACTTGTGTGTAATTTATCTCAGTATAAATACAGCTGTCCTGTGAAGCCCTCGGAGGTTTGTTAGAGAACCCTAGTGAACAAACAGCATCATGAAGGCCAAGAAACACATCAGGGATAGGTCAGGGGTAAAGTTGTGGAGAAGTTTAAAGCAGGGTTAGGTTATAAAAAAATATCCCAAGCTTTGAACATGTAATGGAGCACTGTTCAATAACATCATGCAAAAATGGAAAGAGTATGGCACAACTGCAACCCTACCAAGACACGACTGTCTACCTAAACTGGCAGGCCGGGCAAGGAGAGCATTAATCAGAGAAGCAGCCAAGAGGCCCATGATAACTCTGGAGTAGCTGCAGAGATCTACAGCTCAGGTGGGAGAATCTGTCCACAGGACAACTATTAGTCGTGCACTCCACAAATCTGGCCTTTATGGAAGAGTGACAAGAAGAAAGCCATTGTTGAAAGCAAGGGAGGCCATGTGGGGGACACAGCAAACATGTGGAAGAATGTACTCTGGTCAGATGAGACCATAATTGAACTTTTTGGCCTAAAAGCAAAATGCTATGTGTGGCACAAAATGAATACTGCACATCACCCTGAACACACCATCCCCACTGTGAAACATGGTGGTGGCAGCATCATGTTGTAGGAATGCTTTTCTTCAGCAGGGACAGGGAAGCTGGTCAGAGCTGATGGAAAGTTGGATAGAGCCAAATACAGGGCAATCTTAGAAGAAAACCTGTTAGAGTCTGCAAAAGACTTGGGGACTGGGCCAGAGGTTCACCTTCCAGCAGGACAAACATATATAGCCAACGCTACAATGGAATGGTTTAGATCAAAGCATTTCCATGTTTTAGAATGGCCCAAAGTCCAGACCTAAACCCAACTGAGAATCTGTGGCAAGACTTAAAAATTGCTGTTCACAGATGCCCTCCATCCAATCTAACAGAGCTTGAGCTATTTTGCAAAGAAGAATGGGCAAACATATCTCTCTCTAGATGTGCAAAGCTGGTGGAGACATCCCCATAAAGACTTGCAGCTGTAATTACAGCGAAAGGTGGTTCTACAAAGTACTGACTCGACGGGGCTGAATACAAATGCCACACTTTTCACATATTTTTAAAAAATGTTGAAAACCATTTATCATTTTTCTTCCACTTCACAGTTATGTGCCACTTTGTGTTGGTCTATCACATAAAATCCCAATAAAATACATTTCCTGACAGACTCCATGGCAGTCTATGTGTGGGTTAACCCCCCGTCTCCTCTCGCTATATGACCCTATTCCCATAAATTTGAGCTCACCACTAGAGACTGCGTTCCTTTTTTGTCCTCCTCCATGGACCTACATCACGTGTACTCACGTTTTCCTGTATGACGTCTAGTCGGGATGACTCCTAAGCCCGGCATACCAATCATGCGGTGCAAGCCCAGGGCCCAGCCATGGGCGGGCTAGTGGCTTTCAGGCACAGGATACCCCATTGGTGGAGGCGAGGTTGCCCAGGTATGCCAAAGATGGACGTTGGCAGATTCAAACCGGCTGGCAAGATCTTCTGTTTTATTTTTCTCCATGGCAGTTGTTTATGTTTTTGTTGTCCTTATGTTGCTGTTCTATTTTTCCCCTGGGTTAGCCTTCTGGCCTCTCATGGCGCCCGGAATGCTCCTGCGTTCCAGAGTGCCATTATATTTCCGGGTTTCGGCCGCAAGGAACATCTGTGCATGCATGGGGCCTCGGTGACATTGAGGCTTGGTTCACACGTGCGCAGCTCGGCGGAGCACCCAGTAGTCGCACAGGAGCCGTTCGGCTGCTCTCTATAGCGCAGGCGCGAGGAGGGGGGAGGCGGTGACGTCATCCGGGCGGGGGATTTAAATAGCTGCCAGTCCCTGTCAGTTTGGGAACTCCTGCGGGCAGTGAGCAGCAGCTTCCCCGAGCCCAGGATCACACAAGGCAGGGTAAGCCTTAGCTGGGAAGTCTCTTTTTGCTTGTCTTAAAGGGAAAGGCACAATTAAAAAAAAAAAAAGAATGTATTTTTCTTGCTTGTCTCTCCTGCTTATCCTAGGTCATTTGGGTATTGCCCAAGTCTGTGTGGTTTCTTCTTTATTTGGATTGGCGTTCCGTCCAAGTACCATGGACAGGTCACTGCCTCAGTGCGTCCAGCCCTCACACACAAGGTATGTGCAGATGAGGGGGAGGGGCTGAGATTATTCATGGTTGAATAACAATGCGTTAACACCAGACTTCGCATTTCTTCTTTCCCTTTTTTTCCTCCAGCCCTTCCAGATCAGACCGCCAAATTGTGGTCCGAGATGACAGAGACCTTGCCAGGCTGCAACATCACTCATCATCCAGGTCCAGACGTGACTCTCCGTCCAGGACCCACCAGCAGAGGAGATGTTCCCATTCCTCCTCCAGACACTGCACCCACCGCCATGACAGCCGCTCTGATCACAGAGCTTGCTGGGGATGTGGGACACGAGTCCCGGAGGGGAAATCATTGTGTGATCCATGTTATGCCGGGGCGGTCGGGGAGAAAGAGATGGAAAACCAACAGATGGAGTCTCTTGTTAAGCGTGTGGTGCAGCAATCCCTAAAAGAGTGGGGTACAACCCACACGCGGAGCCATTCACCCACTCTATCTGGCTCCCTGGCTGACGAGGCCCAGGAGAATCCGGGCCCATCCCAGCCTTACGATGCTTCTCCCAGCTCTTCAGATAGTGAGTTGGAGGGAGACGAATTTGTCGGAGGCTTTGACTTCGCTCTGGTTTCTCCACTAGTTAAAGCGATCAAAGAGGCCCTTAAGTGGGAAGATCCTTCCATTCCTCCGGCTAAGCAAAGGAAATTCTTTAAACACTTGGGGAAGGAATGTTCCAATTTCCCACTCCTTTCCGAATCGAAGGATATCATTGATGAGGAGTGGAGCAAGGTAGATAAGCAAACGTCTATGTCAAGCAAGACCTGCAGATTATACCCCTTCAAGGCAGAGGAAGTGAAACATCTGGAAAACGCTCCCCTCATAGACAAAGCACTGATGCGACTGGCCAAACACATTACTCTTCCCTTAGAGGATGTTGTATCCTTCAATGACAGGCTTGAGGAGGAGGAGAATAGACCAAGACCTCAAGAGAATTTACGGGCTAGCCGTTATGGCTTGCAAACCCGCCTTGGCACTTGCGGCCATGTCCAAGGTTATGGAAGCCTGGACAGAGAATGTGGACTCTGTACTCAGGGGCGTCTCCGAAAAATTGGCCAGGGGCTCCATAGTCCCGGAATTGAAGCTGGTAGCGGCCTTCCTGGGGGAGGCTTCTATCAACCTTATCTGCCTGCTGGCCTGGACTATGCTATCCTCGGTCACGGCTAAGCAGGCCTTATGGTTGCGTCCTTGGCTCTCTGATCCAGCGTTCAAACAAGCCTGGTGTAGGATTCCCTTGGAGGGGTCCCCGCTGTCAGAAGAGCCGACGCATTTCACACTAACAAACAGTGCTTAGTCATATCCTAAGCACTGTTTGTTAGTGTGAAACGCGTCAGTTCTTCTGTCCGTTCTGCTGTGGCATGTATTTTTCATTACATTTTTTGAATAAAAGGCAAAAACTTTTTTGGAGTGCGTCTGTCCAGAACTTCTTCCTGTTTCAATTGCTATATGCATTGCCAGCACCTGGGCTTCCTGACTGGAGGAGAGGTGTTTTACCTTTGTTTGACCTACCTGGAGTGGTAGTATCCCCCTCCCTAGCTTCGCTGATAATACAGGGAGCCACGGTGCCTGTCCCAAAAGGCGAAGAGTTCCAAGGGGTATACTCCCCTCTCTTCCTAGTGCAGAAGAAAAACGGTTCATGATGCCCGTGATAGACCTAACTTACCTAAACACGTTTATAAAATACGAAAGATTCAAAATGGAGACTCTGTCTACCATATAACAAGCCGTGCAGCCAGGTGATTGACTAATCTCAATCGACTTAAAATATGCCTATTTCCACGTGCCCGTCTCAGAAGAATTCTGCAAACACCTCCGGTTCAGAGTCAGGCAAGAACATCTACAGTACACCTGCCTCCCTTTTGGTTGACAACCTCACCCCAAGTCTTTTCGAAAGTTCTTCTGGCCGTGGTGGCCCTCATCAGAACAAAAGGTATACGCTTGTACCACTATCTCGACGACCTCCTGTTACTGTCCCAATACAAGGAGCAGGTGTTGGTCCACAGGAAGCAGGTTATCTCCACACTGATCGAATTCGGGTGGCTCCTAAACCTGGAGAAAAGCCACCTGGAACCAGTCCAGTACCTGATATACTTAGGGGTCCAGTTCAACACGGTGGAAAGCACCATCTCTCTCACAGTAGAGAAGATCCGAGTCATTTGCAAGAGAATTTCATGGGCTCTGAGCTTCTCACGCCTAAAAGCCTCGCAGTGCCTAAGAATTATCGGCACGGTGGTCTCTACGACCCCAATGGTCAAATGGTCTCTGTGGAGGTTATGCCCTTTTCAGACAGGGTTTCATCAACAATGGAGTTCAGGGGCGACAATCAGTCCATTCACATAACTTCAGTGATGAGGAACAGCCTCTTCTGGTGGCTCCAGTGCAGAAATCTGCTCACCTGCCACTCCATTGCCCCCGTCTTATGGGTCACAGTCACGACCGATGCCAGTGGTGCTGGATGGGTAGCCCTTTGCGGGTCAGAACTTGCTCAAGGCAGGTGGGATGCCCGCCTTCACAACCCGAGCTCGAACGTTCTGGAACTATGGGCAGCATGGTGTGCCCTTCAATCCTTCACTCATCTCCTGAAAGGAGAATCAGTTATATTGAGAATGGACAACACCACAGCGGTCTCCTATGCGAAGAGGCAGGGGGGCACTCGGAGCTTCACCTTGCTCCAAGAAGTCGGGCCCATCATGTTCTGGGCTCAGAAAAATCTGGCGAATATTTCAACGGTCTTCGTCCCCGGAGTCCAGAACGTCCAAGCGGATTTCCTATCTTGCACACAGTTGGACAACAATGAGTAGTCCCTTCATGTGCAGACGTTCGATTGGATCCTGTCCTTAGGAGTCAATCCCGAAGTAGATCTATTTGCATCCCCTTGCAACTTCAAGATCAAGAAGCATTACACTCGGGGCCGTTGCAGCCAGGCCTTCGGAATATGTGCCCTGACAGATCGGTGGAGCTTCAACAGGGCATACGCTTTTCCCCCGCTCCCGATCATCCTCAGGTTTTTGCGGAGACCAAGTGAAAGCGGTCGAGGTGGTGGTGATAGCGCCTTACTGGCCAAACAGGCCATGGTTTTGCCTCCTGCTCAGCTCAGCTTCCGGGACCCGGTGCCTCTTCCTCTCAGGCCAGACCTTCTTTCTCAGGGGGCAGTCCTGCACCCTTGCCCGGCATTACTGAGACTGATGGTCTGGTTCTTGAGAGGGAGAGGCTGGAATCTCTCGGGTGTGCGTCAAGAGTGATTTCCACCCTCATTAGCTTGAGAAAGCTGAGCACGAATAAAGTCTATGGGAGAATATGGGCCAAGTTTTTTTTAATTCTCATCTTCTGCGGGCAGATCGTTCAGAGATCCAGGAATCCAAGATATCCTCAGCTTCCTTCAATCCGGCCTAAATCTGTCTCTATCCATCAGCTCCCTCAGGGTCCAAGTTTCAGCCCTGTCAGCCTTCTCCGGAACATCATGGGCTGTTCACCCTCTAATCCGGAAGTTCTTACGTGGGACGACAAGACTCAGGCCCCAAAGAAGGCCGACATTCCCCAAATGGGATCTTCCCCTTGTTCTCGACTCACTGTCTGGACTCAGTACTGCGGGATCCACTCCGCTTTCTATTAAAGACCTTTCTGCAAAAGTCGCTTTCCTAGTTGCCATCACTTTGGCCAAAAGGGTTTCTGAGATCGGGTCATTGGGTCACGAAGAACCATTCTTGACTTTCTTCCCGGGTGGTCCTCATCCCTATGCTCGGCTCAAACCCGAAAGTTACTTCAGTGTTCCATGAGAACCAAGAAATTGTCCTACCTACATTCAGTGCCCCAGAGTACACTGCAGTTCACCCTCTGGATGTAGGGGAAATACTGAAGGAATACCTGCAAGCTACTTCCTCCTTTAGACGCTCCGACTACTTGTTTATCTTGCACTCCAGCAACAACAGAGGGAAGCGAGCTTCAACCAGAACGATTGAGGCCTGGATCGTCCAATCCATTCAGCAGGCTTATAAGGCTAAGGGCTTGACTCCTCCAGAGGTGGTGACGGCACATTTCACCAGGGGTATGGCGGCTTCGTGGGCAGCAGCCCGGAATGTGGCTCCAGATGTCATCTGAAAAGCAGCCTCGTGGGCCTCCATTAATACCTTTATTAATTATCCATTAACACCTTTAATACACTATTGCATAGAACTTGCTTCTCTCTCTTCTGTAAACTTTGGTTTAAGAATCCTGTCGGTTGACGGGGCAAATTAAATTTCTTTTTGATCAGCATACCCACCCCTGTGGTCTGGCTAGTTATTTCCCACACGTAGGCTGCCATGGAGTCTGTCTGGAAAACTTATTATCGAATACTTACAGTAATTTTCCTTTCCTGATGGACTCCATGGCAGAAGGAGTTCCCACCCATTGGTCAAGAGTTGGCTAAGTTATGGAACGCAGTCTCTAGTGGTGAGCTCAAATATTTTGGGAATGGGGTCCTATAGCATTGGAGAGGAGGCGGGGTTAACCACACGTAGACTGCAATGGAGTCCATCAGGAAAATTACGGTAAGTATTTGATAATACATTTTCAATTTTACGTTTTTGGTTGTAACATGACAAAATGTGGAAAATTTCAAGAGGTATGAATAATTTTTCAAGGCACTGACTGAATATTGGAATTTACTGTGAGCAGTTGGCAGGTGGGTAAAAAAAATGTCCCTCAGCCTGTCCACTAATTGCACATTGCAAGCTATTCTGAACAACAAAAGCTGCCTATAGCATCCTATATATAAACAACTAGAAAGGTAAAATATATATTTTTTTACAAATTATTTTTAGGTATGCTGTGTGAATAGGAACACATAGCAAACATGCAGTGGAGGCTTTTCAAATTTGACTGCAAATGTGGAAATACACTTTAACCACTTCAGCCCCGGAAGGATTTACCCCCTTCCTGACCAGAGCACTTTTTACAATTTGGCACTGCGTCGCTTTAACTGCTAATTGCGCGGTCATGCAATGCTGTAACCAAACGAAATTTGCGTCCTTTTCTTCCCACAAATAGAGCTTTCTTTTGATGGTATTTGATCACCTCTGCCGTTTTTATTTTTTGCGCTATACACGGAAAAAGACCGAAAATTTTGAAAAAAAATGATATTTTCTACTTTTTGTTCTAAAAAAAATCCAATAAACTCAATTTTAGTCATACATTTAGGCCAAAATGTATTTGGCCACATGTCTTTGGTAAAAAAAATGTCAATAAGTGTATATTTATTGGTTTGCGCAAAAGTTATAGCGCCTACAAACTAGGGTACATTTTCTGGAATTTACACAGTCTTTAATTTATGACTGCCTATGTCATTTCTTGAGGTGCTAAAATGACAGGGCAGTACAAAACCCCCACAAATGACCCCATTTTGGAAAGTAGACACCCCAAGGAAATTGCTGAGAGGCATGTTGAGCCCATTGAATATTCATTTTTTTTGTCCCAAGTGATTGAATAATGAAAAAAAAAAAAAAAAAAAAACAAAATTACAAAAAGTTGTCACTAAATGATATATTGCTCACACAGGCCATGGGCCTATGTGGAATTGCACCCCAAAATACATTTAGCTGCTTCTCCTGAGTATGGGGATACCACATGTGTGGGACTTTTTGGGAGCCTAGCCGCATACGGGGCCCCGAAAACCAATCACTGCCTTCAGGATTTCTAAGGGCGTACATTTTTGATTTTACTCCTCACTACCTATCACAGTTTTGAAGGCCATAAAATGCCCAGATGGCACAAACCCCCCCCAAATGACCCCATTTTGGAAAGTAGACACCCCAAGCTATTTGCTGAGAGGCATGTTGAGTCCATGGAATATTTTATATTTTGACACAAGTTGCGGGAAAGTGACAATTTATTTATTTATTTTTTTTTTTTTTGCACAAAGTTGTCACTAAATGATATATTGCTCACACAGGTCATGGGCATATGTGGAATTGGACCCCAAAATACATTTAGCTGCTTCTCCTGAGTATGGGGATACCACATGTGTGGGACTTTTTGGGAGCCTAGCCGCGTACGGGACCCCGAAAACCAATCACCGCCTTCAGGATTTCTAAGGGTGTACATTTTTGATTTCACTCTTCACTGCCTATCACAGTTTCGGAGGCCATGGAATGCCCAGGTGGCACAAAACCCCCCCAAATGACCCCATTTTGGAAAGTAGACACCCCAAGCTATTTGCTGAGAGGCATGGTGAGTATTTTGCAGCTCTCATTTGTTTTTGAAAATGAAGAAAGACAAAAAAAAAAATTTTTTTTTTCTTTTTTTAATTTTCAAAACTTTGTGACAAAAAGTGAGGTCTGCAAAATACTCACTATACCTCTCAGCAAATAGCTTGGGGTGTCTACTTTCCAAAATGGGGTCATTTGGGGGGGGGTTTGTGCCACCTGGGCATTCCATGGCCTCCGAGACTGTGATAGGCAGTGAAGAGTGAAATCAAAAATTTACGCCCTTAGAAAGCCTGAAGGCGGTGCTTGGTTTTCGGGGTCCCATACGTGGCTAGGCTCCCAAAAAGTCTCACACATGTGGTATCCCCGTACTCAGGAGAAGCAACAGAATGTATTTTGGGGTGTAATTTCACATATTCCCATGGCATGTTTGAGCAATATATCATTTAGTGACAACTTTGTGCAAAAAAAAAAAAAAATAATAATAATTTGTCTCTTTCCCGCAACTTGTGTCACAATATAAAATATTCCATGGACTCGACATGCCTCTCAGCAAATAGCTTGGGGTGTCTACTTTCCAAAATGGGGTCATTTGGGGGGGTTTGAACTGTCCTGGCATTTTATGCACAACATTTAGAAGCTTATGTCACACATCACCCACTCTTCTAACCACTTGAAGACAAAGCCCTTTCTGACACTTTTTAATTACATGAAAAAATTATTTTTTTTTGCAAGAAAATTACTTTGAACCCCCACACATTATATATTTTTTTAAAGCAAATGCCCTACAGATTAAAATGGTGGGTGTTTAATTTTTTTTTTTCACACAGTATTTGCGCAGCGATTTTTCAAACGCATTTTTTGGGGAAAAAACACACTTTTTTACATTTTAATGCACTAAAACACACTATATTGCCCAAATGTTTGATGAAATAAAAAAGATGATCTTAGGCCGAGTACATGGATACCAAACATGACATGCTTTACAACTGTGCACAAACGTGCAGTGACAACAAAATAAATACATTTTTAAAAGCCTTTAAAAGCCTTTACAGGTTACCACTTTAGATTTACAGAGGAGGTCTACTGCTAAAATTACTGCCCTCGATCTGACCGTCGCGGTGATACCTCACATGCATGGTGCAATTGCTGTTTACATTTGACGCCAGACCGACGCTTGCGTTCGCCTTAGCGCGAGAGCAGGGGGGACAGGGGTGCTTTTTTTTTTTTTTTTTTTTTTTCTTTATTATTTTTTTGCTTTTTTATCTTATTTTAAAACTGTTCCTTTCATTTTTTTTTTTTTTTAATCATTTTTATTGTTATCTCAGGGAATGTAAATATCCCCTATGATAGCAATAGGTAGTGACAGGTACTCTTTTTTGAAAAAATTGGGGTCTATTAGACCCTAGATTTCTCCTCTGCCCTCAAAGCATCTGACCACACCAAGATCGGTGTGATAAAATGCTTCCCCAATTTCCCAATGGCGCTATTTACATCCGGCGAAATCTAAGTCATAAAATGCTCGTAGCTTCCGGTTTCTTAGGCCATAGAGATGTTTGGAGCCACTCTGGTCTCTGATCAGGTCTATGGTCAGCTGGCTGAATCACCGGCTGCATTCTCAGGTTCCCTGTTGAGACAGGAGAGCCAGAGAAAAACACGGAAGACGGTGGGGGGGGGGGGCATTCTCTCCCACTGCTTGTAAAAGCAGTCTAGAGGCTAATTAGCCGCTAGGATTGCTTCTACATGAAAGCCGACCGCTGGCTGAAAAGACTGATACCAAGATGATACCTAAACCTGCAAGCATCATTCTGGTATAACCACTCAAAGTCGTGAATGCTGTACTCAGACAAAAATATGGTTAACAATAAAGCACAGTAAACGGTAAAGTATAAAAAATTGCAGACCTGAAAAGCAAACATGATAAAACATAATAACAATAAAACATTGCAGAATAGAATACAGTAAAAAAGAGCAGAACAATAGAGAGAATAGAGAGAGAGAGAATAGAGAGAGAACAATAAAACGACAACTATTATTTTTTATTTTATATTTTTGTTTGTGTTTTTTTTTTTTTTTTTTTCACTTTTTTTGTAACTGTAACTTTTATAACTGTAACCGGTTCCAGGTTCGGGTCTCTCAAAATGCGATGGCATCTTGGGAGACCCTGTGAAAGTGTGTCCTAGTCTGTGCAATGCTGTACCCTACGCTAATACTCAGCTAGTGAATGGTAGCGTTCAAAACATTCACCAATGCAAAGACCAGGATTGTCAGGACAGGAGGGACAATAATAGCGGGTGTCACGCCTATATCCGCGCTTGCTGCAGACACAACATCTTTTTTGGGGGGGTTCGCTGGGTAGGGGTACTCGGGAGGACATAAAAATGCCTCTCATGCAGCCGACTGCATTTGGTTGGGGATGTGAATGGGGGAAGTACGGGCGCTGCAGAAGTGGTGGGTTCCCAATTAGGATTGGCGAATGCAGCAGGAAGGGCATTATGGGCACGACGGGCCTGTGTTTGTCTTTTTGGTGGCAGCGGGACACTACTTGTGCTTGCCACCTCACCAGCTTGAACTGCACTTATGGGACTCGCCACGTCACCAAGTGTTACTGCAGTGCTGGTTTGACTACGACCGGGGTGTACTAGGCCGCTGGCGCTTGCCAGTTCACCAAAACGCTACCAAAAAAACTGTTAACGATCGCAGGGATCAGGCCTGACTCTGCGAACGCTGCAGTTATGCATTTAGTGTTTTGTAAGTGACAGTGATCGATCGATACTGCACTTGGGTGGGCTGGGCTGGGCCGGGCGGAGGGGCAAAACACAGGTGCTAGCAGGTATCTGGGCTGATCCCGCTAACACTGCGTTTTTGGGAACCCTAAACTGCTGGGGACGCCAGTATAGATCTGATCGGATCAGATATTGATCAGTTCAGATACTATACCACTAAGGGAGGTGTACAGTGCGTGCGTGGGTGTTAGCGCTACTGGCACTAACCTGACGCTGCCTGGGGCTGGTGCTTGCCAGTTCACCAAAACGCTACAAAAAAAACTGTTAGCGATCGCAGGGATCAGGCCTGACTCTGCGAACGCTGCAGTTATGCGTTTAGTGTTTTGTAAGTGACAGTGATCGATCGATACTGCACTTGGGTGGGCTGGGCTGGGCCGGGCGGAGGGGTAAAACGCAGTTGCTAGCAGGTATCTGGGCTGATCCCGCTAACACTGCGTTTGTGGGAACCCTAAACTGCTGGGGACGCTAGTATAGATCTGATCGGATCAGATATTGATGCGTTCAGATACTATACCACTAAGGGAGGTGTACGGTGCGTGGGTGTTAGCGGTACTGGCACTAACCTGACGCTGCCTGGGGCTGGTGCTTGCCATTTCACCAAAATGCTACCAAAAAAACTGTTAGCGATCGCAGGGATCAGGCCTGACTCAGCGAACGCTGCAGTTATGCGTTTAGTGTTTTGTAAGTGACAGTGATCGATCGATACTGCACTTGGGTGGGCTGGGCCGAGCTGGGCGGAGGGGCAAAACGCAGGTGCTAGCAGGTATCTGGGCTGATCCCGCTAACACTGTGTTTTTGGGAACCCTAAACTGCTGGGGACGCCAGTATAGATCTGATCGGATCAGATATTGATGCGATCAGATACTATACCACTAAGGGAGGCGTATGCTGCGTGCGTGGGTGTTAGCGGTACTGGCGCTAATCTGACCCTGCCTGGGGCGACGCATATCACCGCCGGGCGATCAGGGGGCTAAATCTTTATTCGGTAATAAACGGCGGGTTCCCTGACACTATAAAAAATAAACAAACTAACCAGCGTCACCCGTAACGGTTATACAGTGATCAGTGGTGAAAGGGTTAACTAGGGGGCAATCAAGGGGTTAAAACATTTATTAGATAGTATATGGGGGTCCCTGTCGCTATAAAACTCTGACGGCGAACCTAAATATTTACGTCCCTAACTAGCATCACCAGCGACACTAATACAGCGATCAGAAAAATGATCGCTTAGCGACACTGGTGACAGGGGGTGATCAAGGGGTTAAAACTTTATTAGGGGGGGTTAGGGGGGTACCCTAGACCTACAGGGGGCCTAACACTCACTGCCCTGACACTGTAACTGTCACAAACTGACACCAATACAGTAATCAGAAAAAAAAAAAAAAAAAACCTGCTGGTGTCAGTTTGTGACAGGGGGGGGGGGGGTGATTGGGGGGGGATCGGGGGGCGATCGGGGGGGGGATCGGGGTGTTTAGTGTGCCTGGCATGTTCTACTGTGTGTGGTGTGTTGGTGCACTTACATTGCAGTCTTCTCTCCTCGGCCCGGAACGGAAAATACCGAGCCGAGGAGAGATGACATCATTTCCTCTGCCTCTGTGTACAATACAGAGGCAGGGAAATGATCCCATTGGCTGAGAGCGATCGCGAGGGGGGGGCCACGAATGGATGGCCTCCCCCTCACCTCCGATCGCCGGGGGAGATTTGCCGACCGCCGCAGGCACCGGGGGGGGGTCCGATCGGACCCCCCACCCGCGGGCAGGCAAGGACGTACATATACGTCCTTTTGCCTGCCCGTGCCGCTCTGTCGACGTATATAGTCGTGCGGCGGTCGGCAAGTGGTTAAAGCACAAGAAATTGATGCTGCACAATAAGGCTATGTTAATACTGGAACACATATTAAAATGCAGCAGATTAATGTGCAGGCTAGTGACAGAGCTAGCTTCGGCAGGGAGCATTTCAGACCATCGCACTGCTTTTTTTCCTAAATGTATTTGAAATGTCACACTTCATTCACATCACTACACAGCAGTGTGGTGCATTGTGATGCTGTAAGGTGAGAAGCAGTGCCATCTAGTGTGCTGCAGAAAAATGCAGACATGCTGCATGTTTCCGCAGCTCACCGCACCTCACCCAGCGTGTGGTCTGAACAGGGCACATAAAAAAGCTATTGTTTTCTATGTGCCTTTGCAGTGATATGCTTTTATCCAGTGTGGAAAAACAAAGGTTGCCGCTGATACAAGCCTCAAGACATTCATATAACAGTGCTAAATTCTGGTTCTCAATCATAAAACAGATCTCCTTAGATTCCTATACAACTCACCATCCTCTCAGAGATAGAATATAGCAGTGATGGTGAACCATGGCACCCCAGATGTTTTTGAACTACATTTCCCATGATGCTCAACTACACTGCAGAGTGCATGAGCATCACGGGAAATGTAGTTCCAAAACATCTGGGGAGCCAAGGTTCGTCATCACTGGCCTATAGTATGACACTTTGGATCGTGTTCTTGGATAATACAATATGATCATATGACACAAAGCAAAGGGGAAGCTGGATCCCACTTTATTGGCAGTGGCCCATTTAACAAGTAGGTCAGTGTAGTGGAGTTTTTGTTGGCAAATTTAGCCGGATGTATTGTATATCAGGCCTTCCCAACAACAGTCTCTCTCAGGGCTAGAAGATTTTAGACAAGTCCTCAGATCTGAAACACCACTGGCCTCGCCCATCAATGTTAAAACAGTATTAGACCCAACAGCAAACATTCATTATATTGCAGCTTACCAAATCTTGGATATTATGGCTGCATTCATTTTCTTTTTTAGGCTTTCTTTCCTTTATTTTCACCTGGTGATCCAGCCAGTAAGGCTGGGTTCACACTATTGTGAACTGGATTCGCAATAGCAGGAGATTTTGACCGGCTCTCTGTGGAGCTGGTTTACATATCTCCGTTGCAGTTCCGCTGCGAATTTGCACAGGAGCCCTGTGCGTCTTTTGGTCCATTTCAGGTCCTAGTTCAGTCAAAAATTGGGGCTGAAATCGGACCCAAACGGTGAACGGGGACGCACTGGACTCCTGCTGTGAGCCGCATGCAAAGATAGTGTGAACCCAGCCTTAATCTTTTGTTTTTCAATAGAAAAGGCTGTCTTGCAAATGTACCAGTTTACAGGGATGCAACAAACCATTTACCACTGACAGGGGTGCCTACGCCTACAAAGATCAGCTTTTATGTATGTAAAACCTTTATCCAGAAAGGAAAAAAGCTGTTTGCTGTAACTGATTTTAAAGTGTTAGCCGAAGTTCACCTTCAATTTGTTAGTGTATCTAAATTTGCTAGTCCATCTAACACTCCTCCCCAATATTAACAATTCTGCTGTTCAAAGGTGCCCCCTGTGCTCTTTCATCCATAGTGGGGGCACTCTAATATAGGAGGTGTGTTACTGATCAGATCACCAGATGAAAACGGAGGGAAAAAAAAGGAAACTAATGCAGCCACCGCATCTAATGACAGGTAAGCTGTAGTATATTACATTTTTGTTTTTTTGGTTACAATACTGCCGCTGTTATACTAATTTGACTTAAAAGTAAATCTGTGCTTTGCCAGTGAAAGCAAAATTGCTTTACTGCAGACCCTGCAGCTGCACATACTCACCTTTCCTTTACTTTCCTGACAATCAACTAAATATTGGGGCAGAGAAAGATTCCCTATTCCTTTGTAAACTCAGGTTGTGGCTTGAAGCTTGGACCACTTTCACATGAACAGACCGACCTGGTTCGTCTGTCAGTTTTTCAGGAGGACCCGATCTGACCCTCCATTCTCCTCTACGAAATGACAGGTATAAATTGACATGTGTCCGCTTACACCCACCTATGTCTGATACGATAAAAACAGATGGATGGGGATTCGGTCCCCTTCTGTCTAGCAGATCAGATGGCAGTCGGGTGTAAACAGACAGGTGGTTCGTTTACATTCGACCACCCATAGAGAAGATTGGGCTGTGTCTGCTCTACATAAGAATCAGGATGATTTTCTGGCAACTAGCATTTTGACAAGGAGTGGCCATCAATGGCAGCCTCTATTTTTCTTTCATAACTTTACCTGTAGCACTACCCACCACAGGAGCTGCTTGGTATTTTGGGTTCTCTGTTCTTCACCTCAACAGAACAACCTGAACCCCTCTGACATACCTGGTTGAATAAAAGTTACTGCAAGCACTTATAAGAACACGAGTATAGATACCTTTTAACTTGGCTGTGAATTAGCACCCAGAAATACACAAGACCATCTAGTGGTAAATAAACTCAAATGTATTGGAAGGGGTTAGAATAAATGTGGTTAAGCATAAATGAGCATACAGAAGGTTCAGACACAGTCTGCAAGACAGTATAATCATGCCAAGGTAACATAGAATAGAGTTCTGTACTACTGGACTGGAAGTAATTTATGAACCAGAAAAGTTAGCAATAAACAGTGTATATAAGCATTAATTTCAATGTCGGTAATAATACTATAACTAGTGTAGAGTGTATTCTAGGCTAAGAAAATGGCTAGGATATGGTGTAATGTCCCCTGAGAGATTCATCTTAACATAAGCAATATATGAAGGTCTCTGCATAGCAGCTGGAAAGGGACAGTCTTTAGTCCTAATTCTTCAGCCGGCTAGCGCTAGGGCCTAGTTGTACCATTGGTGCACATGAGAATAGCCCCAATCACACCTGCAGGCAGTAAATAAGGCTTCGGTGGTCAGCGCCTAGAGAGTTCAGTCTCTTTCTAGCAGCAGATAGTAAATCCCCACAGCAGCAGCTCACCAGTCCCAATGATACTGAATCTCACCATCTAGTCACACTCAGAGCTCCAGATCAGGCCATCAATATGCAACAGTGATGGTGCACACGGGACAGCGATGTGCACTTGCTGGTTTTTCTCACAGCAAGAGGAAGCTGTGTCCTGTACAGCCTGAGAAAATTCAGCTCTTTCCTCTTCTTCTGGTAATCTCTCTCTGGGAAACGCAGTTCAAAAGCTCTGGATTACAGTAGAGTCTCTCTCCTCTGGACTACAGTTCCCACAGTGCAGTGCTGCCTAACTATTGTCTATTGAACTCCTCCTGCTCAGCAGCTCCCTCCTCTTGCTGATATAGCTGTTAACCAGTTCAGCATCACAGGGCAGCAACTACAGACAGCAGCTGCAGCCAGTGTTTTGCTCACTCTCCATTCTTAGCCAAGCACCTGGCTGCCTACCTTAAGAGCAATGTCAGAGGGTTCATTATTTGTTATTACGGAATTCATGTGATTATAGCAAACTAAGCATTCATTTTTAGCACGCTCACTGGCAGGAACTACATTGTACTTCATTACCTCCAACACAGAAGCATGTAGGGATCTGCTGCATAAAGATGACCTAGAAGAGAGTTTTTCTCAACAAAACTTTAGTTTAAATGTAATTTTCTATGTATCAATTACCTCCGCTTTTATTTCAAAATGTTTAGTTACTACTTACAAACTTTTTTGTACATTTTATGGATTTGAAATATCTCTCAATAGGCACAGATACGAGTTCCTGCACTGTGGAGTGTCCCCGGACATTCGGATAACAATACCACTGACAAGAATTGGAATCCTGCTTGATTATGACTACGACAGGTTATCCTTTTTCAATATGAACATTCACCAGCACCTATACACGTTCAAATGCCACTTTCAGCATTTAGTACATCCATGTTTTGCGCTGGAAAAACGAGGACGATTGAAGATACATAATGGTATTCCAGTACCCCATTCACCGATTTTGTTCTAAGAAGAGTATATAGTATTTGATATCAATTCATCTCTACCTGATCCTGGAGAATTATGTATATACAGCAATGTGGCAAAAAAAGTAACTGGAGAAGTCCCCATCTCTTTCTCTATGTAGATCAGATACTAAGCTCACTGAGAAAAGTGGACTGTTGTAAAAATAAATGTATAAAAGACTGGAAACTTGTGTTTTTATTTAGTCTTATTTTATATTACTTTTATTACTATTAAAGTGACTCCAAAAATAATCCATATACAGTGGAACCTTGGATTACGAGCATAATCCGTCCCAGGAGAATGCTTGTAATCAAAAGCACTCGCATATCAAAGCGAGTTTCCCCGTAGAAGTCAATGATAACGAAGATAATTTGTTCCACATTGAATTCTATTGCATACAATACTGCATGTGGCCAGAAATGTGGGGCGCCGTAGATACTCGGAGACCGCTTGGATGCACTCGAAAAGGCCACGGAAACACTTAGGAACTGAGTATTTCCGAGTGCTTTCGAGCAGCTCCGAGTGTCACCGGCGCCCCCACACCTCTGGCCAAATGCGGTACTGCACACCTTAGAGGGTTGATTCCTGCTTGTTTTGCAAGACAACACTCGCAAACCGAGTCAGGAGTTAAAAAAAATAATAGCTCGTATTGCAAAACGCTCGTTGACCGTGTTACTTGCAATTTGAGATTCCACTGTACATCCACTGCTTAAAGTATAACTACACTGCATCTGAGCACCACAAACCAATGCAATTTAATTCAATTCAATTCAATTTTTAATATATAAAGCAGACTCCCCCATCCATCCATGTCTCCATGCTTTATTTTGCTGAGGAATCACTTTGAAAAACACCCCTTGGAATTTCTAGTCTTGGACATCTTGAGTAGGGGCAGATGATTCATGTAGCATTTACTTCCTGGAATCCATCTGCGCTTAGCTCAGGTATGCAGGAGGGTGTGCTTAGCTGAGAAAAACCCTCCTGTAGACTCCTGGGATGTATGATATCATTTGTCTAAGCCTAGAAACCAGGAGGTAACTAAAAAAAATGTATTTTTTTTTTTTTAAACGAGTAAATATAATATACTTTTCTATCTATTTACTAATGCTAGCAGCATAAAGATTACAAATAGTCAATGTTAAAAAAAACTACAGCCAAAGCTCTACTGGCTGTACTTCTGTGGATCACAGGAGTGCAGTTTGTTCTAAACTCCTGTGGCCATTTTAAGCAGACAGCAGTCTGAAGCCCCGTCGGCTGATGTCACAGAGCCGGTCCAGGCTCATGAGAGATTGCCACAATATGGTTGGGATCTGGCCACAACCCTGGGCCGGCACCTGGCTCAGCCTCTCAGCGTGGTGAGCAGGGGGGGGGAGCAGAGAGCGGTGACTGACAGTCACCAGCTCTCTGCTCACAGAGCTCTGAGAACTGAGCAATCGGCAGTGTTTGATCTCTCGGTTCTCAGTCTTAGAGCCAGAGGGGGACAGATGCAGCATCGCTCCAATGCTGCATCCACCTAGGTAAGTATGATTCTTGAAAAAAACAAAAAAAACAAAACATACTTCTCTTTTAATTGAGAGATTGAAGTTCCACTTTCTTGAGAGACTGAAGTTCCATCTGTGAGCTCCCAAACCTCTCCTTTTCCCCTTCACTTTGGAAGGAGTAGTGCATGTTAGTTGCGGTCATGTACACTGCTCTAGGTATACTACAAATACCATAGTGCCAGGTCCATCTTGGGAGCGAGCAAGAGAGGGGTGGCTACATTCCTACATACAATGGAGCCATGGAGAATGAATGTAGCCACCCTCAAACCGGAAAGGCTTTTCAGACAGGCAGAAAGCTGATATGGATCGCTTTTCAGAGGACAGTATAGCAGTGGCTGGCAGGTGTTCAGGAAGCACTACTGCCGCCTGTTTTGTTTTTTTTTTGTACTTATTTTTAAATTGCCTAATGGCAATTTTACATTGTGGTGCCACGCTGCAACTGTGCAGCCAAGCATTTAGCTTGCAGTTGTGGGGGTCCCATTGGTCTCACGGCATTTCAGGAAAAGATCTCCATGTGTTTTTCTGTTCATGCAGGAGATGTTCTTCGCCTAAAAAGGAACACAGGTACATCCACCACATCTAAGGACTGGTTTTCATATACATTGCCTGGAGGATAACCCTGGATGGAGATGGAATGAGAATCATCTGGATCTTACAGAAGGAAGCATCATTCCTGGTGTAAGCACCCTGCTTAAAAGGGATACCATCCATATTCCCATCACACACGTTCCTTGAAGAGGCTCTAGGATACTCAGTGCTGCAGCAACCACCAGCTGGTGACTGGATCATGCATGACATTTGCCAGCACACCACGGACTCTCAAGTTAAGTCCAAACATTTTTTATTGAAGTATGATCACATCACAAACAAGAGAGTGCAACATTTCAGACTAATGCAGGACCCCTTTGTCAGGCAAGTTATCATTCTTGACGAAGGGGTCCTGCGTAACTCTGAAACGTTGCACTTTCTTGTTTGTGATGTGATCATACTTCAATAAAAAATGTTTGGACTTAACTTGAAGATCCGTCGTGTGATGCTTAAAGGATGGGACCTAATTTTTGTTAGGTCATAAGATCAGGTGAGAGCATCAGAGTGAAGGTGGTGGGCATTGCACTGTGTATGGTGGATTGAATATTCAATCATTGGAAACAAGTAGTAGGAGATATATTTTCATGACACAACATAAAATAAAGATATGGACACAAGTTTTTAATGGAGAGCAGATGAACTTTATTGAAGAAATACTGTAAATAAATATATATATATATATATATATATATATATATATATATATATATATATATATATATTGCGGCATTTATTCACGTTAGCACAGTGTGTTTATATGATAAGGAGAGTTTATTGGACACATTTTTTGTTGTTGTTTGGGATATAATTTTTGAGTATCACTGTGTATCACAGTGCAACATTTTATTATTATTATTATTATTATTGTTTGTCATGTTTTTTAAATTATTACTATGTGGCACTATTTAAATATATATTATTTTATCACATGTGGGAACACTGAGTGTGGGCAGCAGCATTAATATTTATCACATAAAGGTACAGCATTGGTTGCGCTGTTTTTTTTGGTTTATATGATTTACAAAGAGCATTACCAATAAACATAGCATTACTACAAGCTGACCACAATGCACTGTTTCATTGGGCAACTATGTGACAAATGAGGTTTAATGTTGATAAATGTAAAGTTATGCACTTGGGAACTAAGAACATGCATGCATCATACATACTTGGGGGGAGTACAATGGGGAGAACCCATAGTGGAGAAGGATCTGGGGGGTTTGGTAGATCATGAGCTCAATAATAACATGCAATGCCAAGCTGCGGTTTCCAAAGCAAGCAAAGTCCTTTCTTGTGTCAACCACTTCCCGCCCAAGGCACGTCATATGACGTCCTGGATTTTGAGTGGGGATATCTGAATGATGCCTGCAGCTACAGGCATCATCCAGATATCATCTTTTTTGGCCGGTGATTCCCTGCACCGTAAGAACAATCACAGCGGCATTTCAGCCACTTGATCGTTCTTACAGGCGGCGGGAGGGGACGCCCACCCCTCCCGCCACCGGTGCTTCTACCGGCTCGCCTGAGAAGGAATCCCATGGCACCGGAAGTTGAGCATAGAGACTTCCAAGAGACAGATGGTCCCCGACAATCTCTATGATCTTCGGAGGCCTGGGCACAAAGTTATGACGTCACGTCCAGCCGGCGGAAGTCAACATTGCTGGGGACTCAGCTGGAGAGGCCGAGATTGTTTCCTTTTTCTTTTAATCTCGGTCTTTCTGCATGGAGGAGAGATGTGGGGTCTTATTTATTTATTTTATTTATTTATTTCAGGTACTTATATAGCGCCGTCAATTTACGCAGCGCTTTACATATACATTGTACATTCACATCAGTCCCTACCCTCAAGGAGCTTACAATCTAAGGTCCCTAACTCACATTCATACATACTAGGGTCTTATAGATTAGATATAGATCTTATAGACTTTAAGGTCATCACAGAGGACAAGGGGGCAATCTTTACATCTTCAAATACAGAAGGTTTCTTCACAGTAATGCCCTGTACACACAATAGGATTTTCCAATGGAAAATGTGTGATAGGATCTTGTTGTCGGAAATTCCAACTGTGTATGGGCTCCATCACACATTTTCCATAGGAATTTCCGACACACAAAGTTTGAGAGCTTGCTATAAAATTTTCCGACAACAAAATCTGTTGTTGGAAATTCCGATCGTGTGTACACAAATCCGACGCACAAAGTGCCCCGCATGCTCAGAATAAATTAAGAGATAAAAGCTATTGGCTACTGCCCCGTTTATAGTCCCGACGTATGTGTTTTACGTCACCACGGTCAGAACGATCGGATTTTCCGACAACTTTGTGTGACCGTGTGTATGCAAAACAAGTTTGAGCCAACATCCGTCGGAAAAAATCCATGGATTTTGTTGTCGGAATGTCCGATCAATGTCCGATCGTGTGTACAGGGCATTAGAGCTGTGAAAATGTGGAATAGACACAGTAGATTGCTTTAAAAAAGGTCTGGATTCTTTACTAAATGTACATAATATAACTAGGTACTAACATTTATAGGTAAAGTTGATCCAGGAAACATCCGATTGCCTCCTGGGGGATCAGAAAGGAATTTTTTCCCCTGCTGTAGCTATTAGATAATGCTTTTCTGGGTTTTTTTGCCTTCCTCTGGATCAACTGTGGGTGAAGGATTGTATATATGGGATTGTATGTTTTTCTTTTCTTTTTTTTTTTTTGGTTGAACTAGATGGACTTGTGTCTTTTTTCAACCTAACTATGTAACTATTTCATTAATAATGTTCATATTATTATTAGCTTATGTAAGAAATGTGTGTTATCAAGAAAATGTGAAGAGATAGCCAAGCCATCGCACACCTCACCTGGCCCGAGGTGAAAGCAGGTAAAAGCAGCCTCAGCTCGATTCATCCCGACCACAACTCCAAGAAAATAACATTAACAA
Organism: Aquarana catesbeiana; assembly: GCF_042186555.1. Classification (NCBI taxonomy): domain Eukaryota; kingdom Metazoa; phylum Chordata; class Amphibia; order Anura; family Ranidae; genus Aquarana; species Aquarana catesbeiana. Next base: position 61,527,002 of record NC_133326.1, on the reverse strand, counting down.
GAAAATGCCTTACTGCCCAAAGCAACCACCAAGTGAGAGTAACTACCCCCCCCCCCCCCCAGTATGACAGAAATACAGACTTGACCAAATGTCTGAGTCTTACACATTTTCTTTAAAACAAAAAAAAAAAGGTTTTGATCAGAGTTGGGCTATAAAGCAATTATCATTTTATCTCAAGTTGTTAATTTCCATATAACAAAACCAAAGTATGCTAATTTATCATAACATACACTACAGGTATATTACTAAAAGTATTGGGACATCTGCTTTACACATGAACTTTAATGACACCCCACTCTTAGTCCGTAGGGTTCAATATTGAGTTGGCCCATCCTTTGCAGCTATAACAGCTTCAACTTTTCTGGGAAGGCTGTCCACAAGGTTTAGTGAGTGACCATTCTTCCAGAAGCACATTTGTGAGATCAGGCACCGATGTGGACGAGAAGGCCTGGCTCACAGTCTCTGCTCTAATTTATACCAAAGGTGTTCTATCAGGTTGAGATCAGGACTCCGTGCAGGCCAGTCAAGTTCCTCCACCCCAAACTTGCTCATCCATGTCTTTATGGACCTTGTTTGTGCACTGCTCCAAATCATTTGGTGGAGGGGGGATTATGGTGTGGGGTTGTTTTTCAGGGTTGTGCTTGGCCCCTTAGTTCCAGTGAAGGGAACTCTTAAGGCGTCAGCATACCAAGACATTTTGGACAATTTCATGCTCCCAACTTTGTGGCACCAATTTAGGGATGGCCCTTTCCTGTTCCAACATGACTGCACACCAGTGCACAAAGCAGGGTCCATAAAGTAACCAAAACAAATAAGTTCAGAAATGAAGGTATGTGTAATAAAATGGAATGACACAGGGAAAAAGTATTGAACACATGAAGAAAGGAAGGTGCAAGAAGGCACGGAAAGCCAAGACACCAGGTGAAATCTATCAGCAATCCTGCCCCTTGTCAGTGCAAATAAATATAATCTAGTTCAGTCTCAACTGATGGCCTATAAAAAGATGTCTTATTACCAAGGTGTTACACAAGAAACATCTCATGATGGGTAAAAGCAAAGAGCTCTCTCAAGACCTTCGCAACCTTATTGTTGCAAAACATACTGGTGGCCTTGGTTACAGAATGATTTCTAAACTTCTGAATGTTTCAGTTCACTGTTGGGGCCATAATCCGGAAGTGGAAAGAACATAATTTCACCATAAACAGACCACAACCAGGTGCTCCTCGCAAGATTTCTGGTGGAGGAGTTGTCCAAGAGCCAAGGACCACTAGTGGAGAGCTTCAGAGAGACCTGGAATTAGCAGGTAAAATTGTTTCAAAGAAAACAATAAGTAATGTACTCATGGCCTGTATGCACGCTCACCACACAAGACTCCATTGCTGAAGAAAAAGCATGTTGAAGCTCATTTAAAATTTGCTGCACAACATTTAGACAACTATAAATAAATAAGGAACCGCGCTACGTGCATAAATGTGAAGATGTGAAAAATAAATGAATCGTGAGTGACAAAGATTGAATAAAATCCTGCTGCTAAACACTATAACCTCGATATAAGGCAAAGATCAAATATACAGCAATCAGTGTAGCGCTGGACATAAGAGTGTAACTGGTGATTAGAAATTGGTGCACAATCTCTGATAATGCTAGGGTGTAATGCCGAATAAACAATGTAAATACACCAAAAATAATCATCTAAAGCTTATATCTATACAATACATAGTGATATTCCTTTTAAATATGGGACCATGCCAGAAATAGGTATGTGTGAAAAGAATAATAAAAGTGAATAATGAAATAAAAAGTTCAAAAAAGTGTCCCAAATAACAATGTGTAAAATCCAAAAGAGATCCGGAGGAAGATATATTGCAGGATTCGGGAATATTCGATCCACCTCCCGTGCAGCCCACCACCAAATGGTAAAGATGAAGGCTTACCAGAAAGCCTGCGACCGCCCTTACTCAGGGGGGTCAGAACAAGCTTAGTTGTGGAAATGTCCAGGGATGATGGAGCCTCCGAGTCCTCTCTCACTACATCGGGCAGGCAGCCCACAGCAACGGGAACCCCGAAGAAGAAGTTCACAAGAATTCCCTCAATGTTTCTTCTCGGAAAAGGTCAGATATAAATGAGCCTCAGATCCCAAGAAAAAAATAGAATAGGACTCCAGTAGTGTAGATTGAAAAATTGGGGGCAATTTATTATAACTAGAATGCAGTAAAAGCTTTTAAGACAAAATGACAGTAACAGGAAGGAAAAAACTCCTTTAGCGGTTTAAAAACAAATCGCGCATGCGCGATGCGCATCAACGTTGTGACCCTACGGCCGTTTCGTCACAACTGACGTCATCAGAGGTACCCCTGATGACGTCAGTTGTGACGAAACGGCCGTAGGGTCACAACGTTGATGCGCATCGCGCATGCGCGATTTGTTTTTAAACCGCTAAAGGAGTTTTTTCCTTCCTGTTACTGTCATTTTGTCTTAAAAGCTTTTACTGCATTCTAGTTATAATAAATTGCCCCCAATTTTTCAATCTACACTACTGGAGTCCTATTCTATTTTTTTCTTGGGATCTGAGGCTCATTTATATCTGACCTTTTCCGAGAAGAAACATTGAGGGAATTCTTGTGAACTTCTTCTTCGGGGTTCCCGTTGCTGTGGGCTGCCTGCCCGATGTAGTGAGAGAGGACTCGGAGGCTCCATCATCCCTGGACATTTCCACAACTAAGCTTGTTCTGACCCCCCTGAGTAAGGGCGGTCGCAGGCTTTCTGGTAAGCCTTCATCTTTACCATTTGGTGGTGGGCTGCACGGGAGGTGGATCGAATATTCCCGAATCCTGCAATATATCTTCCTCCGGATCTCTTTTGGATTTTACACATTGTTATTTGGGACACTTTTTTTAACTTTTTATTTCATTATTCACTTTTATTATTCTTTTCACACATACCTATTTCTGGCATGGTCCCATATTTAAAAGGAATATCACTATGTATTGTATAGATATAAGCTTTAGATGATTATTTTTGGTGTATTTACATTGTTTATTCGGCATTACACCCTAGCATTATCAGAGATTGTGCACCAATTTCTAATCACCAGTTACACTCTTATGTCCAGCGTTACAACATTTAGACAAGCCTGGAAAATACTGGGAAAATATTGTCTGGTCAGATGAGACCAAAATTGAACTTTTTGGATTACATTATACACACCATGTTTGGAGGTCAAACGGCACTGCACATCACCCCCAAAACACCCCCCATACCAACAGTGAAGTTTGGAGGTGGGAACATCATGGTGTGGGGCTGTTTTTTCAACATACAGTACTGACAAACTTCATATCATTGAAGGAAGGATGAATGAAAAAATGTACCAAGATATTCTTGATAAAAAGCTGCTGCCAGCTAACAGGATGAAGAAGATGAAAGAGGGTGGACATTTCAGCAAGACAATGGGGATTTAATTACGAAAGGCAAACCTACTTTGCACTACAAGTGCAAAGTGCACTTGAAATTGCACTGAAAGTGCACTTGGAAGTGCAGTCGCTGTAATTCAGAGGAGTAGATCTGAAATGAGGGGAAGCTCTGCTGATTTTATCATCCAATCGTGTGCAAGCTAAAATGCTGTTTTTTATTTTCCTTGCATGTCCCCCTCGGATCTACAGCGACTGCACTTCCAAGTGCACTTTCAGTGCAATTTCAAGTGCACTTTGCACTTGTAGTTTGTGCACTTGTAATGCAAAGTGGATTTGCCTTTCGTAAATAACCCCCTATGATCCCAAACACAAAGCCAAGGAAACTCTCAATTGGTTTCAAAGATAGAAAATAAAGCTGCTAGAATGGCCCAGCCAATCACTTGACTTGAATCCAATAGAAAGTCTATGGAAGGAACTAAAGATCAGAGTTCATAGAAGAGGCCCACGGAGACCTGCAAGATTTGAAGACTGTTTTTAGTGTAATTTAAGACTTTCATTAGCAACAAAGGACTTCATACGAAGTGCTAAATACATTTCAGTTAGCGTGTTTAATAGTTTTTCCCTGTGTCATTCCATTTTATTACACATATATATATATATATATATATATATATATATATATATATATGTCGGCTATAGATCATCATAGATACATCATATAGATGTTGGCTCTTCCTATCATTGTGAAGCAGAATTCACCAAGCGTTGGATTGTTCACCAACTAATAGGGAACATGAGCTGGGATTAGACCATCGTGAGACAGGTTAGTTTTACCCTACTGATGATGTGTTGTCGCAATAGTAATTTTGCTATGTAATTCTGCTACTGTGTATATATATATATATATATATATATATATATATATATATATATATATATATATATATATATATATATATATATACACAGTGGGGGTTATTTACTAAAGGAAAATCCACTTTGCACTGCAATTGTACTTGAAAGTGCACTGAAAGTGCACTTGGAAGATAAGTCACTGTAGATCCGAGGGGGACATGCAAGGAAGATAAAAAACAGCATTTTAGCTTGCACATGATTGGATGATAAAATCAGCAGAGCTTCCACTCATTTCAGATCTACCCCTCAGATTTAGAGCGACTGCACCTCCAAGTGCACTTGCAGTGTAAAGTGGATTTGCCTTTCCTAAATAACTCCCAGTATCTCACAAAAGTGAGTACACCCCTCACATTTTTGTAAATATTTTATTATATCTTTTCATGTAACAACACTGAAGAAATGACACTTTGCTACAATGTAAAGTAGTGAGTGTACAGCTTGTATAACAGCGTAAATTTGCTGTCCCCTCAAAATAACTCAACACACAGCCATTAATGTCTAAACCACTGGCAACAAAAGTGAGTACACCCCTAAGTGAAAATGTCCAAATTGGGAATCAAAGTATCAATATTTTGTGTGGCAACCATTATTTTCCAGCATTGCCTTAACCCTCTTGGGCATTGAGTTCCCAAGAACTTCACAGGTTGCCACTGGAGTCCTCTTCCACTCCTCCATGACGACATTACTGAGCTGGTGGATGTTAGAAACCTTGCGCTCCACCACCTTCTATTTGAGGATGCCCCACAGGTGTTCAATAGGATTTAGGTCTGGAGACATGCTTGGTCAGTCCATCCCCTTTACCCTCAGCTTCTTTAGCAAGGCAGTGGTAATCTTGGATGTGTGTTTGGGGTTGTTATGTTGGAATACCGCCCTGCGGCCCAGTCTCCGAAGTGAAGGGATCATGCTCTGCTTCAGTATGTCACAGTACATGTTGGCATTCATGGTTCCCTCAATGAACTGTAGCTCCCTAGTGCTGGCAGCACTCATGCAGCCCCAGACCATGACACTCCCACCACCATGCTTGACTGTAGGCAAGATACACTTGTCTTTGTCCTCCTCTCCTTGACACCATCTGAACCAAATAAGTTTGCATCGGTAGTCAGTAAAAAGAATGGAACAATTACAGTGGTGTTTAGAATGCCACCCTTACAGACAGCTAAGAAGATCATCGCTGTCACATTCCTGGCTCTGCCAAGTGGCGGTGGCACTGGAATTATGCAGGCACCATCAAATGGAAGGTCAATCAGCCACCACTCAAGGAACCACAAGCAACCTTAGGAGGAGCCTTAGGGTTCCATAGAACCCTGTTTAAGAATGGCTGCCATAGGATAAGGGTGACATTTTAAAGCGAGGGTAGAGTTTAAAGTGAACCTGGACTTTTTCTATGCAGGGCAAAGTAAGACATTCAAATAACTGCTTCTCTCCCCAGCTCCATATACTCACCTTCCTTTTGCTCCCTCACAGATCTGTTTGGTCACTGAGAGTAAAGACAGGAATTCCTGTGTAAGGCCCCTTTCAGACCTGCGGATCTGTATTTAGCCATTCACTTGCTCAGCAGGGATGGCGGGGATCGACAGTACTGTGTATTTGAGTTGATCCCCGCTGAGCCGGCAGATGACAAGTCCGTCTCTGCACACTGTGTAGGGACGGGTCTGTCAGAGAGACCGCTCTCCTCTATGGGGGGATCGGCTGATTACAGACCGCCTGTCCACTTTCATCCGATCCGATTCGCCAGATGGATGGAAAATAGGACAACCATCCGTCTGTATTTTGCAGAGCGGATGGGATTAGGGCGGATCATATGTCAGCGGACATGTCATTGCTGACATCTGTCGCTCCATAGAGATGTATAGAGCAACCGTTCAGATCCGCCTGAAAAAACTGACAGGCGGATCTGAACGGTCCACACACGTTAAAGGGGCCTAAGTTGAAAAATATTTATTGGAAACTACACAAGTACTCTTGTCTTGCCCCTATGACAGTACTGTGTATTTGAGTGGGTAATCACTAAACACCGGTGCTGACAAGTGCTAGCAGTTGAATGGTAAGGCACAGTTGAAGGGTTAACTGTTAGGAGGTTAGGAGTTAAGGTATTCATTAATGTTTTTGGTAAAATGTTAAAGTTGAACTTTAGGCAGAAAAATATATTCCTCAATAGCCACAAAGGATATAAATCCAATCTGTGTGTGCCAAAAGCCTTTTCAAACCCAGGTATTTAATTGTGCAGGCAGTGACAACATCATCAATATGCTGTTCATAGTATGTGCAGAGAGAAGAGCTGTGGGAGGGGCTCATGAGGTAACCCTACCACAGGCAGCCTGCAGAAACTATAGGAGGGGGTGGATACAAGACCAGTCACCCTGATCAAGGAGAGAGAGCAGCAGTGACTGGTCTTTGGCACAAGAAACTCCTGCACAGAAGCAAAGTACAAAAGCTGTTTCATGCTGGATTGGCGTACAGATTTGGAAGAAACTTGTGGTGCAGGTTTTTTGGGTCACATATTTTTTATTGTGTATAGCAAGATATTTGCGCTACACCCAAAAAAACAAAACTGTGTGTATATATATAGATATATATATATTAATAAATCAAATAAATGTGTACAGAAAAAAGGTGCTGCATCTGAAAAACCTAAATATTCAGTCCATAAACGCGTTTCCACATACAAAGCTTCAACTGGGAAAGGAACCCTCCTTTCCCAGTCAAAGCCTTGTATGGGGAAACGCGTCGGGAGGAGCTAAAGATCTTGACGTCACTGTGCACCAGCGAGCTGGCTTGAGCTGCAGCTGGTTTTAAACACATTAAATTACCGTTTTATTTGGATATCATTGCCTACGATTTTTTAAGAATAAATACCTTTTAAACTGAAGTACTGCACCATGAAGCCTCTTCTTTTCATTCTATAAACATATCCTGTGGTGGAATCTATGGTTTTAGAAGGCTCTGAGAGGTACATAGAGGGTTCTTTACTGTAAGAGTGGCAAGGATGTGGAATTCCCTTCCACAGGCGGTGGTCTCAGCGGGGAGCATCGATAGCTTCAAGAAACTATTAGATAAGCACCTGAATGACCGCAACATACAGGGATATACAATGTAATACTGACACATAATCACAGACCGCTACAGGAGGGATCCTGCCGTTGGAGAAGCCGGTGGATACAACGCCCGTAGCTAAGTGATCCTTCCTGTGTGTGCCTATCCAATCTCTATAATTTGAGATCCATCACATCTGGTAAGCGGTGCTGTTTTTACTTTGTTTAATGAACAGAAAAATTGATTGTATTTCTGAGAAGTTCGTCCTGATTTTTTTGCATTTTTTTTGCACTTCATAGACTACACATTCACATTTTTTAGATTTGTAAATGGCATATTTGCACCTTTTTTGAGATCATTAGTTTATTTGAGCGCATGTTGGCACTTTTATGTGCTTCTTTGTTTGAAATTTTGGGATTGCGCATCTTTATTTTTTACACATACTTTTTATTTCCGGAGTTAATTCCAATCTACATATTCCATAATGTACATATTCTAAATAAACAGATCTATAAAACAGGAGACTATAGATAAGGTCACCATTAATTAAATTATATACTTCTGTCCCCAAATAGTGTGTTGATATATATATATAGATATATATATATATCTATATATATATACACACACATACATACATAGATATACACACATATAGTGCCTTGAAAGAGTATTCAAACCACTTTAATTTTTCCACATTTTGTCAGGTTACAACCAAAGTTGTAAATCTATGTTATTGGGATTTTATGTGATAGACCAACAAAGAGGGGGGCATTTACTATAGCACTGCAGCGCTAATCGCACTAATTAGCGCTAAAACGGTATTCACTATAGTGCTGGTAAAAAAAGTACTCCCAAAATCGAATTTACTATAGTTACCTGAAACCAAATATCGCCCAAACCCTTACTCTGCTAAAACCTGGAGTAGTGCACATGGAAATAATGTTTAGAGCATGATATACAGTAATTGCCTAAATGGTACTGAAATATGCGGTATATTATTCCAAGCTAATCTGCTTTTAAACTGTGTGAAAAAGTGATTTCTACACTGAAATATCTTTAAAAGTCTGAGAAGAGATAAATTCCCCGTTTTTGTACAACTAGGTGCCAACACAACTGAGCTTACTCAGACCTGCATATAGCTCTCATTTTAGCTCCAGTGTCTTTTTTACAGGGCGCTATAGTAAATACCAAAATGAGCGCTGTGTTAATCATGTACACAGAATTGCAGCTTCCAGCAGAACATGATCACCTATGTATGTGTGCGGATTGTGGGCTTGTGGTGGGTGTTATACATTGAATATGTGCCTTTTTTTAATACTATGTTGGAATGCTTTGTAAGAGTAATGACTGTTAATGACTGATGTTTCTATAATCCTACAGATAAAAATGATGTGGGCTGGTGGGTGAGTTGTAAATGTTACCCGTTATACACTGTAAAGTAAAGCTGTGTCCACTCTAAGGTTTAGACAAATTTTAGATTGTAAGCTCCTATTAACAGGGCCCTTAAAACCCAATTGCTAACTGTTTTGCTAAATATAGCACCATATATCCTGTAGAATTTTTTTTTGAAGCTAGTAAATGAATGTACATGATTTTGTTTCTGCTGGCAAAATAAAAGTACATTATTGAGCTTGTTTTTTGTGTTTTATTGTTGCTTTCTTCTTTTTAATTAGTTTTGGGGGTGGTGGTTTTGGGGAAGGGCAATATCTTTCGTTTATACCTTTATTATTTCTATGTGTATTTGTGCACCAAAAAAATGAATCTCTTCAGCACACCTGCAAGTAAATGATAAAGGTGGAATCTTTATATATAACAGCTGTGGAGAATTGCAGGTAATGAATTCAGTTGGTGGATAGGCAGTGTTGTATGTGTCAGCCCTGGTTCACATTGGTGTGATTTGACATGTCAAATTGGCGGCAATTGCACCGTTCTAATTAGTGCGGCGCTGCAATTTCCAAAAGTAGTTTCTGTACTACTTTTTTGGCGAATTCGGGGTGCGATTTTTATTGACATCCTGCACAGAAGTCTCTGAAATTCCCCCCTGCAGTCGGGACTGACATGCGGGAATGAAATTGTGTGAGTTCAGCTGAACTCGCATGATTTCCTCCCGCTGTCAGTGTGAACCAGGGGTCAAATGGGCCTTTGTCTTTGTAATTCACCTGCTGCTATCCAATGACACCATTTCTTATCGAACTACCTTAACCGCTTGCCGACCAGCCATCGTCATTATATTGCGGCAGGTCGCAACATTCCCGCAAGCTGTCGTAGCTATACGTCGGCTCCTTTAAGCGGAATAGCAGGCGTGCGCCTGCTGCACTGCGGGGGTGCCGATGGTCGCGATGACACAAACCAATCAATATACGCTTATTTTGATTTTTATTACCAAAAATATGTAAAAGAATACATATCGGCTTAAACTGAGAAAAAAATTTGCTTTTTCTGAAAAAAATTGGGGATATTTATTATAGCAAAAATGACAAAATATTGTTTTTTTTCAAAAAGACTTTTGTCTTTGTTGCTCTTTTTTTGTTTATTTGCTCTTTTTTTGTTTATAGTGCAAAAAATAAAAAACAAAATTGTTGCTCTTTTTTTGTCTAAATAAAAACTGCAGAGATGATCAAATACCACCAAAAGAAAGCTCTATTTGTGGGAAATAAAGGACGTCAATTTTGTTTGGGTACAGCGTCGAACGACCACGCAATTGTAAGTTAAAGCGACGCAGTGCCGTATTGCAAAAAATGCTCTGGTCATTGAGCAGCCAAATCTTCCGGGGCTGAAGTGGTTAAGTTTACCTTGAAATATCATATGTAGAAATACAGATTTGCATATCTGCAAATAAACAAAAAGAAAAAAATTCTAATCGTGGTTGCGATCAAATATTCCCAGCTGCGATCAAAAGAGCATGGTTTCACCTTCTGACCCGGAAATTAGTAATTGTAATCACCCTGAAGTTCCTGTGCTGGTCAGGATCTCCATCTAGGTGGACATGGCGAGGTCCCTCTTTAGCAAAGAGGAGGTGGTGCTGATTTGCCCTTAAGTTTAGGATATATACTTACTCACATGGGGGGAGCCGGGATCTGGGGGCCCCCTTGTTAAAGGGGGCTTCCAGATTCCGATAAGCCCCCCACCCGCAGACCCCCACAACCACCAGGCAAGGGTTGTGGGGATGAGGCCCTGGTCTCCATCAACATGGGGACAAGGTGTTTTAGGGGGACCCCAAAGCACCCTCCCCATGTTGAGGGCATGTGGCCTGGTACGATTCAGGAGGGGGGGGCGCACTCTCGTCCCCCCTCTTTTTCTGCAGCTTGCCAGGTTGCGTGCTCGGATAAGGATCTGGTGTGGACTTTGGGGGGGACCCCACGCCATTTTTTTTCAAATTTTCCCCTTAATATCCATACCAGACCTGAAGGGCCAGATTTAAAAGACATTTTTCTCCTTTAGAAATGTCATTTGGCCGCGGTACTGTTGGGAAAGATGCGCTACTTTAAGGCATACTAAGGACACCCCCAGGCACGATATTTAAAGGAATATTTCATTTTTATTGTTTCACTTTAAGCATTATTAAAATAACTGCTCCTGAAGAAACGGCCATTTTTAAATCTTTTTATTGCATGTCCCCTGGGGCAGGACCCGGGTCCTCATACACTTTTTATGGCAATAACTTGCATATAAGCCTTTAAAATGAGCACTTTTGATTTTTCATGTTCGTGTTCCATAGACTTTAACGGTGTTTACACAAATTTTTTGCCTGTTCGCAAGTTCTGGTGCGAACCGAACTGGGGGTGTTCAGGTCATCCCTACTCAATAGCCATGGCACATGAGCATGGTTGATACCATAATATTAATGCCTAAAATCCAAAACATTATTGTATACAATGAAAAGAATCAAACATTAGTAATAGTATTTTATGTATATGATTGTGCCCAGCTCCATAGCGTAGTGGTATGCCCTGCTACCTTCAAAGGTTCAAGCTATGGGTTTGAATCCCACCAATGGCATCACCTCCTGAGAACGTACATTGTACTCAGCAGCATAATTAGGAAATACGCATCAGTTTGGTTTATTCCACAATTTTAACTCTTCAAATGCATGCAATGGTATGTAATTATTCAAAAATATTATGGTGTGGAATTCCAAAAATCCAGCTACTCAAAAATCAAGGAAAAAAACGGCCTAGGCCTCCCCCCAGTGCATACCAGGTCCTTTGGATCTGGTATGGACTTTAAAGGTAACCCCATGGCAAATTCAAAATAAAAATTTCAGGTCTGGTATGGATTTTAAGGGGAACCCTGCGCCAAAATAAAAAAAAAATGGTGTAGGGGTCACCCCAAAATCCATACCAGACCCTTATCCGATGCAGACCCCCACAACCACCGGGCAAGGGTTGTGGAGATCAGGCCCTTGTCCCCATAAACATGGAGGAACCCCAAAACACCCTCCTCATGTTGAGGGTATGCGGCCTGGTATGGTTCAGGAGGGGGGGGGCTCATTCGCCCCCCTTTCCTGACCTGCCAGGTTGCATGCTCGGATAAGGGTCTGGTATGGATTTTGGGGGTACCCCTACGCCATTTTTTTTTACATTGGCGTGGAGTTCCCCTTAATATCCATACCAGATTCGAAGGACCTGGTATGGACTGGTGGGGGGTAACTTACACCGTTTTTTTCCTTTGATTTTTACTCTATATTGCTGGGAACTGACAATTAATTACAGGCGTGAGCAATTTTAAATGACATGTCATTTTGCTGCGGTAGAGTAATAAACCCAGGTCCCCATACACATTTTATGGCAAAAAACTTGCATATAAGCCTTCAGTGAGAACTTTGGATTTTGCAGGTTCGAGCCCCATTGACTTCCACTATTCCCGCATATGTGATCTGACAGGCATGTTTGCCGGCAATAGAGCTGCTTTCCAGTTGCATTAGCGCCCAGTTTCTGAGAGTTGAAGTCTTAATTGGGTGCTATTTTCCGCAACTGCAGGATCATTTAACGGCGCTATAGTAAATGTGCCCCAAAGTGGCACATAATTGTGAAGTGGAAGGAAAATGATAAATGGTTTTCAAATTTTTTTACAAATAAATATCTGAAAAGTGTGGCGTGCATTTGTATTCAGCCCCCTTTACTCTGATACTCCGAACTAAAATCTAGTGAAGCCAATTGTCTTCAGATGACATAATTGGTAAATAGAGTCCACCTGTGTGTAATTTAATCTCAGTATAAATACAGCTGTTCTGTGAAGCCCTCAGAGGTTAGTTAGAGAACCTTAATGAACAAACAGCATCACGAAGGCCAAGGAACACACCAGACAAGCCAGGGATAAAGTTGTGGAGAAGTTTAAAGCAGGGTTAGGTTATAAAAAAAATATCCCAAGCTTTAAACACCTTATGGAGCACTGTTCAATCCATCATCAGAAAATGGAAGGAGTATGACACAACTGTAAACCTACCAAGACATGGCCATCCACCTAAACTGACAGGCAACTCTGGAGGAGCTGCAGAGATCCACAGCTCAGGTGGGAGAATCTAGCCACAGGCCAACAATTATTCCTGCACTCCACAAATCTGGCCTTTATGGAAGAGTGGCAAAAAGAAAGCCATCGTTGAGGCACAGCAAACATGTGGAAGAAGGTGCTCTGGTCAGATGAGACCTAAATTGAACTTTTTGGCCTAAAAGCAAAACTCTACGTGTGGCGGAAAACTAACACTGCACATCACCCTGAACACACCATTCCCACCATGAAACATGGTGGTGGCAGCATCAAGTGGTGGGGATGCTTTTCTTCAGCAGGGACAGGGAAGCTGGTCAGAGTTGATGGCATAATGGATAGAGCCAAATACAGGGCAATCTTAGAAGAGTCTGCAAAAGACTTGAGACTGGGGCGGAGGTTCACCTTCCAGCAGGACAACGACCCTAAACATACAGCCAGAGCTGCAATTGAATGGTTTCAATCAGGGATATGCAATTAGCGGATCTCCAGCTGTTGCAAAACTACAAGTCCCATCATGGAGGTCCGCTAATTGCATATCCTGTGTTAGAATGGCCCAGTCAAAGTCCAGACCTAAATCCAATTGAGAATCTGTGGCAAGAATTGAAAATTGCTGTTTAAAGATGCTCTCCATCCTATCTGTCAGACCTTTAGCTATTTTGCAAAGAAGAATGAGCAAAAATGTCACTCTCTAGCTGTGCAAAGCTGGTAGAGACATAACCAAAAAGACTTGCAGCTGTAATTGCAGTGAAAGGTGTTTCTACAAAGTATTAACTCAGGCGGGCTGAATACAAATGCACTTATGTGCCACTTTGTGTTGGTCTATCACATAAAATCCCAATAACATACATTTACGTTTTTGGTTGTAACATGACAAAATGTGGAAAATGTAATGGGGTCTGAATACTTTTTCAGGGTACTGTACGACAACAAATGTTGGATGTGAGCTTGTTGTCGGAAAGTCCGACCGTGTGTATGCTCCATAGAACATTTGTTGTCGGAATTTCCGCCAACAAATGTTTGAGAGCAGATTCTCAAATTTTCCAACAACAAAACTTGCATGTGTACACAATTCCGACGCACAAAAGTCCACGCATGCTCAGAATCAAGCAGAAGAGCCGCACTGGCTATTGAACTTCATTTTTCTCGGCTCGTCCTACGTGTTGTACATCACCGCGTTCTTGATGTTCGGAATTTCTGACAAGATTTGTGTGACAGTGTGCATGCAAGACAAGTTTGAGCCAACATCCTTCGGAAAAAAATGCACGGTTTTGTTGTCGGAAAACCCTATCATGTGTACAGGGCATAAGTCTTACATCTACTATTTTAGCAGTTTCTTTATTGAAAATGCTATTCTTTATTCATAGCACCATACTTGGTGTCAATTACATTTGTTACCATAGAAACTAGCGTTAAGATGAGATTCTAAGAAATGTGTCAGCCATTAATGTATCTCTGTATATTTATATGCACTATTTCCAGTGATAACGGAAAGAAAGACTTGCTAAACAATTTTGCTGGAGTAAGTTTTTTTTTTTTTTTTTTAAGGTGCGGCATTTCTGCATGCTGTGCATTTCATCGCCAAATGCATTGGCTACATACTGTATATGTGAGCAGGGTTAGGATATAAAGTAAAATAGAAATAGTTATCAACACCATGTATATCAAAGAATGCTATTTCTTTGTACTCACCGTAAATCCTTTTCTCGGAGTTTGAGGGACAAAGGGTTAAGAAACATTTGGGTTATACTGCCACCTACAGGGGAATTTGTACACTGGCAAACAAATAAAAAACAGGTACCAGCCCGGTATAACACCTCCCATTCCCATCATGCCTCAGTTTTCTTAACAAAGTAGTGCTGAGAGCCAGACCATAAACACAGAGTGGCGGGGCCTGTGTCCCTCAGTGAACTCCAAGAGAAGCATTTTACAATGAGTACAAAATTCCTATTTTCTTTTACCTTCATTGAGTGACATAGGATAGAGAGACATTAGGGCATCCAAAAGCAATCCAACTGGGGGAGGAAAACATAGCAAACAATACGCTAACAGGACCAGTAAAAAAATAACAGAAAAAAACACAGTGACTGCCTGCAGTTCAAATTGCTGCCTTAGGGCTCATGCACACAGGATGTTTTTACAGCTGCTGTTAGGGGCGTCTAACATTTTTTTTTAACTGCCTCTAATCGCCCCTCCATGTTAGCCTATGGGGTTGATTTACTAAGGCCAAAAAGACTGTGCACTTTGGAGAGTGCAGTTGCACACTGCAAGAGCAGTTGCTCCAGAGCTTAGTAAATCAGAAGAAGCTCTGCTGACTTTCATCAACCAATCATGTGCAAGCAAAAATGCGTTTTCTTTTTATTTTCCTTGCATGTGATTGGGTATTCTTTGCAAAGTGAAGCTTTACCTCATTTACTAAGCTCTGGAGCAGCTGCACTTGCAGAGTGCAATTGCACTTTCCAAGGTGCACAGTCTATTGGCCTTTAGTAAATCAACCGCTATGTGTCCATGCACACATAAACTTTTAGAGGCATTTGGAGGCATAAGCGTTTAGGGACAGTAGAAAAAAACGACAGCCTGTGCGTCCCAGGAGCAGAGGCTATTGAGCTGTAAAAATGAAAAATGCCAAAAAACACGGCTAAATGCTGTAACGAGAGTTTAGCATTTTTACATTATAGGGAATGTTTTTACTGGAAAAAAAAGCCAAAAAACGCTAACACCAAAAAAAAAACGTGGAAAAGCTTCTATAAACGCTTTTCAAAAACGCGGTTAACAGCACGTTTTTAACGCTGCTTCTTCCTGGCAGCAGCACTGGCGTTTTTTAAATGTCCTCTGTGCATGAGGCCTAAAGGACCTTATGCCCAAAGCTGGTATCACATGAGGCCTGAACATCCACCTGGTAAAACTTAATGTGTGAAAGACCAGGAGGCAGCCTTGCAAATCTATGAAAACAGTTCCCTAATCCAGAAATATTTCCTGAAAGTTTTTTTTGTTACACCAAGAGATGTATGCCTCCTGTGTTTGATTGTATTATTATTATTATACAGAATTGATATAGCGCCAACAGTTTACGCAGAACTTTACAATATAAAAGGGAGACAGTACAGTTACAATACAATAAAATACAAGAGGATTAAGAGGGCCCTGTTCAGAAGAGCTTACAATCTAATAGGGTGGGGCAGGTGGTACAAAAAGGTGACTGTGGGTAATGAGCTGATGTAAGTGGTAAAAAATTAGTTGGAGGTATGATAGGTTTCCCTGAAGAGATTGGTTTTCAGGGACTGCCTGAAGGCAGCTAGAGTAGCAGATAGCCGAACAGGTTGAGGAAGAGAGTTCCAGAGGATGGGAGGAGCTCTGGAGAAATCCTGTAGACGAGCATGGGAGGAGGAGACAAGGGAGACCAGGAAATGTGCTTCCTAGCTTTTAGCATAGGAATCACCAGTTGATGCCAGATATGCCTTTATTCCTCAAGACCTGGGCTTTAAAATCCATGTCATTAAAGCCAGCAACTATGAAGCATAGTGATGAACCGGTCCTTAGTATAGAAATTCTGATGATCTAGAAGGACCTGCTGAGGATCTGCCAGAGTATGCTCAGGTTGGAGTATCATGTCCACCTGGGTCAGGTTGGAGCTATGAGGATCAATGGAATGACATCCATTTCGAACCTTCAGGGTAGATGACATAAGAGTTTCAGGGGAGGAAAATCGTAGAACAGACCGTACCATACCACACAGTGACCAGAGCACCTACTGCCTCTGCTAGAGGACCTCTGCATCTTGAGACAAACTGGTCATTGAACCTGGAGTCCAGGAGGTACACATCTGGCATCCACCACCTGTGATACAGATACTGGTACACCTCCAGACGTAAGGCCCATTCCCCTAGATCCAGGCGCTGCCAGCTGAGGGAGTCTGCCTGTTAATTGTCCATGCTTGGAATGTAAATGGCAAATACAACCTGGAACGTGAAGTTCTACCCAGAATGGAATTCTTTCTTTCTTGCTGATTCAAGACTTTTAGTTATTCCCTGATGGTTGATGTATGCCACTGCTGTGGTGTTTTGACACTAGATCCTGACAGAATGACTTAGGTTCATTAGGACAACCAAATCCCCCGGTGCTCTAGAATGTTGATCTGGAGATTGGATACCTAGAGTGTTCAAGTCCCCTGCACTGACAAGGTGTCTAGCACCTCTCCTCATCTTGACAGGCTGGCATCCAATGTGAGGATCCTCCAAGAGATTAGAAGAAAGTATTTCCCCAACTCCAGAGATGTATTCGTAAGCCACCAAGCCAGAGACAACCTGGTCCTCTATGACAGGAGAATCGGTTTGTCTAAAGACTGAACCAATTTGTCCCACGGTCACAGGATGTTGAGTTGTAGGGGTCTGGAGTGGAACTGGGCAAATGGGACTGCCTCAAAGGAGGTTACCATCAGCCCCATGATTCTCATGCAAAAGCGGAGAAGAAAAGAAGAGTATGAGTCAGGGAACGGAAAGGTGAGGTTTCTCCTGGGGAAGAGCTGTGTCTAGGATAAGGCCCAGAAACTCCAATTGATCAGTCAGCTGAAACGCTGGCTTCTATAGGTTCAGGGTTCAACTGAATATGTTTGACAGACTAACATCACAGCCATCACAGGCTGCAATGCAGGGTCTGCCAGTGAACACAAGGTTTTCAAATAATCTCAGAACCTTTATCCATAGGATCCAAACCCTGGCACATCCTCTACAGGAATGGATGTGACACTGCTGGATTAACAGTGGTAATGGCCCACATCACAATTAAGGACTTTTTAAAAGGATATTGGGCTGAAAGACGTTTGAGAGGTGTGAATAGTTTATCAGGAGTATCCCAGTCTCTTTACAGGACTGGGAGTAATGTGTGCATTGGAAAAGTTTTTGAAGTCTTAGGGCCTCCAAGGGATCCAATACTAGTAACAGTGCTAGTAGACGTTAAAGGCTGTTCTTCCATTTTTCAGGTGACACGCACCACATCAATAATAGCCCCAACAGTGTCTTCAGGCCAGACATGACAGCTCTTCAGGGGCAGGATCGTATGGCAAAGTATTTTGACAGTTTTCATCAAATAGAGCCTTCACAAAAGAAGGCTCAGTGGCTGCTGAAGTTTCAGGAAGGTTATATAATGATTTGGGGAGAGGAGGCGCTGAGATGTGCTTATCTGAGTCTGAGTCAGCAATCATAATTGCAATTTGGCCCATTAAATCCTGCATAACTGCAGTGAAATCCTGCCGTGATAAGGAGGAAGGGAGACTTAGAGGAATGTAGGGAAGAATGCTGCCAGTGTAAGGCACCTGAGAGGGAGCACTGCAGGCAGCCCCAGAACTGATAATGGATTGTGAGCTGGAGGGCCCTGATACAGAGGGACTACTACCCTTGAGTTTGGTATCCAACATGTTATGCTGCTTGGCAGGGACAACTTAGCTCAGAATACCAAGGTAAAACCTTGGGTACTCTGGGTGCTAAAAGCAGGAGAGGTTCAAACACTGACCTGTAGGTGGCAACAAGCACTAACAGAGGTGGAATAGAGTGTCTCCTGTGATTAGGAGCAATGGCAGGAAGATGCTACCTCATGCTGAATGGTGGGAACAGAGTGCACGTAACACTCCACCTAGTGACACAGCACCAGTGTTAATTTTGACATCAAATTTTGATTTACTCCTAGTTAAAGTCTTTTGACTAAAATGCCATTTTAGTTTCAGTCGTATTTTAGTCATCTGAATTGTTTTAGTTTTAGTCATATTTTTGATGACTAAAATATTATTAATTTAGTAGACGAAAACATTTTAGTCAACAAAATTATCACTGGACAGCGTGCAATCCCTCAGCTTTTTAAAGGAAAAAAGGGATAATGATGCTCAGTGGTTCTAATAAAAGAAGAGGCTCCCAATGCTCAGCCCTACGCATAAATGAGTCTTCAGAATCAGAGTCACACCAGAGGGTATACCATAGCTCTGCACCTGGAAAGCACTCCATGGCTAGCTAGCACAGTACAGAAAGGTTTGGAAATGCAGAGCCCAGTGGTCGAAGATCACATTCTAGGCAAGCACTGGAATTGTCCTTTCCAGTAGGGTCTAGGTACAGTCTCCAAAGCTATTGCTGAGGAAACGCCGATTCAGATAGATACAGAGGTAAAGAGACTAGCTCAAGTAGATTGTGGAGCAGTCTTTATTGAAGAAAAAGAAAAAAATGTCTAGTAAAAAAAACTTTTCTCAATCCTCCTAGAACACTAACAAAAAACAAGGAAAGCTGGGAGTGGGAGGGGTTATACCAAACTGGTCATTGTTTGCCAGTGTTCAAATCTTATTGTAGGTGACAGCATAACCCAAATGTCTCTAAATTCTGTTTCTCTCCATGAACAGGAAAGAAAACCTTATAGTGTGGCTTTGTTATATGCTCTGTGCTAAATGACTTTTATTTAACATACCATTACAGAGGAAGCTAACCTTAACCCCTTCCTGTCTGGGCAAATTTTAAATTTTTCACACATTAAAATAGGCATTTTTTGCTAGAAAATAATACACAATATTTGAGTAACTGTTTAGCAAATGCATATTTTCAAGATAAAATACAGATAAAATACAGTCAAATTAATTTTGGTGCACACAAACACAATATAATACCCACGTTTTTGGTACAATATAAAAGATTCGTTGAGCAAATAGATACGAAACATGTCAAGACTCAAAATTGTGTGCATCCGTGAAATGAAGAAAAGCTACAATACATAAACTTTTGGTGATGCTTTACAGGTTTTCAATGTAGAGTCAGCCATGAATGATGGCCCTAGAATTATTGCCCTCACTCCAAGGTTTGCAGTGATACTCCACATTTGTGGCACAATCACTGTTTACATACAGGAGTGGTTAAGTATATTTTTAATTTACCTTCATTGCTATCACAAGGAGGCTAGCAAGCCCATTATGTGATAGCATAAGCAGGTGATAGGGATGTCAGGATTCTATTAGACCCCCAATGTCTCCCCTGCAGCTAACCAAGCACAGGAGAGGAGGGTGAGGGACTTCATGGGGGCGGCCCTTTTCACTACCGTAAAGGTGATCGGATGGCCGAGCTTGATTAAACCATTTCAAGTCCAGGACGTTTTAAAATGGCCTAAGGACATGAAGTGTATTTCTAATTTTGCAGCCAGTTTGGGATTACACCTACTTTATATTGGATACATGTTCTCATTTACATTGCATAATTTAAAAACAATAAAAAATGTTTCTTACATTTTACTTGGTCTTTTCTAAAAACTCCACAACTAAAGTTTTCTTCTGCTATACAAATGGGGCTGAGAAGTTAAAGTTTACCATAATTAACCCTGTCTGTACTGTGCAGGCAGATCTCATTATTAGTCTGTCCTAACAAAGGTTTAAGGCCGGCCATACACGGTTCGAATCTCTGCCAGTTCAGCACTGCATGTGGTCTGCCTAAAAGTGAGAGGGCCTTCTCCACTCTCCGTGTTTCCCTCTTTGTCAGTGGGGACAGATTGAGTTTCCTCTCATTTCACATTGTTCATAGTTCTGCCCCAAACCTGCACCAAACACCTAGAAAGGTACGATTTTTAAAAATATTTTTTAGGTATGCTATGTGAATGGCAAACATATAGTGGGGTTTTCTGAAATCTGACTGCAAAAGTGGACATTTTAACACCTAGTTCATACTTCAATTTTAGTGACATCTTCAAATCTATTCTTTGAGTCCAACAACACATCCTGGTAGAAGGCCACATCAAGCTAGTTAATAGGTTGCCTCAGGTGCTCCACAAATTTTGCCAGCAACAGCCAACGCTGCCTTACTGCCTCTTAGCATAGACTGAGCAATACTCAAATTAATTTACTAGATATCACTCTGCACATGAAAGTGATGCAATTATTTATTAAAAAAATACTTTATAAAAAAAACAATAGCTAGGTTTTTGACAAAATGACATTGAGGATGGCTTCTTATTTAAACATAACTACCAGTCACAATTTCAAAGCAACTTAGGAAGTAACATAGTTATTTCAGGAAGTAGTTGCATCACAGCCAATATCTGCACAGGACTGTTCACAAATGTTAAAAAAAAAAAGTAAGAAGGGTTGGGAAGAACTGCAATTCTTATATCAATCAATAATGTGAATTATTGTTGGAACCATTAAATGGTCTCTGAGATCGGGAAGCCAGGAATATCTGGTTAACTTACCTCTGATTTTATTGCTGAATGCAGAGAAGAGGGCTTTGCATTTAAGTTCCTAAATCCACCTACCCAATGAGTTAACATGAGGCTAAAATGTGTTCCTTTATAAGAGAGAATGCATCAAGAGGAGTCCACCCCTTTATATAGTCTGACAATAATAGTTTAAAAAATACAGCATATTTTCTATTTAAGATATAAATGGCAAGAGCAGAATGCAAAGCACTGTTCACAGCTGTATTCATTAGATGGTTGGGTATCACTTTGTGTTGCGCATTACAGAATATTTTGCAATGGATAAAGTTGCATTTAGAGGGGTTTTTTTTTGGTTTGGTGACACACACTGTACATTTTTGTGACCAGACCGACTTGAAAATGTAACACTCTTACAGCTATGACTGTGAATTGTGTTGTATTGTAGTTGCCCAGCATAGTTTCAGGCTGACTGATTTTGTTGTAGGTGCAGCTCAAAGATGCCACTGTGGCATGCTCTGCAATGTTTTCTCAGGGGCCTTTGCTTGTTATCTTTTGTTTCTGTATGAGTCTACCAACAATGACTTGCCAAGTGAATTTACTGATGAAAACAGTATCATTTGTAGTAATCAGCATGGATTCATGAAGGATCGTTCTTGCCAGACCAATCTATTCACATTTTATGAGGAGGTGAGCTGCCATCTAGATAAAGGAAGGCCTGTGTGGTGTATCTGGATTTTGCAAAGGCATTTGCTAAAGTTGCCTATAAACATTTACTTTACAAACGGGGGTCTGTCGGCATGAACCATAGGTATGTACCTAAAAATGGTTACAGGGGCGGGTCTAAAGGGTGTTGATAAATAGCGAGTACTCAGAATGGTCTGGTGTGGTATGTGGGGTCCCCCAAGGATCTGTCCTGGTACCAATTCTTTTTAATTTATTCATAAATGATATAGAGGATGGGTTAAACAACTCGATCTCAGTATTTGCTGACGATACAAAGCTAAGTAGAGCAATAACTTCACAGTAAGATGTGGAAACATTACAAGAAGACCTAAATAAAATAATGGGGTGAGCATCTACATGGCAAATGAGGTTTAATGTTGAAAAATGTAAAGTAATGCATTTGGGTGCTAAAAATACAAACGCAAGTTACTTGCTAGGGGGAGAATCTCTGGGGATATTCAGGATGGAAAAAGATCTGGGGGTCCTTGTAGATGGCAGGCTCAGAAATTACATGCAATGCCAAGCTGCTGCAAGCAAAGCCAACAGAATATTAGCATGCATCAAAAAGGGGATATATTCAAGCGATAAAACGATAATTCTCCCACTATACAAGACTCTGGTCCATCAGGAACTCGGCACTGCACAGCGCTAATCACAAGCATTGAGACATTTCCCAAAGTGCGGCTGCAGAAATCGGGAAATGTCTCACTGCCTGTGATTAGCGCAGCGCATTGCCGACTTCCTGGCGGGCTCGGCACGTGCAGCTTGCGAACACGCCGGATCTCATCCTTAATCTTGAGTATGCTGTTCTGGGCACCAGTTCTCAAGAAGGATGTGCTGGAACTGGAGAGAGTCCAGAGAAGGGCAACAAAGCTAATAGATGGACCGGAGGACCTCAGTTATGGGGAAAGACTACAAGCATTGAATTTATTCTCATTGTATAGGAGACCCCTGAGAGGGGATATGACAGTGATATACAAATACCGTACTGGTAATCCTAGCATAAGGAAAAAACGTTTCAGTGGGAGGAGTTTAAAAAGACATACTTGTTAAAAACCACATTATACACAGGAACAGATTGTGAAGGCCCCTTTCCCACCTATTGCATTTGGAATGTGCAGGGCATGCTACTTCTTAGGCCCTATAAAGCCTTACCTGTCCTATGCCAGTGCTAGCAGCTTTTGACATGAAAGAAAAGACACAAGTAATAAAAATACCAACAATTGACAATTCTTAAAATATACACTTTATTTTTACTGGTGCTTATTGTGAGTGTCTTATTTAATCTGTGAAGGTACATACCTTATGAAACTGGAGTTAAGGTATACCCTTGCAAAAGAAAATAGAGAAGCTACAAAATGTTTAAATATATACCTCCTTGTCCATTTCTGCTGTGGAATGCATTGTAGAAACATTGTAGAAAATAAGGCAGACTTCTGTAAGGGAACCAAACTGCAAAATTTGTTGGAGAGAAAAAGCAGGTGCCATCCTCCCCTTGTAGGATGGACCAGTGGACCTTCCAACACATTGCATAGCAACTCTAGGTGCCCACTGGCATCACAGGGTGAAATTAACTGACAGAAATTCATGGCCACCACCAAATTAAAAGTACAGCATGTCCCTCTTGTGGCACTGGATTCAAAGCTACAGAATCCTCTGACACCACCCAGTATTCGAAAAAACTGAAATCAAAGTAAATCAGAACCTCCAAACAATAGTTTAAACATCCACAATGAGTTCTTACAGTGCAATACAAATGTGTCATTTGAATAATATTTTTGTATTTGCAATATGAAAATAAAAGGTCTGTACATTAATTAAAGGTACAGTAATGACTATGAATTGTGTTTTTGTAATGCATCTAAAGTTGGCTTTGGCTTTTTGTTTTTTGTTATTATTTTTTTTATAAATCCATAGAAAATATTGAACATCTAATAAAATAAATAAAACATATTTTAATCATAGATGCTATTGATCAAGTTCAAAAACTCTTCTGTGTAGTTTTTTTTTATTTCTTTATACAATTTGCTACTAAACAGCCTTGAGAAAGCTCCCTATCAGTAGTGTGCAGAGGTGAATGATTGCCCCTTTTTCGGTGATATTAAAAAATAGAGTGGATCTATTTTTCAGAGATCAAAAACTCCTTCAGAAAGAGTGCATTTAATGTGTTGATTGTTAACAACTATAAGTGCTTTAAAAAAAAGCAGAGTGTTCTCTTCAAAGCCGCGAGACACGAACAATGATTTTCCTTCACTTGCAAGTCTGAGTTTTTGTTTTTCTTTGCATCATCTCTCGAAGGAAACTTCCATCCAAGATATCATTGATGTTTCCATACAGGTATGAAGAAAATTGGCAATGTTTTTTTTCCCATTTTTGGAGAACAACCCGTCAGCACTGATATTGCAGCAATCCAGTGTAATTTAACTTGTGATATAAGGTAATGCAAAAAAAAAAAAAAAAAGGCTTATCCGTTGATTTAATTGTGTTTTTTTATGCTTACTGCAGGGTACTGGAGGTAACCTTTGACCTGATGATCCATGGGACTTTCACAGAGTGAAGCACGCTCTGGTATAGATGAAGTTACCAACAACGAACTGGATCCCCTGTAAGGATGGGCTTCATTGACTGAAGGGTGTCAGCTATTCTGGGGGTGGTCGTAGAGTTTTCAGCTGTCTTTCATCTAGTGATTTCCAATATTTGAAGTTATTGTCCAGATGTTGCATTAAGTTCGGTAAGTCAGCAAATGCTGTGAGGGGAAAAAAAAAACGACTTGATAAATTGAATATGTTATTAGATTTGCTTTTAAATTCACCAAAGCAGATTGTAGTGCTTTCATTTTGAAGTCCAACCTTTATGCATACTTTAGTTAAAGAGTAACTCCACATTTGTTGAGAAAAAAACATGACCTATGTACAGTGCAGGGATTTTACCAATCTTTGTTGCAGATTCCTACCTTTTGTTACTCTGAAGAAATAGCTGTTTGTTTGTCTGTGTCCATGTGCAGTGAATCTGTATAGAAGTATTTCATAATTATCAATTAGCTGCTGCACCTGCAGGGCTCTAATGAGGAAAGTGGCAAGGTCTGCATCCATTTAGCCGTGATTTCCCTTTGGGAGTACCTCACCAAAAATGACAAAATCTAAATTGGCATCTTAGTGCAGACTTCTAGGAATATATTTTAGGGTGTGCCCCCCAAATATGTTTTTGTATATTGTAATAGACCCTGACCAGGTTTTTTGAGCTGGAGCACCCCTCCCCCTCTACATTACCTCTTATTTAGTGGCCCCCAGTGCATAGGAGGAATCCCCTTCAGTTCTCCCACATAGAGGAGTTCAGCTCCCATGGTTGAGACGGAGGATCTTCCATTCTATTACTAGGGTAGGACCCACTGATTCGGGGTACTTTGTCACATTAAGTGGGCTTAGCACTATATGACCATATAGTGTGACCAAACCTCCCCTATTT
Organism: Aquarana catesbeiana; assembly: GCF_042186555.1. Taxonomy (NCBI): domain Eukaryota; kingdom Metazoa; phylum Chordata; class Amphibia; order Anura; family Ranidae; genus Aquarana; species Aquarana catesbeiana. The sequence continues at coordinate 61,501,797 of NC_133326.1, read as the reverse complement.
TTTTTAATATATCCAGGTGTTTTGAACTAGCCTTGCAGGAATTGTCATTCTTGAATGGGTCGCTGTAATCTGTTTTGTATTGTTTGTTGGTCTTATAGCAGAACCATATGTTTTTGTATATTCTAGGTCAGTAAGCCAATCACACAAGCAGGAAATTACATTTCAGGGAGGCGTTCTGTACACCACCTGTGTACAGAGTGCCTCCAGGTTGCCATATTGCATTGCATTTTACAGAAAATTACAGAGCAGCAGATTGAAAAGGAAAGGTAATTTTTAATAATTTTCAATGACTTGTGTCGCAATTGTATATGCTAGGGGTGCACCGAATGGAAATTTTGGTGCCGAAACCGAAAATGCAGGATTCACTTAGCTGAAAACTGAAACCGAAAATGACAGTTTTTAAAAAATATTTATATTTTTTATATAATTGTATTATATTCAACTTTTTAATTAATATCATCAATCAAATTAATATGAATTTATTGTTGGCCATTATTGGCACCTTTAGCCAAGAAAAGCTCAAGAAAAATGCAATTTGCAGACATGATACAAGAGATGGTTAGAGACTGCAATCTCTTACTTAAACTTAAACACACTGCTAATAGTATAAGCAAAATTTCCATTCGGTGCACCTCTAGCAGACATGATACAGGAGATGGTCAGAGACTGCAGAAAAGACACAAGAGATCAATGCAGCCTCACCAATCCATCAATTGCAGCCTAATCGATGCCTGTCAGAGGCAGCCTCACCAGTGTCCGTCAGATGCAGCCTCACCAGTGTCCATCAGATGCAGCCTCACCAGTGTCCGTCAGATGCAGCCTCACCAGTGTCCGTCAGATGCAGCCCCACCAGTGCCTGTCAGATGCAGCCCCACCAGTGCCTGTCAGATGCAGCCCCACCAGTGCCTGTCAGATGCAGCCCCACCAGTGCCTGTCAGATGCAGCCCCACCAGTGCCTGTCAGATGCAGCCCCACCAGTGCCTGTCAGATGCAGCCCCACCAGTGCCTGTCAGATGCAGCCCCACCAGTGCCTGTCAGATGCAGCCTCACCAGTGCCTGTCAGATGCAGCCTCACCAGTGCCTGTCAGATGCAGCCTCACCAGTGCCCGTCAGATGCAGCCTCACCAGTGCCCGTCAGATGCAGCCTCACCAGTGCCCGTCAGATGCAGCCTCACCAGTGCCCGTCAGATGCAGCCTCACCAGTGCCCGTCAGATGCAGCCTCACCAGTGCCCGTCAGATGCAGCCTCACCAGTGCCCGTCAGATGCAGCCTCACCAGTGCCCGTCAGATGCAGCCTCACCAGTGCCCGTCAGATGCAGCCTCACCAGTGCCCGTCAGATGCAGCATCACCAGTGCCTGTCAGATGCAGCCTCACTAGTGCCCGTCAGATGCAGCCTCACTAGTGCCCGTCAGATGCAGCCTCACCAGTGCCTGTCAGATGCAGCCTCACTAGTGCCCGTCAGATGCAGCCTCACTAGTGCCCGTCAGATGCAGCCTCACCAGTGCCCGTCAGATGCAGCCTCACCAGTGCCTGTCAGATGCAGCCTCACCAGTGCCTGTCAGCTGCAGCCTTACCAGTGCCTGTCAGCTGCAGCCTTACCAGTGCCTGTCAGCTGCAGCCTGTCTACCAGATGCAGCCTACCCATGCCTATCAGATGCAGTCTCACCAGTGCCTATCAGTGAAGGATGGGGGACAGGGGGTGATGTGAAGGGGAACTGAAGACACTACCAGGAAGGAGGCTGAGAACACTACTGTGAAAGGGAGGGGTAATGTGAAGGCGGCAGAGTACACTGCAGTGAAGGTGGGCTGCGAATACTACTGTTGGGGAGGGGGGTTGATGTGAAGGGGGGGGGGTGTTGTAAAGGGGGACATGAGAACACTACTGTGGATGGGGTAAAGGGGGGCTGAGAACACTACAATGAAGGGGGGCTGAGGAAATAATGAAGGGGGGAGGGGTGTGATTTGAAATGCCCTGTACTTTTGTGCATGTTCTCCAGCCACAGAGATGTGAACCTAGCCTAAGAGGAGAGGGTGGCTGTCATGTGAAAACATGCGGTTCGGACCTCTGCTGGAAGAAATATTTACAGACCAGGCTTCCGTGAGTTTTAATTCAATACCCCTGGTATTGGGCTTTCTTTAGCTGCGTTCACTTTGAATATGTAACCATGTGTAAACGAAATTAGGGGTGAAAAAAAAAAGAAGATTTTGCCTTGGATGATTCAAGTGAACACAGCTTCCCTTTATTCAGTGGGCTAAGTGGAATTGTTCTGCTGCTTCAGTTAAACAAACCCAGTGTGTGCTCTTTAGTGTATTTATTAGCGGAGACTTGGCTTCTGTGTTAGGTGACTTCTCTCCACAGCATACTTTTCGATGTCATCAATTAATGATTAGAACAGTCAGCGGTTAAAGTGGTCACCGTAGGTTTCCTCCTGCACCAGTGCACTGCTGACACTTAACTATTCAACAAAAGGAGACATGATAAAAGCCTGATTTTAAATCTAGTGTCCCAGTCACCGGCCATTACATTTTTCCCACTTAACCTGAAGGTTCTCAAGTTTTTCCCGAGAAAAAACACCTTATAAACCTCCATAAAATATGTAATGAGATAATGAATTCCGTAATATAAAATGTTATCTTACCATCCCATGCATCAAACATGTCCGAGATGAAATAATCCACAAATGAGATTTGGGATTTAGGAATACTACATGTATTCCTATCAAACACAGGCATTACCACAGGTAAACCTTGCCGCTTCTCTTCGTCTGTCTGCAGAAAAGAAAAAAATAATTTTACACTCAATATGAATTGCTTATAAGGATTCATGCGCACTGGCTTAACCGCTTTAGCCCCGGAAGATTTGGCTGCTGAATGACCAGGCCATTTTTTGCGATTCGGCACTGCGTCGCTTTAACTGACAAGTATGCGGTCATGCGACGCTGTACACAAACAAAATTTATGTAGTTTTTTTTCCCACAAAAAGAGCTTTCTTTATGTGGTATTTGATTATCTCTGTGTTTTTTTATTTTTTGCGCTATAAACAAAAAAAGAGCAACAATTTTGAAAAAAACACAATATTTTGTACTTTTTGCTATTATAAATATCCTCATTTTTTTTTTAAAAAAGCAAATTTTTTCTCAGTTTAGGCCGATATGTATTCTACATATTTTTAGTAATAAAAATCGCAATAAGCGTATATTGATTGGTTTGCGCAAAAGTTATAGCGTCTACAAAATAGGGTATAGGTTTATAGCATTTTTATTTTATTTTTTTTACTAGTAATGGCGGCGATCTGCGATTTTTATCAGGACTGCGACATTATGGCGGACACATCGGACACTTTTGACACATTTTGGGACCATTGACATTTATACAGCGATCAGTGCTAAAAAAAATGCACTGATTACTATAAAAATGTCACTGGCAGGGAAGGGGTTAGCACTAGGGGGCGATCAAGGGGTTAACTGTGTTCCCTCTCCCGGTGTTCTAACTGAAGGGGGGGATGGGACTGTCTAGGGGAGATGACAGATTGCTGTTCATACTTTGTATGAACACAGATCAATGTCTTCTCCCCTCAGAGAACCAGGATCTGTGTGCTTACACACACAGATCTCGGTTCTCGCTGTGTCACGAGCGATCGCGGGAGCCCGGCGGGCGCGATCGCAACGACTCCGGGGGGTAAACAGCGCACGTGTGCGCCCCCTAGTGGCCACACGGTGAAGTGATGTAACATAACGTCGCTTCGCCCAGCCGCGCCATTCTGCCGCAGTAAAACTGCAGTGGCGGGTTGGCAAGTGGTTAAAAAACATTGCTTCTACAGGAGTTTTGTGTTCTGCCTGTAGAAGCAGCTCAATGTTATCCAATGTGTCCATGCACATTAGGACGTTAAGAGGCATATTTTGAGTTTAACGTTTAGAGGCAGAAAAAAAAACCCTTCTGGTTCATGTTTCTGATTGGAGCTTGGAGGCAGAAAAAACGTAAAACTCTCCTAAACTCATCTAAACTTTGTACAAAAAATGCTCTATATGAGTATTTTTTACTCCTGAGAGAACAGACATTTTTTTTAAGCCCAGTGTGCATGGAGCCTAATAATTGAAAATATTACATTTTCGGGCAATATGAATTTGTAGTTTTCACACATCCATGCTTTGGAAAAATCCTTAAGGATCAGTAAAAGGCAGAATAAAGTGGTGATTTATCCTGAAGCCACAGCATGTATGGCAGGTAGGGAGGGTTATAGACATGGCTGTTCTTCTCACACTGAAAGGTAACAATCCTCTCTCAGATTGCACTGATTAGGATGGCATAAGACAATGGGATTGATTAACTAAAGGCAAATAGACTGTGTAGTGTGCACTTCGCAAAAGCAGTTGCATTTTCAAGAGCAGCTGCTCCAGAGCTTAGTAAATGAGGGGAAGCTCTGCTGACTTACATCATCCAATCAAGTGCAAGCAAAAATGCTGTTTTTCTTTCTTGCATGTGATTGGGTATTTTTTGCAAAGTGAAGCTTCACCTCATTTACTAAGCTCTGGAGAAACCGCACTTGAAGAATGCACATTCTATTTGCCTTTAGTAAATCAATGCCAATCTTCTCACTTTGTCTCTGACCCTCAGAAAAAGACAATAGGAAAACAAAATGATGTGTCTCTTTACAGTGTGCCCAGCATCTACTGCAAAGAGAATGGCTACATTTTCAAGAAAGTGGGTCTCACAGCCCAAGAGGCACAAAGAAGTGGAATAAGTGAGTGAATAACTTTTCTTTATAAAACACGTTCCTCATTAAAGTTGGGGCGAATGGTTCAGGCTGAACATTGGCTGTTTGCCCCGTTCGGGGAACATCTGAATTTGCATGGTGTTCGCCCCGCCGAATGCCCTGCAATGCACTGCACACTGCAGAGAGCATTTCGCACCCTGCTTGGGCAAAACCAGATTAAGCTGGTTAAGGAGCGGCATGGCGCACCCCCCAGTCCATACCGGCTAATTTTTTCAATAGCTGGGTGCCGGCAATTGCAACCTTGAGTCATTTAAATGTGGTTTGACTCGTTTTATTTTTTTATAAATGTCATTTTTGCTGCAGCATATACTATACATGCTATAGATGTGCCACTTTACAGGCAGACTAATGCGCCACTTTACAGGCAGACTAAGGGGACCCCCCCACGCACTATATTTGAAGGAATTTTTAATTTTTATTGCTGCACTTTAAAGCACCATTAAAATCACTGCTCCTGAAAAAACAATTGTTTTTTAAAAATAATTTGCCTTGATACATGTCCCCCAGGGTAGAACCCAGGCCCCCATACCCCTTTTATGACCAATTACTCACACATAAGCCTTGAAAATGGGCACATGTTATAGATGCAGCAGGTCCCACATCCCCTCCCAATCCCCCGTTGTGACCGCCAGCGGGCCATTTTCTCCCTGCACTTACTGTCACAATTTAAGTGACAGCTGCATCATTCATTCACAGAGTTCTGTGAATGTGAGAACTACAAGTACCTTAAAACTCTTGCGATTGTCAGCTTCTCAATGAACTACCAGGGCACTGTTGAGCGCTTTAGGAAGTTCATTGATACTTCCTGTCATTGTGTAACTACCTGCCCGTACGAGCAGACAGTTTACACTGACAGTCTGCAAGAACCATGCATTGCACCCACGATCTGCAGTAAAAAAATAAAATAAAATGCACATTTTTTCACCGGCAAAAAGATGTGCATTTATTTTTTTATACAAAGGTGAACTTATCCTTTAGGGGAAAATGAAAAGCCCCAGTTATTTACAGACCGCATTTTACTGGCTTAGGTGTCCGTTTATGAAGCAGTGATCACCGGTGATCCCGAGGATCACCGCTGATCACAGTCCATAAACAGTTTATGAAACAGAGATAATCGGGGGAGAACATGTTTGAACTTGTTCTCCCGCCTATTATCTCTACACACGGAGAATCCTCATGAATGACACAGTAACGGCCAGTTTATGAAGCGGTGATCTCACTGCTTCACTGGCGATCTGTGTCAGAATTCACACTCCCAGGTTCACCAGCTCAGATGTGGTGAATCGGGGAGTGAAGAGGAAATCTGGGGGGATCTGATGGGGAAGGAGGAAGATTTTTAACTTCCTTATGCCTCGTTCAGACCCCCCAACACTGTTAGCATGTCCCCCTGTCATATTTATGTGTATACATATATATACATATATACATATAATGTGTATATGTATATATATATAATGTGTGTGTATATACATGTATATATAATGTGTGTGTGTGTATACATATGTATATAATGTAGGGGGACTCATTATTTTATTAACATTAATCGTCCGTGTATTGAGCGGTGATAATTTATCACTGCTTAATAAACTGACATCTCTGTATTTCTGGTGCTGTAATCTCGTAAAGTCTCACGAGATTCCAGTATCAGGGGCCGTTCTCCACTGTTTGAAGCATTTGTAGATCGCTTCACTCCTCCGAAGGTGAAGCGATCTACAAAGCTTCATAAACTGGCACACAGAGGAGAAAAATCTTCACTGTGAATGCCGGAGAACGAAGCAGTGAATAGATTTCACTGCTTCATAAACGGACACCTTAGTGGGGAACTGTGGGTGGTATTGTCATAATGCCATAATGAGCCACAGGCAATGTACCCAAACGAATTGATAGCTGCCTGAAAAAGCTAATTTTAAGAGACATACAAAGTACCGGTATCTTCTACCAAAAACTCCATCTGCTAGCATTTTTTTGCAACTTTAGGTCTGCTTTAAAGCTGGTAGTAGATTTCGAATGGAAGTTCATATGAATATGCAGATGAAAATTCTAAGTAGAGTCTAATGCTGCGTACACACGAGCGGACTTTCCGACATACTTGGTCCGGCGGACCAGAGTCCGCCGCACAATCCGATCGTGTGTAGGCTCCGGCGGACTTTTTTTCCCCAAAAGTCTGCCGTACCTAGATTTGAAGCATGTTTCAAATCTTGGTCTGCTGGACTCAGTTCCTGACGGAAATCCCGTTCGTCTGTATGCTGGTCCGATGGACCAGATATGACGCAAGGGCAGGGTATTGCATCTCGCGCTCGCTGCAATAGGAAAAACACATTTTCCTATTGTGGCGAGCGCGGAGCATACCAGGCCCTAAAGTCTGGTATGGATTTTAAAGGGAACCCCCTACGCCGAAAAAACGGCGTGGGGTCCCCCCCTAGAATCCATACCAGACCCCGATCCGAGCACGCAGCCCGGCCAGTCAGGAAAGGGGGTGGGGACGAGCAAGCGCCCCCCCCTCCTGAACCATACCAGGCCGCATGCCCTCAACATGGGGGGTGGGTGCTTTGGGGGAGGGGGCGCCCTGCGGGGCCCCCCCACCACAAAGCACCTTGTCCCCATGCTGATGAGGACAAGGGCCTCTTCCCGACAACCCTGGCCGTTGGTTGTCAGGGTCTGCGGGCGGGGGGCTTATCGGAATCCGGGAGCCCCCTTTAATAAGAGGGCCCCCAGATCCCGGCCCCCCACCCTATGTGAATGAGTATGGGGTACATGGTACCCCTACCCATTTACCTAGGGAAAAAGTGTCAATAATAAAACACACTACACAGGTTTTTAAAGTAATTTATTAGACAGCTCCGGGGGGTCTTCTTCCGACTTCAGGGGTCCCTCCGGTTTCTCTTCTCCCGGCGTCTGGTTGGTTCTTCTCCGCTCTCTCTGGCCTCTTCTCCCGGTGTTCCAGTTCTTCTGCCGGCTCCTCCGCTATCCTCATGCCGCTCTTTTGCCAGCAGCGGCCCGGACTTCTGGCTTCTTGGCTTCTTCTCTTCTTCCGATGTTGACACGACGGTCTCTCAGGCTCGAATGCTCTCTGAGCGCTCCGATGTGACTTATATAGGCGGAGACCCCGCCCCCTTATGCCGTCACAGTCCCTGGGCATGCTGGGACTGTGACGTTTTAGGGGGGCGTGGTCACAGTTGATGTTGACCAGGCCCCCTAAAACGTCACAGTCCCAGCATGCCCAGGGACTGTGATGGCATAAGGGGGCGGGGTCTCCACCTATATAAGTCACATCGGAGCACTCAGAGAGCATTCCAGCCTGAGAGACCGTCGTGTCAACATTGGAAGAAGAGAAGAAGAGAGGAAGCCCAGAAGCCAAGAAGCCAGAAGTCTGGGCCTCCGCTGGCAAAAGAGCGGCATGAAGATAGCGGAGGAGCCAGCACAAGAACTGGAACACCGGGAGAAGAGGCCAGAGAGAGCGGAGAAGAACCAACCGGACGCCGGGAGAAGAGGAACCGAAGGGACCCCCGAAGTCGGAAGAAGACCCCCCCCGGAGCGGTCTAATAAATTACTTTAAAAACCTGTGTAGTGTGTTTTATTATTGACACTTTTCCCCTAGGTGAATGGGTAGGGGTACCATGTACCCCATACTCATTCACATAGGGTGGGGGGCCGGGATCTGGGGGCCCTCTTATTAAAGGGGGCTCCTGGATTCCGATAAGCCCCCCGCCCACAGACCCCGACAACCAACAGCCAGGGTTGTCGGGAAGAGGCCCTTGTCCTCATCAACATGGGGACAAGGTGCTTTGTGGTGGGGGGGCCCCGCAGGGCGCCCCCTCCCCCAAAGCACCCACCCCCCATGTTGAGGGCATGCGGCCTGGTATGTTCAGGGGGGGGGGGCGCTCGCTCGTCCCCACCCCCTTTCCTGACCGGCCGGGCTGCATGCTCGGATCGGGGTCTGGTATGGATTCTAGGGGGGGACCCCACACCTTTTTTTGGTGTAGGGGGTTCCCTTTAAAATCCGTACCAGACTTAAGGGCCTGGTATGCCCCGCGACGGGGCTCGCAAGATGTCAATCTCGCCAATAAAAGCGGCGAGATTCACTTCCTTTTCTAGTCCCGTCGTACCCGAGTCACGTTCAAAATGAACGGACTTGGCCGTGTGTGGGCAAGTCCGTTCATTCTGAAAGTCCGCCGTAACTCCGGCGAAAGTCCGTGGAAAGACGGGCGGACCTAGCCTGCCGGAAAGTCCGTTCGTGTGTAGGCAAATCCGTCCGTTCAGGTAGTCCGCCGGAAAGTCCGGCGGAAAGACCGTCGGTCCAAGTCTGCTGGAAAGTCCGCTCGTGTGTACGAGGCATAAGACTTCATTGAAAAGTAATTAAAAATGTTGTTTTCATTTAACATTTGATTTCGGAAGGAATGTAATTTGCCAAGTGAAAACCACACACTCTCAGAAATCCGTTCCTTTGAGAAAAATTTTTCCATCCTACTTCTTCAAATTTTCTCATCACAGTGGTTGAAAACGAATGTCAGCCACACTAACAATTAAAAAATCAAACATTCTTAGGCCTCATGCACACTGGGAGTTTGCCCGGCTCCTCTGAACGCTTTTTCTCCTGGCAAGAAGAAAAGTAACATAAAAAAGTGCCTAAAGTTGCATTTTGCAATAGCGTTTAGTCGTGTCAATCGTTTGGGCGTTCAGTCATTTATATGGCCAGAATATTAATTTATTCTAGCCACTAAAATAAATAAATGCTCAAGCGCTGAACAAGCCTAGCATTTAGGTCTGTTTAGGTGCATCAAGTGTTTTTTTCTGCTGAAACCCTCCTATCCTGAACACGCAAGTTATTTTCTTTTTTTCTGTCTCTAAACGGTCCTGTCTCTAAATGAACATATGTGCATGGACACATAGGCTAACTTGGAGGGGTAGAAACCGCCGCCCCCCCCCCCCCCCTTAAAAGTGGCGTTTTTGATCCCTAGTGTGCATGAGGCCTTAAATCGAAAAATTTAAATGAAATTCTACTAGGGTATGGCCAGCTTTACTCTCCATGAGTACCCCAAATGTATGTTGTACCTGAGCAAAATATTCTTCTGATATCCTACCAGCCCACTCAATACACTGCTCCAGTGCTCGGCATGGATTGGAGATGTCTGCACACTTAATAAGCATCCTCTTTATAAGTATCCGATTTTCCGGGGACGTCAAAACGGTTTTAACAGCATCGTCATCACCAGTGCCCTATGAGAAAATAAAAGTGGCAAACATAGGGGGTAAGACTTGCTGGTACTACAATGAAACTGAAGCCTAGAGTGAACTGAAGTCTTGGGGCTCCTGGACATGTTCCTTTCATTCCAGTTTATAAAGCCTCATAAAGATTTAATGGCAGCACAAGTACAAGCAAATATAGCTATAATACAGTTAATAATATCCAAAATAAAAACAGCCTATACATGTTTAGGTAAATTGTTGACCTCTGTCAGGTTTTTATTGCTGGCTGTGTCCTTGTTCAGGAGATTTTCCCTCACTTTGTGTCTACTTGAGGGATATCACAAAAATCAGGAAACAAGGGGAGATCTCCCCAGTGAGGATATAAACAGCAGTAGATATTTTTTTTTCTGGCAGAGTGAGGAAGGGTTACTGTCACTTCTATTGCAGAGATTCCTCCTCATTTTAAAGTGGACCTTGATTTTTTTAATCATTACATCTATTAAATCTTCTGGCCTTGTTTTAACTTTGGATTGTAAAACATTTTTTTTTTCTGCCAGTAAATACCTTAAACACTTCCTGACATCATGCACAGCTCTCTCTCTCACTTTTGTGAAAGTTTGCCAGGAAGAGAGGGGGGGGGGGGTGTGATTCATAAGAGAGCCAATGAGAGCTGCAGCGCTGGAGGTGTGCCTCTGTGTGTCGGTGTAAATCCAGAAAGTGAACAGGCAGCAGCTTCAGCTGCCCACAGTTAAAATGGCTGCAGCCAGACTCAGTGGAAGGAGATTTCTGCAGCATATTTGGCAAGTACAGAATATATAAAATAATATGAAAAGTGGTTGGAGGGAAGCTTCAGAATAGCAAAGATGTTTTTATTACAAATTATATGAGCAGACTGCAGTTCCTCTTTAAATCCAGGTTACGAGTGTCAGACAAAACAGGGAGTAATGGGAAGTCTCCCCAACTGGGACTTAGACAGCACAAAATACAGTACAGTTTTTTTTAGAAGAGTAAGGAATGATTGAACCTTTGCCTTCATCTCAGTTGAAGAGATTATTCAAGCTAAGAAATGTTTGACAGAAAGAGAAGTCAAAGAAAATCTCCTCAATGAAGGCAGACAGCATGTAAAACCTTATAGAGGTTCCAGGACAAATGCAATTTCTATGTGATAACTGTTAGCGATGCACTCCTGTTCAAGTACTGTCTGTATTTGCTTTGCATAAAAACCTAATAAAAACGACTGAAATAATAGAAAAAAAAAATCTTTAAGAGGTTCCAGCCCTTATCCACTTTATCCAAAATGAAAAAATAGAGTTTTGGCTGGAGCTAAACTTCAACAGCTGTAGAAATCTTCATAGCATTTCTACAGATCCTTACATACTGTATTACTGTAGGTCTATAAATGAACCAAAAGTTGCATTTTTCATTGAAACAGCACTAAAGTACCTGTACATGCCATATATTCAACAGGGTTGCCTATGTTTGGTATAAAAGAAATTCTCTTTTAGAAGGCTAGAAAAATCTCCTCCCTATTCATGAAAGACTGTAAAAGAGAAAGTGCAAACAACCGATCAGTTTAAAACTAAATGATGAGAATAAATGATGATTGTTGGGTGAAAGACCATGCATTTCCTCACTGTGAACTCCCAGAGCATAGTATAGAGTGGCAAATCTATAGGTGAAGCAGGCTGAAGGAAGTCCAGATATTTGCTCACATTGTTGATGAAGGTCACCTAAAGCCTCCATATACACAACTGTGTGAAGATTCATGTACATCCTTACTATGAAGTCAGATCATAAAGTGCAATGATATTATTGTAATTACCATGCCCCAGAGATCAAAGATGCCCCAGTTACTAATATTCACAAACCATAATTTTTAAAGCAAACCTTCCATGAGAAGAATGGGGCTGTCATTGATAACCTTTCTCTGGTTTCTGGTTGATTGACTGCTATGCTTTCTTTAAAGCTGAAGTTTAGGCATGGCAGTTTTTACATAATTACAAATTTGGGCCAATGTTAGTTTGCATATGTCATATCTGTGGGATTCCCACAGTAGTAGGAAGTATGATATAAAATAAAAGGGGGTGGGCTGCAATGGCGACATCCTCCTTTAAAAGCAAGATGCCTGGCTGCCAAGATCACTTTTCCATTGCAATGCCATTTCAGTCAGTAACATGCAAAAATTATGCAAATTACCGTATTTATCGGCGTATAACATGCACAGGTGTATAACACGCACTCCAATTTAAGAGGAAAGTTTCAGGAAAAAAAAAAAACTTTTTTTTAAATAAACCACTTTGAAGCAAAATAATGGTCAGTGAGCATCAATGCAGCCTGATTAGTGCCCATCTGCAGCCTCAATGCAGCCTGACCTGCGCCCATCTGCAGCCTGACCTGCGCCCATCTGCAGCCTGACCTGCGCCCATCTCCCCCATCAATGCAGCTGCCAGATTAAGCCTCACCATCTCTCAATGCAGGAAATCACTGAGCCGTCATCTGCTGTTTACTCGGCTCTCAGTTGGCAGTCACATACACAGTCCCGCCTCTGACATCAGCATTGGACCAGCTCCTGTGATAGACAGAACATTGGTCAAATGTCGGTGACTGTGTGTGTGACGTGAGAGCAGAGTGAGAGCTGAGTGGAGAGGAGATGGCGGCTTGTGAATTCCGGCGGTGCTCGTCCCCCTCCTTCCCCTCCGAAATACGCTGTCGCCGTATAACACGCACCCCTGATTTGTCCCCTATTTTCAGGGAAAAAAAGTGCGTGTTATACGCCGATAAATATGGTAGTTGTTCTGGCTTAACTTGCTGCACAATTGTTTTGGGTCAATGACTCGGAAAATATTTAAATAGGAAGAACAGAATGGCAATAAAAAGGTTTCAGGAGTAGCACCATGTTTTTTATGAAAAATATTTCTGAAGCAACCAATTTTATGTTACACTGCCAATCCAAATGCTAAAAACATTTTTAATGTATCTAAACATTTCAAGACAGTGCAAGGAGGTAACCTTGACACTTTTTCTTTCTTTGGTCTAGAACAAACTAAACAATCTACAAGAGGGGGGACACCCATCGCACCCTGCTCCAACGGGAGGTGTGGTGGATACACACCTTAAATACCAGGATGCCGTTTGGTATGAATAACAGGATGGATGTTAGCCTGTTTTTGAAATAAGTCTTTGAAATGTATTATTTATTTTGTACTGTGATTTAACCGCTTCACCCCTGGAAGATTTGGCTGCTCAATGACCAGGCCATTTTTTGCGATTCGGAACTGCGTCGCTTTAACTGACAATTGCCCGTTCGTGCGACGTTGTACTCAAACAAAATTGACTTCCTTTTTTTCCCACAAATAGAGCTTTCTTTTGGTGATATTTGATCACCTCTGCGGTTTTTATTTTTTTATAAACAAAAGAAGAGCGACAATTTTGAAAAAAACACAATGGGGTCGATTTACTAAAACCGAAGCGTGCAAAATCTGGTGCAGCTGTACATGGCAGCCAATCAGCTTCTAACTTCAGCTTGGTCAAGTAAGCTTTAACAAAAAAAACTGGAAGCTGATTGGTTTCTATGCAGAGCTGCAGCAGATTTTGCATTCTCAAGTTTTAGTAAATAAACCCCACTATCTTTTACTTTTTGCTATAATAAATATCCCATATTTTTTATCAAAAAAAAATTATTTTTCCTCAGTTTAGGCCGATATGTATTCTTCTACATACGCAATAAGTGTATATTGATTGGTTTGCGCAAAAGTTATAGCGTCTACAAAATAGGGGATAGATTTATGGCATTTTTATTATTATTTTTTTTTTTACTAGTACTGGTGGCGATCTGCGATTTTTATCGGGACTACGACATTATGGCGGACACATCGGACACATTTTTGAAACCACTGACAATTATACAGCGATCAGTACTATAAAAATGCAAAAAAAAAATTACTGTGTAAATGTCACTGGCAGGGAAGGGGTTAACAGTAGGGGGTGATCAAGGGGTTAACTGTGTTCCCTATGTGTGTTTCTAACTGTGGGGGGATGGGACTGTCTAGGAGGAGAGAGAAATCGGTGTTCATACATAGTATGAACACATGATCTGTCTCCTCTCCCCTGAAAGAATCGGGATCTGTGTGTTTACACACACAGATCCTGGTTCTCGTTCTGTCACGAGCAATCGCGGGAGCCCGATGGTCAGGCACGCGCTGTGGGCACACCCCTAGTGGCCAAAAGGCGAAGCAACGTAAGGTAACATTGTTTCACCCAGCCGTGCCATTCTGCCGCAGTAAAACTGCGGTGGCTGGTCAGCAAGTGGTTAAAAGACAAAATTTTCCACTGTTGCATCAGTGGGACTTTAATGGTTAACATTTTGTGTTTCCTGTTTAAACCCCCTGTCATATGTGATCATCTGGCCCAGGTTTTGGTCATCTCCATTTGTAATCAATAAATGTGATGATTTTTTAATTAAGCTAAATACAGCGCCTCTCACTTTAGGAGGGTTGTTTCTTTATATATACACCTGTTTTTAATGTCATATATTAATACTATGATGAAGGCTTAGGCCGAAACGCGTCAGCATTTTGGATGATGTTACTGCTATGATGCTACATAAATACAATAAATTTTTCTATGGAGAAGCTATCGAGTTGCCGGCTTGTACTTGTTAAGGATTCACTGTGAACTCAATTAACCAGAGCACTGATTACTCTGCACACTAATTGCATTATACAGCGGTAGAGTTTGGGCGAGTTTTCTCTTGCAATTTTATATTACTCTTTTTTTAATGGATAGGATAATAAATGTAATCATAAAGGAACTAAAGAAAAGCCTTAAAAAAAAAAAAAAATAAATAAAAATAAAAAAAATGTATAAGATATTGTTCTGGTCCTAAGGGAAATGCACAGTACATTTCATTGCAGGCTGCAGACAAACTATTTAGTCTGTAACAGCTGATGACATGAATAACAGGCTGCACAGTACATGGAAGCTGATTATACAAGGTCACTTTAGTTCTGGGTCTTTCAGGCACAGATTTACACACCTCATTCTCTTCAACAGCTGTCAATGGCTTATTGATGCTGTTTACAAACTTGTTGACGTGTTCAAAATGCTTTGTCATCTCTGTTGCTAAAACCATGTCGATGATAGCTTGCCGTAATGTACGGTATTCATTCCTGTTACAAGAACACAAAACAAACTTAAATATGTTATCCAGTCATTACTAAAAAGAAAGCAACGCACATTAATCACGTACTAGCAGAAATACAAAGTGGCCATCCCAGCCGTAAAGCCATTAACAAGAGTGCTATATCTTACCAACAAGCCAGCGCTGGAAGAGTGGAGATTTGGTAAAGCCCAACTACATGCAAAACTGCTGCATTCAAGGCAAGCTATAGCCAGTTTTGAAAAGGAACACCAAAGACACAAAGGAAGAAGTGCAAAACTGACTCATCTCTGTAGTCAAGTTTTTTTGACTTATCATTCATTTTGATCCTGCCTTCCAATTCCCCCTGCCCCAATTCCCAAACGTGTTGTGCTACATAATGTCCTTTATACAACATTACAACCCACCTCCTATTACCATTTACCACTGCAATGTATCATCACACACAGCAAAAGCTATATCTATATCTCTATATATATAAATATATATATATATATATATATATATATATATACACACATACATACAGTGAGGGGGAAAAAGTATTTGATCCCCTGCTGATTTTGTATGTTTGCTCACTGACAAAGAAATGATTAGTCTATACAGTGCCTTGAAAAAGTATCCACACCCCTTGAAATTTTCCACATTTTGTCATGTTACAACCAAAAGCGTAAGTGTATTTTATTGGAATTTTATGTGATAGATCAACACAAAGTGGCACATAATTGTGAATTGGAAGGAAAATTATAGATGGTTTCACATTTTTGTTTACAAATAAATATCTGAAAAGTGTGGTGTGCATTTGTATTCAGCCCCCTTTACTCTGATACCACTAACTAAAATCTACTGGAACCAATTGCCTTCAGAAGTCACCTAATTAGTAAATAGAGTCCACTTGTGTGTAATTTAATCTCAGTATAAATATAGCTGTTCTGTGAACCCCTTAGAGGTTTGTTAGAGAACCTTAGTAAACAAACAGCATCATGAAGGCCAAGGAACACACCAGACAGGTCAGAGATAAAGTTGTGGAGAAGTTTAACACAGGGTTAGGTTATAAAAAAATATCCAAAGCTTTGAACATCTCACGGAGCACTGTTCAATCCATGATCTGAAAATGGAAAGAGTATGGCACAACTGCAAACCTACCAAGACATGGCCATCCACCTAAACTGACAGGCCGGGCAAGGAGAGCATTTATCAGAGAAGCAGCCAAGAGGCTCATGGTAACTCTGGAGGAGCTGCAGAGATCCACAGCTCAGGTGGGAGAATCTGTCCACAGGACAACTATTAGTCGTGCACTCCACAAATCTGGTCTTTATGGAGGAGTGGCAAGAAGAAAGTCATTTCAGATGAGACCAAAATTAAATGTTTTGGCCTAAAAGCAAAATGCTATGTGTAGCGGAAAACTAACACTGCACATCACCCTGAACACACACCGTGAAACATGGTGGTGGCAGCATCATGTTGTGGGGATGCTTTTCTTCAGCAGGGACAGGGAAGCGTCCATTTACATCTCCCCCCACAGCTGTCCCCTTCACATCACCTCCACCACACACACAGCTCTGCTGCCCTACAAATCTACCTCCCTTCCAGCATGTCTTCCATTACATCCCCCTCCCACTTGCCCCTCTTCACAATACCCTCCCCCCACAGCACTGCTCTACTTTCACATCCCCCTCCTCCCACCACAATAATTTGCTCTGCCCCCTTCACATCTCCCACCCGTCAACTCACCCCCCACACACACACAGCACTGCCACCTTCACGTCAACCACTGCCTCCCCTCCACAGCCATGTCCTCTTGCCTACCTTACAGAGAGCGGACAGCAGCCAGGAGGCACAGCACCTCTGGATGCAGGATGGGAGCAGGGGGCTGCCAAGGTTAACTTTTCCTATATTGGTCCTTGGCCTAGCAACCAATCACCTGCTAGTTAATCTAGAAAGCTAACTCATGCAGCTCCTGCTCCTTCTATCTCCTTCTATCTAGTGTGGCTGTGCCTCCTGCTCTCTCCTTGCTATCCCCTGCCTCCTTCTCTCCGGGCTGCCTTGAGAATGATAGCAGTGGAGGCCAGGGGGAAGGAAGGCTCCTAAATGGTGTGACCATGGGTCCAGATGGGACAGCAGCTTGGTCCGCATGGAGCACGTGGTACGCCACTTAGTGATGCCTGCTATACTGTACTTATACTGTTGTTAAATTCACCAGTGCTCTTAAAGGGCCCTGCGCTTTGCACTGCCCACTGGGGCTTAGTCACAGAGGTCTATGAACTAAGCCCCGATGGTCGGGGTGAAATGTGTCATAGGACGTGTTTAGCAGACAAGCAGCGGCTAAGGCCATTTCTTATCTCCATCTTGCACGGGCTGGTTGGGAGAGTGGCGTCCATTCCACTCCATTGCATGTTACTCCCTGGATGAATATAGTAAGACGTTGGCACCCCATCTCCTAAGATCAAATGGAAGAATCTTCTCAACTTACGTTGCATTAACTGTTCTTAGGTTAATAGTTCAACTGGCCACATATTAAATCTGGCCAAACCAGCAGGTCCTAAATTCATGAATTATACATTTATTTGAAGAACACCTGATAGTTTTTCTGATACCTCTAATATCTAATCTTCATTTACTATTAAACACATTTTCAGTGACTCAGTTGCAAGTAAGAAGAGCCCAATAAAGTACTGTTTGTCCTCAGTCTTACCTCTCCATATTTTTGAATATATTGCACTTGTCATCTCTCGTGGTCAGCTGGAAAGCCAGTGCTGCATGATGGCTCTCCAGCACCGCTGTGTCATTGTACAGGATGGCCAACTCACTACCAGCATTGCAGAGGAAAGAGTTTGTTCTCCCTGGATGATCCACATCATGAACAGTGGCAGCAATGAGAGCAGCAACCTCATCAATTGGCTCCAAGCTTTGCTGAAAAAAAAAAAGACAAGAAATCAGTAATAGTGCAATCTGGCACATTTGTGAAATTGCTGCTAATGGTTCTATGCTCCCCTGGGATAGGAATACATATGTTAATTGACTACAGTATCAGCAGCAGCAAATGTTACAAGTCGGGTTCACTTCAATGCATTATTGCAAAAAAAATAAGTGACACTTTGCTAAGTTCTTCTATGTGTTGATACACCTTACCTACCCCAGGAGCCAGGGAGCTCCTAATGAGTTTCAATACACCTTAACGACCCTAAATGTCAGGGGTCTTGGTTGGTCTAATACATCTTACCTACCTCAGATACCAGGAAATGTTAATGGGTGTCAATACCTTACCTACCCCAGGTGAAAGCAAGTGTTTAGGATGTGTCAATACAGCTTCCTTATCCCAGGTGTCAAGGAATGCTTTTTTGGTCTCAATACACCTTACCTAAGTGTTTGGTGGATGTTAGGAATGTATGCCAACTGACTCTTTCTGATGCCCAGATATATACATCAAAGCTAATTTAATTGTGTAGCATTGCTCTGTCATAATATGGGCACTCTCCTGTGCTAAAAAGCAGGATAGCGAGCAAGACTGTGCATGAGCTGTTTGTAACAGAGGTGACCAAGATTTTTTCATCTGGACAATGCAAAAGTGCATAATGCCTCAGCAATGCTGTTGAATTCTACAGAGATTATAGCTTCAGCATTGGTTTGTGGATAACAGCTGCACTGGTAACCTGAGAACAATTATGTTAGTACCAGAGATAAAACATAAAGTTACTATGTACATTTTTAGGCATGTTATAATGAAATGCTCAATAATGTGGATAGACTCTAATCCTCTAATACACATTTGTTTTCTACCTCATATATGGAGGTTGGAGGATCTAAAGCCAGCTAATTAATGGATGATATGATTTTTCATCAACATCAACTTAGAACGAGTCATGTGATCTCTGTCCAGCTGCAATGCAATCCTAACTGGATTCTGTATTACAGCCAACAGTATCCTAATAACATTAAGTGTTCAGGGAGACATGGTAGGTCCTAAGGGGGATACAATTATCATTTTGTAACTTACCTTCACTCTTTCTTTGCACAGGAAGTAAGCAGTGGCATGTAAGACATCAGCGGAATGTGTTGAGTTATGATAAGCATTGCTCGAATGGTAGTTTGACTCAATAATGTGGAGCCAAGATCTCAATGTCGCTTCTGAGCAATTCAAGAATGAACAAACGCCAAATCGAGCAAACATTTTAAGGCCAAGGTACACTAAGGGCCTGTGTGAAAAGAGCAAATTCATGTTGTCAGAGAAATTATTGGTGACTTTCAGCAATGCTACATAATAGGGGATTAACAAAATAGGATTTTTAATTTATTGAAAAATCTTTTTTTTTGGAGTACATTAAGGTACTCAGGGTGTAGTATTTTAGGTAAATTGGATTATGCTGCTTCCTTCAGGAGACTGGACACTGGCCAACAAAGTTATAGGAGTAACCTTGTATAACCTCACCCAATCCCATCATGCCTCAGTTTTGTAGCAAACAAAGGTAGGAGTGGATACTAAGAACATAGGGGAAGGACCAGTGTCCCTTAAAGAGGAAGTAAACCTTGGTGGGTTTTACTTCCTCTTTATTTCCCTGCAAAGGTAAAGCATAATGGGCTAGTATGCATAGCATAGTAGCCCGTTGTGTGTCACTTACCTGAAACCGGAGCCTGCGATGTCACCGCTGTCCCCACTAGTAGCGAGCATCCATCTTCACCCCTCTTCCTTCTGGGGCGCAAACTTTGGCTCTGTGACTTGCCGGAGTCACATGACGTCACAGCATGACCCCTATTAGAAACGGCACGATCTGCCCTTTCTAAATGCGCATGCGCCGCGTGGCTTTTTTGTAAATATCTCCTAAACCGTGTAGGTTTAGGAGATATTTCAAGCACCTACAGGTAAGCCTTAATATAGGCTTACCTGTAGGTAAAAGTGGTTGTACAGGGTGTACAACCACTTTAATGTATTTCAAGAAAAGGATTTTCTGGTATGTCAAAAATCCTATTTTCTTAATCGTACATTAAAGGACACAGGATGAGTTAATTCAGGTACATTGGGATGTCCAAAAGCAGTCCAACGGATGGGTAGGCAGCAAAGCAAATGAAAAGCTACCAGGATACCCTATGGGTTAATCAAGGGGGATCAACAGAGCCTACAGAACTGCCTGAATGACCAAAGACAGTGTCAGTTGAGGCCTGAACATCCACATGGCAAAACTTAATGAACATGTGAACCAAAGACCAGGTGGCAGCCATGAGAAACAGATGCTTTATTCTGAAAAGCTCAAAAATCACTAACTGATCTGGTAGAGTGTGTGAAACCTTGTCCTCAAGGCCATAGCAGGCTGTCCCTTACAGGGTCCTTCTGGAATGACAAACAGAGAGTCATACAACATCTTCTAATAACGCACATGAAAAAAGTGTCCATAAGTGATGTCACACAATACATCAGTCCATAAAAATTGTACAAAATATTAGGAAATGCCAAGGGTCAGTTCCAAACATTAAAGTGCATGTGCAAAGAAAATAGTGGGATGATTAATAATATCAACGTGCAAATAGTGCAAAAAAATACATGTGCAAATAGGCCTCTGAAAATATTGTAGTCACACTTGCTTCCACCATCCAGAATCCACCAGGAGTGTGCTCTAGCAGCTCACCTTAATCAAAAACCACAAGGATCTAACAGTGCTTTCGGTATAAATATCCTTAACGGAAGATCACATTCCACTCTCCTCTCCTTAGAACATAAAGCCAGGGACGAGATAAATGGGGCAGTAACTATGATGGTAAGCATTAATAACTCTCCTACTGTGCCGTAATAATCCTCTTCCACTCCTCCATTTAATAAGGGCCATATAAGACAAAGGAAATCTCCATAGTGCAGTAATCCGTAAAAACAATATTTCGTTAAGATAGGAAATTACCGGGTCCACTACAGGGACAGCCCACTTTTTTAAGAACCCCTCTTTAATAGCATATTGCTGGGCAAAACGCTTGGGAGGAGTAAAGACTTTATCAGGATTACGCCAATCACTATACAAAACTGGTTGCAACACAAGCTTGAAACTTTAGGTACAGCTGATGGAGGTAGCTCCAAGTCTAGGCATCTGTGGACTGCGTCAATAGGGACCAATATTTAATATACAAAGATATATATAAATATATATATATATATATATATAGTTATATATATATAGTTATATATAAAGTTTTGGAGTTATGTCTGCGGATTGGGACTCCTCAAATAATGTCATGGTACAATACTCTGCATCCTCAGCTGACTGTGCAGTAGCAGCTGCAGCCCCAGGGAAACAAAAGATGGACTCTGCAGGTGAGGACATGGAAGCATGTTTGTGCCCCCTGCTTTCTGAATCAGCTAACATGGCTGTTTCCTCCATAAACTCAAAACATAGTAGCAGAGAATCCTTTCCCTAGATAAGAGGAAGAACTACCTTTTTACCCCTGAAGATGACAGGTAAGACTGCGAGGAAGAGGCAGGGGAAAGTGGTCTGGGCTATTAGTGTCAGGTCCCTAAGAGAGTACACTGCAAGGCCCCCTTGGCATTTTTAGAGCATCGCAAGCTGGCAAGGCACCTAGGACTTATAATCTACCATCCTAGACATAAAAGTGTGGGATTGCCCAAAGGGGTACTTAGGCCTGGTTCAAACCTATGCATTTTTTAGTGCGTTTAGTGCGCTAAGATGGTTTCCTATGGGTCATGTTCACATATGTGAATTAATTGGAAAGGGTCAGGGACAAGCAGGTCGTGTTTTTGGTTCCATAGATTTCAATGGATCAAAAATGTGTATTAAAAAAGCAAAATGCAACTGTAATATGCATCAACTGCAACCTTCATAGGTGTGAATGGGCCTTACAAACCAATGATTAAAAAGCATGGGTTAATGCTGTCTATGTTCAGGTCACTATAAAGCAGCAGGTTGCCCAGGGGAGCATCCAGTGGATCGTTGAAGTGGTTCAAATACAAAGGAGATGGTGGGAATGTAACAAAGTCTGCTTGCATAGTGGAAAAAAGGAGCATGCACACGCAATGGGAACCCTGGAGAAGACTTGCTCAGGAGCAATAGGGCCAAAGAACAAGTGCAACTGGAGTATAGGACTGCTAGCTTGCCAAACTCAAATATGGCACAGCTCCCTTGGTTGCAGTCCAAGCTCTACAAGTTAACCCCTTAGCAGAAAAAAACAGAGGAAAAGTAGGCACCATCAGACTCAGAACAGGGTTCCACCAGACAGGTGAACTGTGGCCTTGGACCTGTAAAGAGATCTGTGGCTTGCTCATGCATAACACACAGGTGTCTAGGGTGAGTGCCTTCAGCAGAGCCCAGTGCTCATAGACACATTATAGGCCTGGCCTCTCAGTGGGGTCTGGGTATGGCTTTTATGGCAACTGAGAGCAACTTCTAACTATGCAGCAACTGAATAAACCTGCTAGACAAAAAAACCCTGCATAAAAAAAGAAAGAAAAGGTTTTGCTTTCCTCAGAAGAAAGAACATTCGTTCTCACAGAGAATTTGCAAAAAACTGAGGCACGACCAGAGTGGGGGAGGTTATAAAGAGAGAACTCGCTCTAGGCATCTGTACCTGAATAACACCTTCCTTGCCAAGGGTGCTGGCTCAGTATACAGAATGCATATTGGAGTACGGCTATCCAGATCTTTATTTGCTCATATGGGGGAGGTTATACTTGGCTATCCTTAGCTTGTTTTCCAGTGTCCAATTTCCTTAAGGCAGCATAACTCAATGTACCTGAAATACGTCATCCTGTGTTCCTTAACACATGATTAGGAAATGATAATTGCAATATTCTGACATCTACTCTGGCTTCCTTCAACTAGTATCATGTAATATTCTCAAGTATTAAGTCACTCTTCTGGATTAATTACTGGTCTATTACTCTTCACAACAAAGCATACATAGCATTTAAATCCTATTACTTTTCAAGTTCTCGAGAAGTTTGGTTTCTCTGAAAGGCCACAGTTCATAATGTTTCGGGTTTAGGCCACCTACCCACAACTATGCAGAAGAGAACTTTTTTTTAAGATAAATGATACCATAAAAACTGGAATCTTACATGAAATAGCACTTTTGATCTTTTAACCATCATAGCGTTAAAGAGGATAGTGAACAAGTGGGCAGAAAAATCCCTAGTATATTAACATGCAAAACTGATTAAATCTTTATTATAAACTGGACCTATCCCATTATACATACCATTTGCATTGCATTTTGAGCTGGCAGCTGACATCAGATGGCAGTCAAATGTTATAAAAAGATATGACTGCACAATCATGGCACCTAAGAGCCAAGAATACAGCACACTACAATTTCCTGACATTTTGATAGTTGCAAACAGTAGCTCCAGGACTGGAAAATCCAACTGAAGCAAATTACTTTGCTCCGAACGCAGTCTGCTGGGAACGTTAGCTGAGACAGTAAATGTGCCAACAGACCACATGGTCATCTGCTCATCCTAATCATTAATTATGGATTTGTGAAACTTCAAGTGATGTTAAAAGTATGGCTCTTTGACACTTTGATTTCAGTCAATGCATTTTTAGGCATACAGGAAAGCAGTAAAACAATGCAATTATGATGACCATGGGTCATCTTTGACCCAAATTTTTCAAAAGCAGTGTTCACAAAACTTAACAGCCTTCTTCAGTGCCAGAACATATAGCAGCCACTCAGATTTCAGTTTTCTGTAGTCAAAAGAGTTAAAACCTTTCACAACATTGGAAAGTTTAAATGAAGCATACAAGGAAAACAATTAAAAGCATTAAAAACTGCATGTCAAAGGCAAGTCAAGCTTGGCCCTAACCTGCTTTTGAGCTTCCATACTGGCTAAGGAGGCTGAATTATAATGCAAGTAGGAAAGCTTAGAATGTGAAAAGTAAGCTGAAAATGGATAGTTTTTCAAGAATCCTCAGCTGTCTATTTCTCTAAATCCACTGGTTGTATTGATGTTTTTTAACATATGCTCAGTTTGGGCTGCCTACGTTTGTGAATAGTTTATTTCCTAAATTTTGTATGAAATTCCCATAACAACCAATCTGAAGAAAACTGTTATTATGCTAACTATACTAGTTTACTGGAGTATAACAGTAATTTCTTGTTATGGATTACTGGACTTTGTACCACATTATTTAACAGAGCTTTGATATCAATGAAATTTCCAGACAAGTGCTCTATTTGATGTTTTCTCATTGAAAGAAAATGGATGAATACCATGCCACATGTTGATCTGCAGAACTAACAGTTTCCAAAAAGTCCAACTCGTTCAATGTTTCTTTGTTAGATGGTATGAGATCTCTTAAGAGATTCTCTGAAGAATCAGTTACAAACATGTTTATCGGTAAGGCTACTTTCACACTGAGGTGCTTTACAGGCGCTATAGCACTAAAAATAGCACCTGCAAAGCGACTGTAAAGCGCCTCTCCTGTCACTTCAGTGTGAAAGCTCGAGTGCTTTCAAATTGAAGCGGTGCGCTTGCGGGAATTTAAAAAAAGTCCTGTAAACAGCATCTTTGAGTTGCTTTAGGAGCGGTGTATACACCGCTCCTAAAGCGCCCCTGGCCATTGAAATCAATAGGCAGCGCCGCCGAAGCGCTAGCGGGGGTTAAAAGCACACCGCTAGCGGACAAAAATCGTTTCTAAAATGACAGTAAAGCGCCGCTAAAAATAGCAGCGCTTTACTGCCAATGATCCCGTGCCTCAGTGTGAAAGTGCCCTAACTTTAAATATGACTTTTTTGATGTTGTCTAATATGGAAACTTCAGAGCTTATCGGAAAATAAAGTTTTGTATGAGTAGACACACTATAAGGCTAATGCAGTTTTATATTGCACCTTTTATGAGTAGCAGCCTCTAGTTCAAAAATATCAAATTCCCAATCTTCTTCATTCTCCATTGCTTGTGCTATCCTCGGTGGGATGTCAGAAAGGGAGAGAGAGGAGATTGGGTGCCCAGAAGATGGATGAACATCTGTTCAGATGAAATAAAAAACACAAAATTAAAACATTTATTGAGGAATTCAGGCTACCCTCAGTATTTCAGTAAAGACGATTGTGGGTCTAATACAATATATGGGAGTAACTTACGTTTTGATGAAAATATGTACTCATTTCCTGAAAGTCTTCTTAAACCATCCTACAAATGTAAATACAAGAAAAAAATGAGAAATTCTTACTTACTTTACACATAGATACGCTGTTATTCATTTGGCTTTTAGATCTTCTGAAGTGCTGGGATGCTAGGTAATTGTCCAGAAAGATTCTAAATACAGAAAGGTCAGCTCATATATTTCCATTCTATTATATCCAAAATCTTCTTTGCGATCAAAGAGAAAGCCTTTGAATCGAATTCAAGTAATGTATGTTTATTACCTGTCTTACATTGTTGGTGAATTGTCAGACAGGAATAAGTACATACTGACATGGTGTGAATTCTACCTGGTAAGGATCACCTTTAATCATCTGTGAATGTTCTTATGTGTCCTGGTCATGGTAAAGTAAGTCACATTCAGATGAATTTGCTCTGTAATTGCTGAAGAAGTTTCAAAACTTGTAAATAGGGCATACATTTCAGAGATAAATCAACTGGTTTGGCCTCAGTTTGAATAGGCAGTTCAGTTTTGGTCATCAGTCCTCAGGAAGTCCTCAGCCACTGCTCCCATTTGGCATCTGTCCAGCTTTGGGTGCATGGCCCCAAGAGCACACTTTCTGTTTCAATTAACATAAATGGGGGTGTGTGCATTGGGGATGCATGAAACATCGGTGTATTCCCGGGTAAACATGGCCCTCGCACAGGCACATGCTGTTGTACTAAAAAAAAAATAGGGGGGAGGGAAAAAAAGGGGAAGCCCAGGCCCAGACGGTTTTAATCCGCGTTTTTATAGGGCACTTAAGGAATTGTTGATCCCTATTATGAGTAGGACCTTTAATTCGGTCTCAATCGACCCTTTGCCCCACAAGGATTGGAAGCAAACATCTTGGTCATTCCGAAGCCAGAGAAAGATCATATGTTATGTGGAAATTATCGTCCGATCTCCCTAACAAACAGAGATCTTCGATTATATTCTACGGTTATTGCAAATAGACTTACACCAATTTTACCAACATACATTCATCTGGATCAGGTGGGATTTACGAAGAGTTGAGAGGCAAGAGACAATACATTGAAGACTCTTACACTAGTGGAATTTGTTCGGAGGTGTTCCATCCCATCCTGTCTTTTGGCCATAGATCCCGAAAAGGCATTTGACAGGGTGGGGTCGTGTTTTTCGAGGAGACCCTAAAACAATAGGGAATAGGCTCTCAACTTTTGGAGAAAATGATGGCCCTGTATCATAACCCAAGAGCTAAAATACAGATAAATGGAGCTCTCTCGGATCCAGTGACGATACGGAACGGAACCCGACAGGGATGTCCTTTATCCCCTTTGTTGTACGTACTGGTAATGGAACATTTGACTACAGCTATTCATAATAATCTAGATATTCAAGGGATTAAGATTAAGGAAACAGAATATAAAATGTCTGTATATGCAGAGGATTTATTGTTATATATTACTAATCTAGTAGATACTAAATCTAATCCAGGAATTTAACCGATGTGGAGCAACTTTAAAGTTAATTATGACAAATCAGAAGCTCTAAATATTACATTATCAAATAAAACTCTAGGTCTTCTTCTAATAAATTTTTCTTTTAAGTGGCAAAAAGTAGCTATTAAATACTTAGGAACACACATCCCCAGAGACTTAACTAAACTTCAAGATCTGAATTATCTTCCGATAATTCAAAATATAATCAAACTACTCCAAAAATATGATAGAACGTTTTTTTCCTGGATGGGAAGGATTAATATTGTAAAAATGGATATACTACCAAAACTATTATATATATTTCAGACAATTCCAATATTCTTTCCAACAAATCTACTGGGTCAATTACGCAGAGCTGTAGGGAGATTTATATGGCCACAAAAATCACCTCAAATTAGAAGAGACATACTAATTAGGGCAAAGATAAATGGAGGCCTGGCTCTTCCAGATTTTTCAATATATCTTTGTTCTGCATTCATGACCAGGATAGTGGACTGGTTTCATAATGCAAATTGCAAACAATGGGTGAAATTGAAGGAAGATGTCACTGCCATGAAACTGAAATCATTACCATGGGTAGCCAGGGGCTCCCGACCTCCGAGGAGGGAAATGCCATTTTTGGTTTCATCAACATTCAAAGTGTGGGATGTATTATTAACCACTTCAATACCAGGCACTTAGACACCTTCCCGCCCAGCCCAATTTTCACCTTTCAGCGCTGTTGCAATTTGAATGACAATTGCGCGGCCATGCTACACTGTACCCAAACAATTTTTTTATCATTTTGTTCCCACAAATAGAGCTTTCTTTTGGTGGTATTTGATCACCTCTGCGGTTTTTATTTTTTGCGCAACAAATAAAAAAAGACCGAAAATTTTGAAAAAAAACAAGTTTTTCTTTGTTTCTGTTAAATTTTTTTGTAAATAAGTACGCTTTCTCCTTCAATAATGGGCACTGATAGGCGGCACTGATGGGCACTGATAGGTGGCACTGATGGGCACTGATAGGTGGCACTGGTTTGCGGCACTGATGGGCACTCATAGGTGGCACCGATGGGCACTCGTAGGTGGCATTGATTGGCATATATGGGTGGCACTGATGGGTACTTATGTGTGGCACTGATGTGTGGCACTGATAGGTGGGCACTGATGGGCACAGATGGGCACTGACAGGTGGCACCGATGGGCACTGACAGGTGGCACCGATGGGCACTGACAGGTGGCACAGATGGGCAATGACAGGTGGCACTGATATAGCATTGCTGGGCAGATCTGGTCATTGCTGGGCAGATCTTTGGCATAATAGTGCCAATCAGTGCCCATTTGTGGGCACTGATTGGCACAGATTGGGCACATGTGGATGGCCATGGGGTACATACCTGGCCATCCACGTTGCCCCTTCCCTGGTGGTCCTAGTGGCATCCCTGGTAGTCCAGTGGGGTGATCTGCGGGGGGGCTGCGCTGATAAACAATCAGCGCAGACCCCCCCTGCCAGGAGAGCCGCCGATCAGCTCTCCTCTACTTGCGTCTGTCAGACGCGAGTGAGGAAGAGCCGATCAACGGCTCTTCCTATTGACAGCGTGATCAGCCGTGATTGGACACGGCTGATCACGTGGTAAAGAGCCTCCGCCGGAGGCTTTTTACCAAGATCAGTGTAGCGGTGTGTCAGACTGACACACCGCTCCACCGATCGCCGCGATGCGCGCCCCCGGGGGCGCGCTGGGGCATGTTATCCTGCTGGACGTCATATGACGTCCAGTCAGGATAACACAACCACTTCCCGGACGTCAATCCGCTATAGGGCGGGCGGGAAGTGGTTAAAGAAAGAGACTTGGTCTACCCTGATCGGGCAAATGACACCTTTATTCTGCAATCCTGAATTTCCACCAGAAGATGTGAGAATTGTCCAGACCTTGGTGGAGAACAGACTTTCTCCACTGAATTATTTGGGCCTAGAATTTAGGACCAAATGGATGCAATATCAACAACTCCAAACATATATTCAATCTTTGACACAAAACTCTCTAATAGATAGGCCATTAACATAATTTGAACAACTATTACTACAAGAGCAAAGACCAGTTCATGCTTTATCTACAATTTATAAATATTTGCCCCCAAAAAATAAAGTGGAAGAGTTAACATATTTAACTAGGTGGGAGGAAGAATTGGAGACGACCATTCCTAGATCAGACTGGGAAAGATTGTTTTATATTAACACACACATTATCTAACTAAACACCAAGAAAGAAATGATAAAATCTTAGCAAGATGGTATAGATGCCCAGTAGATATGCACAAAATGAATCGTGAAAAATCAAGAGACATGTTGGAGGTGTGTTAATGCGAGAGGTACAATGTCACACATAAGGTACTACTGTCCGGGGGTTTTATTATTTTGGTCAAATATTTATAATATATATCAGAAAATGACAGGATTAACTGCACAACCAGATGTATTAGTCTCTGCATTATCAATTATCCCTGGCTCAATAAAATTTATAAAAAAAGATATTTTACGACATATGCCAACAGCAGCACGTACAGTTATAGCCCAAAACTGACAGAAGGTGGTAGATCCCTCAATTGGGGAATGGGTGTGTGAGATGAACGAGATGCAGTCCCTGGAGTTGACAATAAAGACAGAAGCAGGTCTAAGAGAACAAACTTTAAGGATATGGCAAAAATGGGAGGAATTCAAAGCCTCTGCGATATTATCTAAATATATATTGAGGAACTTTACATGGCCCCCCCTTCCCTTCCCCCTCCTTTTTCCTTTTCTCCCTTATTTATTTATTTATTTATTTATTTTTTGAGAGTGGGTATGGTTTATGTGGGTTGAGTTTGTTTGTATTGTGTGAGTCCTGGTAAAATAATTTTAGGAGGTGGATAGTATTTTGGACTGTTATATTAACTGGAAAATAGATACATGCAAAGATTTATAATGTGATAGAGAAACTCTAGTTTCGATAAAAGAGAAATAAAAGTTTAAGGATATAGAAATAGAGGATGAGTTTACTTATATAATGGCAATTGCTGTATCTATAAGATATCCAGAATTTATATATATATATATATATATATATATATATATATTGTCTAAAATGTAAAATTATATAAAAAAAAAAAAAAAAATTACGTTTTTGGTTGTAACATGACAAAATGTGGAAAATTTCAAGGGGTGTGAATACTTTTTCAAGGCACTATATGTTCTTGATACTCCTTTGAACCAATGAAGCCACTTGGATGAGAAACAGTTGATTGTGAATAAACAATAATATTGGTCTATAACAGTGATCCTGACTTATAATCACTACAAATTAAAAAGGGGATCATTTTAGGAACCAATATAGAGTATTTTTTTATTTTTGTAGTACAGGGCTGTACAGATGTAAGGAAATTTAGAATACTTCAAATATGTTGAGGTTGTTAGAATCTTTTCATGTATTAGTGAAGATAATTTTTCTGCTGTTGTAAATTACAGCTGAACTCCAGGTATAGTTTTTATTGCATAGTTACATTGGTCCAGCTTGGACCAATGCAAGTATATACTGTATATTCCACACCTGAGGGACTGCAGTATACATATAAACTAGACACAGTTGAACCATGTAAAGTACCATGCACCACTTTACTATGGCTATTCTACAAAAAACTGGGATGTGGGTTCATACCCACTGCTAAGTATCCAATTAAGATCATACATAAAGTTCAGCTTTAATGGAAAAAGTGCACTATTATTAATCTGTCTACTAATGTAGCAGCCAATGGATATTCATGTCTTTTATTTTCCTTTTTCCCCAAGGTTTCCTAAAGCTGTGTTCTTTTTTAACGTGCTACAAATTAGTGATTTTTGAAGGCAGTTTCTGTAAAATAAATGGAAAAAGGAAAATATCATTCAAATGTCCTGTTCCTCATTTAAAGCCAGCTATCCATTCATAAAAAAAATGCTTCCACCGCCAGATTTTCAAATGCCCAGTTCAAGAAAAACACGGATGATTCTCTCTTGTGGTATGTCATCAGAAAATAAATAGGTGGACTGTTGCTCTGGACATCACCCTCAATGCATAACATTAATTTTATCAGAAGAATGACTTCTAACATGGGCAGCCACACAGAGCAGGATGTGGGGAAGACAGAGGTGCCTTGATGTCAGGACTTTCTCCGCATACTTCCTGAATGCTGGCAGTGACATGTAAATACCAATACTGCCAATCTGTTAACCCATGGAAAGGCATACATACTATACAGTGTATATATATATATATATATACACATACACACACACTTTATATACTGTGTATGTGTATATATATATATATATATATATATATATATATATATATATACATATACGCACACACTATATATTTTTTATATCTCCATATTTTTTTACATTTCAGCACCACTGGCACATTATTTTAAAAAAAACTGCCCGTTACCCTTTTCATGATAAATGTGGGGTGGCTCCTTGGAAATAAGCTGGCTGCTATCACTGAAAGTGGGCACATGTAGATACTTGCAATTGTACTCAATATCTCACCACAGCACCCCAGTAGCCTGAAATCCAAGGATTCTCTATAAAGAAAATTGCTATGAAAGCTTAAAGTATCTATAGCCCATAGTTTTGGATAAAGTGGAGAAGTAATAAAACCACTGTCAGATTTCACTGCCGACGGAGGTTCCTTCATTACCTTCTGGTAAAAGCCATGGTAAGTCCCTCTTTTTTGCATTAAGAAGGGGAAGGCTAGAACCCATGTCAGAGTTTTATTATTGTCTGCTTTCCTGGTGCAGATTTTACCTCACTTCCTGTCTAGTAGATGTTTGTCACCAGAACAGAAAGTGAGGTCTTTCTAACAGAGCCCCAATAAAACATGAGTTCTAACCTTTTCCCCATTCTATCTAAAAAAAAAAAAAAAAAAAAGTTTTGGGTATAAATTGTCACTGTGTAGCAGTGGCGGCTGGTGCTCAAAATTTTTGGGGGGCGCAAAAAAATTTTGAAAAAAAATCATCAATTGCAGCCACTGTGCCATCAAACGCAGCCACTGTGCCCATCAAACGCTGCCACTGTGCCATCAAACGCTGCCACTGTGCCATCAAACGCTGCCACTGTGCCATCAAACGCTGCCATTGTGCCATCAAACACTGCCATTGTGCCATCAAATGCTGCAGCTGTGCCATCAATTGCAGCCACTGTGCCCATTAAACGCTGCCACTGTGCCCATTAAACACTGCCACTGTGCCATCAAATGCTGCCACTGTGCCCATCAAACAGCCACTGTGCCCATCAAACGCTGCCACTTTGCCACCAAATTCTGCCAGTGTGCCCATCATATGCTGCCAGTGTGCCAATCAAGTACTGCCAGTGTGCCAATCAAGTACTGCCAGTGTGCCCATTAAATGCTGCCAGTGTGCCCTTGAATGCCCCCAGTGTGACCCCCCCGCTCGCCATCTACCCGGCACTTACCCTGTCTTGGTGGGGCAGCGGGTGACAGCGACTAGCGGGGTCCTTCGTGCGTCTCCTGCCGTCCTCATCTCCTGTCCTCACCTCCTGATAGGCATCCAATAGCGGCGCCTGTCGTTTCAGCCAATCAGGTGACAGGTAACAGACCCGAGCACCTGACTGGCGGAGAGGTGGTTTAGTGTTAGGAAAGCGAATATTCATTCGCTTTTCTAACACAGCTGAGTGACCTGCAAGCGCTTTTTTGATGCCTATTAGAGCCTATGGCTCTAATCAGGTGCTTCAAAAACACCCCCCCGCCGCTGTAATTCAGGCATCCATCGCCCGAATAGGGAGTGGCAACGGTGGCCATAGATAGATTCATGCAATCTATCTATCTCATTTGCTGACTGAATTTAATTGACAGCAGTGGGAGCCAATGGTGCCACGCTGCTGTTTCAGCCAATGAGGAGGGGAGTCCCGGGCAGCCAAGACAATCCTACAACATCACTGGATAGAGATGGGGCTCAGGTAAGTATTAGGGGGGCTGCTGCATACAGAAGGCTTTTTATCTTAATGCATAGAATGCATTAGGATAAAAAATTGCAAGTTAGACTTACCGGTAACTTGTTTTCCAATAGGCTTTCAGGACAGCACCCGAGAGATCATGGCTCCTCCTCCCACAGGAAACACCTCATCAATTAGGTCTTTAAATTGGAATCCTCCACGTTGCCTCATCAGTTGTTTGTAGAGAACTCCAGCCCCAGCTGCAACACATAAGTGACAGTTATATCATAGTATTACAGCATTAGCATAAACAAAGGGCGGGTTACTGCTGTCCTGAAAGCCTATTGGAAAACAAGTTACCGGTAAGTCTAACTTGCAATTTTCCAAATCGTCTTTCAGGACAGCACCCGAGAGGATAATCGAGACTTACTCCATTTAGGGTGGGACAACAGCCTGTAAGACTTTCCTTCCAAAAGCCTGGTCCCCAGCCGTCATGAGATCTAACCTATAATGACGGGCAAAGGTTGTCAGACTTGTCCAAGTAGCTGCCTTACAGATTTGTTCGGGGGTGGCGCCAGCTTTTTCTGCCCAACTCACCGCGGAAGCTCTTGTAGAATGAGCCCGGACATTTAATGGACTCTCCAGACCTGTAAGGGAATAGGCTTCTGAGATAGCCATTCTTAACCATCTGGCAATGGTTGCTCTAGAGTCTAGAAGCTTGTCTTCCTTTTTTATTACCGGAAAATAAAACAAACAGAGCATCTGAACATCTAAAGTCTTTAGTTTTTTCCAAGTAACTCAAGACTGCTCTTTTAACATCCAGGGTATGGAATTCTTCTTCCTTCTTACCCGATGGATTAGAACAAAAGGTAGGAA
This sequence comes from Aquarana catesbeiana, assembly GCF_042186555.1. Classification (NCBI taxonomy): domain Eukaryota; kingdom Metazoa; phylum Chordata; class Amphibia; order Anura; family Ranidae; genus Aquarana; species Aquarana catesbeiana. The sequence continues at coordinate 61,468,274 of NC_133326.1, read as the reverse complement.
GTATTATTTCCTGAGTTCGATTCTGGATCGAAGCGACCTTCGGCAAAAAATTAGGATCCGTCTTCAGAACAATTCGGTTTGAAAAAATGGAAAAGAAAGGCTCCCTGATTGATAAGGCTTGCAGCTCACTGACTCTTCGAGCTGTTGTAACAGCCACTAAAAACACTGTTTTCAAAGTAATAAATTTCAGGGAGGCTAAATTAATGGGTTCAAAAGGTTCCTTGGTCAGGGCCTGTAGAACAACCGATAAGTCCCATGCTGGACAGCTTTTGATTACCACTGGTCTAGACCTGGTAAGAGCTTTGAAGAATCTTATTACTAGGGGTTCTGATGAAATGGATTTTTCCAGGAATACCCCCAGCGCAGCAACCTGAACTTTGAGGGTGCTGACCGCTAAGCCCTTGTCCGCCCCTTCTTGCAGAAACTCAAGCACAGAAGAAATTTGTTTTGGAGATCTGTCAGATGCTGTGCACCAGGAGTTGAAGATTTTCCAGACTTTGGAATAGATTGCTCTTGTAACCTTCTTTCTACTAGACAGAAGGGTAGCTACCAACCTATCCGAGAAACCTTTCCTCTTCAAGAGCTGCTCCTCAGTAGCCAGGCCGTGAGCTTTAGTTTTGCTACTGCCTGGTGAAATAGAGGACCTTGTAACAGAAGGTCTTTTCTTAACGGAAGGTGCCAGTAAGGTTCTTGTTGCATCTGGAGAAGGGATGAAAACCAAGGCCTTTTTGGCCAGAAAGGAGTGATGAGAATCACTGTTGTCTCCTCCTTCCTGATTTTCGCTATGACCCGAGGGATAAGCTGAAACGGGGGGAATGCGTAACAGAGGTGAAACTTCCAATCTTGTGCCAGAGCATCCACTCCCAGTGATGTCTCGTTCCTGTCCAGGGAGAAGAAGCGAGACATTTGCGAGTTTTCCTGGGTGGCAAAGAGATCCACTCTTGGGCACCCCCATTTCTGCACTATTAACTGGAAGACTTCTGGATTCAATTGCCACTCTGCTTCTAAAATCTGGTTCCTGCTTAGGAAATCCGCCACTCTGTTTAGGGTCCCTTTTAAATGGACCGCGGATAAGGATAGAGTATAGAGCTCTGCCCAACTCAGAATGCCTTTTGCCAAACTCTGCAGAACCTTGCTTCTGGTTCCCCCTTGTCTGTTTATGTAAGCCACCGCCGTGGCGTTGTCTGACAGGATCTGAGTATGTTGCCCCTGGACTTCTTTCGCAAAGGTCAGTAAGGCCATTTCTATAGCTTTTAGTTCCCTCCAATTTGAGGACCTCAGGGCATCTCTTGTGTCCCACGAGCCCTGAGCCCACCGGCCGCTCATATGAGCCCCCCAACCCCAGGAACTGGCATCTGTTGTCAACCTCACCTGAGTTGGGAAGGACCATAACAGCCCCTCTGAGTACCTTGTCTGGTTCTTCCACCACCACAGACTTCTTTTTACTGAAGTAGGGATCTTCACTAATGAATCTAGTGAATCCTGCTGGTGATTCCAGGTTTTTAACAGGAAACTTTGCAGAGGTCTGAAATGGAGCTTTGCCCACTGGATGGCCGGAATGGAAGAGGTCAGGGTTCCCAATGCTGACATAACCTTCCTGATGGACAGAACTTGATTGGACTGTAGCAATGACACTACTTGAATCAACTTTTTCTGTTTTTCCTCTGGAAGAAAAATTTTTTGTTCTAAAGAGTTGATACGGAAACCCAGGAATAACACTTCCTGTGAGGGAATCAGATTTGATTTTTGAAGGTTTAAAATCCACCCCATGGATTCTAGATGAACACGGGCTCTGAGCAAGTTTTCTTGAAGACCTTCTCTGGTCTGGGCAAAAAACAGCAGGTCGTCCAGATAAGGAATAACTGAGATCCCCTCTAGACGCAGAGGCGCCAGAGCTTCGGCCATTATTTTCGTGAAGACCCTTGGGGATGATGACAGACCAAACGGGAGTGCTCTGAATTGCAGATGTACCACCTTCTTCCCTTCTTTCAGTGCTAACCTCAGATATTTCTGCGACCTGGCGGCAATAGGAATGTGGAGGTAGGCATCTTGTAAATCTATTGATGCCATATAGCACCCTTGGTACAGGAGGTTTCTTACTGAAAATATTGAATCCATCCGAAACCTTCTGTATTCTACCGATTTGTTCAGCATTTTGAGATTCAGGATAAGACGGAACTTTCCTGAAGGTTTCTGAACCAGAAAGACAAGTGAGTAGAACCCCTGGAAGAACTCCCCCGCTGGGACCGGAACAATGACTCTCTGATTTTTCAGTTCCTGAATTAAGGACTTCATGGCGAGAGCCTTGACTGCGTCCCTTGGGACGTTTGTCACCAGGAATCTTCTTGGAGGTTCTTCCGTGAATTCTATCACATACCCCTGGGAGAGCATCTTTACAACGAATTGATTTGAGGAAATGGCTCTCCACTGAGGAAGAAACTCCTGTAGTCTTCCCCCGACCTTGACAGAGTCATTGTGGTTTTGCGGAGGCCGCAGGAGGATTGAAGAGCACTCCACCCCTACCTTTGGGCTTCTGAGAAGACCATGACTTCCTCTTGCCCTGCATTTTCCGTTCCTGCTGACCTTTTTGGGGCCGAAAGAAACGCTTACGGGTTTGCACCTGTTTCTTCCTAACTGGAAACGACTTTTTCTTATCTGTCGTTCGGTCAAGAATGGACTCCAGCTCTGAACCAAATAGCAGATCACCCGCAAACGGAATACCACACAATCTATTTTTAGATGCAGCATCTCCTGGCCACGTCTTCAGCCATAAGGCCCTTCTGGCAGAATTTGTCAAAGCTGCTGACCTTGCTGACATGCGGATAGATTCCGCAGACGCATCTGCAATATATGATATTGCTGCCGACAGGGTTGAAAAAGAGTCTAGAATCTCCTGTTTTGAGGAATCTGCTATGACATGGGCTTTCAACTGGTTAACCCAGTGATCTAAGTTCCTTGCAACACAGGTTGTTGCCATTGCTGGTTTCAGATTGTGCATTACTGATTGCCAGGTTCTTTTAAGAAGCAGGTCCATCCTTTTGCCTAATTTTTCTTTGCAAACAGGGCACCTTTTCTTGACTGGTTGGGCAGAACCTTTGGCCTGGACAAACAGAAAAGAGACAAGCAACCACGCTTAAAAGGCTGTAATACAGCGCAAATAATACACCCAGGTGCACTAAGGAAGAAACCTCTCATTTCCATGTGCCCAGCAAGCCACCACCACCTAATCCCCTGTTGTAGGGCAGATATCTAAATCTAGCCACTGCAACATACCTTCTGAGAGGGGGGTGGGGGGGGGGGTGGTGGGGGGAAGGGGGGGAAAGGGTGAGTAACCCCCCCACAGGAGAAAACGGCCCAGGGTAATAGAGGACACAGTCCCTTACCTTAGCCTTGCTGGCGCCTTGGCTTGCCCCCTTCTCCGCTGCATCGCTCTCGGGTGCTGTCCTGCGGTGCGTGGTAGAACGACCGGTTCCAGATTCGAAAACGCCGCTGCGCTGACCTGGAACCGGAAATAAGGCGCCAGGTGACCCTGCCCTCTCCCACTGCGCTTTGCGCCGGAAATGACGCACGCGCCGACCCGGAAGTGCTGCCTGGACGTGGCTGAAGCGCTCTTCTGCCACCAGCAACATGTCGGCCACCACCGCTCGTTCCCTCTGTAAAAGGGAACAGAGGACGGCCACCTGCAGGCCAAAAAAAAAATTTTTTAGACAGCACCCCCGGACGTACAGGCTCTCCCCGAGCACGGAAGAGGGAGAGGGAGCCCACGGGACCATCCATATAAGAGGCAAGTGGGAGGCTCACTCTCCTAGCCTAAAAAGACCTATCAGGTGAGAACCTGTGTCTCCCAGGATAACCTGAGAGATCATGGCTCCCACCAGAGGTGTTCCTCCAGCTGGAGGAAACACAAAAAACTGATGAGGCAACGTGGAGGATTCCAATTTAAAGACCTAATTGATGAGGTGTTTCCTGTGGGAGGAGGAGCCATGATCTCTCGGGTGCTGTCCTGAAAGACGATTTGGAAAATCTTCTAACTTTACAACCCCTTTAAGTCCAATTTTTCAATTCAGAACTGCTATTAACCACTTCAGCTCCAGAAGGTCTACCCACTTTCTGACCAAGCCATTTTTTGCGATGCGGCACTGCGTCGCTGACAATTGTGCGGTCATGCGATGCTGTACCCAAATAAAATTGATGTCCTTTTTTTGCCACAAATATAGCTTTCTTTTGGAGGTATTTAATCACCGCTGGGTTTTTTATTTTTTGCGCTATAAAAGAAAAAAGACCGAAAATTCTGTAAAAAAATGCATTTTTCTGTTATAAAATTTAGCAAATTAGTAATTTTTCTTCATACATTTTGGTCAAAATTTATACTGCTACATATCTTTGGTAAAATAACCCAAATCGCTTTATATTATTTGGTCTTTGTGAAAGTTATAGCGTACACAAGCTATGGTGCCAATCTCTGAAAATTGATCACACCTGATGTACTGAAGGCCTAGCTCATTTCTTGAGACCCTAACAAGCCAGGGAAGTACAAATACCCCACAAATGACCCATTTTTGGAAAGTAGACATTTCAAGGTATTTAGTAAGAGGCATGGTGAGTTTTTTGAAGTTGTAATTTTTTTCAAAATCAAGATTCTTTTTTTCTTTATTTTTTTTTTTCACAAAATTGTTATTTTAGCAGGTTATTTCTCACACACAGCATATGCAGCATATTACACCCCAAAACACATTCTACTACTCCTCCTGAGTATGGCAATACCACATGTATGAGGTTTTTACACAGCGTGGCCACATACAGAGGCCCAACATGCAGGGAGCGCCATCAGGTGTTCTAAGAGCATACATTAGGTCCTGGAGCACCAGGACAACGGAAACGCTTCAAAAATGACCCCATTTTGGAAAGAAAACACCCCAACATACAATCTATGAGGCATATTGAGTCTTTTGAACATGTCATTTTTTTCTACAAATTTTTTGAAATTGAGGAAAGAAAATAAAAACGCATTTTCTTACACAAAGTTGTCCATTTATACAATATTTCCAACACATAGCATGTACATACATAAAATAATACCCCAAAATAGATTTTCCTACTCCTCCTGAGTATAATGATACCATATGTGTGAGACTTTTCCACAGCCTGGCCACATAGAGAGGCCCAACATGCAGGGAGCACAGTCAGGTGTTCTAGGGGCATAAATTTAATTTAACTACCTATTACACTTTTGTGAGGCACTGTTGTGGCATGCATGAGAACTGATGTGGCATGGATGAGCATGAATGGGGATGGATGAGCCATGGATGGGGATAGCTGAGTATGGATGGGATAAATGAGCATGAATGAGTATGGCTTAGTATGGCTGGGTACGGCTGGGTATGGTTGGGTACAGCTGAATATGGCTGAGTATTGCTGGGTATGGCTGAGTATGGATAGGTGTGGATGGGATGGCTGAGCATGTATGGATGTGTATTGCCGATTATGGATGGATGGCTGGGTATGGCTGAGTATTGATTGATGGCTGGGTATGGCTGGATATGGCTGAGTATTGTTGAGTATGGATGGATGGCTGAGCATGGATAAATGGATGAGTCCCCGAATTGTCACAGATCAGCGCTGTGGGCACTACAAATCCAGCCTATGGTGCTGCTGCACCCGATCTCTCTCCTCTCCACTCACACTGTACCGATCGGTACAGAGAGGGGAGAGAGGAACCGGACATGACGCCAGTTTGTTTACAAGCGATTACTCTATCATATGACGGAGCGATCACGTGGTAAACAGCCGCTGTCAGCGGCCATTTACCGTGATCCATGATGCACCGGGTCCACTCTCCCCTCTGGACCTGGCGGTCACAGATACTCCCGTGTGCGCGCCCCAGATTCTGGGAGGACGTCATAGTATGCCCTCCCAGTGTTATCGAGCAGCGCTGTAGCCATCATTCGGCTATGGCGCAGTCGTTAAGTGGCTAGAGAGGTGCTTACGAACTGTGTTGGGCAGTGGCCGCCAGACCCGCTGACTGGCTCTCGCTGCGTCCAGTTACAGAAGGAGCGGCACGCTGGCCCCCTAAACCGCGAGCACGAAATCACGTTCAGGTACGTGACTTTGCGCAGCCGGGCCGCCCTGCCACAGGAAATGTACGTGGGGTGGTCCGGAAGCAGTTAAGCAATTAGGATTCACTCCTCAGATATATTAAACTCTGATTTATTGCACTTAAAAGAAAGTACTATTCATTGAATAGGGCTGATGGTTTGGAACTTGTTTGTTAAAATTACATACTTCTGGTTGCAAGATATGGGAGCTGACTTACTGTCATCAAACCTCCAACCAAGTCATTGGTGTGAGGATCTTCATCCTTGGTTCCGAGCTGTGGAGAATACAGTTCTGTTGTTCTTAATATCTCCAGGACTCGGTCCAAAGCTTCTGCCACTGGCATTGGGCTGTTTTCTTGTGCAGAATTGATGATATTTATTACCTAATAGAAAAAATGAAAGAAAATAATTGCTTATTAAATTATGACAACATTGTCAACTACACGTTTAGTAAAGATTTTGCAAAAGTTGTGTCATACAAACGAGAAACATTTTTTTTTGGACATAAACACAAATTCAAACTATCCTTCCTTCCTAAGCCTTGTTTCAGCTTGCACAGAATAAAGTGAGATATACCTTTAATTTAACCCGAGCACATTTTAACATTTTCGGATACTTAACAGAGAGGCATTGGTCTTGCTATAGGACTGGGGCCCACTCCGGCCTTCTAGCAATAAAAGCTTTGGGCTGTGGTTCTATGGCACATGTCCCACAACAGGGCCATTTAAAGCGGAACATGAGGAACTGCAGCACTTTTAAAAAACTGCTGGCCTATAAAGGATTAAGTCCAAAGAGGCAAATTTACTGAGCACTGGGAGAACGGCTATTGCTATACTTCCAGTGCTCAGACACTGGACCTTTGGGTCTCCAATGCAGCAGTTGGAGACTTGTTTGCAGTCGCTTTGCCCACCCTTCCTCTCTTCTTGCACAATCACGTAAGACTTTGTATTATGAAAGCTGATTAAAAAAATACAAATTGCTCTGTGAATGCACAACGGAGGGGTGGGGCAGTATAGAAGTAGCTGTACTCCTGAGGGATAATATGAATGTACAAAATAAGTAAAATAGATACGTCCACTAGGTGGTATACACCTTGTTTGACTTAAAGTGGAACTTTACTCCAAAAAAGGGAGATTATTCCTTTTAAAACCCCCCGCCCTGCCCCCGCACCCCACGCACAGTGACAAGTCCCTGATCCTGCAGCCTCTTGGGTTTACATCACATCTCTCCAAAGGCTGCATGATTAGGCACACAGAGTGGCCAGGGGTGGAGAAGTGGATGGGGTGTAGGGTGGGCCCAGCGAGTCATCAGCAGCTGACTGCCTACATCTGGAAAAGGCAGCCAGCTGAAGAGTACCAAGGTGGCGGTGTTGGACCCTGATGCATATCACCCAAACAGTGGATTGCATCAGGATAATCAGTATGTGTTTTGAAGAGAATGTAGCACTACATAAAGGGGAAAAAAAAAACAACAACATGGGGGTGAGAGGTGAGTAGCTCTCTAACCCATTATGAGCCAGCAAAGTGCTGCTTTTCTAGGAGTTTCACTGTAACATTAGCTTCCCCTTTTGCCCATTTGCAATGCCTGAACCTACATACTATAATCTACAAAATACTGATTTACCAAACAAGAGAACAGACTATGACATTGTGTGAAACAGAAAGCCAAAGAGATCTATATTTAAAAGAGTTCAAATTGTTAGCTCTTTTTCTTTTTAATTTCTTGAACTGAAATGACGACTGTATTTGTTCACTCTTAGCAACAGATTTGCACTGAAGACATATTATAAGGACACATTGTTAAACAAGCCCAAGGGTATAGATCGGAAAGTCACAAGGGATAAGCCTTTAACATAAGTCCATGGATATGTTCTTGCCCTAAAAGATACATGGTAATGTAGAAATTAATGGAAAACATTCAGAAAAAGGTCAGACGCAAGTGTAATGCCTATGGTTTTCATACCACGAGGGCCAAACATTTGGAGTAAAAAGGGACCTTATTATTCTTGAGTGCAGTAACCCAAAGCAACCAATCAGACTCCATCCTGTTTTTGGGCAGCACAGTGGCTCACTAGTTAATAAATCTGCCTTGAAGGACTAGGTTTCTTGGTTTGAATCCTGCCTGGGAAAACTATTTGCATGGAGCTTTCATGGACTCCCTGTACTTGTGTGGGTTTCCTCTGGGTTCTTTGGATTCTTCCCACAATGCAAAGACATGCTGATAGGTTAATTGGCTCTTGTCTGAATTTTTTTTCCCTATTATGTATGTGTATGTATGTGCAAGATAGGGGCCCTAGATTATAAGCTCCTTGAGGGCAGGGACTGATATGAATGAATAGTATGTAAAGCACTGCTTAAAGTGATGGCACTACAAACATTAAATACCTGTAATAGTAATATTAATAATAATACTGGTCTGACTTGAAGAGTCACAGCAGAGTGAATTCTGATTGGCTTCTATGGGTTAGTAGACTTATGCCCTGTACACACGATAGGATTTTCCGATGGAAAATGTGTGATAGGACCCGGTTGTCGGAAATTCCAAGCGTGTGTGGGCTCCATCACACATTTTCCATAGGAATTTCCGACACACAAAATTTGAGAGCTTGCTATAAAATTTTCCGACAACAAAATCCGTTGTCGTAAATTACGATCGTGTGTACACAAATCCGACGCACAAAGTGCCATGCATGCTCAGAATAAATTAAGTGATGAAAGCTATTGGCTACTGCCCCGTTTATAGTCCCGGCGTACGTGTTTTACGTCACCACGTTCAGAACCAGAACGATTGGATTTTCCAACAACTTTGTGCGACAGTGTGTATGCAAGACAAGTTTGAGCCAACATCCGTCGGAAAAAATCCATGGATTTTGTTGTCGGAATGTCTGATCAATGTCTGATCGTGTGTACAGAGCATTAAGCCGGTCATACATGGATTGAAATTTGCTTGGTTCATCAGGGACCAGCTGAATTTCGATACAAGTATGGGCACTCTGATTGTATAGAAGTCAATCTACAGACTTCTGTGCAACCAGCCTTTCGGATAAATGCCGCTCAATCAGCACCTGTTTTGACAGCGGGGCAGTCTCTCCGCCCTCAGAACACAATAGCTCAGCAGGAGCGATTCCCCTATCCACCTTAAATTTGTGGATGGGGGAACTGGGTCATTGTTTTTGTTCAACCCGCTGGTTGAATGAAAAAAATGAACCATCTATGGGCTGCCTTAAAGGCCAACTCCAGGAATTCTTAAAATTATCAGTAAAGAAATTCTTCAGTAAGGTAGTGTTTGGATATACCAGGGGTCACCAGACTTTTTAAACAAAGGGCCAATTTACTGTCCTTTACACTTTAGGAGGGCCAGTGGGAGTAGAAAATGCCTCAGGCTTTGTGGTCAGTTGGGCCTGTGGTCAAAAGGAGGAGGAATAGTGCCACATTGTTAAGATTGATGGGAGGAATAGTACCCCAACACTGGTGTCATTGGAAGGAATAGTTTCCCACAGTGACAGACCCAACCAGAACAGGGGCTTTTGGAGGGGACTGCAGGGTGGCCTCTTGCCTACTGACTCTGGGCCCTGGCTTTTAAGGGAACACTACTCTTTGGGAGTTGTGTGCCTGGGGGACCCTTGGAGTGGTATTGCTTTAGATTCAAGTCTTTGTCTCCCCAAAACACACAAGCTCTGGGAACTGGAGGACCCAGATACATATTAGGGGTCTCTATGCCCAAACCAGCAATGATTGCTTTAGACTGTGAAACTCAGTGCAGATGTTAATATTATCAACTCAAAGCAACCTGATGCTGGGGTCCCCTGCTATAGTCTGTTTATTAAGGTGTTAATTGTTTTTCTGTTACGTATGTCTCTCCCAGTGATGGGCACTGAGTCATCTAGGTAGCTAGTTGTTTAATTAGCTTAATGTTTATGTTAGCTGTTCCCTCAATGTGCTAATGATATTCCTGTTTACAGTTTGTATTGTTAGAATAATGTGATCAGGCCACCTGAGCTGGTGTGGTATATAAATTTTGTGTGTGTTTTCAATAAAGTGAGTTCCAGTACTACCTCAGCTAGTGTCATCTAGTATCTTGGGTGCAATATTCAGCTACAATATCCGCTTCCTGGGTCCAGACTGGAGGAACCTATATCTTGACGGAGGCACCCAAGCTGGGTGCTAGACGATTCCGTCACACCCATCGTTGGTGTCAGTGGAAGAAATAATGCCCTATCATTGGTGTTATTGGGAGGAAGAGTGCCCCATCATTGGTATTAGTGGGAGGAATAGTACCCCAACATTGGTGCTATTGGAAGGAATATTGTCCCATTGTTGGTGTCAGTGGCAGGAATAGTGCTCCATCTTTGATGTCAGTGGGAGGAATAGTGTTCCAACGTTTATATCAGTGGAAGAAAGTATGACCCATCATTGGTGCCATTGGAAGAAATAGGGCTCCACTTATTGTCGTAAATAAGAGGAATTATGCCCCACTGTTGGGGTCAGTGAAAAGCATGATGCCTCATCATTGGTGTCAGTAGGAGGAAAAAATGCCTTGTATCAATGAGTGGAATAGTGCTCCAAGGCCCGCATGCAGGCAAGTAAAGGGTTGCATACAGGTCTCAGGCCACAATTTGGAGACCACTGGGGTATACAATAGCCAGCACTGCAGATCTGTCCATCCATGCTGTTTTACTAATTGAGGGAATCCTGTGATTTTTCTTGTTCATCTGAGAGAAAGCCTGGCAAGCTTAAAGTAGAATTTCAGCTAAGGCCTAACTAGTCCTAAAAATACTCCCACTCCCTTCCTAACACTTGTACTACCTAACGTGTAAATTTTTTTTTACATAATTACCTATTTTCAGCCTGCTCCAGTTCAGTCATGTAATACGGCTTCCCTGTGTCAGACTGTAGCAGCGGCAGGGGAGAGGAGGGAATGCCAACAATGGTTGCACCATGGGAGCCTATGGGTGACATCAGCGTTACCGGCTTTCCCAGCTGCTGTCTGGTGCTCTCCCTATACCCCTGCAGACATAAAGTGCTAATCAAATAAATTCCAAAGATTATAGCCCACATTCATGGTATGGGAGAGGTGATTAGCACTATGTGATAATCTGAGCTGGTGTGATATATAAATTCTGTGTGTTTTCAATAAAGTGAGTTCCAGTATGAGCCAGTTCCAGTATGCACCTAAGCTAGTGTCATCTAGTATCTCGGGTGCAATATTCAGCTATAATACCCGGTTCCTGGGTCCAGACTGGAGGAAGTGTCTGTAGATCTTGACGGAGGCACCCAAGCTGGTCCTGTCACACCCATCGTTGATGTCAGTGTAAGAAATAGTGCCCCATTGTTGGTATTAGTGAGAGGAATAGTGCCCCATCATTGGTATTAGTGGGAGAAATAGTACCCCAACATTGGTGCTATTGGAATGAATATTGTCCCATTGTTGGTGTCAGTGACAGGAATAGTGCCCTATTGTTGGTATTAGTGGGAGAAATAGTGCTCCATCGTTGAGGTCAGTGAGAGGAAAAGTGTCCCAATGTTTATATATCAGTAGAAGTATGACCCATCATTGGTGCCAGTGGAGGGAATAGGGCTCCACTGTTGTCATCAATGAGAGGAATTATGCCCCACTGTTGGTGTTGGTGAAAAGAATGATACCTCATCAATGGTGTCAGTAGGCGGAAAATTGCCTTGTATCTATGAGCGGAATAGTGCCCCGAGGGCCACATAAAGGCAAGCGAAGGGTCACATATGGACCTCAGGCCACAGTTTGGAGACCACTGGGGTATACCACAGCCAGCACTGCAGATCTGTCCATCCATGCTGTCTTACATGGATGAGGGAATCCTGTGATTTTTCTTGTTTAGCTGAAAGAGAGAAAGTCTGGCAAGCTTAAATTCATAATCAAATAAATTACAAAGTGAAGTTTGCTGAGTTTTTAGCCCACATCCGTGCTATGGGAGAGATTAGTGATTAGCACTCTTGCAGTATATGAAATAAAGCGTTTTCTAACCTACCAGTGGTGTAGAGGCCAGATCTGAGCTACTTTCCTATTGTAGGTGGTGGCACAAAGTGATTTTGTATACAGTATGTGGATTCAACTGTGTGAACTTTTTGGGATTTATTTGATAAGGACTTCATATTGTAAGGTACCTTTCACACAAACGTTCCGATCGGGTCCAACTGCCTGTTTTCTAGGTGGGCCTGATTGGAACCTCCATTTTCCTCTATGGAGTGACGGGTGTAAGTGGACATGTGTCAGTTTACACCCGCCTACTTCCAATCCAATTTGCCAAAAAGAGACAGGAGGGCATCTGTTCCTCTTCCGTCCAGGGAATCACACTGGATGGCAGCCGGGTGTAAACTGACAGTGTACATCCGGCTGCCCATAGAGGAGAGCGGTCTGTGTCCGCTTTGCATAAGTCATCCGCCTGCTCAGCGGGGATCACCGAACAGATAAATAGACGTGCGTCCTTTTACACCCTTTTACTTCTGATCCTTCATGTTTAGGTCAGAAAAGATGGAAAAGGACACAGACCTTCTTAATAGACAGACAGACAGTCTTCATAAACAGACATGGAGGTAATCAGATGTAAATGGATGCATGTTCATTTACATCTGTCCTTGGCACTTCCATTTTAGATTTGCCGACAAGTGGATCTGATCGGAACGTCTGTGTGAAAGCCTAAAGCCGGCCATAGACAGAATCCTGCTGAGCCATCCGAGATTCGAACCATGTATTGCCAGGCTGAATGTACCCAAGTTAAGCGATCGCTCAACTTGGGTACAACCAGCCTACAGGCATACCCCAAGTACTGGCATGCAATTATTGCCAGCGGTTCAGTGGCTTTTATAGCCGCTAGCAATAATCACTGTGTTCTCCCGGCGGGGATCGGTGGTTGCTGGAAAGAAATTTGCTCCGTCTATGACCGGCCTTAATTACATTTTTGTTGCAATCTCGGGTGGAGATAAAATAATACAATAATAATTAGTCACTCAGCTCTTATAAATGTGGCCTATAATAAAATCAAATTAATGTACTAAACACTGGTTTGTCATTAAAGTGAACTGGTCATGCCAGTAAACCCATTAAACTGGCAGTATGAACTATAGGCCCTCTGCCCCCCCCCCCCCTCCCCCTTCAGATATCTGCTGGTGCATTCTAGGGGCTCCTGGGACATTTAATTAGAAAAATCTTGACTCCAAAACGTAATTAAGATGTAAATTGTTGTGTTTTTCTATGAACTTTGGCCAAATTTACATTACCAAATTTCTATTCTAGATTCCAATGCGTCAACAAAATAAAACATGCTTGTCATGGCATAATAACCAAAATAATAATAGCTGTTTCATTTTAATCAGCAATTATATATCATATCAAGTGGTACGATCAGCTGTAGAACATTCTGCTTTATTCAGTCATTAACCACTGAAGGATTCTCTAAACCATTTCAAGTGTCTGCTTTTTTCCAGCTCTTTTTTCACCTAGCACAGATATTGGATTCATCCTGCAGGAGCCCACAATGAATGCCTGCAGTGATTGAGATTTTCTTGGCATACCAAGTAACAGAACAGCAGGATGCAGGATACAAACATCTAACCACCAGGGGGCATGGGATGGACATGTACACATTTCATTCAGCTGAAGATGGACCGCACAAAAATATAACTGTTCACTGACAGAAAAAATGCTTTTTTTGTTTTTAGCAGTAAATACAAAGATAAATCTAGTTTTAGGGTGCAAATTTCCTGTTTAAGAATAACAGCATTATCACACTAGTATCATAGATTCAATTTAACTATGAGCTTTGTCTTATTCATATGGTGGCTTTGTTAACTCGGAGGTGACCTAAGTATATATATATATATATATATATATATATATATATATATATATATATATATACCCTGTTTCCCGAAAATAAGACCTAGCCTGATTGTCGGTGATGGCTGCAATATAAGCCCTACCCCCCAAATAAGCCCTAGTTTTGTCCTTGTAGGTCTTATTTTCAGGGTAGGGCTTATTTGGGGGGTAGGGCTTATATTGCAGCCATCACTGACAACCACGCTAGGTCTTATTTATTTTCGGGGAAACAGGGTATATATATATATATATATATATATATATATATATATATATATATAAATAACTGTACAGCGGTCACTCGCTACCACCATTACAGAAGATCCTATGATGTAACCCTAATTCATTAAGGACCCGTTTATACGAGCAGCAGTCTTTACCACCCCTCTGAAAAGCATTCAGTGTTGGATGGCTTTTCAGAGGCATTTGACAGGCTGTAAGGAGGTGATATGTTGCCTCCTCACTGCCTGTCACACATCTCTGAAAAGCAATTGCGGCATAGCCCCATACACTACAGTTGGTCTCACTGGGTGGCAAGTCTGCAACAGGCGGTTTCATTTTGGCGTGGTCACGAGGTGAAGCATGTGTACTAGGGGTCGACTGATATAGTTTTTTCAGGACAGATTTTTCTGCTGCCTTTTAGGTCGATAGCCGATATCAGGTGTTGATATTCTGTAGATTTAACGTTTTTATTTTTACACTGTCCTTTTAATTAATTTTTTTAAATCACATTTATTGCTGTTACAAGGAATGTAAACATCCCTTGCGACAGTAATAGGCAGTGACAGGTACTCTTTATGGAGGGATTGGGGGTCTATAAGACTCCAAACCCCTCCTCTGCACTTGAAAGTATTCAAAACGCCAGTATTTTTTTAAAACTGGCTCCTTTATGCCCTGTACACATGGTCGGATTTTCCGCCGGAAAATGTGTGATAGGACCTTGTTGTTGGAAATTCCGACCGTGTGTAGGCTCCATCACACATTTTCCATCAGAATTTCCGACACACAAAGTTTGAGAACTTGCTATAAAATTTTCCGACAACAAAATCCATTGTCGGAAATTCCGATCGTGTGTACACATATCCGACGCACAAAGTGCCACGCATGCTCATGCTAAATTAAGAGACAAAAGCTTTTGGCTGCTGCCCCGTTTATAGTCCCGACATACGTGTTTTACGTCACCGCGTTCAGAACGATCGGATTTTCCAACAACTTTGTGTGACCGTGTGTATGCAAGACAAGTTTGAGCCAACATCTGTCGGAAAAAATCCATGGATTTTGTTGTTGGAATGTCCGATCAATGTCCGACCGTGTGTACAGGGCATTAGGATGCCAGTAATCTGGAAGTGATGTCATGACCGCTTCCGGGTTACTAGAGCCGAGACCCAAACAAAGCCAGTTTTTTTCTGGTCTCTGGCCAGCTGGTGGATGTGATGGCTGGTCGCTCAGGCCACCCGTGGGACACATCGGTTGTTATTACAAGAAAGCTGACCGTTTGCTCTAAAGAATGGTACCGAGAGGATGTCTGCAGCTGCAAGCTTCACCCCGGTACAACCCCTTGAAGCGATATCGGTAATATCGGTAAGTTTGTGACCGATACCTATTCTTCAAAAGAAGTGAATATCGGCTGCCGATAATCGGCCGCACAAATAATCAGTTGACCCCTAATGTGGGTGAACAAGCAAGCTATCGCTTGTGAAACGTCTACCATTGCCTGTATCTGTCTGACCCTTTTTTGACAATCGAGATAATTTGGAGTTCCAGTGTGCGACCAATTCCTTGTCTTGTTTGATCCCTAATGTGTACAGCCCTGAGCAGCTGCATGTCCTTCTTTAGATGGGTGATTGGGAGTAGTAAATCCATGGTTCAAACGCCTACTTTTACTATCCACCACTACCCAACACCACCCAGTCACCTATGTCAACAAGCCCTTAGTCACTGCTGTATTTACATAGTTGGTAAGGTTGAATAAAGACACCAGTCCATTCAGTTCAACCTGTGTAGGGGGTGTGTTCATGTCAAAAATCATTTCCCCTATCCCTGTATACTGTGTATACTACTAAGATACCTGTCCAAGAAATGTTTAAAACTATCAATACTACTTATGTTTTTATGGACTTGCTGAAATAAAGGTGATTTTACTGGACGTGCGGCCAACCAGAATTCTTTTTTGCTCATTGGAATCCATGATTCTGTGTGTTAGAGGAGGTGGAGATGGGAGACAGACCTAGAGCGGTGTTCACACACATCAATCAATACTTCCCGCTGACACCACCAATAGTAAAAGTGAATTCCACATCTGTGCCGCCTTGACCAAAAAAAACCCACTACACAGTTTAAGGTTAAACCACTTCTCCTCCAATTTCAATGAGTGACCCTGTGTCTTCTTACACTCTTTGAGACTGAATAGTTTATCCACTTTCCCTCCAGAAGACTTACCCCCCCTTCATGACCTGGCCATTTTTTGCAACTGCGTTACTTTAACTGACATTTGCGTGGTCAACGCTGTACACAAAATACATTTAAATCATTTTTTTCCCACAAATAGAGCTTTTTTTTGGTGGTATTTGATCACCACTGGGTTTTTTTTTGTGCTATAATTGAAAAGAAAAAACGAAAGTTTTGAAAAAAAAACCCAATATTTTTTACTTTCTGCTATAAAACATATTTAATAAAAAAAAATGTAAAAATCAAATTTCTCCATAATAGCGGTAATAAATTATTTATAGCGGGACTATGATAGTATGGCGAGCAGTCTGACACTAGCTGACACCAACTGACAATCTGTGGGAACCAATGACACTAATACAGTGCTAAAAATATACACCGTCACTGTACTAATCAGGGCTAGCCCAAGACATTGTGCTCCCTGGGTTCAAGAATGAAATGCTGCCCCCTACCCCCCCCCCCCAAAAAAAAAATCATGCGCACCAAAAGGCCCCCACATCCATTATTATAATTAAAACTGAAATTAAATTTATCAGGCAGTCAGATTTACATGCTGCAGAACCTTGTCTATATGCAAAATTATATGACATACCATTATGTTCAATTCTAAACCACAAACTCCATATCAGACTCCCCTCATCACAGACCATCCTAACACAGATCCCCCCCCCCCTCCATCACAGGCTCCCCTCCACCCCTCCATCACACATCTCCCCCATCAGACTCCTATCCCATCACAGATTCCCCCCCCCCCCGTCAGACTCCTCTCCCATCATAGATCCCCCCATCAGACGCCTCTCTCATCACAGATCCCCCCCATCACAGACTCCTTTCCATCACAAAACCCCCCCCCCCCCAGAGCCCCCTCATCACAGACCCCCCCCATCACAGTCCTGCATCGATATTACAGATTGCCCCCTCCATGAAATCGCAGCACTCCCCTCCCCTACCTTAGTTTCACAAGACGGGAAGCACGGCAGGTCCGGACAAAGGGCGGGACTATTCATGTGAAAGGCAGGTGATTGATCACTGGGACTGCCACGCAATCTAGTAATCAATCACCCGCTTCTTAACTTGAACAGCCCGCCCTTTGTCCGGACCTGCCATGCTTCCCTTCTTGTGTAAATAAGGTAGGGGAGGGGCAGTGCTACGATCTTATGGAAGGGACAGACCTGCCATGCCTGCTGGGCCAGGAGGAGGAAAGCTGTACATCTGATCTGGTGCCGGTGGTGCGCACCAAACTGCTGAAAAAAAAATCTTCTTGGGCGTCAGTTTGCTGCCCCTCTCAAAGTGTTGCCTAGGTAGGGCCAGCCCTGGTACTAATGACACTGGCTGTGAAGGGGTTAACATCTAGGGCGATCAAAGGGTTAAATGTGTGCCTAACCCAGTGTTTCTGTGTGTACTGTGAGGTGTGCCGGTTCCCCGAGAAAGGAAAACTGACAGGACAGAGCTCTGTATTGCTTACATTGACAGAGCTCTGTCCGGTCTTCCTCCTCGCCGATCAGTGGGTGCCGGCAGTCATCCATTGGCTGGCACCCGCTGATCGGCATGTGCTGTGACTAATCACAGCACAGCTGGCGCGCACACCCCCTACCTGGAAGTGCTGGATCACTTACTAGGTACATGATCTAGCACAGGAGTGCCACTCTGCCACTGTATACCTACGTGAGGCAGTAAGAAAGTGGTTATTTCCTATGCTAGAATCACCATTGACGTATTTGTATATTGTTATATCTCCTCTCAAGCATCTCCTCTCCAAAGAGAATAAGTTTGGAGTTTGCAGTCATTCCTCGTAACTGTTAATTTAATTTATTAAGACTGTCACCTGATCTTCAATTAAATGTTTATTTATGTTTAACCTATGTTTAAAGTGGTTATAAAGGCTCAAGGTTTTTACCTTAACGCATTCTATGCATTAGGGTAAAATACCTTCTGGGTGCAGCTATCTCCCACAGCCCCCTTTCACACCCATATCGATCCATATCCATATCGTGATGTACATAAGAGTAGTGGCTCTACAGGGTCTCTCTCTTCTCATCAATCACAGCTAGCGAACTAATGAGGAGAGAGTGGAGGGCAAGGCGGGGCTGAGCTACAATCTGTGTGTGAATGGATACACAGAATGCAGCTCAGGAGCAAGCCTGCTTGCTATGGGGGAACTCAGCAGGGGGAGAAGTCAGGACCGCCAGCGGGGGACCCAAAGAGAAGAGGATTGGGGCTGCTCTGTTCAAAAGCATTGCATAGAGCAGGTACATATAACATTTTTTTTTTTAATTTCTTTTAGAGTCACTTTAAATGTTTATTTATCACACTTTCACTTCAACATGATTTGGTCTGCAGTGAAAATGTTACCCTATTTTCACTTTAAAGCGTATGTTGGGGAAAAAAAAACAAACATATACAGTACATCCCTGCAATACATGCATATATCCACATTTTATGTCTTTAAAAATGCTGCAGAAGTACAGAAAATACCTGCTGATCTGCTAAAAATCCAGTGAGCTCCTAACTTTTTATGCCCTGCACACACGGTCGGACTTTCCGACGGAATACGTGCGATCGGAGCTTGTTGTCGGAAATTCCGACCGTGTCTGGGCTCCATCTGACTTTTTCCATCGGAATTTCCGACACACAAAGTTTGAGAGCATGCTATAAAATTTCCCGACAACAAAATCCGATCCTTTAAATTCCGATCGTGTGTCGACAAACCTGACGCACAAAGTGCCACGCATGCTCAGAATAAATTAAGAGACGAAAGCTATTGGCTATTGCCCCGTTTATAGTCCTGACGTACGTGTTTTACGTCACAGCGTTCAGAATGATCGAATTTTCCGACAACTTTGTGTGACCGTGTGTATGCAAGACAAGTTTGAGCCAACATCCATCGGAAAAAATCCTAGGATTTTGTTGTCGGAATGTCCGATCAATGTCCGACCGTGTGTACGGGGCATTATAGTGAACTGATATCTCTGCCTCTGCTGCACTTACAGTTGAACTCCGGTCAGAAATGTTATGCTCAGTCCCCTTGGAAGTCAGAAATCCAACCTTCTTTATTCTGTGAGGAGCTCGCTGTTCCCCTCATGTCCTGTTTATAAGACAGATGGCCTCTGTGCCCTCTATCCCTCTGGCCACCAGTCTTGTACGTTCCCCCCTGAAACTTTCACTAAAGTGAGCTCTTGCTGCAGAGGGTGGACACAATAGTTTCAAAATCCCGGTCTGATCCGCCCACTAAACATCATAGGTCAGGAGTCTCATCCCACGCACTACCTGCATGGAGTTTGCATGTTCTCCCTGTGCCTGTAAGGGTTTTCTCTGGGTACTCTGGTTTCCTTCCACACTCCAAAGACATGCTGGTAGGTTAATTGGCTCCTGTCTAAAATGGCCCTAGTATATGCATGTATGAATGTGAGTTAGGGACCTTAGATTGTAAGCTCCTTGAGGGCAGGGACTGATGTGAATGTACAATAAATATGTAAAGTGCCCACTGCAAGAGCTTACTTTACTTAGAACTACAGTCTAAATAGGCAGCAATGTAGGCAGGGCTGTGGGAGTGTATTGGATGAATCAAGACTGCTGGCTTGTCCATCTTATTATGCCGTACAGTGGGCAGATCAGACCGGCAATCTGAGACTCTTGGGTCCGCCCACTGTACAGCACAGTTAGATGGACAAGCCAGGAGTCTGATTCATCCCATACACACACACACACACACACACACACAGTCCCGCCCACATTGCCATCCATTTAAAGGAAGTTAGGAGCTCACAAGATTTTTTTGTTCTGCACCTACAACATTTTTAAAGAGACAATAATTACTGTGAAACGTGCATTTATTGCAGATGTATTGTATATGTTTTTGGCCTGGGATACACTTTATTATGCTGCCCGTTCATTGATCATATTATAGTATTTTGAACATTAGGATTTTAAAATTTACAGTAATTGCATGAATGAAGAACCTTGTGTATTTTAAACTCCTGTTCCCTGTTGTCAGTCATGATGCTGAAGATATTATGTGTTGGTAAGGTACCTTGGTAATAGGAGCTTCAATAGTCATCGAATGTATTCTAGCCATTGAAGAATGCCGCCTCTGTGAACTACCTAAACATAAACAGAAAGAAATATAGATTCAGTAATATGTCAGTACATTCATAAACAACTTCTGCTTTTATATTTAGGGCAGGGTCATGGCTTTGGTCTGCTGCCTAGATTATGACTTTTTCATAAATTAGGAAGTGGTGTAGTGGTGGGTCTGCGCAGTATATATGGGGTTAAACAGTTTAGCTAAAAAATTTTTTTTTCCTTTACAGCGTTCGGTACATTACTCACCTGTATTGAAATATGCCCCACAAAATGCAGGTTGCTGGATTCTGCAGAAATCGTTACTGTAAGGCTCCCTTGTCCTCTTTCTACTGCTAAAATTCCGGCACTGTGGAGGTCAACAGCTTTGGGTCAATGGGCTCTGCTAGATGATCTGGTGTAGATGTACGCCTCCACCAGAATCAAAGGATTCTCTCCTCTATTCACAGATCGAGGTAAAGAATGTGTAATCACTGAAAGAACTTTTCTCAACTGCTCTCAACTCCAAATGTTGCAGGGTTGGAAGACTGTAGGACACCTGTCAGTTAATGGGGCATACTGTACATAGAGGCTTGAGGAGATGTTATAACACTAGTCTCTGACTTGATCAGTGGCAGTGTTACCAACCAATTAGATTGAAATTTACTGACAAGACACCCGAAATTTACTGGCACAGCCAAGTTTTTACTGGCTTTTCCAAAAGTTACAAAATTACATATGTAATTTAAGAACACATTTCTTGTTTTATTTTCAATATGATAAGTAAGTAGCTCAGGGACAGGAGGCAAGAAATTAGAATGGGCGGGCACATATGAAATTGACTCTCTCAGTGATGCTGACAGCAGTGTGCAGCAGCACAGATCACTGACCTAACACGTCCCCTCCTAAGTCACAGTGACAGTCTCTCTCCATGAAAGGTGGTCCTTTCAACCCACTCTAGTCCAAACAGCACTGACAGTCCCTCTCCTGGCTTGCCTTGCTTCTGTCCGGCAGACCCGCACACGGGCTTCCGGCCACTCACCTCGGCTCCCTTGCACCATGACATCACACAATGAGCTCAAGCACCTCTTTGCCAGTTCCACCCTCCCGCCAGTGGCACAGACATATTTTTTACTGGCAACCTTTTCCTGTCACTGGCATTTACTGGCAGGAGAAAAGTGCCCATTTTTTACTGGCTGCCAGTAAAATTACTGACGGTTGGCAACACTGATCGGTAGCCATTTATCAGTGAGTCTAACGGGTTACTTGATTAAGTGCAATCAGGAGTTAGCACAGCACTTCATCCCATCTGTAAAGGCTTATGCCCCTTACACACAATCGGACTTTCCGACAACAAAACCGTGGAATTTTGTTCGAAGGTTGTTGGCTCCAACTTGTCTTGCATACACACAGTCACACAAATTTTGGCCAACAATTCCGAACGTAGTGACGTACAAGACGCACGGCGAGCCGATAAAAAGGAAGTTCAATAGTCATGTGATATCTCCATTACAAACGCTAGTTTTACAAGACCGAGCGCTTCCTGCTAGTACATGATTCTGAGCATGCGTGGACTTTTGTGCGTCGGACTTGTGTACACATGATCGGAAAGTCCGACAACAAAAATTTGTTGGCGGAAAATTTGTGAACCTGCTAGCCAACATTTGTTGGCGGAAAGTCCAACAACAAATGTTCGATGGAGCATACACACGGTCGGACTTTCCGCCAACAAGCTCACATCCAACATTTGTTGTCGAAAAATCTGATCGTGTGTATGGGGCATTAAACAAAGACTGAACCAGGAAAGTCACTGGCCATTGACGTACCCTGCAGCACGACGCCCTGCTGATTTCCAGTAGTCTGCCCAGAGTCTGATTAAACACAGCACAAGCCTGCCAATGGATGACTACCGGCACCCGCTGATGGGCAAGGAGGAAGACAGAACGGAGCTCTGTATATATAAACAATACAGAGCTCTGTCCTGTCAGTGGGGATGTGTCTGTTTTTGTTTCCCTGCAAAGCACAGAATAAAAACTGGCACATCCCTTAGTAAAACCACCTTACAGTAAACACATAAACACTGGTTAGGCACACATTTCACCCTTTGATCGCCCTAGATGTTTAACCCCTTCCCAGCCAGTGTCATTGGTACAGTGACAGTGCTAATTTTTTAGCACTGATCACTTTATTAGTGTCACTGGCTCCCACAAAGCGTCAGTTAGTGTCAGACTGCCCACCATGGAATGTAACTAGGAAATTGGGACTTTGTGTGTGGCAAATGGCAACTGAACAAATTAATACATACATATTGGCTTAAAGAGTTTAATTACCATAAAGAGGGTATACAATCGCACTCAGTATGAATAACATTAAAAGCCAATGCATATAAAATGATTGTTGAATAAAGTACAGTTCATACACTCGTAAAATTAGAAGATTCAACTACATAATCCAGTTAATTTAGATTTAGGGATGGAGGCACATATTACCATATGTATGCCTCATTTAAAGTCCCAACTTTCTTCCCCCTTGCTCCGCAGACTGCCCACGATACTATCACAGTCCCACCATAAGTCGCTGATCTCCACCATTACTATTATGAAAATAAATAAAATTTCCAGAATATATATATATATATACATACAATAGTTTGTAGACGCTATAACGTTCACGTAAACCAATCAATATAAGCTTCTTGGGATTTTCTTTACAAAAAATATGTAGCACAATAAACATTGACCTAAATGTATGAAGAAATTAGATTTTTTAAATTTTTACATTTTTTATATGTTTTATAGCAGAAAGTAAAAAATATTGTTTGTTTTTCAAAATTTTCTGTCTTTTTTTGTTTATAGCGCAAAAAATAAAAAACCCAGAGGTGATCAAATAGCACCAAAAGATAGCTCTATTTGTGGGGGAAAAAATTATAAATTTTGTTTGTGTACAACGTTGCATGACCGCACAATTGTCAGTTAAAGTAACGCAGTGCCAAAAAGCAAAAAATGGCCTGGTCATGAAGGGGGTAAATGTTCCGGAGGGCAAGTGGTTAAAGGGGTTGTAAAAGCAGAAGGTTTTTTATCTTAATGCATTAAGATAAAACATTTTTTGTGTGTAGCAGCCTCCCCAGCAACCCCAAATTATTTACCTGAGCCCCTTCTCTCTCCGGTAATGTCCATGAGTGTCTAAGGCGTCTGGAACACTCCTCCTGATTGGCTGAGACACAGCAGCTGCGACATTGGCTCCCGCGGCTGGCAATCAAAGTCAGTCAGCCAATCAGGGGAGAGAGGGGGCCGGGTATCCATGTCTGAATGGACACATGGAGCTGTGACTTGGCTCTGGTGCCCCTGTAGAGAGCTGCTGGCTGAGGGGGCACTCGATAGGAGGGAGGGGCCAGGAGCAGCAAAGAAGGACCCGAGAAGAGGAGGATCTGGGCTGCTCTGCGCAAAACCAACTGCACAGAGGAGGTAAGTATAACATGTTTGTTATTTATTTTTATTTTTTTAACGAGACTTTACAATCACTTTAAGCGACATATGTATATACATGTAAAAACCAACAGTATTAGTACATACTATATCTACATACTACATCCGTATCAAATTGTCCTATAGTAAAAAATATGATGCAATTTAATGCTCATATTTTACTATAGGGCAATGTTATTCACATATAAAATCTCCATACATTGTATAGATTTTATAAACATATTCTCAGATTATCATTTATGTTTATTTTCAACCCCTTGTGTTTTAATGAGCCAAACGTTAGGCTCTGCTATGTCTTCCGTTTTTATGATAAAGCCGATTTTAATAGTTTTTTTTCATACATTGTAATGTGAGTTCACTGTATGTACTGTACTAAAACTGTCTGTTTTTGCATATGTAACTCAAGTTGATGTTTAATATTTTTTTGTGTACATGCTACTTTTTAAATTAACGTTATAAGATAAGGTTGGACGGCCATAATATCGCTGGCTGTCATATGTTAATATGGGACTGCTCCAATATTGCTGGCCAGTATATGTCAATGCTGGACTGCCCAATATCTCAAACCATTATTTAAATCACCTTGCTCCTTGACGATGCCCTTGCCATCAGCAATTGAGGTTCACTCTCCGCCGCAAAGACATCACTGCTCTTTAGTGTTTGGCAGGTCTGACACATCCGTTGGAGATCCAGGATGCAGTTCACTGTTTGCACATAGCCCTGCTGCAGCCAAGGAGGGCTGCCTGAGGACATCTTCTGTGCATGTATTTTATTGTTTCTTTATCTGTTTTAATGCACAAAGGTTATTGTGCCCTGTCCTCTCCCTTCTGTTATTGTATTATATTAAACAATGAGCTGCAGCACTTAAAGTGATTCTAAAGGCTTAAGTTTTTTCTACCATTCTATGCATGAAGGTAAAAAACCTTCAAGCGTTTGTAAAGGTGTTTTTTTTTTTTTTTTAAAATAACAAACATGTTATACTTACCTTCACTGTGCAGCTCGTTCTGCACAGAGTGGCCCCGAACCTCGTCTTCTGGGGTCCCTCGGCGGCTGTTTCAGCTCCTCCCCGCAAGCATTCACCACCTTAATGCGAGCTCCCTCGCACGGTGGTGAGTGCTTGCGGGCGCGCTCCCGTGATACAGCCGGCGGCTATAGCCGCTCGCTGTATCACTCGGCCCCGCCCCCCGGCGCGCCGCGTCATCGGATGTGATTGACAGCAGCGCGAGCCAATGGCTGCGCTGCTTTCAATCCATCCACTGCAGCCAATCAGCGGCCAGGGTGAGCGGAGGAACAGATGTCGGGAACGCGAAGCTGACTTTCGAGGCGTCAGGTAAGTAAAACGGGGGGGCTGGGGGCGGCGGTTCTGTCAGAAGTTTTTTCACCTTAATGCATAGAATGCATTAAGGTGAAAAAATTTTTACCTTTACAACCCCTTTCAGTGTGCAGCAGCCCCCCCAGCTCCCCTTATACTTACCTGAACTGGAACTAGATCCAGCGCTGTGCACACCTCGGCTCTCCGGGGACTCTCCCTCCTTATTCACCGAGACAGCAGCGGGAGCCATTGGCTCCCGCTGCTGTCAATCACAGCCAGTGAGCCAATGAAGAGAGAGGGGGCAGTGCCTAGCTGCAGCTCCACGTGTAAATGGACACAGAGAGCGGCTCGGGTGCCCCCATTGCAATCGTTTTGCTCTGGGGGCACTCAGCAGGAGGGAGGGGCCAGGAGCACTGGCAGGGACCCAAGAAGAGGTGAATTGGGGCTGCTCTGTACAAAACCATTGCACAGAGCAGGTAAGTATGACATGTTTGGTATTTAAAAAATCAACAACTTTAATATCGCTTTAATTACAAGTGTGTTTAAACAGCTTTCTCATTGTCTTCCTGCAAAGTCACACAAACACCTGTTCATCCTGCAAGTAAAATCTATCTTATGCAGCTTTCCTAGGATGGAGTGGCAACAATGCTGCAGTGCTCCTGAATTCAGAGCAGAGTTGCCACTCTCGTGTAGGCTGTGCTACAATCAGTGTGCTGTCAATCAGCACAATCAATCAGTCAATCAATCAAGCACCTGGCCAAACCTGGTCCTGTCCACTGATGTCTGTATTGATAGCACTGCCTCTGTTGCTGAAACCCTCCTACCATAAGCTGCAGTGTCTAGGCGGGGGGGCATGTGAGACATAAATGATGGAGGATTTGCTCACTCAGAGAAGGTAAATGTCTTTTTTTTTATTCATGAGGCTTGTACATCCAGTACCTGTCACACAGGAGCCTTCGGATGTATTTTAAAAAACAGTAATTTGTCAGTAAATTTACCAAAGCTAAATGTCAGCTTTGGTAATGAGGAAAACGGGTTAAAGACCTATTCTTCTCACTTGTTTAAGTTTGCATACCGTCACTTCCTCGGGAGGTGGTTGACCTGACGTCTAAGGAGCCTTTCCGCCTGTCCTTGTGTCTGCAGCTCTGGATATCTGTGGGAAGAGAAAAAAAATGTTTGTTTGAACCTTACTGAACTCTAAGACTTCTGTTATCAGTGTAAGCAAAACAGCCTTCAACATTTCTACAATATAAAATTTGACATTAACTCTACACTAATAAAAACACATCCACTGACTAAAGAGCAATAATGGTCTACCTTTCTGGTTTAAATGGAGAGCTGTAAATTGTATTCATAAAACCCACTTATCTTTACAAATATGATGTGAGAATATAGTAATATAAGTTCACTAAATAATAAAAGAATTTGCATAAAGAAATTTTTATAAGCTTTTATATACAGTATATTCCTAATAAGCATCTCTATAGATAACCTACTTTAAATCACTCCACCATTACCTGCCTTTTCTTACTGAGTATTATAAACCGAAGTGTCGCTTACTAAGAGAGCTGCTGTTACTTATCCCTATCCACAGATATCCACAGGGATTCAAGGGTTCAATCTTTAACTGTGACTTTCTAGGGTGGTGGTAAAAATGTTAGTTAACTTAATGCCTGGACAGTGCTTCACCAAGCGAAGCACAGGTTGAACGGCCATATAGATATGGGTTGAGTTGGGTGAGGTGGGTATGGTATCTGGTATCATGGAAGGACCCAAATTTTACCAGGAAATTTACTTTTATAAATCTGTACATTTGTCACAGTCTTTACCTGCCCGTTTAAGAAATTGCACATTGCCAGCCTGAAGGTGTATGTCATCCTGTGAATTTTGTAAAAAAAGTGTACCCCTTTCAATAAATTTTTAAACGATAGGAACACTTTTAGTGCACTTACCCTTTTCTATCCACTTCCTCCACTTTTAGGGTGTTTTATAACTACCTACAACAACTGCCTTCCTCTGATCTCCGCTGGGCTGACTGTTCTGCACAGTCTGTAGCTAAAATCTTGAAAAATCTTGAGTGATACCCACACATATGTGCTTTAGCCTCTGTTCATATGAGGAAGAGCGCACCTCTTAGTTTGCGGTAGGGCTTTCAATTGAAATGAATGGCGGGCATGACATGGATGGTGCAGGTCCATCTTAGAAGATGTTTACCAGGGGCTATGTGGCATCATATGTAGGCTACACAAGGAAAATCTCAGGACACTGGCATTGTAGGTACATATACCATATGCTGAGAGTACTGGGGAAGGGAGGGGGCAGAAAATGATATGTGTACTTTAATATTCTTTATTTAAGAATGGGCTGCATCACATCACATACATTATGAGGGAAATGGTGTACAAGTCATTTTCATCAGAAAGAACAAAATGGTTATCAAATGGACATGCACATAGTATAGTCAATGGACAAAAGAGGGAAAAATTGCTCACGGTATTGTACATGATAATGGAGGGGGGATAGGAGGACTAGTATTTTCTATAAACATGTGGGGTCAAGGTAAGCCACTGGACCTTCTGCCTCAGATCCGATATAATATCATAGAGGAGCTGGCAGATGCCTGTCCACATGAGGAAAGGGTAGTTGATGTGTACTTTAAATGTACTTGCCCTTTTAAGATATTTAGATTCACATGTTCTCTATAAACACAGTGGGGTGGATTTTGCTATTTGCTTTTTAGAGAACCAGGGAATTGAGCAGAGCCCAGCTCCCAAAATCAATTGTTCAAGCAGTACCCAGCCCTTGCATCGGGTATGTATCCTCCAATCCACTACCCTAGCCAGATGAACCACCCAATAATACCGCTGCAGGTCAGGGAGGCCAATGCCGCCACCAAATTTTGACAACACCACCTTTGCCTATCTAATTTGTACCGCCTTGATTCCCCATAGGAAGGCCCTACACATCCTCTTATATGCCACAAAGAAGGAAGGCGGCAAGCGGATCAGGATAGTCCGCAGTTTATACAGTAGGCAGGGAAGCACTGTCATCTTTAAGATTGAGGCCAAACCAGGAGACGCTGGGCACATCCCATCTATGGAGGTCCTGCTGTATATTTTTCATATTTTTCAGTTCTGACAAAAAGTTTTTTTCATAGAGGTCTGTTAGTTTACCAGGGAGTTGGATACCTAAATAGGTGATGGCATCCACCTTCCAGCAGAAAGGGAAATTTGTCTGGCATAGGTGTACAAGCTTAGGAGGTAGAGAGATGTTCAGTGCAAAAGATTTTGAGTAATTAATTTTTAAGTTTGAAATAAGTTTAAACTGTTCTAGGACCTGCATCAGATTGGGTAAGGACGTCAATGGGGATGAGAGGAAGAGAAGAATATCATCCACAAAAGAGGCAATCTTGTATTCCCGTTGGTGGACCTCAATACCTTTTACGTTCTGACTTGCCCGGATGCAGCGCAAAAGAGGTTCCAAAGTAAGGAAGGGAGAAAGAGGGCATCCCTGTCTGGTTCCATAATGAATGGAGAAGGCGTCCGATAAGTGGCCATTGACCCGAACTCTAGCTCTTGGATTGGCGTATAGTGACCCAATAAAGGCCCAGTCCCAGGGCCTCTAGAACTGCATCCATATAGTCCCAGGCCACTCGGTCGAACGCCTTCTCCATTGCCAGAAAAAAACCTTATCCCTGCCTAGAGGTAAGCCAGTGATGTAAGTTTAGAGCTATGGTTTCTATTGCCGTGTCATATAGGTAGGACAGGTCTGTCTGGGGTATGAAAAGGTAGTCCAGCCTCGAGTAGCGATTATGCGGGGACGAGAAGAATGTATAATCTTTCCCTCATGGATTCAGAGTGCGCCAGGTATCATGGAGCGTGAGAGAAGTCAATTGAAGTTGCACTTGTCATAAAACAGAGAATGGAAATGAGGAGGTACCTGTGGAGGTATCAAGAAGCGGGTCTAAGTCCATGTTAAAGTCACCCCCCAGAATTAGAAGGCCTATCTGGAATGTCGTAAGTTGCAGGAGAATATCGTTCAAAACTGTTTAGTATTGGGACGGTATATATTTGCCAGAGTCACCGGTCTATCCTTCCAGATCCCCTTTAGAAAAGTGAACCTGCCATATGGGTCAATCACCTGATCAGTAAGGTGATACGCAATCAGTATTGATACCTTTTGTTTTGGAGGCAGCACAGGTTGCATGATAAACCTCTGGTAAGCGACTATCGGAAAAGCGGGGAATGGAGTGGTATTGTACTTTAGTGATTTACACCTAGTAGCACGGGTAATTAGACACAGAAATTTCCTAAATATAGCAATACAGTTCTTGCTACAACAACCCTGTAAAAAAATAAACTCAGGGCACTTAGCCCTATTATTTATTGCATCCAAATTATGTTTTAAACGGTTTAATCCAACCATAACTACATTGCAACCTCTTATTTGTCATGTATACAGTGAGATCTCCCGCCATAAATCCTGACCCCCGTTTAGGCGCACCAAGAAGTGGAAGGATATAAAGTAAATTAAAAATCCTTTTTTTCAGCTGGATCATGGCGGAACTCAGGTGCGCCACTGGCCCTGTGCTCACCGCTCGGCTTCTGTGTTTACAAGTGATAGCCTACCTCTCTCAGTGACTCCCTACAGAGTGTGGGAAAAACAAGCCCTGGCCATGGGAGATGTCAGGAAGGCTTTGTCAGAAGACAGAATAATAGCTGCAGACAAATCCCTGTTCCCCAAATGCCTGGAAGAAGAGGAGCGTTAGAGTGTGCTAACGCATATGCGCTGAAATGCGAATGCGCGAATGTGTGCGGCACATTCTGTGACAGATAAGGGTGGCAAATGAGCTATTTAAGCTGGAACAGCACCCAGGATCACTGCTGTCTCGTCTACAGCATTCTGAGATTGTTCTGTTTCCTGTTACCTGCATTTGCTCTTGAAATACTGACCCAGCTTGTTCCTGACTATTCCTGTTATCCACCTGCATCGACCCCGGCTGGTTCTTTGACCATTCTCCTGCCTCCAGATATGTACTTGATCTGTTCGTTCTGTGTATGACCAGACTTGCCTGACTGTGCTTATGTTCCAGTTTCTTCGGAGCTACCAAGTTGCAAGCACCTGTCCATCTGCCACTGGAACTTGCTCTACGGCTAAAGTACCAGCCTGTTACTGCCCTCAGGAGATCCGCTGCCATTTGGCGTACTCCTCCACCAGCAGCCCAGCAGCGAGCACGTCTACCGGCACTCGTGCGACTCTGCACTCATGCACCACCTGTATACTCTACCAGGGGCCCCGAGTCAGAGGTGTAATAGAGGCCTTCCACTGCATAGACCAGTCTATACCCACCAGGCACGTGACAGGAGATGCTAGAGCCAGGCCAGCTGCTGAAAGGTGAAAGGTAAGGTATGTGGAAGATGGTGGAGCTTTGAATAGGGAGAGGAGGGGATGAAGATAAGGGCAATGGAGTGGAAGTGTGCAGCAGTCAGGGATGGGGGTGTGTGGTGCAGAGGTCAGAGCTGAGGAAGTGTGCAGAAGTGACATGTGGATGGGGGATGCAGAGATAGGAGGAGCTGCAGAAGAAGGCTTAAAGTGGTTGTACACCCTGTACAACCACTTTTACCTACAGGTAAGCCTATATTAAGGCTTACCTGTAGGTGCTTGAAATATCTCCTAAACCACCACGGTTTAGTTATTTACAAAAAAGCTGATCGCCGATGACTATGGCACATGCGATGCATAGTAGCCCTTTATGCTTTACCTTTGCAGAGAAATAAAGGGGCAGTAAAACCCACCAGGGTTTACTTCCTCTTGAACTCTGCACTGTATGTAATGCACTCCTGAATCCTGCATACTGTGCATAGCGCACTCCTGAACCCTGCAGTGCACTTCAGCACCCTTCACTCCTTGAGTTCCCGGACCTATTCTCTGACAAAAAAGCTCTGAAAAAAATCTACCACAGAGAGTATATAGCCAGCCACAAACTAGTAGAATTACATTTGCAAAAGTTTCGCTTCCACAATGCTCGCTTGATTTTCTAATTGTTAGTGAGATCAAATCAACGTTCATTTTCAACCAAAGTGACGAGACAATTTGAAGGAACAGGATGGAAAATATTTCTCGAATTAACGAGTTTCTAACTCTAAGTTTTGTGGTTTTCGTTCAGTAAAGTTTTTTCATTCCAAAGTCGAATGTTAAAGGCAAATTACATTTTGAAGTACTTTTGAATGACATTTTTCAAGTCATCGAATGTACTGAGAATCCTTGTAGGAATTTTCATACAAATGTTTGAATGATTGTTCTTTCTAAAGTTCACTAGTGTATTGGGCACAACAGTTGTGCAGACTGAGGAACTCAACTTCATATACCTGACCATTAAAAGGTTACCAATTGATATGGTTGTCCTAAATGAACAAAACTGAATATTAACATGTATAGGTAATAACACCAGGGATTGTTTATCCAGGGAAAATCTGACTGCTTTCTGGGAGATCGGGAAGAAATGTATTTTTTCCCTGCTAGAGCAAATTGGATCATGTGTATAGGAATTGTTTTGCCTTCCTCTAGAATAGATCAACTGTGGCTACAGGATTCTGTATACGGTATGGTGTACTGTATATCCTTTGCCATGTAACTCTGGCCGAATCAAATGACACAAATGGCAGACTAGACAGATGTTTTATCACAGATCTCAGACTAATAATTTAGGGAATTCTGCTCTTTGACTTCCAGTTCAAATAAATTACACCAGTTTAACTGTAGAAAACATTTTAATTCTATTACCGGAAGAACAAACCTGTTTGAGACTCAGCCTGAACTCGCTCACATTGTTTTTCTACCTGAAAGCAAACATGAACAATTAGTCTTTAATGCCACAAACAGTACTGAAGATTTACATTATGTACTGTATATGTTACATGAAGAAATATACATACCTTGTTGTTATCATTACACGGCCGACTAATAGACACATAGTGTCTGATCTTTCTGTAAGAAATAGACTCAGATATAAACCAATACATATATAAAATATGCAGAACATTACTATATAGAGTATAGGGATAACCTGGTGTAATCAGCGCTTTTTTTCAGCAGGAATGTAGGGAAGACAGGTCTGGGATTTTCAGCACTGAATGTTTGTAATGGCGAGGGGTGGTGGGGTTTGCTGGAAGGTCTATTGTTGCTGGCTGCTGGGGGATCTATTGGTGCAAGAGAGGTCTATTGTGGCTGGTGCTGGATTTATTGTTGCTGGGGGGTCAATTGTTGCTGGGAGGGCTTTACTGTTGAACTGTTGGGAGGGGGGGGGCTTTTGTCGTTGGTTGCTGTAGGGTCTACTGATGTGGGCTGCTGGGAATCTATTGTTGCTAGCGGGAGTCTATTGATGCTGGAGTTTTTGTTGCTGGGGGAATCTATTGTTGCTGTGGGGGGTCTTTTGTTGCTGAGTGGATCTACTGTTGTGGTGGGGGTCTTTTGTTGCTGAGGGGTCTATTGTAGCTGTGGGGGTCTTTTGTTCCTGAGGGGATCTATTTTTGCTGGCTGCAGTGAATCAATTTGACTGCTTTTCTTGTTATGAATAACGAGCTTCATATAGATTACTTAGCAGCACAAAATGATACTTGGTTCTCTCTTCTCTAAAAGAGGCATTACTGGGAGGTGGGTAGGGGGTGGGACCAAAGGGCAGTGCCCGGAGTTGGGTAGAGGGGGAAGACCAGGGGTGACTCAGATTGATGGTGTACCTGCACCTATTCTCTGTAAAAAAGTACATTTGGGTTCTAACTTATTCTCATGCTGCAGATAGCAAAGTAGTGTTAAATTCCATAAAAAATGAAGTTATCAAATTAGTGCTGTCAAAGTTATAAAAGCAAATTTATGAAATCTTGCTTGTTATTTAAACACTAATGCTGCGCACACACGATCGGAAATTCGGCCAGCCAAAGACCGATGAGAGCTTTTGGTCGGAAAATGCAACCGTGTGTATGCTCCATCGGACTTTCAGCCAGCAAAATATTGAGAGCATGTTCTCAATTTTTCGGTCAGAAAAAGCTCCTATCCAAAAATGCGATCGTCTGTAGCAATTCCGACGCGCAAAATTCCTACGCATGCTCGGAAACAATTTGACGCATGCTCAGAAGCATTGAACTTCATTTTTTTCAACTCGTCGTAGTGTTGTACGTCACCGCGTTCTTGATGGTCGTAAGTTCAGCGAACTTTTGTGTGACTGTGTGTATGCAAGACAAGTTTGAGCGGAAACCCGTCAGAAAAGCCATCATATCTTTTTCCGACCAAAATCCTGATCGTATGTACGCGGCATAAGGCTCCGTTCACATCTCTGCGTTCCGAACTGCGGGTGGAATCGACGCGATTCTGCCCGCGATTTGCCGCTATTGCGAATGCATTGCCCGTGCGTTCCCAGTTGACTCCTAGATTGTAAGCTCTAACGAGCAGGGCCCTCTGATTCCTCCTGTATTGAATTATATTGTACTTGTACTGTCTGCCCTAATGTTGTAAAGCGCTGCGTAAACTGTCGGCGCTATATAAATCCTGTATAATAATAATAATAATAATAATTTCCAGCAGCAGAAATCAGCAATGGCAGTTTACATGTTTGCAGTTCATGGATAGAATAGCATACTTCCCAACATTTTGAGATGGAAATGAGGGACACCTACTAGCAAATGTATGTAGGCATAGGACACACCTCCTCCCACACACCCTTAAAGGAGATTTAACCAAAAAAAGGTTAATTAAATCCACAAAGGCGTTTTTTACCACTACTATTCCTTTATATTGGCTTTTAAAATTTACAAATGCAGCAATTTAGAATTTGGATGAAAGGTTTAGCTCTGGGAAACACTTTTTGAAAGACAAAAAGTGCATTTTATATACATCTATATAGATATGTGTATGTATGTCTGTGTCGGTGTAAATCCAGGAAGTGAACAGGCAGCAGCTTCAGCTGCCCACAGTTAAAATGCAGCCAGATTACGTGGAGGGAGATTTCTGCAGCGTATTTGGCAAGTACAGTATAACAGTATAAATAAAATAATATGCAAAGTGATTGGAGGGAAGCTTCAGAATGACAAAGATGTTTTTATTACAGATTATGTGAGCAGACTGTAGTTTCTCTAATGTACTGTCCCCTTCACTGGTTTCCAAGTATAGCACTGGTGAGCCTTGCTGTCCCCCTTGAGGACTTCTGGGTATTCTTCCATACAACACTATATAACAACAAAGAGAGGGTGCACCAGCCTAGCTCCTTATCACTAAACAATTTTATTGATGAATAAATAAAGTAAGTGATATACTTACAAACGCATGACAATAACATATATCATATCATAAAATTCAGATGAGACCCTTCAGCGTCCAATGTGCCTTACGCAAAACCTATCTGGCTCTGAAGAAAAGGGTTTGCCTCATGAAACGTGTAAGTCGCACTGGGCGCTGAAAAGTCTTCCCAGGCCATCAGTTGAGTGGTGTGGATCTGGAGGCAGTCTCATCTGAAGTTTATGATTGCTTTATTCCTATAGCATTAGGTCAGTTAAAGCGGACCTTCAGTCATTTCTTCAACTTTCCATCTATTAAATCTTCTGCCCTTGTTGTTTTAACTTTGGATAGTAAAACATTTTTTTCTGCCAGTAAATACCTTATACAGCCCACTTCCTGTTTCCTGTTTCTTGTCTGGTAAAAAAGCCTAGGCTTATGACATCATGCACAGCTCTCTCTCACTCTTGTGAGACTTTGCCAGAAAGCGAGGGGGGGATGAGTCACAAGAGGGCCAATGAGAGTTGCAGAGCTGGAGGTGTGCCCCTATGTGTCTGTGTAAATCCAGGAAGTAAACAGGCAGCAGCTTCAGCTGCCCACAGTTAAAATGGATGCAGCCAGACTCAGTGGAGGGAGATTTCTGCAGTATATTTGGCAAGTAAAGAATCACAGTATATATAAAATAATATGCAAAGTGGTTGGAGGGAAGCTTCAGAATGGCAAAGATGTTTTATGACAAATTATGTGAGCAGACTGCAGTTCCTCTTTAAGGTAAAGCCATACGATACGTATATGTCCTTATATGGTCCCTTAACCTCCCTGGCGGTATGATTATTTCGGATTTTAGGTGCTGAAAGCGGTACCATTATTTTGCATGGAAATTTGGCGTTTTATATTGTAGGTCTGTAAATCTTAACAATAACACACTTAAATCTGTCCAAACCAGAGTCTAGTAGATATCCCGGGTATGATAAAGTTTGAAACACAAAAACATAAATTATAATATAATAAATAAAAATAAATAATTAAAAAAAAAAAAAAAATATAGTAATAAAATAAATTTCCCCACAATTCACTATCGCTCAATTCTGCAAGTGTTCTAATTTATTATCGCTGTTTTCTAGCTGGTCTAAAGCCACTTTTGACGTAAAGGGACACTTTTTGGTTGCTATGGACAATCTCCAGTTTCCAGGCAGAAAGAACAGTGTATATCATGTAAAATTGCATGCAGGGCATGGGACAAAGCACTGGGGACAAAAGGGATGTGAAATAATTTCATACAGTACTGTAATCTGTAAGATTACAGTACTGTATGTGTTATGCTTTTGACATTTTTTTGAATTTGCCGCCAGGCTCCGCCCCCGTGCGTCGCGCCGCTCGCAGGGAACGGAGCCTGGCACGGAGAGGCTTCGGAGGAGGACGGAGCCCTCGGACACTGCGGGTGACATCGCAGGATCCCGGGGACAAGGTAAGTAACGCCGCCCCAGGATCCTGCAATGCGATCCCGAGTGTGGCTCGGGGTTACCGCTAATGGTACTGAATTTTAACCCCGAGCCACACTCGGGAAAACCGCCAGGGAGGCTACCCAGGTTTTTTGAGGCATTCTTATACATTAGTGAGCCACAATCAAGGAAATATTACATTCTTCATCAATGATATGCTTGTTATTATCATGCATTTGTAAGTATATCACTTATTTTATTTACTTATCAATTAAATTGTTTAGTGCTAATGCGCTAGGTTGGTGCACCCTCTCATTGTTGTTTTATAGTATAGGTATATGACAGCTGCCACCACTGACTTCATTTGTGAAGCCTCAGGCTGTGGCGCTGTCCTCCAGATCCCCTAGGTGAAGTTCTCACAGAAATAAAGTATAAATTGGTATGGTTCTTGACAGGGCTTTTTTTCAGCTAGAACTTGGTGGAACTCTGTTCCACCACCTCTGGATCAGACCCTCTGCTCTCTGCTCACCGCCATCACTTGTAAACACAGAAGTCTGGCTTCTGTGTTTACAAGTGACAGCTTGTCTCCCAAAGGCTCCCACAGATCCGATCTCCTGAGCAGCTCCCACTGAGTGCAGGATGGGGAAAAAGGGGATGCAGGTGTTCAGGGTGCAGTGCGGATACCAACACCCCCACTGGATGATCTCCCTGCAAGAAAGACGGTGAACTACAGTGTGAGGGAAGGTTCTGGAGCCAGCTGGGTGCTTCAGCTTAACACAGCAGCAAAAGTTGGACACCTGGAAGATGGTGGAGCTTTTAAGGAAGGAGGATTGCATGCAGAGGTCACAGCTGAAGATGGGTGAAAGTTAGATGTGGATGTGGGATGCAGAGGTAAGCAGCTGTGGAAGAAGGCTGAGCTCTGCACTCTGTAGCTCACCCCTGAACTTTGCACTATGTAGGTAGTGTATCACCGAACTCTGCACGTAGCGCAATCCTGAACTCTGTACTCTGTGTCTAACCCCCCTCCGAACTCTGCCCTCTGTGCGTATTGCACTCCCGGGATTTATTGCTCTTTAAGACCCGCCCATTGTGAAATTTGACCACACCCACTATTTGATGGAGGGTGTGTGTGGGGGAGAAGGGGATATCGGGGGTCGTAGTTGAGTTCCTGCACCTATGTTCAGAGAAAGAAAGGCCTGGTTCTTGACATAACCAAAGACCACAGCTGAATGTGCTACATGTACTACACTATCTGCCACCTCTTTACACAAATGAAAGTCAAAATGACATACCCTCGATGTCCAAAAACAGGAATTATCTTCACATTTTGCTGGATATTGTCACCATTTTTGTTTTTGGCATAGTAAACACCTTCCCACTCCTGTTATAAAACATGCACACAAGCTACATTTTATTCAGCAGTAAAATATCTTATCAATCAACATTTCTGAAAGTCATGTTTAACTACAAAATGATATAATAGTACTAGTGATCAATATTGAACAAACGCACATAACTGATGTAGAAATGGATGACAACCCAAATCGGAGGTCTGTCCCCAAATCCAGATAATTTGTAGGGTACTTCACAAAATCTAATCTATTCTGAATGACAGACAAAGGTAATTGTGGAGAGGTTAAAACTGAAGTTTAGTAATTTTGGGGGGGTGGGGGGGGGGATATATCAGCAAACACATTAATGCTCCTGCTCTATTCACATAACTCATTGCCTTGTGGGACAATAACAGCACAAGTTCTGTGAATGGCGGGGTAGGCGAGCGGCACAAATCCTGCACACTTGCAGCTGCTGCTATTGATCTCTACAGCACTGGTGCTCTGGGCAGTAGTGTATTTCGGTTTTGTGCTGCCCCAGGCCTGACTAAACTCACACACCCCCTAATGACCCACCACTTCCTGTCAAGGCCACACCCCTTGCTGTTTAAGACCCGCCCTGAAATTTTCAAGTGGGGAAACTAGTTCTGCGGGCCTGGGGGGGGGGGGGGGGGGGCAATGGATTCCCTTAATTTGCAAAGATTTCCTCTCACTTCCTGTTTGGCTATGGGGCAGGAAGTGAAGAGAAATCATTGCAATGGGCGGACAGGGATAGTAAAAAAATAAACTGACAGGGGCTATAACCCTCCCTTACTCTTTCCAAAATGAAAAAAAAAAAAAGTGTTGCCCATAGTTCTACTTTAAGCACAAATTTCTGATAATTTTATGGAGGTGCAGCAGAAAACATAGCACAGCGAGGAAGGTTTGTGGTCCAGGATGTTAGGACAGTCAAAATTAGAAGCGGCGCCCCCCTCCCCACAGTTGCAGATCGCTGGCCTCCCGCATACCAGAAGCAGTGCGGCCGCTTTATGGGGGCGCTAGACTAATTTGCCTCTCAGCCCAATCCACCCCAAGACTGGCGCTACACTAATGCCCCGTACACACGATCGGACATTGATCGGACATTCCGACAACAAAATCCATGGATTTTTTCCGACGCATGTTGTCTCAAACTAGTCTTGCATACAAAGCTGGTCGGAAATTGCGAACGTCAAGAACGCGGTGACGTACAACACGTACGACGAGCCAAGAAAAATGAAGTTCAATAGCTAGTGCGGCTCTTCTGCTTGATTCCGAGCACGTGTGGAACTTTGTGCGTTGGAATTGTGTACACGCGATCGGAATTTACGACAACGGATTTTGTTGTCGGAAAATTTGAGAACCAGATCTCAAATTTTGTGTGACGGAAAAGCCCATGGAAAATGTCCGATGGAGCCTACACACGTTCGGAATTTCCGACAAAAGGCTCCTATCGAACATTTTCCATCGGAAAATCCAACCGTGTGTACGGGGCATAACAGTGCAAGCCGGCGGTGGACTCTTTCCGTGCTGCCCCCCTGCAAAGTGTTGCCCTAGGCCTGGGCCTTGTTGGCCTAGGCCAGAATACAGCATTGGCTCTGGGCACTAATGTGTTTGGATCTGGACACCAAAAACATTTACTAAACTTCAGCTTTAACCTCATTTGAACGTTATTGGGGTGAGAGGAACGTTTGAGGTTTCAGAGATCTTTACAGGCCCTGCTACATTCAAAATGGATTACTGTATTTTGGGTGGGGTTGACTTATTAGGTAGTTACCCTAAATAAATATATATATATATATATAGTAAGAGTAATCACACTATCTAGCGCAAATAAAAATGTCTAACAATAATTAGAAAAAGTCAGCTTAATTTAAATTTAAAATTAGATTTTCAACTTCTGAGCAAAGCTATTATTTTCACAGTTAAGCTTAATTATTATATTCAAACAGACTAATGTGTTGGGTTTGTATAAAAAAGTGTTCAAAAAATTGATATTTACCTTTCCAGACTTAATACAAGAATTAATATTATCTATGAAATCAGATTTTTTTTCATTATTAGGCACTTCAATTAATTCTTTTCCATATAATTCTTCCTTCTGATAACCCATTGTGGTTTCAAAAGCAGGATTCACATACTAAAAAAGAAAAAAAAAAAAAAAAAAATTCACATAATTGTCATTTCAATCACAATGAGAATTTTTCCATGCAAAAAGTTTTCTTATTCACCAGCCGTCAGAATAGGATAAAATGATTTTGGAGCATTTTCAGGTTTAAAAAAAAAAAAGCAAACAGTTATATTTGAAATAGAATAATTATATTTATGGGTTTTACATAATAAAAGCAAAGTCAAATAGCAAATGGCAGTTAAATATAGTACACCATAACCTTTAATTGCTCTATGCTGATGAAAGGTGAATCTGTTACTGACAGGGCTACCGTCCTGCAATCCTGTTTCCAATGAGGTTAGATACACCTTATCGGTGCCCCACTTAAAGCCTCTGCAAGCCATAGGTATAGGAGCGGTCAAAAGAGCCGGCAACTCGAAAAGTTAAAATTGAATCTTTATTGAAAAGGATATTGGGGTAGAAATCCAGAAACAAGACAGTTGATGCGTGACACTGAAATGAATCTGTCTTGTTCCTGGATTTTTACCCCAACATTGTTTTCAATAAAGAAGAGTAGATTTTTCGACTACTGCAACTCCCTTCTCATTGACTTACCTCTACACAGTCTATCACCTCCTCAATCCATCATGAATGCTGCTGCCAGACTCATCCACCTTACCAATCGCTCTGTGTCTGCTACTCCTCTCTGTCAATCCCTCCACTGGCTTCCGCTCGGCCAAAGAATTACATTCAAAATTCTAACAACTACGTACAAAGCCATCCACAATTTAACCCCCAGCTACATCACTAACTTAGTCTCTAAATACCAACCTACTCGTTCTCTTCGTTCCTCTCAAGACCTCCTGCTCTCTAGCTCCCTTGTCACCTCCTCCCATGCTCGCCTCCAGGCCTTTTCCAAAGCCTCTCCAATCCTATGGAATGCCTTACCCCAATCTGTCCGCTTATCTCCAACTTTATTAGCTTTCAGACGATCCCTGAAAACCCTCCTCTTCAAAGAAGCCTATCCTACCCACACCTAACAAC
Source organism: Aquarana catesbeiana (assembly GCF_042186555.1). NCBI lineage: Eukaryota > Metazoa > Chordata > Amphibia > Anura > Ranidae > Aquarana > Aquarana catesbeiana. The sequence continues at coordinate 61,427,818 of NC_133326.1, read as the reverse complement.
TATATTTTCATTTTTTCCATCAGCTCATCCCCCGCAGTTATTACCTTTTTGTTTCCACTTGACCCTCCCTTCTAGATTGTAAGCTCTAATGAGCAGGGCCCTCTGATCCCTCCTGTATTGATAGTGTACTGTCTGCCCTCATGTTGTAAAGTGTTGCGCAAACTGTTGGGGCTATATAAATCCTGTATAATAATAATAATAATAATTTTTGAGTTACTGGCTCTTTTGACTGTCGTAAATCTGGTATTGTGTGTGCTGCACTTTAAAGCAGATCTTCACTGCATCTGAGCACCACAAACCAAAAACACTATTGAACTGATTTTTAATATTCAAAGCAAACTCCCCGACCCACCTATGTCTTTATGTTCAATTTTGTTGAGAAATCACTTTGAAAACACCCCCCCAGCATTTCTGGTTGTGGTCATCTTGAGTAAGAGCAGATGATTCATGTAGCATTTACTTCCTGGAATCCATCTGCCCTTAGCTCAAGCCTGCATGCAGGAGAGTTTGCTTAGCTGAGAAAACCCCTCCTCTCCCCTCCCCTCACAAAGACTCCTGGGATGTTTGACATCATTTGACTAGGCAAGAAACCAGGAAGTAAAAAAGTTTAAAACAAGTAAATATGATATACATTCCTGTCTATTTACTAATGCTAACAGCATTAGGATTAAAAATAATCAATGTTGATTGGGAGGGTGAAGTTCCCCTTATGCTGTGTACACACGACCAGATTTTCGACGGACTGAATCACGTCGGACTTTTCGACGGACTTTCGACTGACTTTTCGACGGACTTCCGTTGAATCAGACTTCTCTACACACAATCACACCAAACTCTGATGGATTCGACCGTGATGACGAACGACCAGACTAGAATAAGGAAGTTCATAGCCAGTAGCCAATAGCTGCCCTAGCGTCGGTTTTAGTCTGTCAGACTAGCATACAGACGAACTGATTTTTCGACCGGACTTGAGTCGGTCGGAAAGATTTGAAACATGTTCTAAATCTAAAGTCTGTTACATTTTCGACAGAAAAGGGGTCCGCTGCATGTCCAATGAAGCCCACACATGGTCGAAATGTCCGACGGATTTGTTCCGTCGGACAAGTTTGGTCGAAAAGTCCGGGCGTGTGTACACGGCATTATAATCATTGCACACTGTATTGAGTATTTTTGGCATTGCCAAACCCAAAGGGATAAATAATTTGGAGGGGTTTTTACTTACTTAAAGTAAGTTCCAGTGACAAGCAATCCAAGTGAGGATGCGCAGGTCTCTCCTGGGCTATTATTGTGATTGGTCTTCCCTTCAGCGGCTACCCTAACAGTATCTTATCAACATTTAGATAATTATGCTGCATTTATCTATTGCCACTGAATTCTTATTCTCACCTTTGAACAAATCTTCATGTTCACTTAGGTTTAAACTGGATAACCAGCACTCCGCAATCTTCACCAAAAGTGGATTTAAAAGGTAAAAAGCCTGGTACACACGATGAGGTTATTGAACGAATAATCGTTCGTTTTTTTTGCATGCTAGTCTCACATAAAAAATGAAGAAGTTACTCAACTGACGAAAACGTTTCTACGACAGAATACAACTTCGTAAGCAATGTAATATGTTGAATTGTTTGCTAGTGTATTTTTTCACTTCCGAGCGTGCGTAGTGTTGCTCTTGCGATTTTTTTTGGGATGAAAACTGTACTAATTAAACGAAAATGGGACATTGTGTTCCCTTACGATAAAAATTTTCTGGCCTTCGCCTTCAGGTTTTGTTATCTGAAAAGTTGAAATTGGCTGTCAAAAGCACTATACTAACGATCAGATAATTGGTCAATTGTTCGTCGTACGAAATTTTTCTTACAATATTCTTATTGTGTGTATGGGCCTTAATAGTACACAGTAAAAAACATCAGATGCATTTTTAACCATAATCCTGCTCACCAGACTTTTGCTGTATTCTGTATTAATAGGTGACTCTAATTAAGCTTCTGTCCATTTACATTGAGAGAGTATTATAAAAAAAGGAGAGGAGTTGAGATTTGGGACTTTAAATGAGGAGATAGCCTGGTAGAGTCAAATACCCCCATCCCTGTCAATGTTGAAGAGACGGGAAAAAAGGGGGGAGAAAGGGGGGGAGAAAGGGGGGAGAAAGGGGGGAGAAAAGGGGGGAGAAAAGGGGGGAGGGTTGGGACTTTATATTATTACCATAATATACCTTATTTATGAATTAATAAATATCCAGCTTACTTATCCACTCATTTACTTATTTGCACCTGCACGCTCCATTTAAAGTCCCAATTTCCCCCTCTTCTACATTGAGAGAGTGTTGGCCCTGCACTTGCAATTGTAGGAGTCTCAACTGGGCAGTGCGGTTAGCTGTTCCATAGTTTATCAGGTACTGAAAAGTGTCTTAACTAACAACCCTGCTGAAATGAACACACTTTTTTTACACAAATTTCAATATGCCCAGGGAGACCCAAGATCATGGGTGCACACTGTACACAAAGCCTTGATTTCTGCCCAAGTCTCCCTTACCCCTGAAGCTAAGCTCTACTCCCCATCAATGAACAATTCAATGTAAGAACCTCTAATTGCCATTGAGGTTTAGGCATTGGACTGCAAAAAAGCTTGGTGTGCACCAACTTGGACAACAGAGGCCCTGTGTACACTGTGAACTCTAGACATTCTCCAGGGCATATCTACATCACTCATTGCTTTAACTGCTGCTATTGTCAGTTGACGCCTTTACATATAAAATGAATAAGCCGACCCATCACAGGATTATTAAGAAAGAAATACTGATAAAGGAACTTCACAAAAGAACTCTGTAGAAAAGAAGCTTCAGACCAGATGACCCAACCATACCTTCAATTGTAGATATCTCAGTGTTCATGTTACCCAAAGCTGCAGCTTGAAGCTAGTTTCTTCAAAGAAACTGCAAGTTTGTGATTGAAGCGAGTTGAAGAACAGTTCACATATCAAACATTCAATTATGTCCAGGGAGTTTAGTAAAAGAAAATTATTGAATGTTCAAAGTAAACAATTGGGGATACTTTAGTAATAGTTCATCTTTTAGTAAATCCGGCCCACAGCATCTAGACCAGACAGGAGACCAGCACGACACGTTTTACATGCCAGATCAAGAAAACCAGAGAACATTAGTAGGTACACTTTAACTAATATTCTACCTGATTCTTCCTACTTATTTTATATACCAAGCAAATAACGAAAAAGAGCACACACATAATTCCCTTTGCAAAAGGTCAGCCAAGCATTTCCAATTGCCTTATTTAACAAACAGCTCTTACTGTACCTTGGCATAGGTTGTCCTTTAAGGGAATGCCCCCATTTTCATAAGTGCCTACCTGGAGAGTTATTTAAATTTGTCTTTGATCCACAAGTCCTTACGGTCTGGCCCTGCCTGCCACATAGTCTTGCTTCAGAAAGGGTTCCCTTCATTCTGCACGTCTGCCACAGCCCTATATATTCCTGTACGGAGCTCTACTCCTACCAGTTTCAACTAGTGCTGCAGAATACGGCTCTTATTATAGGAATGAATAGGGCCCCGGTGCCTATAAACTTTTTTTCCAGCTTATGGACTATACCTTCTATATAGACTGGTCCCTGTTTGACAAAGCCCAGCTATTGTTTACTGACTTATGCCAGTTGTACCACACTCCCAGTGCACCAATACTGTTTGTTTGTTCATCCCCATTGCCCATGCGCAAGATGAAGTGGACCCTGGGGGGGGTCACTCTCTGAAGATTTTAGACAGGGCCAAATAGTAAAGATTGCTATATTGGGGACGCAGGTTGAGTATTACTCTAGGTGGGCTACGCTTTGGAGGTATGAGGTTTGGCTTGAAAGGACAACTTGTACTAAAGTGCCTTTAGAGACTCACTGGGAAGACTTCCTCAGGTATATAGTGCAGGAAACCTTCCTTTCATGGCCAATGCCAGACCACTCTGACAGGAAAGCTCTGACACCTGTGGGTAGGTTTGTTGCTTGATGTTAAAGTGGTTATAGACTCTTACATATACCCAGCGAAGGTGATACACAGAGATGAAACAAATCCTCCTACATACACTACCGTTCAAAAGTTTGGGGTCACATTGAAATGTCCTTATTTTTGAAGGAAAAGCACTGTACTTTTAAATGAAGCTAACTTTAAACTAGTCCTAACTTTAAACAAATATACTCTATACATTGCTAATGTGGTAAATGACTATTCTAACTGCAAATGTCTAGTTTTTGGTGCAATATCTACATAGGTGTATAGAGGCCCATTTCCAGCAACTATCACTCCAGTGTTCTAATGGTACAATGTGTTTGCTCATTGGCTCAGAAGGCTAATTGATGATTAGCAAACCCTTGTGCAATCATGTTCACACATCTAAAAACAGTCTAGCTCCTTCCAGAAGCTACAAAACTGACCTTCCTGTGAGCAGATTGAGTTTCTGGAGCATCACATTTGTGGGGTCAATTAAACGCTCAAAATGGCCAGAAAAAGAGAACTTTCATCTGAAACTCGACAGTCTATTCTTGTTCTTAGAAATGAAGGCTATTCCATGCGAGAAATTGCAAAGAAATTGAAGATTTCCTACAACGGTGTGTACTACTCCCTTCAGAGGACAGCACAAACAGGCTCTAACCAGAGTAGAAAAAGAAGTGGGAGGCCGCGTTGCACAACTAAGCAAGAAGATAAGCACATTAGAGTCTCTAGTTTGAGAAACAGACGCCTCACAGGTCCCCAACTGGCATCTTCATTAAATAGTACCCGCAAAACACCAGTGTCAACATCTACAGTGAAGAGGCGGCTGCGGGATTTTGGGCTTCAGGGCAGAGTGGCAAAGAAAAAGCCATATCTGAGACTGGCCAATAAAAGAAAAAGATTAAGATGGGCAAAAGAACACAGACATTGGACAGAGGAAGACTGGAAAAAAGTGTTGTGGACGGATGAATCCAAGTTTGAGGTGTTTGGATCACAAAGAAGAACGTTTGTGAGACGCAGAACAAATGAAAAGATGCTGGAAGAATGCCTGACGCCATCTGTTAAGCATGGTGGAGGTAATGTGATGGTCTGGGGTTGCTTTGGTGCTGGTAAGGTGGGAGCTTTGTACAGGGTAAAAGGGATTCTGAATAAGGAAGGCTATCACTCCATTTTGCAACACCATGCCATACCCAGTGGACAGCGCTTGATTGGAGCCAATTTCATCCTACAACAGGACAATGACCCTAAACACACCTCCAAATTGTGCAAGAACTATTTACAGCAGAAGCAGGCAGCTGGTATTCTATCGGTAATGGAGTGGCCAGCACAGTCACCAGATCTGAACCCCATTGAGCTGTTGTGGGAGCAGCTTGACCGTATGGTACGCCAGAAGTGCCCATCCAACCAATCCAACTTGTGGGAGCTGCTTCTAGAAGCGTGGGGTGCAATTTCTCCAGCTTACCTCAATAAATTAACAGCTAGAATGCCAAAGGTGTGCAATGCTGTAATTGCTGCAAAAGGAGGATTATTTGATGAAAGCAAAGTTTGATGTAAAAACAATGTTATTTCAAATACAAATCATTATTTCTAACCTTGTCAATGTCTTGACTCTATTTTCTATTCATTTCACAACGTATGGTGGTGAATAAGTGTGACTTTTCATGGAAAACACAAAATTGTTTGGGTGACCCCAAACTTTTGAACGGTAGTGTACGTTGTACCTGTTTATCTGCAGTCTTCTCTTCTCCACATCCATTCAAAGTCCAGAATTTAGGAAGCTTGAGTGAGCATTCAGAAAAAAGAGAGCGGAGAGCTGACATTACACTCTGCAGAGCTCACTGAGGAGCTCTGAGAGCTGATTGGAGTGAGGGAACACACCCTCCTTCACACAGCACACAGAAACAGAGCTGAGGCTGTCAATCTGCTAGAGGGGACCTCTTGGTGTCAGGAAAAATTGTCACAAGTGATTTATGCTGATAGCAAAGAAACAAAGTAACAGACAGAAATGAAACGTAGTGTTTTTAATAAAGACAAATACACACTATGGAGGGATATGCGTTGTTCGTATTTCATGTCTGAGGTTTACAACCACTTTAAGCCCTGCTCCACTATGCAGAAGGCAGGATAGGACAGGCAAATTTCTGTTCTATGAAGCCTGTCAGAATGGCCTGAGCTTTAGCTATGACTACAGGTATGTGCAAAAACCTCTAGATCCAGTTACTCACAACCACAGTATGTAGATATACAAGTGATGCAAAGAAGTTGAACATTTTTTTATGCAGCTCCAAACTTTTCAAGAATTGAAAAAGCCTAACTACAATGATCCAGTGGTGCACCTCTCATGTGTCTCATGGCTGTGAGTATTTTTTCTAGACTTGTAAAGAAAAGTAGAGCTGCCTAAAAAGACTGCTGACTTTCCTGTATTACCTGTACTAAATTATACAATGGCTATGACCGACTGGATTTAAGAACTGGCTTCAGCAGGGAAATTAATTTAATTGCTGTGGTAAAGGATGACTATTTAGCAACACATCCATGTAAGCCCCACCAACTTTAAATTACTTAATTTTATGTTACACGTACCTCTTAATAATGGCAAAATTATATTTGATAATTGGATTAAGCACAATGAAGAATTGATCTAATTGTACCTGTATTTTGTGATCCTCATTAGTAATTTCAATGGCTTCTTGACTCTTCTCTAATGTAGTAAATAAAGAATTACAAGCCCTTAAATAAATAATATTAACAATCAGTGAGGTTGAAAAAGAACATTTCTTCAACTTGGCATCTGCAGCATAAAGGCATGATTCACTTAAACACATTACAATGAATTTGCTCAATACAAGAAAAAAAATACATAGATAAACAGAATAAATATTTGAACAATTTATATATTCTATGAAACTTTTTTTCAGGTGAATGGATGTACTGTAAATATAGGCCACATGCAAATTCGCCTTTGCTTTCAAAAAGTATTAGCAAACACGTTTCCAGAGAAGGGTGGAATTCTCGTGATAAATTCCTAGTGGTAATAACGTCTGTCTATTAATCAGTGCTGTGATGCTATGTCCGTACTGTTAAAGGGGAGCTTGACAGGTTAGGTTTATTATTTTTGTCTTTTTATATGCTAATAAAAAATATATGTTAAATGTAAAAGCTGAATCACCCCAGGCTTCCACAACCCAGCCTGGCAAACACATAAGAAAGCACAGGTTGGAAATTAAGGGGGATTTCGGTCGGAGGCACAGACTCTTCCGGTTTCCTCCTCATACAAGTATGATGTCATACATGGTTTTGGGTATTGGTGGTGTAAGCTGGGAACCAGGACAGACAAGTCTCAAAAACCAGAGTGTGGGAAACGAAATAGGGAGAGCCTGCCCCCCCCCCCGTGTGTTTACACCTTTTAAATTTAGAAAAATATATAATTTTTTCCCCCTACGTTTTTGGCTCCAGCACCATTCCCGTAATATGACAGGAGCACTGTGGGTCCATTTAAGAACTAGTGTCTCTTCTTTTTTAAGGTTAAAAGATAAAGTGATTGTAAAGTGAACCTGGGGATTCCTGATACCAAGTACGCTATTTTGCACAAATAGACCAGGGTCTATGGTTGCAAATCCAACCCCTCCTCCGCTCCACTTTTTTATTGGCCACCAAATCCAATGGGTGACCTTACTGGTCAACAGGAGCATGCAAAGCCACTGAAGTTGGAGCTGATATTTGCATTACATGCATGTGAAGATAAAACAGGGGTGGGTGAAGGCAACAGCAGGTGATTGATCTATGGACATGGGGCTCCCATAAAAGGGAAGGTCAGCCCAAGAAAACATTCCATGTCTTAGAAAATGCCTGTGCTGGTTGAAAATTGTAGGCTACTTTGTTGACCTCAATTTTTGAAAATACTAGTTGCTTAGCTGTTGTGCAATATAGAAAAAGGATTCTGATTTCATGGGCTGCATGCTTGTTACATGTTTGCTACTCATAACTGTTACAGAGAAAGGTCGCCAATGGTTTTTAAAATGCTGCTTCTTTGATGAACCTTAAAGAGGTTGTAAACCTTCCTGCAGTATTTGTACCTTTAAGTAAGCCTAGAGTAAGGCTTACCTATAGGTACTGTAAATATCTCCCAAACGTTTTACAGTATACAGTATACTACACTGATGATGTCATCGGTGCATGGCTCTGTATGCCACCAGAATAAAATTAAAACGAAACAATCCAAATTAATTTGAAGTGCAGACTTTCAGCTTTAATTCAAGGGGTTGAACATAAATATCAAGTACAAATTTTAGGAACTGCAACCATTGTTATACACAGTCCCCCCATTTTCAGGGGCTCAAATGTAATTGGACAAATGAATATAATCATAAATAAAATGTTAATTTTTAATATTTTGATGAGAATCCTTTACTGGCAATGACTGCCTGAAGTCTGGAACCCATGGACATTACCAAAAACTGGGTTTCCTCCTTTCTGGTGCTTTGCCAGGCTCTAACTGCAGCTGTTTTCAGTTGTTCTTTGTTTGTGGGTCTTTCTGCCTTTAATTTTGCCTTCAGCAAGTGAAATGCATGCTCAGTTGGGTTGAGATCAGGCGACTGACTCGGCCATTGCAGAATATTCCACTTCTTTTCCTCCAAAAGCTCCTGGGTTGCTTTTGCTGCAACTTTGCTGCATTAGGCTGAATCAGGGCTGACAGTATATCTCTAAACACTGCAGAATTCATCCGGCTGCTTCTGTCACATTATCAATAAACACCAATGACCCAGTGCCACTGGAAGCCATGGATGCCCATGCCATCACACCGCCGCCACCATGTTTTACAGATGACATTGTGTGCTTTAGATTATGAGCTGTTCCAAGCCTTCTCCACATTTTTTTCTTTCCTTCATTCTGGTACAGATTAATCTTAGTTTCATCTGTCCAAAGAATGCTTTTTCAGAACTGGTCTGGCTTTTTTAGATGTTTTTTGGAAAAGTCTAATCTGGCTTTTCTATTCTTCAGGCTTATGAAGGGTTTGCACCTTGTGGCGAACCCTCTGTATTTTCTCTTGTGAAGTCTTCTCTTAATTGTAGACCGACAATGATACGCCCACCTCCTGGAGAGTGTCCTTTACTTGTCTGGATGTTGTTAATGGGTTTTTCTTTACCATAGAGAGGATCTGGCGATCATCCACCACTGTTGTCTTCCGTGGACGTCCAGGCCTTTTTATGTTGCTAAGCTCACCAATGCGTTCTTCTTTCCTCAGAATGTACCAAACTGTTGATTTGCCCACTTCTAATGTTGCTGCTATCTCTCTGATGGATTTGTTTTTGAAGCTCTCCAATGGCCTCTTTCGCTTGCATGGACAGCTCATCTGAACGCATGTAGGTTCACAGCAATAGATTCCAAATGCAAATACCACATTTAGAATCAACTCCAGACCTTTTACCTGCTTAATTGATAAAGAAATAACAAAGGAGTAGCCCACACCTGGCCATGAAAAAGCTTTTGATTCAACTGTCCAATTACTTATGGTCCCTTGAAAAAGGGGGGGGTGGCTATTCTTAAGAGCTGTAATTCCTAAAACTTTACTCCGATTTAGATGTACATATCCTTATAACTATAACTTGAATATGTTTTGGTAAATACCTGAAAAAACTAAAATTGTCCCTGTGTCCAAATATATATGGACCTAACTGTATGTGCCTGACACACCACTTTTAGCAGTGGTATCACATATGGCAGCATTTAGAATCAGGTCCAAAGTAACAAAACTGGAACACATCATATCCTTACCTTAGTTTAAATTGTGCACGTACTTCTCCATATTCTAGCTGAATAAGTTCATTGTAACAGGCCATAACATTAGAGTTTTCTACATATCTCTGCAAGTAAGAAGACAGACACTGATCAATGACACTGCAGTATTTATCCATCTTAGGCCCATTCTACACTTTATGGTCAATTCAAAAATGTAAAAAAAAGTGGCACAATGTCAGTGTGGGACTGTTAAATACTATAATTTCTAGTTAACCTTCCCTCAGAAAGGGATTGATTTACTAAAGGAAAGGAAAACAGGCTTTTCACTTTGCAAGGTTAGTTGCATTTTGCAAGGGAATTTGCACCAGAGCTTAGTGAATGTGGTGAACTTTCATTTTTCAAATCGTACTTTATCATGTGAAAAGAAATTAAAAAAAAATCTACCTTCCTCCTTGATTACTGGATGATTTCTGTATGCCTTCTCGTCACTACCTGGTCCTTACTACCCCCCGGGCTATGGCTGGAGTGGACCATCCAAGTGTTGGTTCTTTTTGCTCTCTTTAACTCAACAATGCTTAAAATTATGTAAATAGCCACCACCTGCCTGGATTCTCTCAGTTGTAACACTGTTAAACCCTGGAAGAAGAAGTAGTACCCTGTTCTGTACTGTCAACAGCGTTTTTTCTTGTTTTTCTCTCTGTGTGGAGAACTTTACCTTCTACATGACCTGATTAATAGATTGTGATGGCTCTTGTACTGTCCAATAAAATGCTTGAATTAAGGAAAAAGTTTAGAAAAAAAAAAACATTTTTGCTTGCACATAATTGGATTATGGAATTCAACAGAGCTTCCCCTCATTCACTTTCCTTGCAAGGTGCAACTTCCCTTTCAAAGAGAACAGCCTATTTGCCTTTAGTCAATCAATCTCAAAGAGTGCTAGACCAAAAGGATTAAAGTGGTTGTAAAGGCTGAAGGTTTTTTTTACCCTAAGGTAAAAAACCTTCTATTGTAAGCAACCCCCAGCCCCCCAAATACTTACTGATCTTTTTCGGTTATGCCCCTTCGATAGAACCTGGACGAACAGACGGCTTCTGTCAGGCCAGCCACCGTACACACAGGCCGAATGCTGCCCGATATTCGGCCTGTGTGTATGACCCTTAAGGCCTCACACCAGAAGACCACGGGCAAGTCTTTTGTCATCTGGTTAACCTGTGCTAATGCACAACTGCCGGTACCCAGCGCAGCTTCCAGAACACTAAACAGTCACAGAGATCAGTTTAGGGTCTTTACTCACAAGTCCCCAGGACAGCTGCCACCCTCCAGCTTCCTCTGCACATGGTCCAGTGAGTGAGACGGCATCTCTCCAGACCAGATCCCCTGTGATGAGGTTCTGCAATCTAGCAAAGTCAATCCAGACCCTCAGCCCTGACACCACTGATGTTTCTAGAGAAGGTAAACAGTCCATGCACTGCCTGAGGGCAGCAGCCCCTCCAACTCCGGAACCCTCCTGGGGTGAAAGAACCCTGTTCTCCAGTGTCTCATGCTATTTATCACCATTCCAGCCCTCTTCTGGATACTCCTCTTCAGGGATTGGCTGGAACCTAATAAATATTTAGGCTGGATGTTTTGGATCTCCCGCCCTATGCTCTAAAAATGTCTTCCAGAGGCAGGGGGAAGCAATCAAACTCCCAGCCTTTAAAACCCTGAACAGATCAGGCCAAACAATTACTGCTCCCTTGATTACAGAAGGAGCAAAACTAAGTTCACCTAAGATCCTATGCTAGGAGGGTGCTACATCAAGAAAGAACAGACATCCTAAAAGTGGCATAAATCTCATGTGAGTAAATTTTTTTTTTACACAGCAAATTATCAGAATTCTTTTTGCCTTGAGTCCTGCTTTAGGTCCCTTTCACAGGGACAGTTTTTCAAGCAAGCCTAACCGGAAGCAGGTCTATGGGCAGGTGGATGTAAATGGACTTTTGTCCGAGTCCATCCAGGTCTGAAAAAAAAATAAGGACTAAATCCTTTTCTGTTTTTTTCTGGACCTAAACGTGATGGATTGAAGATAACGTAAAGTAACTGTAAAGTTCACAGATCCCCTAAACCCTAAAACTGGTTGTAAGGGCTAAAGGTTTTTTTACCTTAAAGTGGTTGTAAATCCTCACATATACCCACTGAAGTGACCAGCCTTAGGTAATACAGAGATGAAACAAATCCTCCTACACAAGTCATATCTGTTTATCTGCAGTCTTCTCTACATTTGTTCAAAGTATTGCATTTTTAAAGCTTGTCTGAGAGTTCAGAAAAAAAAAGGGTGGAGAGGTGAAGCTACACTGCAGAGATCAGTGAGGAGAGCTCTGATTGTTGATTGGAGGGATAAGACCCCCCCCCTCCCCTTTTCACACAGCACACGGCAACAGAGCTTAAGCGGTCAATCTGCAGGAGGTCCCTCCCCTGTCACCTTTTTTCTCTTGTGTCAGGAAAACCTGTCAGAAGTGATTAATGCTGATAGCAGAGGAATGAAGCATCAGACAAAAATGACGCTTGGTGTTCTTAGTTGAGACAAGTACACATTATAGAGGGATATGCTTTGTTCATATTTCATGTCTGAAGTTTACAACCACTTTAATGCATCTGCATTAAGGTTAAAAAAAAATTAATATAAAAAATGTAGGTGCAGCAGCCGCCCTAAATACTTACCAGAGACTGATCCTGGTAAGAGCGCTGCTCTAGACTCAGTGAGAGCAGTGGGAGCCATTGGATCTCGCTGCTGTCAATCAAATCTAGTGATGAGAGTGTGACAGGGTGTGGCCAAGCCTCAGTATGTGTGCCCATAGATTGAGCCCACACAAGTACCGCCCCTAGCAAACAGCTTGCTGGAGTAGTATTTGAAGGAGACAGAGGTGCTAGGAGTGCTGATGGGAAACCCTAGAAGAGGAGGATTGGGTCTGCTCTATGCAAAACCATTGCGCAGAGCAGGTAAGTATAACATATTTATTATTTTAGAAAATAAAAACTGAACCTTTAATATCACTTTAAGCATTACCATAAAATGGCTTTGAGATATAAAGCAGAAAAAGAATTTTAAACATATTCCACTATTAAATCTATTGGGAGGTTTTTGCAGAAAGACCTGACTACATTGAAAAAAGGTTGAACATACCACCAAACCAAACTAAAAATATTTTTTGTAAATGTTACTGTACTCGGATTGGGATATTATGAGTTGGTTTTGGTTATCTATTCATCTTTTTCTACAATGTGGCTTGCTTTACATCTCAACGCCCTTTAAGAATATGTTTATGTTTAAGCTTCAGTTTAAAATTTGATGTATAGCTTTCCAATCTGCAGTGTTCCTGTCAGATGCGAAAGTACAGTAGAGGGAGAGTGAGGAGAGGCAGTAAAAATGAAGGTGCAGTGGAGATGGGCTCAGCTTTCCACCTGAACCCTGGGATGAATGGGATGGCAACCCTCTGTGCTTGCTGTACTATCACAGGCACCATATGTGACCAGAACACTTGGTCTCAGCACATATGAGGCGCCGCAGCGAGTGTTTGGAATGAGGTCTGTGCAACGTGTTTGGAATCTTGTGCAGTGATCAAAATCCTTTCTCCCCAGGGCCACTCTGCACCTTTTTATATTCTGTTGCTGGCAATACCTGAACCTATATAAAATGTATTAATCCCTGGTACAGCACCCTTGATTTCCAGGCACCCTAAATTCTTCCTGAACCCCTACATGAACATGTATGTCCTGCCTGGTCTCATCCCAGTACCCACCTGCTACCCTCAAAAAACTTGTTCATTCATTAATCAGTGATGCATGCACAGACTTTACTATAATCAAATCAGCACACCCTTTCACTTTACAAATATAGTGCAAATAAATGTACAGCAAATTTGTTAAGCAGATCCCCTCTTGATACACCTATAAGAAAGCCTTTCACGTCCTCTGTCCTGTGGCTTCCTGCAGTTAGCTAGACTCTAGCTGTTGGAGCAGACAGTAAGCTGTGGCCTGGCAGGAGGGAGGCCACGGACCATGGCCCGGTGGATGAGAAAAAATGAGCTAGAGTCCCAGGGGTCTCCAAACTATGGTCCTCCAGTTGTTTAGGAACTACAATTCCCATCATGCCTAGTCATGTCTTTGAATGTCAGAGTTTTACAATGCCTCATGGGACGTGTCGCTCCGCAACAGCGGGAGGGCCGTAGTTTGGAGATCCCTGAGCTAGACTCTAGCTGTTGGAGCATATAGAAAGCTGTGGCCTGGCAAGAGGGAGACCACAGCACTTAACTACAAACATAGCCGTAATATGCATTTACAAATGCTAAGTGTGACATAAAATACCTTGCAGTCAAAACATAACATTTGATTCCACTTTTTGTTTTCAGCTATTAGCTACAGAGGTTTCTGTGATGAAGTCCTACACTAAGCTAGGTGCCTGTAGGATAGCCAATATTTAGCGGTTTGGGCAGGTTAACAATGCATGGACGGGGCCATGGAACAGCTTACATAGATTGAAAACAAACAAAAGTCCATCTAGTTCAACCAATAGAAAAAAAAGAAACAAATAGAAAACCTCCATACACGCAATCCTATACCCACATTTGATCCAGAGGAAGGTAAAAAACAAACAATCAAGTATGATCCAATTTACTCCAGCGTGGGAAACAAAATCTCTCCTGATCTGAAGGGCAATTGGATATTCCCTGGATCACCAATCACTTGTGTTCCCACACTTGCAATCTGGGGGAATCTAGGATGGGAAAGGATCTGGTGTCCTAGTAGATGATAGGCTCAGCAATGACATGCAATGCCAAGCTGCTGCTAACGAAGCAAACAGAATATTGGCACGCATTAAAAAGAGGATTAATTCCAGAGATAAAACGAAAATTCTCCTGCTTGTGAAAATTCACAAGACTCTGGTCCAGCCGTACCTAAAGTATGCTGTCCAGTTCTGGGCACCAGTCCTCAGGAAGGATATACTGGAAATGGAGCGAGTACAAAGAAGGGCAACAAAGCTAATAAAGGGTCTGGAGGATATTAGTTATGAGGAAAGGTTGCGAGCACTGAACTTATTCTCTCTGGAGAAGAGATGCTTGAAAAGGGATATGATTTCAATTTACAAATACTGTACTGGTGACCCCACAATAGGGATAAAACTTTTTCGCAAAAGGGAGTTTAATAAGACTCGTGGCCACTCATTAAAATTGGAAGAAAAGAGGTCTAACCTTAAACTAAGTAGACGGTTCTTTACTGTAAGAGCAGCAAGGATGTGGCATTCCCTTCCACAGGCAGTGGTCTCAGCGGGGAGCATCGATAGTTTCAAGAAACTATTAGATAAGCACCTGAACAACCGCAACATACAGGGATATACAATGTAATACTGACATATAATCACACATAGGTTGGACTTGATGGACATGTGTCTTTTTTCAATCTCACCTACTATGTAACACTATGTAACTATTGTGCAGTTAGGAATTCATCCAGCTCTTTTTTAAAACAATCTATTGAGCTGTTGTATAAAACCTAAAGGTTTATTGGTGTGGAGGGCATGAATCACTCAGACATGTTTAGAAAAATTGAATGTTGTGCTACATAAATGAGACACTTAGGGTCGGTTCACACATGGGCAACACGACTTTAGCGCGACTTTGTACCGCGACTTCAACGCGGCTTCAGCGCGACTTTAGCGCGACTTCAGCGCGACTTCGGCAAATTACGAGGCGACTTGAAGTCGCCTCCATGACAGGCGACTTCGCCTGTGGCCAATCACCTCTCTGGGAGGGAGGGGGGAGGGAGGGGTTTTCTCTGCAAAGTCGCTTGAGAGATCCGACTTGCAGGCGACTTACATTGAGTTGAATGGGTACAAGTCGCCTACAAGTCGGATAGAAGTAGTACAGGAACCTTTTCTGAAGTCGGAGCGACTTCAGTAGTGTCAATTAAGACGCTCCCATTGCCTACCATGATAATCTAAATGCAAAGCGACTTGGGGCGACTTGAGGGCGTACAAGTCGGATCCCAAGTCGCCCCAGTGTGAACCGACCCTAACTAGTCTGACAGAGCTGTGCAGGGAAACATTATGGGCTGGTTAGTAAATTGGGTTAAACATGTACCACTCTATTTTGTAAATCCATTTTTTTAGCCAACATGGGTCAATCAGTGGGCTAATAAGCCAATCACAAACACATTCATGTATACCAGACATTGCATGTTTTAGCTATATTTAAAGTGTAAGCTCACCATTAGCAAAATATTACAAAAATCCCTCTATGCAATTTCACTATTCTCCTGAATAATACATACTAGCGCTCCTGACTCTCACTGTATTCTCTATCTGTAAAATTCCTAGGTGTGGACTAATACCCTTAGGTTTTATTTAGTACACAGTAATTAAGGTTGACAAAAGACCAGAACCCAGCAATTACAACTTATTCAAACTGTAATTAGAACAGCAACTGTTTGGCAATACAAAACCTTAGTAAGACTGGGACACAGATGCATTCTTCTTCACCTTGTCACTAATAAATGCTACTTAAAGGATCAGAGCGCTGATCAAAGTGAGAAAGTGTTAGCTGTGTGTAGGCAGTCTATGGAAGTGAACACAGTGGTTGCACGAGCACAGCTGCATGCCAAAAAGACAGTATTTGGGGTTGTGAACCTGCTTCGTCACGCACATCAAATGTTGCATTTTCATCCACTTCCATAGTCTGCCTACACACAGCTCAGGGTGGATGCAGGTGCAAAAACAAATGCCTCATTAAAGCAGTCATGTCCGTGTGAATACAGCCTAAACCTAACAATGTACTTTTGCTATTTGTTCCCTTTTGGTTTATTAAATATTATTATCATTATTATACAGGATTTATATAGTACCAACAGTTTGCTCAGCGCTTTACAGCATGAGGGCAGACAGTGCAGTTACAATACATTGTAATTCAATACAAAAGGAATCGGAAGGTCCTGTTTGTTAGAGCTTACAATCTAATAGGGAGGGTCAGGTGATACAAAAGGTAATAAATGTGGGGGATGAGCTGATGGAGAAATTTTAAAGTACAGTTGTTAGGTGAAGGCAGGATAGGCTTTTTTAAAGGGAAAGGGATTTTAGGGATCACCTAAAAGGAGTAGGAGATAGTTAGACAGATTGGGGTAGGAAGTTCCAGAGGATGGGATAGGCTCTGCAGAACTCCTCGAGGTGAGCATGGGAGGAGGTGACAAGGGAGCTAGAGAGCAGGAGGTCTTGGGAGGAATAAGGAGAATGATTTGGTTGTTTTTTTGAGACTAGGTTAGTGATGTAGCTGGGGGCCAAGTTGTGGATGGCCTTGTAAGTTGTTGTTAGTATACTGAATTTTATTCGCTGGGTGAGTAGAAGCCAGTGGAGGGATTGGCAGAGAGGGGTGGAGGACACTGAGCGGGTGATAAGGTGGAGGAGTGTGGCAAGTATTCATGATGGACTGAAAGGTAATCCAATGAGGGAGTTGCAGTAGTCGAGGCGAGAGTTAACCAGGGAGTGACTTAGAAGCTTTGTGGTATCATTGGTTAAGAACCTGTACATTTTGGAGATGCCACAGAGGTTGAGGTGGCAAGATTTGGACAGTGTCCAGACCTTGGGCTAGCACCAAAAACCCAGAAGGACAGGAGATAACACGTCCTATCACTAGAAATCGAATTGAAAAAAAAAACATACATGGATTTTCCCGGCACCCCATAGGCACATTTATTACAAAATATAAATTTTATTACACAAATCCAGTTAAAAATCACAAATTCATTATTAAATGAACAGCCTCTACCATAACGGAGAGCATTTCCCTTGGCAACTATACAGGTATAGATCTAATACCCTGATTCCGGGGTGGGGTACAATACAAGGGAACACAAACTCCAGCCATTTAATGATCCTCTACATGTTTAGTTTAATAGTTCATCCACTGCTAGAATGGCAGGGACCCACGCAGAAGTGAAAAGTGGAACCAGGGCAAGATCCCTCCCCGGGGGTGGACATGGGAGCAGGCCAGTGCAGGTAACAAAACATCAAATCAAATTCAGTAAACCAAGGATTGTTCAATCCCACTGAAAGGAGAGGGGAGGCAAAAGATTACACATGTGTATAAAATGTCCTCCAAGCACCCAAAAGCAGTTCACTCACAGGGTCCAATCAAAGGAAGTATGCCAGATACATTCCAATATAGTGTCTCATCACTTTCAGCAAGGTGTCAGGTGCCCAAGATTTGGACAGTGATTGGACATGGGACCAAAAGGAGCGTTTAGAGCCCAGGATTACACCTAGCACCCTGGCATGCAGGGACAGGTTGATGGTTGTGCCATCTATCTTGACAGAGAAGTCAGGGGAAGGGGCACATGAGGGAGGAAATATGTTGGATAGACTGAGTTTGAGGAAGTTATGTGATGTGTGTGGAGACGGAATAAGCTGAGGAGTAGAGAGATAGATTTGGGTGTCATCAGCGTAGAAATGGTTTTGAAAGTCATGGTAGGCTATCAGCTGACCTAAAGAGGAGGTGTAGATCATGAATAGTAGAGATGCAAGAACAGAACCTTGGAGGACTCCGACGGAAGAGGTAGAATTGTTAGTCACCCTGAAAGTGCGATGGGATAGGTAGGATAAGAACCAACGAAGAGTACAGTCATAGAGACCGCAGGAGTGGAGTTTTTGAGCAGGAGGGGGTGGTCAGGAGTACAGAATAGTGACCATTGACTTTAGCTGTTAGTAAATCGTTTGAGAGTTTTAGGAGAGCAGTTTCTGTGGAGTGTTGCTGGTGAAATCCAGATTGAAGGGGATCAAGAAGGTTATTTTTAGTGAGGTGGTAGATCAGTCGGTTGTAGACCAGACGTTCATGAATTTTGAAGGTAAAGGGGAGCAAGGAAATGGGTCATAGATTGTTAAGACTGGTGGGATTTTTTAAGTATGGGGTGACTAGTGCATGTTTTAGAGAGTTAGTATATACCATTTAAAGTGTTTTGTTATAATGGCTCGATACATTTAAAAATTACCTCTTAATCCTGCTAAAAATCCATTGAGCTTTCCTGTGCACTCTGCCTCTGCTGCATTGTATTCAGTTAGCAGTATTATCAGTTCTCTCTGTAGACTTAAGAACACCTAACTTGTATGTTATGGCGATGAGGAGTGGTAATCTGTAATCCAAATACTTCCTGTTCCTATCGTTGTCATTTTAGGACATGAAGTGTGTTACTAGCAGGATCACCAGCAGAAAATAAAATAAAATAAATTCTGAACAAAGAAAAGCATTTTTGCTTGGACATGATTGGATGATGAGAGTCAGCAGAGCCTCACTTTATTCACTAAGCTCTGGGGAGAATTTCTTTGGAAAGAGAACAATCTATTTGGCTTTAGTAAATCAACCTCATAGCGTGCAAAGGAAAACCACTCAAATAAGGACAAAGACAGAAATAAAAACCCGAGAGAAGTTCAAACCCCTCACCTACTTAACTAGAAAAATTGTTTTTATTTTTTACGCACTTCCTGTTCTAACCCTTTCACATTAAATTTACAACTAAAGTAGTTTTGCCCAAAGTTGGGCTTTAAATACATTTTGATCCTTAGGAAGGTTATAGACTTGGCATCATATCAGCAAGAGATTACATTTTGGGGCTCTTTGTATACACAACACCCCTCGCTGCCTTGGATGCAAGGAAGCAACATTTGAATTTTTCATAAGTGCAGATGATGGTAGCTGGTGGTAGACCAAAGTTAGTGACTAGCTTGCCATTCATGCTAATGACCACCGCTGGTGCCTTATGCGACCATTAGCGAAGTCCAAATGAAAGGCCTGCTGGTATTAGTGCTGGCTGCTGACCATCTGCTCCTCATTTGTCAGAAAGCTCCAAAATCTGACCATTGTTCAAGTAAAGAGCAACTTCTGTTTACACCTAACTGCATGGTCATATGAATATTGAAGTATAGTAAAAATGCTGAAAATATACAGAGATTATTTTACAGTGGATCACTCACTGCAAAGTTTTTATTTTTTGCCAAGGTGGACATAGATCAAAGTATAGACCAATCTGAAACAGCTTGAGAATATTCTTCTTTTGAAAATGTTCTCTCCATATTCCAGGAAAAATGAGCTCTACAACTGTCATGTCATCTTCAGATTTCACAAGTGAACTCAACATGCACACAATATGGATGCGGCTGATCTTGTGAAATGTAACACATAAAACTCAGGCCTATGCAAACACATCTGTTTCAGCATGCTCTGCCTCCTGCACAACAGATGGAACAAATGAAAACAGTAGAAACTAAGCATGACACCTGAATTTTGTTCAGCTCGGTCTTCAAACACTGAAAGCAGCATACTTGTAAATATACAACAGTTTGGTCAATGCGTAATTTACCTAATACCAGCCATTCTTATCACATGTACAGGAATACCCCACTTTTAAGTACGCAATGGGGTTTATTTACTAAAGCTGGAATATGCAAAATCAGGCTCACTTCTGCATAGAAACCAATGAGCTTCTAACCCCAGCTTGTTCAATTAAGCTTTGGTAATAAAACCTGGAAGCTCATTGGTTTCTATGCAGAAGTGAGCCTGATTTTGCACTTTCCAGCTTTAGTAAATAAACCCCATTGTGTACTTAAAAGTGGGGTATGCCTGTATATCCAGTACCAATGCTCTGATGTTTTATGCAGTGCATCTCTGCAGTAATGCACATTTCCCCATGGTTTGTCCATTTAAAGACCTTGCATGGACAGAAAACCACATATGTATCTACTAAACATGCACCTAGTTCCTAAGCCTTGTTGCGGGCTAACAATACACAGGATTTTCGTGGAGTGGTGTCACCGCACAGATTGTGTCTACTAAACTACTAAAAGCGGAATTTTAGTACGTTCCACTTATTTACATCCTGCCCCCTCCTCTGCCACATTTGGCGCTTTTTTTTTGGGGGGGGGGGCAGGTTACATGGTTTTGACAAGTATCCGCTCCCACTTCCAGTCAGATTGGCGCAATGATCTGAGTGGAAGTTAGCCCCCCTCTCCCCTGCAGCCTTCTGGGATGCATCACAGGTTCCTGAAGACTGCAGGACCATTCACAAAGAGCAGCGGAGTGGGAAACCAGCTGTGAAGCTACAAGGCTTCACTGCTGGGTTCCCTTAGTCAAGATGCCGGCGGCTGGACCCAAAGCCGATTGAAGAATCATCTTGGACGAGGACAACACTGGATCCTTGGCTGATCCAGGCTGCTGACTTTTTAATTTTTTTGGGGGGGAGACTGGAGCTCTTCTTTAAACCCTCCTATTCTCTACAACAGCTTTTGCCACCCTTTGTAATGTGGAGGAACCCTTGAAAGAACTTTGGGTCTCAGGGAACTCTGATAAAAATGACTTTATCTTTAGCTCAGGGTACATTGGCATGAACATTTAGTTGAGATATAAGAATAAATAAAGGAATATGAAATGTGGCTACAGTTGCACAGGCATTTTGCCATGGTGCAAGTGGTAGCGGCAGGAATCTATTGATTCATGTAGCTCTGTTTGACATCTGTGAGTGACTAGCTTCAGCATATACACTTCAAGGATAGGTTGTCAGTGGCCACAGCTATTTGTGGCTGTTCACACAGCCAGCGAGTATCTGTGGTGATCACTGCTGGATGCACACTGAGCGAACAGCCACGAATAGCTGTGGCCGCCTACAACCTTTCATTGAAGTGTTAGAACTGGCCAGCTGCAGCTAGCCACTCACAGGTGTCTAACACAGCAGCAGGAATCAGTATATTCCTGCTGTTGTCATGCATAATGTACAAAAGTACTTGACACCCAGAGCTACTATTTATAACAATATATTTTGATAAAATAATTTTTAGTAAAAATAATCAAACAAAACAAATAATAATGGCCTGAAAAAGAAATGCAGATGGTGATAATTGTAGTGTTTCCTCACATGGTAGTTAGTGAAAAAGTGCTCCCTTATATTGGTGTTCGATAAAAAAGACCTCCTTGCTTTTTTTGGTCAGTGGGAAAAAGATCACCTTACATTGGTGGTCATTGGGAAAAGGGCACCATTACTTTGGAACTCAGTGGGAAATGGCTCTTACATTTACGGTCAGTGGGAAGAATACCTTCCCTATAGATGGTCTAAAAGATCATTGGTGTCACTGATAACTTATCTCAGAGGCTCATCACTCAAAAACCCCTAGCAACCTCTCGAGAAAATCTAGGGTCCCATGGAATCCTGGCTGAGAAAGGCTGTTCTACAATATAGAAACTAATTGTTTCATGGTCCAAGATAAGAACTAGGGGGCCTAATTAGACTCTTTGAGAAAACAATACCACAGGAAGTGTCCCGAATGTCAGGGCTGGGATCAGCCCTTCCTTCTCTGAGCTGGCCGCTCAGCTGTCAGCTAATTGCCAGCTCCTATCTCTCCACAGTTACTCAGCTGTTGATGATATCCTGCTCATTTGTCCTGCCTACTTAAGCCGCCCAGCCTAGAGGATCTCTGCTTTCGCCTTGGTCAACATCACAGAGACTATCGCCTGCATTCCTGTTAAAGACTTGCTTGGCTGACATCCCTTCTGGCTCCAGATCCTGCTTGCTGTTTTACTACGCTCATCTCTGGCTCCCGGACGTTTGGCTTCTCTGACTATCCATTCTGGTTCCTTAACTCTGGCTATGTTTTGACTACGTTTGTTCTATTTTCTGTTATTAATAAACAAGTGTGATTTAACTGTACTTCTGTCTCGGTCTGATTTCATGGTTTCTGACATAGAAGACATAAGACATAGCTCTGAATTTCTGACATGATCACTAGGTGATTTTTTGCACTTAATAAATAAATATAACAACATGCTTTCAATGGTATATTTAACAGCCCAAAAGGAAGCAAATAAGAGAAGTTCATTATTAGGGTTTACATTCACTTTAACTGGTTCCTGCTTGTGCTATAACCAAAAGATGGCTACAGCCCGGCTTGCCAGTTCTGGCAGGATGTCTATGGCGTCCTCCCTGGAGTGCGCATCAGGCGCGCTCTGAGACCGATGTGTCCTTTGTCCTGTCTCTGTCTGAGGAAAGGAGTGACGATAACTGCCAAATCTGACAGGGCACAGTGAGTTCATTGTTTACACTGATAATCAGAGCATTTATCATCAGTGCCCTGATTATCAATGCAGCCCCATTAGTGCAGCTTATCAGTGTGCCTATCAGTGCCTCCTCAGCAGGACTCTGAGCTGAGAGCGTCTCTCTCATACAGCCCAGAGCCTGCACTGACAGTCCCTCCTCCCTCCTTCTTCACATGAATGGGAGAGGAGAGAGCTGATCTGCTCCTTCTCCTCCTGCTCCTTCTCCTCCCGCCCCTCTTCTCCTCAGTGCAGTTTATCAGTGCCCATCAGTGGCGCCTATCAGTGCAGCTTAAATCTTATAGATTTATAAATGCTGTCACCACAAGGTGACACTGTGGACAACACAATTAATGATATACTATGCCAGGTCCTAAAATAAGTATATATAGGAATTGGAAAAAAATTACTTTTCAGGCATATTGTACTATTGTTTAAAAAAATTAACAAAGTTTATTTAATACAAATCAATCATGAAAAAGACTAAGACAAGAAAAAAAAATTTACATAGATGGATATGATTTATATATATGATTGTGAATGTGATTGAGATAGATAGATAGATAGATAGATAGATAGATAGATAGATAGATAGATAGATAGATAGATAGATAGATAGATAGATAGATAGATAAATATATAAATATATCAGTGCAACTTATTAGTGCCCATTAGTGTTGCCTATCTGTGCTTATCGGTGCAGCCTCGTCAGTGCCTCCTCATCAATGCCCATCGGGGCAACCTCATTAGTGCCCATCGGTGCAGCTTCATCAGTGCACATCAGTGAAGAAGAAAAAAGTACTTATTTGCAAAGTTTTATAACAGAAACTAAGAATTATTATTTTATTTTAATTTTTTTTAAATGGTTTGTCTTTTTACACTTGTTTAGCAAAAGATAAAAAATCCAGTGGTTAAATACCACCAAAGGAAAGGTCTATCTGTATCAGAAAAATTATAAAAATGTAATTTGGGTACAGTGCTGCATGACCGTGCAATTTCTATTCAAATTGCCACAGCACTGAAAGTTAAAAATTGGTCTGGGCAGGAAGGGGGTGAAAGTGCCAGTATTAAAGTGGTTAATAAAAAGCAAATATTGCACTTACCCTGGTAAACCCAGCAGATATTAGAGGCATTATTGACGTTTCGTCTCGATCACTTTGTCTTCAATAGCAGGACATAAAAAGAGAAAAACATATGTTAACAAGTGAGCATTATTTAACACAAAGAAAATATGCAAAAATAGTATAACTGTCTACTAAAAATTGAAGCCTTTTTCAATAAATTTTGTGGTCAACATTTAGAGTACGATGTGAGTTATGAATGTAAAATGAGTTATGAATGTAACAAACTGTAACATGGTAGCATAACCTTTAAAAGAACCTGAGCTGGGAAAATCAGTTAGCCTTTCAAGCAGAAAGGCCAATTAACAGCACACCACATGTGGTTACATGCCCTAAACGTGGTAATGCACTTTATGCCCTTTGGTGCGCGGTAGTCCCCTCATTTTAGGTGGCACCCCAACACGCCTTCAAGTGAGTTGGGGTGCCACCTGAGCTGTAGTGCAACACAATGCACAGTGTGCTCTGTGTTGTGTTGCGAAAAAAAAATGCAACCTGCACCACATTGTCATGTGTTCAGGTGTGTTCCTACCCATTCACTTTAACAACACAGGACAAAGTAGTGTGAATGGGTCCTAACTAAAGAAAGTGTACCTTCATCTACATACATTTTGGACTCGCAGTTGTCAAATCCCACACGGTGGTGGCTGGGTAAGAAGCAGTTCAGCAACTCTCTGTCCCCAATCTGCTTGGGCATAGTGCAGGGGAGGCATTAGGGGTCTACCTGTAACTAACTCAATGCTAACAGATAGGGGGCTTGTAAGCCCCATTGTAGCAGTGATAACATTAACTAAAAGAAGTAGTTAGTTTTAAAAAATTATAAAAATCTAGTAGTGATTTAGAAAATAAAGACAATTTAAAGGCCCCCTTACCCACCTACATATAAGTAAAAAGGTAAAAGTAAAAAAATGTAAAAAGGCACACCTAGGACGCAGGGGGGGTACATAAATACTAATTGATGAACACATATCAGGTATCACCATGCACACCAGCATGGGAAGAATAATTCTAGGGCCGTTGTTTATGGTCAACTTTAAAATGAAGAGCTGTAAAGGTTTTTAACCCTTTCACTGCCATGCCCTGCGCTTCACTTTTAAACTCAGGTGGCCAGATCATTTTTGCATTGCTTTTTTATTTTTCTCTTACATCTTTCAGAGTTTGTAAAATACCCCCCAAATCATATATTTTGTGAAAGCACATGACCAGTAGAGTAAAAAGAAGGTGCTACTGATTTTTAAGGCCCCCAATATTTGTGCAAATGTTTACCAAAACAATATTTTCGTTAAAAATACACTAAAATCATTATTATCAGATACAAACCCAGCAAATTTGAAAACATATCTGCTAAATCCCTAATAAATATAAAAGCTTAACCTGTATTGTGTTAATAAATAACACATCTTTGTAAATTTTAAATTGCATTTTTTGCGAAATGATGAAAATCAAATGTACGCAAAAATGTAAATAACCGCACTTCTCTAAAAATCTGGAGGTTTTCAGTTTTCACTTACAGCTTTCAGAGTTTGTAAAAGACCCCCCAAACTATACATTTTCTGAAAGCACATGACCAGTAGAATAAAAAGAAGGTGCTACTGATTTTTAAGGCCTGCGATATGTGCGCAAATGTTTATCAGAACAATATTTTTCCTAAAAATACATCATTAGCAGATACCAACATGTCAAATTTTACAAAATTCTTGCGAAACATAGAAGCTAATAATTGCACCTTTTTGTGAAATGGTGAAAATCGAATGTATGCAAAAAGCGCACGTCCATGGAGGGCCGCATGGGGATGCAACTTATTAGCCACTGATCAGAACTATCAGTTTGTTCAGTATCGCCTGCTGAACAATTCTGCTATAAGTTCATGGTTCAAGTGACCATGAGCTTATGGCAGAGGTGGAATGCAGGTCCGCACGGTGTATGGACAGGGCCAGATGGAAGCAGCGCTGTAGGCCTGTATGCCGTACAGACCTGGCAGTGAAAGGCTTAAAGGTGCCTATATACAAATTTGTGTATCTTAGTTTTTTGCCGTTTCACGGCTGCACACAATTTTGAGGTTTGACATACTGTATCTGGTGATTACTTACTTGACACACTCTCCCCTTTTTAAAAAAAAAAACAGGAGAATACATTTTGTTTGTGTACACTAGAATTAATTATACTGTATTTTTTACTAAAAATATAGATTTAATAAACATTTGCACAAATATCATGCAATTTAACCACTTGAGCTGTAGAAGATTTTACCCCCTTCATGACCAGGCCATGTCTTGCTTTTTGGCACTGCGCTATTTTAACTGGTGATTGCGCGGTCATGCAACGCTCTACCCAAACAAAATTTTTTTATCACGCTTTTTACAAAAATAGAGCTTTCTTTTCGTGGTATTTAGTCACCTCTGGGTTTTTTTTTTTTTTTTTTTTGCCATATAAACAAAAAAAGGAGGAACATTTTGAATAAAAATATTTTTTTAAAAC
This sequence comes from Aquarana catesbeiana, assembly GCF_042186555.1. Lineage (NCBI taxonomy): Eukaryota > Metazoa > Chordata > Amphibia > Anura > Ranidae > Aquarana > Aquarana catesbeiana. Next base: position 61,401,398 of record NC_133326.1, on the reverse strand, counting down.
ATATCCAAAAAAAATGTAAAAAATTGTATTTCTTCATAAATTTTGACCAAAATGTATTCTGCTACATGTTTTTGATAATAAATTCTAATAAGTGTTTATTGATTAGTTTGTGTGAAAGTTATAGCGCCTATGAACTATGGTATACTGTATATATAATTTTTTTTTTTTAAACTACTAATCAGCGACTTATAATAGGACTGCGGTACTGCGGTGGTCAATCTGACATTAACTGATGCTGGGGGAACTGACCAACTGGCACTAACATTAATACAGTGATCAGTGATAATACTATACACTGTCACTGTACTAATGACACTGGCTGGAAAGGGGTTAACATCTAGGATGATCAGGGGGATAAATGTGTGCCTAACTTTGTGTAATGTGTGCTGCTTTTCACTAATGATCTCTCAGTTTCTGACAGTTTCAGATGAAAGATCTGAAAGATTGCTCCCTTGGTACAGAGCTCTGTATTGTTTACCAACACAGAGCTCTGGGGTATGATTGCACACAGCTGATCAGCAGGTCCTGGCCATGAATCATTGGCTGGGACTTGCTGACAGGCTCCCGATGTGTAAACCCGGAAGTAGGCAGCGACGTACAGGTATGTCGCTTTGCCTACAGCTGCCGCTCACCTGCAGTACATTGCGGGCAGGCAGCAAGTGGTTAAAAATGGCATGTATAAAAAAAAAAAAAAAAAAAAAAAAAATGGCATGTATGTGAATCATGGAACAACTGGTCTAGTAACATAAGGTTTAGGCTGATATTTTATATACTTTTCAAGTTATTCATTCAAAATCTTTGTGTCATATAAACTAATGTTTTGCAATATTATTTTGAAAACCATTCTGGGCTTTCTACAGAGAATGTGTGGAGGTGAAGGGAAGCGCTGGCAATGCAATTAAAGCAGCGGCAACCTAAAATTGGAACTTCTGCTCCTTGGTCTCCTCTCCCCATCTGATGCCACAATTGGCACCTTTCGGGGGGGAGGGGGGACAGGTATCCTGTACCCACTTCCGGGAGTCTGGGGCGCGGCCCGTAACATCACCGCAGGGCTCCCTCCTCCTCTCCCTGTCGCAGAGCCAGTAGGAGAGAGGAACGGGGCCTCGCGCATACGCAGTAGGGTTCCCGGCATTAAGCCGTAAGGCTACACTGCAGGGTACTCTTACCCGCAATGGTGGCGGCAGTACCCAACAGCTGATGGAAACATCAGCTGCGGTGCCAACATCGTTGGACTTGAGGACAGGTAAGTGTCCTATTGTTAAAAGCCAGCAGCTGCAGTATGTAGACACCGCTTTAATTAAAAAAAAACTTTCTACAAGGAGAGCATAGCAAAAAAACATTTCTCTTTAAAGCGGTAGTAAAGTTTATCTTTGTCCTACACGCCTTTCAATAGGTCTAAACTTGTGCCATTTAGTAGATATAGCCATCAGCTCCAGCTGATGACATCACTGGCACATGTACAGTACTCTCTGTATTCACATGTGGTGCATACTAGAACATTATGGTTATTAACCTGCAGGAGACCATATATATATATATATATATATATATATATATATATATAAAATTGTTTTTTTTTGTAGACTTTGATACCAATTGAAGGCTGTCTTTTTTTTTCAATTAAATTCCAAAGGAATCCTGTAAACTGGGAGGGGGTGAGCTATTCAGAAGGCCTGCCTGGTAAACATGTGAATAGGATACTAGAGCTCCACCTGTTGGTTAGTAGAAAAAAGCTTTTTTTGGACCTGTCCCAAAGACTATTAAAAAAGTTACAAAAACACTATACACTCCCTTCAAATATAAGTGGACACATTTTGTTACACAGAATTGAATAAAAATATAGACTGCTCAGTTGAACTAATACATATTAATACAACATGGTATACTGTAGACATGTGCAGAATGGAAAAAAAAATTGTTTTGTTTCATTATTTAAATAATTTCATTTAATTAATTTCGTTTTCAGAATTCGTTTTGTTTATTCGTTTTCAAAGCCAATCCAAATTTTCTGAAATTGGTCAAATTTAATTCAATTTGAATGAATTTGGAAAATTTCAATCGGCATTAGAATTAGAATGTGCTATTCGAATGTCGGATTTCTATTTTATTCTATTGTTTATTCTTTTCTATTCATAATTATTCTATTCCAAATTACAATTTCGGAAGATAGTTATAATCTTTCTATTGTATTCTATTGTTTTTTTCTATTCTATTTTCTATTTTAATCTATTCTATTCGAATTTATTCTATTCGAAATTTGCATTTCAGAAGATGGTTATCTTCTTTCTATTTTATTATAGTCTATTAATTTTTTTCTATTCTATTCATTTTCTATTCTATTATTTTTTATTCTATTCCTTTATTTTCTATTTTATTTGGTTCTATTCTTTTATTTTCTATTCTATTCTGTTTTAATCTAATTTATTTTATTTCTTTATTTTCTCTTCTATTTTATTCTCTTCTTGATCGAATGAAATTCGATTTCAAATTATTCTTCAAATTAGATTTTCGGCTGAAGTACGTTTTGTTATTTCGGAATTGTTTAAATTCGTTACTATTGTAATTCAGATACATTCGAATTTCTGAATAGCGAAAAATTTGTCTGAATTTCGATTTGGAACTAAACAAACCGCACATGTCTAGTATACTGCTGAAGTTTGTCAACAAACACGTTATGTATAGCACGTTAACGATTACAGCAACATAAATGGCTACCAAAAGCTTTTTGTGCAAAACAACTATTCTCAAAGCCTCAATATCCCTTTAAAATAACATTAATACTGAAGCTTACCTCCTAACTACAGCAATTATTACAGCGTTTTCTGAGGGTTTGGTTGCTCTGATGGACCTTAAATGTCAGAGTAAGAAACAAGGTAAGCAAAGGTAAATTACATAAAGATATCACATTTAAAATGATAACAGAGAGCTGACTAATTGTTCTTGAGGACAATTTACTACATTTCAAAAATGTTCTGAATTAGGAAAAATGCCTTGTTCTGTGTGGAGCAAACTCTGGTTTCCACATTACCGTAACACTTTTAGTAGATAATATCCCTAAGGAATATCTTAACCCAACATTTCATTTTCCTTATATGTGTCTGCTGCACCATGTACTTATATGAAAAAGTATCCTGTTCTCTTTGCATTGTTTCCTTTGTGTGATATCCCTGGTGTCCCTGGCAGTCCCTCTACTTTCCTATTAAAATCTGACCATAATGGGCATGAGAGCACATCATGGTCAGTTTTCTGTCTGTGATGAGAACTCAGCCTGCTCTTTTCCAAAGATCAGACTTGTCCTGACATGCCCCCCCCCCCCATGCACAGCCATTCAATGGGAAGACCAGTGTGTTTCTGTTTCCCCTCCCCTAGCTCTCGGAGGACCTTTTAATGGTTGTATTGTATAGCCTAGACATTTTTATACCTTAATGCATTTCTTGCATTAAAGTGATTGTAAAGGCTCGCTTTTTTTTTTTTTTTTTTAAATAACAAACATGTTATACTTACCTGCTCTGTGCAGTTGGTTTTGCACAGAGCAGATCTTCCTTTTCTCGGGTCCCTCTTTGCTGCTCCTAGTCCCTCCCTCCTTTGAGTGCCCCTCAGCCAGCAGCTTGCTACAGGCTGTCATCCAAGCCGATTCAGAGCTCCGTGTATCCATTCAGACAAGGAGCCCCGACTTGGCCCTATCCCCCCTCCCCTGATTGGCTAAATAACTTTGATTGACAGCCCTGGGAGCCAATAGCGCCTCTGCTCTGTCTCAGCAAATCCGGAGGCGTTACTGGATGGCTGAGGGGATCGTGGACATTTCTACAGAGAGAAGGAGCTCAGGAAGGTAATTGGGGGGGGGGGCTGCTACACACAGAAGGTTTTTTATCTAAATGCATTAGGATGAAAAACCTTCTGCCTTTACAACTCCTTTAAGGTAAAAAAATGTAGGCATCAGTATCCCCCCTCACGCCCCTTTTACTTACCTGAGCCCTCTTTTGATCCAGTGCTGTACCCACCTGCAGCTCTTCTCTCCCCTCATTTCCTGGTCTCACAGGCTTTGCCAGTGGCGAAGGAGTTGTGTGTGTGAGTTTATGTTAATATTAAATCCCATATCCCTGTGTGTTGTAATGTTAGGATGCCCATCTAAAAACTAGCGACACTCCCTGCTGATACCGCTGCTTGTGGAAAGGAGTTTAAAATCCTCACCCTTTTGACCATAAAGAACCCTCTATGCAGTTTAACCCCTTGAAAGCGAAGCCTTTTTCTGACACTTGTTGCTTACAAGTTAAAATCAGTATTTTTGCTAGAAAATTACTTAGAACCCCCAAACACTATACATATATTTTAGCAGAGACCCTAAAGAACAAAATGGCGGCCGTTGCAATATTTTATGTCACACTGTTTACATTTGCGGGTGCAACTTATGTATGCGTTCACTTCTCCACGTGAGCACAGAGGGTTGGGGCACGTTAAAAAAAAAAAAATTCTAATTTATTTTATAATTTTTTATTATTTTTACACTGTCCCTATAAAAAATGTATTGTAAACATCCCTTGTGACAGCAATAGTCATCTGTCAGGTATTTCTTTGGCGGGATCTAGGGTCTATAATACCCCAAATCCATCCTTTGCACCTAAAAGCATTCAAAACACCAAGTTTGGCTGTTTTGAATATTGACATTTTTAAAAAATCTGGCGCCTTTAAGGCTTCAGTAAACCAGAAGTGATGTCATGACATTTCTTCCGGGTTACTAGATCTGAGACCCGATCAAAGCTGATTCTGGCTTTGTTCGGGTCTCTGGCCAGCCAGCAGACATGCCGGCTGGTCGCTCGGGCCTCCTGGTGGGACGGGAGAGCCTGGGCGAGCCGTGGAAGGCGGCGGGGGGGTAATGCCCCCTCCTGCTGCTTGTAATACCAGCTGAGCGGCTGATTAGCCACTTCGGTTGTGATTACAAGAAAGCCGACCGTTGGATTTAAAAAACCGGTACCAGGCTGCAGGCATCACCCCGGGACAACTACTTAAAGCAGAAGGCTGCATATTTGCGTTACGTCGGCGTGAAGGGCCTATGCTTAAACCGCTTTTCCTCCAGTTTCAATGAATAGACATGTGTCTTTTTAAACTCCCTCGGACTGAAAAGTTTTTTTCCTACGTTAGGATCACCAGTAAGGTATTTATATATTGCTATCATATCCCCTCACAAGCGTCTCTTCTCTGGAGACAAATGTTTTGTATTTCATTTCTATTTTAATCTGAATGGGTTGTTTTACAAGATATGGGCTCACATATAGTTTAAACTACCATACTTCAAAAAATGGTAAACCAAAGATAATCCAGGTCTTCAAGAGGCTGTGTAGACTTCCCCATACTCAGCCTATAAGGTACCTCATAGCAATGCTTGGCCTTTCTGAACCATTTTCAGCTTATCAAAAGGCTAAACCCTCGTACACACGATCAGATTTTCCGCAGACAAAACGACAAAGACTTTTGTCCGAAGGGCGTTGGCCAGGAACTTTTCGTCTTGCATACAAACGACAAGGAATTGTCGGCCAACAAACACAAACGTAGTGACGGTTTTGGTTCTGGTACTGGTTTTTCAGCTCTTTAGTGCCATCCTTTGGGCTCCTTCTGTTAATTTCGTGTTAGTAGAAGTTTGGTGAGTGTTGATTCGCGCTTTTCATTTCGTGCTTTTCATTTAGTTTCTGAATGGCCGTTCGTCAACCAGCCATGTTGCGGAATCAGAGGAGATAACGTGTTATTTATTATTGGCCTTGGAGTTATTGCTTTGACCCAAGTCCAGTCCATGAACAGGAGGAGGAGGATTTATTGGACCAAAAATTGGTTGCTTTATTAATCGTGACCAATTATGTCATATGTCTTTGCTGCGGGAGCTCCAGGAGAATAATCCAGATGATTTTCGGAATTATCTCCGGATGACGGACCCCTGCTTTCACCAACTCTGGGCATTGTTGACCCCCTATATTAAGAAGCAGGACACATGCATGATTTATTTTATTTTTTGGTTGAATAAAAATGATTTGATTTGGTATATTTTCTATATTTTTGGATGCATAGAATGCACTTTTTGGTTAAGTTTTATTGGCAGATATCATGTCTAATTTTATTTGTTTTCTTTTTTTTATGCACAATAAAAAAATTGTGGAGAATAATAATTGGCTGAAATAATGTGTTTTACTTCAAATGACAGTTTGGGGTAGGCAGTTACATTTAAAAAGTCACAATGTAAAATTAACAAGGGACACCAACATAGTTGTATCTTTGATCCTAAAAACTACGGGATAATGGTGTTGTGCAAACTTGCACCAAAAAAAAAACAAAAAAAAAAAACAAGCATAATAATATAACGGAGTCACGTGACCAGCCTGAAGATATCTGATAAAAGGTATTTAGAGGCATTGATTTAAAAAACACTTCCACTGTTTGCTATGGCTGCATACAGAGGGGCTGGCAGTGAATGTTTTAAACTTTTCTACTAATAGCGGCAAGAGGGAGGGGAGGGAGACACAGATACGCAGAGCTGACAGGCAGGGAGGGGGGAGAGGAGGACAGAGGAGAGCTGTAGATGACAGAGGCATGTAAACTGACCACTGTGTCAAGGCTCAGCAGCCATGATAAACTGTGGTCGGTTTACAAGGGGAAGGGCAGAACCAGGCAAGATCAGCCAGGTTTGTTACAGCTTCCAGAGGGGCAAGTTAGACAGCACAAGCACTGTGCTGTTTAACCTGCTATAAGGGAACAGGATCGCTCTCTTTTTTTTTTAGGGTTACAAACACTTTAAACTTATGAGAGAAGTTCGTCTTTTTTTGTTTTTTAAATCATACTTACCTAGGTGGATGCTGCATCGGTCCAATGCTGCATCTGCCCCCCGTCGGCTCTAAGGCTGAGAACCGAGTGATCAAAGAATGCTGATTACTCGGTTCTCAGAGCTCCATGAGCAGAGAACTGGTGACTGACAGTCACCAGCTCTCTGCTCTTCCTCCCCCATGCTCACTGGAGCGCTGGGTTGTAGAGGGGGCCGGAGTGACTGGCACAGCCTCTCGGCGGCTTGCTGAGAGGCTGAGCCAGGTGCCAGTCCAGGGTTGTGGGGGGATCCTGACTTTATTGACGTGATCTTGTCTCAGCCTGGACCGGCTCTGTGCATCATCCGACAGCGGGCTTCAGCCTGCAATCTGCTTAAAACAGATCACAGTGTAGGATGAACTGCACCCCTGTGATCCATAGGAGAAGTACAGCCAAACGAGCTTTGGCTGTACTTCTCCTTTAAGGCTTTCTAAGACACTCCTGAACATAAAGGTCCTTAGAAAACACCTACAGCTGGCCATACACTGATAGAATTTCTTTTAAATATTCATCTGAAACAGCTCGTCAGTACATTCAATAATACCATCATAGGCTTAACTTATGTCAAATTCTGTTTAATATTTGATTTTTGAATGCATGGAATTTCCTGAATGAAAATCACATCACTGATAGAATTGGGTTAATTCTTGAAAAATTTTCCATCCTGCTCCTTTGAGGTTTTTTTTTGTTGCTATGGTCAAAAACAATAGTCCCCATTAACTGTTAAAAAACTGAACAAATGTTCCAAATAGAATTCTTGTTTTTTAAGAAATTCTACACTTGTATTGCCAGCTTAAGGGTTGGATGATTCCACAGCACACTTTGTGCTGAGTGAAAGCACGGGAACATAGCAAGGAGGTTTTAAAAATGGTCAAGAAGGGGAACAGGAGCCACCATGTGAGCATCTCCTACCACACTGCTGTCTAAACATCCCAATGTGGGACATTAAAAATACCTTGTCTGTTACTTTGGCTTGCCATCTTCTCAGTAGCTGGATTTCACTTATCAAACCTGTGCTACAACTCTTCCTATGGTTAATGACTGATGGCTGAAGAGAAGAAGAGTAGTGGCACTGAAGAAGGTATATATAATGTCAGGGACCAAGTGTAAGAATTGGATGGGTGTTTTTGGGAGGAAAGGGCAGCCTCAAACCCTGCACTATGGGCAAGAAGACCAGTCTTACAGTTCTAGCATTGTGTCAACGATATCAAGTGAATTCTCAGGATCACCTTAAACTGGTAATCTAGCTAGCTGAAGAATCATCTTGCTTGCATGTAACTTGTGACTTGAAAGTAAGTGAATCTTTGGCAACCATTTATTTTGCACTATTGTCAAGTCTCCTCTCTTCCTTCTGCGTTGTGGCAAGCTATGATGGACTCAACCACAAAACCCTAAGGAAGGTCTGCACTTAGGCAATAGTAGTTAAAGCAGATCTTTTGTTGATATTAAAAAAACCCTTCTAACAGTAGAATTTGTTCTGCACACTCAATATTTTAAACCTTTTCTAAATTTTCTTTTTGGCACTCGCTGAGAAAATATTCCCAGTCCTTCAAGTATTCAGGTCATATGATGTGAGATATTAGCAGAATCCCTCCATCACATTACTGACTTTACACAGAGTTATCTGTGCCTGGAGTCTCACAAGTCTTCATAGTTTAAGGAAAGAAGTATAAGGAAATTATCTCTCTGTGCAGACTGAGGCTACTCAAATATGGCAGCCATGCTATCGATGATAACAGAAAATGAAGACCCGATACCAACAGTTCTGACATGTATTTATAAAAAGCTAAAACAGGATATTTACAGATCATATATTTTAAACTGGAATTATAATGCAAATATCACCTTGAAGCTGAAGTTTAGATATGGCATTTTTTACATAATTACAGTGGCGGTGCAACCATTAAGGGTGCACGGGCGCCGTCCCCTCTCTCTAGCCACCCCCTCTGTGTAGTATGGATAGATTCATGCATTGCATTGCATGAATCTATCCATGGATGCTGTAGTCACCCCCTATTCAGGTGTCCGGCCCCTTTTCGTACGCCGGGCGCCTGAATTACAAGGTCCAGGGGGGGGGGGGGGGGGGGGGATGTTTTTGAAGCACTTGATTAGAGCCATAGGCTCTAGAAGGCTTCAAAAAAGGTGAACTGTGAGCGCAAACCATTGTGCTCACAGTCTACCCAGGTGTGTCAGCACAGCAAATAAATATTTGCTTTGCTAACACAGAACTGCCTCTCAGCCAATCAGGAGGTGTGGATGCAATATCGGTCACCTGGTTGGCTAAAGGCAGAGGCACTCCCATTGGTCGCCTAGCAGAACAGGAAGAAGACGCGCTCGGAGGACACAGGCGCCATCGCTGCGCTACCCGTCCCACAGCTCGCTGCCTGACCTGCCACCACAATGGGGTAAGTGCCGGGCAGAGAGCGGGCAGAGAGCGGGCGGGGGGAACAGGGGGGCCAACTGTGCAATTGATGGGGCACAATTGGCTGAATTTGCTGGGCAAAGTGACTGCATATTTTGGGCACAAAGGCTGCAATTGATGGGCACAGTTGGCTGCATTTGATGGGCACAGTGGCAGCATATTATTGGCACAGAGGCTGCAATTGATGGGGCACAGTTGGCTGCATTTGCTGGGCATAGTGACTGCATATTAGGGGCACCAAGGCTGCAATTGATGGGCACAGTTGGGTGCATATGATGAGCACAGTGGCTGCATATTATTGGCACAGTGGCTGCAATTGATGGGGCACAGTTGGCTGCATTTGCTGGGCACAGAGACTGCATATGATGAGCACAGTGGCTGCATATTATTGGCACAGTGGCTGCAATTGATGGGGCACAGTTGGATGCATTTGCTGGGCACAGTGGCTGCATATTATGGGCACAGAGGCTGCATTTGATGGGGCACAGTTGGCTGCATTTGATGGGCACAGAGTCTGCATATTATTGGCACAGTGGCTGCAATTGATGGGGCACAGTTGGCTGCATATGATGCGCACACAGTGGCTGCATATGATGGGCACAGTGGCTGCATATGGTGCGCAGAGTGTCTGCGTTTGCTGGGCACAGTTGGCTGCATATGATGGGCACAGTGGCTGCATTTGATGGCACAGTGGCTGCAATTGATGTTTTTGATTCTGTATTTTTCAGAATTTTTCAGTTCGTTTGTGCCCACCCAAAAATTTTGAGCACCAGCCGCCACTGATAATTAACTTTGTCCAGCTTGGAGCAATGTGAGTATGTATGTGCAATACCTGTAGGATCCGTGTGGAAGCTGAAAATCACTGTAGAGGGCACCGCTACTACAGTAATCTCCACTAGCTTCCGGGTCCAGTGTGGACTGGCTGCTCTGCTGTTTACAGAACACCAGAGGTCGCTTGCTCAGCACAAGTTCCATTCAGACAACACTTTGCATTTTCTCAATGCATGCAAAGTGTTGTCTGATTCGATGAAGTGGAGATCATGATGTCACTGCCCAACCTCTCCAAACTTTGCTTTATTTGACTAAATGCAAAGTGTTCTACAGATGGCACCCATGCTGTGCTAGTGACCTTCTGTGTTCACAATGCAGCAGAGCAGACGTTCAGCACAGCTTCCAGAAGGAAGTGGAGATCATTGTAGTGCCAGTGCCTACTACAGTGATTTCCAGAAGGATTTCACAGGTATGGCACATACTGTACATTGCCTGTTCTGCTGCACTGTGAACACAGGAGGTCGCTCGCTGAGTTTGGGTGCAAGTCGGAGAGAATTTACTGAAAGAAAGCAAAGTGTGGAAAGAGGGCGCGGCGACATCATGATCTCCACTTCATCTAATCAGAGAACACTTTGCATTCACTGAGAAAATGAAAAGTGTTGTCTGAGTGGTGCTTATACTGAGCAAGCGACCTCTAGTGTTCAGTAAGCAGCAGGGCAGCCACTCCCCATTGGACCCGGGAGCTAGTGGAAATCACTGTAGTAGCGGTGAACTTCAGCTTTAAGTTCTGAATTGCACCTGTTGCTAAAGACCACTTACCTGGAAGCAAGAGATATCTGCAGCTGAGAGGAAACCTTCTTTCACCAGAGAAAAAAATGAAGGAAAAAAAGGAAAGCAAAAACTGCATGACAAAGTAAATGTGGAACAAAGCTCAATAGTGGCAGACATTATCACAGCTGGCTCATGTGTGAACTCAGCTGGCAGGTCAGAAGTGTAACCAGCTTCTAGGAAAGACAGTAATCTCCACTGCAAAGAATACTGTAGAAAGCAAAACTGTTGTGTCTTGCTGTGCACCAAGCAAAAAAAAGAAACTCATCAGCAGATTGTTCAGTTTAGGGTTAAGGACAGCCAGAAAGATTTTAGCATAACCCACTGCTGGGGATATGTAACTGTCTAGAAAGTAATAGTAAATATGTATGCTTAATCTTGACACAACTTAAGTTAAAATAAATATATTCAGTAGTTGGTAGTATTTACATAGTTACATATTTGGTGAGGTTGAAAAAAGACACAAGTCCATCAAGTCCAACCTATGTGTGTGATTATATGTCAGTATTACATTTATATCCCTGTATGTTGCGGTCCTTCAGGTGCTTATCTAATAGTTTTTTTAAACTATCGATGCTCCCCGCTGAGACACCGCCTGTGGAAGGGAATTCCATATCCTTGCCACTCTTACAGTAAAGAACCCTCTACGCAGTTTAAGGTTAAACCGCTTTTCTTCTAATTTTAGTGAACGGTCGCGTGTCTTAATAAATTCCCTTACGCGGAAAAGTTTTATCCCTATTGTGGGGTCACCAGTATGGTATTTGTAAATTGAAATCATATTCCCTCTCAAGCGTCTCTTCTCCAGAGAGAATAAGTTCAATGCTCGCAACATTCTTCATAACTAATATCCTCCAGACCCTTTATTAGTTTTGTTGCCCTTCTTTGGACTCTCTCCAGTTCCAGCACATCCTTCCTGAGGATACTTTAGAAAGTATAAAGATTTCTTTATACACTCATTTAAAGTGAACCTGTATAAATGATGAACAATGTAAACTTGGTCTGCACTCTTCTTGTCTCTGATTCCTGGGTGCCCTTACCCGCAGCCAGAGACCCTGAAAACCTTCTGGCAATACTGACTTTCTGAAAGTCGGTATTTGGTAAACACGCTCCTCCTCCATGTGACAGCTCTCAGGCCTGGTGATTGGCTGCTCAATACTAAGGCTGGGTTCACACTATGTGCGACCGCGGGGCACAGCAGGGGTTCCAGTGCGTTCCCGTTCACCATTTCAGGTCTGATTTTTTTCCTGAATTCGGACCTGAAACGGAGCCAAAGACACACAGGACCCTTCTGATGTGCGTTCCGCGGCCACCCCGGAGATGTGTGAACAGGCTCCATTGAGAGTCGGTCACAGTCTCGTGTCATGCGAATTGGACGCAGGGAAACACGCATCCAATTTGCATAAGTGTGAACCCAGCCTCAGGATCTGAAAAGTGGGATATGCAGATCTCTGGCTGGGAATACATTTTAAAGTCTAGGAACATTAGTGTAGGTGCTATATAGAGCTATCTATCTATCTATGTATCTTCTCAAACTTAAGAAAAAATTAAAATCCCATGAGATCTTAAATAAGACCCCCATCTATGACTCCTGACCCCCCCCCCACACACATACACAATTGGATAATACTTTTTTGAGGGGAGAAGGGGGGTAGATACTTTTCAAGTGGATTCTTGAACTGCACTTCCGAATTTCTCACCTGGGCAAGAATGTCAACCCCTACCAGGAAGCTTCTGGTCAAAGTACACCGCATTGTCCTTACGCAGGGCGATCTGTGCCGCACTGCAATGAAAGAACCCAGAAAAGACAGCTGGCTGGCCTCTTGACGGCATTTAAAGAGAAGATGGCAGTGTGGGACCCGGAGTGCTGAGATGGAGCGGCAGTTGGCACAAGACAATGTTAAATTTGCTGGGCTGCTGAGTACGGTTTTTAAACATAAGCCCTCGTTCGCACCATTGCGACCTTTCATGCGATTTGACAATTCCAGATCGCATGACAAGTTGCACCCCATTGCCGACAACGGAATTGATCATATCGCCATGACTCATGACGCATTGATTATGAAAAAGGTTCCTGCACTACTTTTTACCAATTTATTGTGACCTGCATAGACTTCTGTTAAAAGTTGCAAGGCGCAATGAAATCGGCAGTGCAAATCGCACTGATGTGCGGCTTTGAAATCGTGCTGATGTGCGATTTCAAAGCTGCTTTTGTGAACCAGTTCTAATTCAGCTGTCAGTGTAAAAGAGTGAAAAAAATTAAAGTTTGTATCCTATTTTAGTAGGTATTTTATATCATATACTTCAGTTTAGAGTCTCTAGCTTCATGCCAAAAGGCTGTTTTGTTTAGGCAATACAAAGCTGGACATGTGTCAAGTCAATAAGCTATGGCAAATGTGTTAAATTCCATAACAATTGGCATTTTAAGCTGTGTGACTATCATTTTCAGTACTGATTAGCCCTTAATGCTGAAAATAAGTGTCAGCATGTCAAATAACAATTGATATAACTTAGTGAATTGAGCCTATTGACAGATCCAAGGCTTGTCTGTACTACATGAAGGAAATAAACTCTACAACTACCTAAAAAGAGATACAAACCTATAGCAAGTAATAATGAAATACACAATGTTGCTGAAACAATGGAATCTGTTAGGCATTACATACCTGCATAGAGCTTCTGCATCAAAAGATCGTGTCTGTCTATGATCGATAATGATAATTTCATGATGTTTATCTAAAAAGCTTTCCAAAGCAGATTCTGGTGTCTTAGCAATGTTAGACTTAAAGCCCGCTTTCTCACACGCACAACAGAATCCATTACTCTGGCTATCTTCTTTGGCAAATACTAAAAGTACCTAAATAATAGAAATGAAACAAGAAAAGGAGAAAAGATAAATTTTATATATAGGTTGAATAAAAATAAAAACACATATTGTTGACTTTAATGTCATTTCAAAGTATTTTATGTACTGAAGATACCATTAAATAATCGTCTTGTCTTTTTTGCTTGGCATCCACATGTATGGACTAAAATTCATACATTTTAAGTGTGTACACAATACAGGACTTTAAAATTCATGAAAATGATAAGAAAAAGTGTGTTTTGTACGTATTACATTAAACTGCAGCCAGTGCACACAAAGGGGACCTAAATCTGGCCATAGATTCTGGGCCAGATGGATGAATGTTAGCAAAAGATCAGGAAACACATTTTGGCTGTGCAATCTGGTTAGACCCCTTTCACACTGAGGCGTTTTTCAGGCGCTAAAGGGCTAAAAATAGCGCCTGTAAAGCGCCTCCCCTGCAGCCCCAGTGTGAGAGCTTGAGTGCTTTCACACTGAGGAGGCGCGCTTGCAGGACGTTAAAAAAAAGTCCTGCAAGCAGCATCTTTGGGGAGGTGCGGGAGCGGTGTATACACCGCTCCTCCACCGCTCCTGCCCATTGAAATGAGCAGCAGCGGCGCTACATAGGCACATTTTACCATTTCCTCGGCCGCTAGCAGGCGTTAAAAGCACCCCACTAAAACGACGGTAAAGTACCGCTAAAATTTCCCGCTAACGCTGTTCACGGCTCAGTGTGAAAGGGGTCTTAGTGAAAAACGATACCTTACAGCACATGTGTCAAACACAAGACCTGTGGGCTAAATCCGGCCCCCAGACCATTTCATGTGGCCCTTGCACCTCTACTGCAGGTGCGGCACCCCCTTTGTCTCTGTCCCCACCTTGTTTCAGCAGTCAGGGGGACAGAACCCGTGCTTCTCCATGCAGCCGTGGAGAGGCTTATCTCTGCCCCCCCCACAGAGGTCGGCAGTAGAGAAGAGGACAGAACTCCTCCTACAGATTCTGCACCTCTCTGTGCAGCTGCAGCACCCCCTCATCTCCACCTTTGCTGGTCTCAGCATTCTCAGACTCCAGCAGCTGTTTCCAGCTTTCTTCTGATCCTCCAGACCCTGAACTTTCTGCTTCTCAGCTCCGCTCCTAGCACAAAGTAAGGGGGTGCACTGTGATGTAAGGGAGGGTGGGGGATTCTTGGCATCTGATGGTAGAGGTGCATCTTGACATTTGATGACAGGGGGGTGGTGTGCTCTGGACATCTACATAGTCTTGAGTTTGACACCGCTGCCTTACAAGATCGGGGCAGGTGAGAAAACAGGCCCAGTCATATTGTGCTGCAGTAACACGTTATGTGCATTGTTTGGCTGAGGTCCCATTTCCAGTACTTGTGTTGCAGCCTACTGTATTTCGGTGCACTACACTAGCAAAAATGCTGCAGGAGTGGCTTTTGGTCCATCGTTGTGTGTTAAACACACTACAAAGAGCTGTGCTGTTGTGAAAGGGCCCCAAGACTTGAATAACCTGCTGAGGGATGCAGTCACCTTTATATTTAATGCTGAACTCTGACCGTCCTCTCTCCTCGTCCATTCACAAAATGTCTTTTATTCTTATCACAGAATACAAAGTGGTTTGTGAATGGATGTCCATCCACAAAACACCTTGTATTCTGTGAAAAGAAGAGTGGAAGGTGGAGAGTGAGTGATCCACTATCCTTCATTGTATTAAAGCTGTTGTGGTTGTAGACAGATCATGATTCCTGGTTAAGGATTTAAAAAAATTATGGATTTGGAGATAAGGAAATCTTTAAGTGTCAGTTATCTCATGTGAGTTCCGAAGTTGCTGAAAAGAATGAATGACCTGTGTTGTCAATAAGGATTGAACTATTGTGAGGCCTTTTTGCCTCCACCATTGGTAGCTTTGGGGATTATCCATCCTCGGTGGAAAAAGTGGGCAAATAAAGAATGGCAGGAGTGGGAGGTGTAGGGACAGTAAACGGGCAGAATATTTAATCAAATCCCAATCTGTTAGGGTATGGGTCATAAACAGGTAGAGGGGCTTAGGGCACAGTGGAGGGGAATCCAAGGCATAGAGGAAAGGGAGATGGGGTCAGTGTCCAGCACATCAATAAAAGTCCACAGGGGAGCCACTTTGCTTGCATTTAGTTAGACTAAGGGGGCAATCTGTGCTGCTTTGTAGTAGTAAGAGACATTACAGACCCCTAGTCTTCCCTTACATTTAGGTTTCTATAACAGCTGTTTATTCAATCTCAGCCTAGTGGAGCCCCATATGAACTTAAGAATAAATTGTTGCAGAGAATGCAGGACATGGAGTGGAACAGGGATTGGGAGGACCCTAAATGGGTACAGTAACTTCTGGAGAAAGAACATTTCAACTACGGTAAGTATCCAGTAAGCATTTCAAAGAATTGATAAGAGGTGGATAATTAGCTTCATATAAGGAGTAATAGGAAGGGGTGGGATTTATGCCCAGATATGGGATCGGGGTGGACCACTGAAATAGGAAGTAAGGATTAGTATGCAGCTTCTGACAGGGATACATTCAAGGAATGTGATTTGGTCAGATTCACATGGGGGCTTGAGAGAGACACAAATCGGTTCATAAGAGAGAGTAGGTTGGGCAAAGAAGTATGTGGGGACGTAGCGTAAATTAACATATAGTCCATAAACATAGCAAGCGTATGTGATAAACCTGCCAACTCCACTGCAATGTTTATATTTGCTTGCATATGAGCTGCTAGAGGTTCTGGAGATGTTAAAAACAGAAGGGGTGACAGGGAACACCCTTGTTGCTTTTCTCTATAAATAGGAAAAGGGTGTGGTTTAAAGCCACTCTAGGATAGGATCAAGAGAGAGTATCAAACTCTTTGCAGAGGGATATCAACATTAACTGCTGAGATCTTTGGCGTGCCATGTGTGTGAGAAGGTTGGTCCATCGAATGTTGTCTGCCTGTTCGAGGGGAGCAAAGCCCACCTGGTCCTTACTGGTCCTTAAGACGATTTGCGAGAATCTTGGCCAGTAGTTTTATGTCTACATTCAGTAATGAGATTGGACGGAAATTGGCCCAAGATTGAGTATCCTTGTCTGGCTTAGAGTACATAACTAAAGAGGCCCATGGCATATTAGAAGTAAGGTTGACTCCATTCCTAAGGTTATTGAACATAGTGGTAAGGTGTCGAACTATGACGTCTGGAAGTTTCTTAAAGAATACGGCTGTGAAGCTGTCCGGGCCTAGGCACCTATGGGGTTTTAATCCCTTAATAGCTTGACAGGGTTCTCGTTCTGTAACGCTCACTCTTCAGGCTTTGTGGTGACCTGTCTTAAGGGTGGGGAGTGAGGATTCGGTTAAGAACACGTCCAGGTCCCTAAAAGGCTGTTCTCATGAGAGAAAGCAAAGCTTCACCAGATGATGTTGAAATTTGTCAAAAATTTTAGTTGGATTAGATGCACACCTGAAACTTTGTTCTGAAGGAGATGGTCAGTTGCCGAGGGGCAAATGATTGCAGTTTATTGGCTAACATGGAGCCAATTTTGTTACAGTTAGCACAGAACTTTAGTTTGGTCCATTGAAGATGGCACTCAGCCCTCTCTATCAGGCAGAGGTCAAGGTCTGCACAGAGACATTCAACAATTGCTCTATTTTGTTTTGTAGGATGTTGTTTCAACTGAGCAGTGGCTGTATCCAGCTCAGATTCTAGGTGTGCTCCTTTCCTTTTTGCGTTTAGAGGCTTGTTGAATATGACCTTGAATTACCACTTTCTAGGCCTCCCACAGGGTAGCTTGATAGCTTGACAGGGTTCTTGTTTTGTAATGCTCACTCTTAAGGCTTTGTGTTGACCCGTCTTAAGGGTGGGGAGTGAGGATTCGGTTAAGAACATGTCCAGGTCCCTAAAAGGCTGTTCTCATGAGAGAAAGTAAAGCTTCACCAGATGGTGTTGAAATTTGTCAAAAATTTTAGTTGGATTAGATGCATACCTAAAACTTTGTTCTGAAGGAGATGGTCAGTCGCCGAGGGGCAAATGATTGCAGTTTATTGGCTAACATGTAGCCAATTTTGTTACAGTTAGCACAGAACTATAGTTTGGTCCATTGAAGATGGCCCTCCCTATCAGGCAGAGGTCAAGGTCTGCACAGAGACATTCAACAATTGCTCTATTTTGTTTTGTAGGATGTTGTTTCAACTGAGCAGTGGCTGTATCCAGCTCAGATTCTAGGTGTGCCCCTCTTTCCTTTTTGCGTTTAGAGGCTTGTTGAATATGACCTTGAATTACCACTTTCTAGGCCTCCCACAGGGTAACAGAGGAATGTACAAAGTCAATGTTGAGCTTAAAATATTCCTCAGAATTAGCACGCAGTTCCTCCATGGTACTAAGCTGGGATAATGAGTCATTTAGAAACCATGAAGTAATGGGAGGTTTAAGCAGAAGAGACCTGCACATTGTCAGGATGGGGTTGTGGTCAGACCAGGGCACTGTTAATATCGAGGCAGACATGACATGGGGGGGTGAACAGTTGTTGGGCATACGCATGGTCAATATGGGAATACTGAGCGTGAGGTTGGGAGTAGTGTGAGTAGCCTCTAGCAATGGGGTGGAGTTCCATCCAGATGTCAGCAAGACCAAAGTTCTCTAAAAGATCCCTGCAGGACTTCAAAGGAGTGTCTGAGTGTGACACACTCATGAAGGAGTGAGCAAATTTAGGATTCAAGATTGAGTTGGAATCGTCACAGATGAAGAGAGTGCCCTTTGAATGGATGCAGATCACATTAAAAAGATAAGACAATAAGGGCAACTGTCTCTCATAGGGGTCATAATAGGTGCAGGATGTTCCCATCAGGGAACCCAGTAACAATATTTACCCGCCCTGGAGATCAGAGAAGGACTTGTGACATATAAAAGAGACTCTCCTTTGAAAGGCTACTAAAACTTCCTGTTGCTTACTGGGGGCGGTGGCATGAAAAGTTTATTGGTATTATGCATCAAAGTACTGAGGAATAGAGGAAGAGGCAAAATGTGATCCTTGGAGACAGGCATCGTCAATTTTGTGAGCATAGAGGTACCAGAAGACCTTGGTCCACTTCTGGGGTGACTTGAGACCCTGGACATTCAGGGATAACCAGTTAAGAGCTATGGGTACTAGAGGTATAGCTATAACCCAATCTCGGAATCTGGTCATTTCAGAGCCTTTAGGGTAAAAATGGGCTAATCAGGGTAGAAAGTGCAGAAAGCAAACAATGGAAGAGGAGAAAAAAGTGTTTATGTATGGGGACAGTAAAAAAAAAAGAGGGCTTAAAAAACCACAGTGTGGCGGAACTGTCAATTTCAATGTTGAAAGTCCATGGCTTACAGTAGTGTCTGGGGAGAACGAAACTGATATTTTCTCCAAACACAGCACCATCCACAGACGAGGCACCCATCATTAGAGGTAATTTATTCCTACATAGCAAATGTCTAAAAATATTTTTTTTTCCCAGGATTTAACATTGGCTGTATTACCTTGCTCTGTACTGCCTTCATTCCTGAACATACTTACAGGAGGGAAAAGCAAAGAGATGACCTCATTAGTGTGCTTCTACCGCTTCATTGCTCAGCCACTGGCTGGGACATGCTAGCGACCAACTACAGTATACTGCTTAAAGTGATATTAAAGTCAAGGTTTTTTTAAAACAAAATAACAAACATGTCATACTTACCAGATCTGTGCAGTGGTTTTCAACAGAGCAGCCCCGATCCTCCTCTTCTGGGGTCCCCCGCCGGAGCTCCTGGCCCCTCCCTCCTGTCAAGTGCCCCCAGAGAAAGCTGTTTGCAGACTAGCTCCTGAATCGCTGCTCTATCTGTCCATTCACACACAGAGTCATGGCTCGGTCCCGCCCCCTCTCTCCTCATTGGCTCTCTGGCTGTGATTGAAAGCAATCTCAGCCAATGAGGAGGGAGAGTCCCCAGAGAGCCAAGGCTCTTGTGCACATCATTGGATCGTGATGGGGCTCAGGTAAATATTAGGGGGGCTGCTGCACACAGAAGTTTTTTTTACCTTCATGCAAAACATAAAAAAAATATTTAAAGTGACTTCTCTTTTTTTAAATAACAAAATATGTCATACCTGCCTGCTCTGTGCAATCGTTTTGCACAGAGCAGTCCTGATCCTCCTCTTCTGGGGTCCCCTGCTGGTGCTCCTGGCATTACCTATTTCGGCAAGTGCCCCCATAGAAAGCTGCTTCCCCGGTCTCCCACGTCACATGATTAGATTGACAGCAGCAATGGGGCACAGCACTGAATCAAGATCGGGCTCAGGCAAGTATAAAGGGAGGGGGGGATCCTGTTGCACAGAAGTTTTTTTTTTATCTTAATGCCCAGAATGCATTAAGGTCAAAAACCTTGAGCCTCTAGAACCACTTTATTTAAAGTGGATGTAAACCCGATTCATGAAATTTGCCCTAGGCACATCTATCTGTAGTGTTTACTTATCTCTCTCCAAAGCACTAAGTCTCGTGTCTTTCTGCTGTTTCGTTCCTCTGTTATCAGCATGATAACTTCTGACAAGTTCTCAGAGACAGGAGATAAAAGCAGCCTGAGATTTGTGTTGGGGTGGTAGATTAGCAGAGAACTTGTCTTGTCACAGCACAGCTCTGAAAGTAACTTCCTTCCTCTGCCTATGAGTGTGTGTGTGTGTGTGTGTGTGTGTGTGTGTGTGTGTGTGTGGGGGGGGGGGGGGGGGGGCTTTCCTCCATTCAGCTGGCATACAGTGTAAGCCAAGAATACACTGCTACTGCTGAATGATGAGGAAGTAAAAATTCTAACACGATGATAGCATTCTAAAGAATATAGCAAGCTGAAGACAGCAGCTATACATGTAACACTTATGTAGGAGGATTTGTTTCATCTCTGTGTATCATCTGAGGCTGTTCACGTCACGTGGTATAGGAGAGGGTTTACATCCACTTTAATGTAAAATGTATCTAACCCAACCTTTTTTTTTCTGCTTTCAATAGAATAAAGATGGTTTACAACCTCTTTTAGTTTTTTATATCTGTCTGAAATTGGGGAAAATGCAAACTTTTGAGTTGTCCCTGGAACAAGAATAGAGGAAAAATCTTTCAATGAGAATGCTTGTTCCACTGAAAACCATCTCAGAAGGGATTTCTTTTACTTTTGAGAGAGTTACTCTCTTCTACAGTTATGCCCATAGGACAGGAAGTAAAGATATTTCTCCAAACGGTGGCAGAAAACTAGCAGGAAATTTAGTTTAGCTGGCTTTACACAGCAGACCTTAATGACTGGATGAATGTCGTTTGAAAGTACTGCAAAATTCCATTTGCTTTTAACATTTTATTTTTTAATGAATGTAATTTCCCATATGAAAACCACATTTGCTCCTTGAAATTTAGTCCTTCGAGAAAAATTTTTCATCCTGCTGCTTTGAATTTTCTCATCACTGTGATCGAAAACAAACGCATTTTGACCGCATTAATGCTTTTTTGAAAAAATCTAACAAATGTTCTTACCTATGCACTTTTTTGTGTGTTTTCTGTTTTGCAGAAACGCACTACAGTCCATTTAACATGGTTTCCTATGGTACACATTCACATATATGCATTTTGCAGCCGGTGCGTTTTTGGAAAGGGTCGGGGACCTTTTTCCAGCAGCAGATTGCATTTTGCCTGTTATAGACTTCAATGGAGTCACACCTGAAATGTAAATGTTGTGTTTTTGATGTGGCGCATGCTGGGTCAGTTACGTCACAAGGGGGAGGTCACCAGGTGGCCCCCCCCTTTACCTATTTAAGAACTGTCACCCGGCGGAGGAGGCATTCATCGGTTAACCCTTAAACGAGTGTGGAGCGTTTTTTCTTAATTATTTTTTTGGGTGCAGCAGTGCGGCAGGCGTCGTGATTGATGTAGGATCTACATTGGGGGACATTATTTTTTGCTTTTTAATAAAGGAATTGTCAAAAACTGTCTTTGTGTTTCTTTTTCTATGTGACGCTTTTTTTGTGAACGAGTAGGGGTACAATGTACGCCATACTCATTCAAATTGGGGGGGTCTGCAGAATCTGGGGACCCCCTTGCTAAAGGGGGCTTCCAGATTCTGATAAGCCCCCCCCGCAGATCCCCACACCCACAGCCCAAGGGACAAGGTGCTTTGGCACCCCCCCATGTTGAGGGCATGCGACCCGGTATGAATTAGTAGGGGCACTCACTAGTCCCCTCCCTTTCCTGACCTGATGGGCTGCATGCTCGGATAAGGTTCTGGTATGGATTTGGGGGGTTCCCCTCCAAATCCATTACCAAACCCCAAAGGCTTGGTATGCATTGGGGGGACCCCACGCCGTTTTTTTTTTCAAATTTTTTAGCCGGCAATTCTTATTTGTACATTCAGCTGTCAGAGGGGAACCTGCTGACAGTTGATGACTCATTGGTTGTTAAGGTTGTTAAGCCAGGCGGCTGGCTTCCTGGCCCGCTCATTAGTAACCTGCTATATACAGTGTTTTTTAAAAGGACATAAAAACCACACACAAAATGCACGGCAAAAAATAAAGTTTGGGCTTTAGAAATAACTTTAGGGTGGCTTTAGTAATAGTTTGAGGACTAAGTTAGCTAAGGGTTAGGTCTGGGGTTAGGGTGAAGCTTTAGGTTAGGTTTAGTTATAGTGATAGACTGCGTTTGGATTAGGTTAAAGTGTAGATAAGACGTAAACTGGTTGTCTCACATTGAATTTTTGAATCACAAAAATACTTTTTAAAGTAATAACAATAGTTTTTGTTTGTATGATTTTTTTTTGCACCAATAGCACCAAAAATACTGTGCTTAAGTTATATTGTCAAAATATTGCACCATAAGGAAACTTGGTTGCCAAAGTCTTTGAATATACCTTGCTATCTCAAACACAGATGAGGAAGCTACAAACAAGTTCCTAATGACACGTACACACGACCGGACTTTCCGGCAGAAAAGGTCAGAAGAACAAATCCGTTGCACATTCCAATCGTGTGTGGGCTTCATTGGACCTTTTCTGTCGAAAAATCTGACGGACCTTAGAAATAGAACATGTTTCAAATCTTTCCGACGGACTCAATTCCTATTGGAAAAAACGTTTGTCTGTATGCTAGTCCGACGGACCGAAAACGATGCCAGGGCAGCTATTGGCTACTGGCTATTGAACTTCCTTTTCTAGTATGGTCATATGTCATCATGTTTGAAATGATCGGACTTTGGTGGGATCGTGTGTAGGCAAGTCTGTTTCATCTGAACTCCATCGGAACTCCGTCGAAAAGTCCTTCGGAGTTCAGTCCGACGAGAAGTCCGCTCGTGTGTACGCGACATAAGAGTCCCCTGAAGCCTAGATGTCCTGATAGAAATACAACTCAGGACTGTTCCTGACTTTTGTACACTTTTTGAATTTGACTGATTTCACTAATTGAAAAACAGAAATGGAAGGCATGCACACCTAGGGCATTACCAAAGATAATTTAATAATAAAAAATTGTATAAAAGTGGGTACTAAATTATTTTTTTATTATTGCATTTTTTATTACTAAATTATCTTGTACACCTTCCATTTCTGTTTTTCTTGTAGTTTCCTTCGGAATACCCCATCTGAGGAAGGCAGCATTCACCCAGTCCTGGGATACCATTTATACTATTTTTACCACCATTATACCTGATACCTCTTACCCCTTACCTCAGAAGACCTTTTAGCGCCAAAAGTGACTGTGATTTCACTAGTTACCTGACATGGTTTGATAAACAGGTAGAAAAATTGAATATGAATACTTTCCGGTTTGACTAAATGGCAGCATTCAACAGTGTATACAGAACTGCAATACTGTGCATAGACTGTGAACAATGCTATTGATATTCTGTGGATTGAGTTTTGTTGTCCTGCACTGTTAAGCACTGTCTATGAACCCTAGTCCTGTAATATTAGTAGGACAGACAGATAAATAAATGGGGGACACCTGAAATTCATCCTGATCCTTGGCGGTTAGGGAGTTTCTGGGTGGCCTCCATCACGTCTTGGTCACACTCGGTGTCAGAGATATGCAAGACATATGGCTGAAGAATTTTTGGTATGAACATGTGATTTTCCTTTGTTATATTCTGTACTTTTATGTTTACATATTTTACTTGCATAAGAATAACAAGGAACATGAAAAATAAAATGGTTGGTTTAACATACAAACATGTCGTAATCTACGGAAACCATGTTAAATGATTGTAACTAATATGATGTCTTATGTATACTTCGAAAATGGTCTCTTGTTCCATAGCATGTCTGATGCCAACTTTAATAAACACATACAAGCTTAAAAAAGAATACATTATCTCAAAGTCATAAACAAAATGTTAGTCTGTAGTTCTACCAACGCATGTAATTATGTGATATTAAATACACTGGCCGTTCCTGTAGTTTCACAATATCTGCAGAGCACTGTTTTTCTCACTAAATATTCAATGGCACATAAGAATAGTTAGAAATCCACAATTTTCCCATCCCGAGTTATTTGTGGTCTATAATCCATTCTCAGGATATGTCTTCTAGTTTATTCCTAGACGTCTTTCATTGATGATGTTTCCACCAAGCCTGCCAAACATCTACTTGTCTTTCTATACTGTCTCAGTTCTTCTAAGCTTACCCATGTCATCAACTGACCTCTTGTTCCATCTCATCCCCCAGCATGAAATATAGCCATTCCTACGCTACGCAATTTATATGTTTCCATCTGAACTGCACTCATTCATGTTAGATATTCACAAACGTACGCATTAGAAAAAATATCTGATGTATGTAAATTGGAAACCATAATTGTTTTGTGTTAATTTTATTTCTTGTAAAAAAATAAAAATAACATTTTATTTGAATTTCTGACAGTTACATTACTCATGTTTTATATCTTTATGTTGAAAAAGACGTGTTTTTTCAGCACGGAAACAGCTGCATCTTTTGAATGTGATTTCACTCAATAGGCCTGGTAAAGGACAGAGCCTACCAAATGACGCCATCACGTTCAATAGCACAGTCGCTCAGCATCAGAACTGCTAGCGGTGTTTCTGGCATCTATTTTTCGGCCTGTGTTTTCCCGATCTCCAGGGAAGTGGCTATGTTTAATCACTTATATATCGGCTGATTGTTTTTTAAATGTGAGTATATTGGGCTGCTTATCCTTTGTTAATAAAAGGTTTTTAAATGGAAAGCATTAGATTTGGCTTTATTGCTTTGAGGGGCATATGATACACATTGGAGTGAGACTTATAGAAGGTAGTTAATCAGTGTTCCTAATAACCTTGGGATTAAAAGTGTAGACCAGGCATAACTAAATGGTGGACTGCGAGCCACATATGGACTGAGCCGATGTCCCATCTGGCCCCGCAGTCACGCCATTTAGGAGCCTTCCTCCCCCTGGCCTCCACTGCTGTCGTTTTTAAAGCAGGGCAGAGATCGGGAGGCAGGGGATAGCAATGAGAGAGCGGGAGGCACAGCCGCACTGGATGGAGGGCAGGGGCTGGAGTGCAAGCTGCAAGAGTTAACTTTCCAGATTAACTATCAGGTGATTGGTTGCTAACAGGGGCGGACTGACCATTCGGACACTCGGGCAATGCCCGAGGGCCCCATGCCACTAAGGGGCCCCATCAGGGCTGCCAGCCTCAATAAAACCAGGGACAGTATGTAAAAATCTGCGTTTTTTTAAGAAATCCCAAGATTATAGCTGCCCCGCCTCTCCAGTACCTTTTCAGTGTGTGTGTGTGTATTCTGTGTGTGTATACTGTGTGTGTATATTGTGTGTCTGTATGTGTGTACTGTATGTGTGTGTGTGTATACGGTGTGGCCCCATTATCTATTGCCTGGGGGCCCCATAATCTCTTATTGCCTGGGGGCCCCACAATCTCCTATTGCCCGGGGGGCTCCATAATCTTCTCCTATTGCCCGGGGGCCCCATAATCTCCTATTGTCCGGGGGCCCCATGAGTTGTCAGTCCGCCCCTGGTTGCCAAGACACTAGCAACCAATCACTAGCTTGTTAATAGGAAAAGTTAACCTCGGCAGGCCCCTGCTCCCGCCCTCCATCCAATGCCGCTGTACTTTCCAGCTACTCTCCGCTCTGTGTAAAAAAGGCAAGAGGACATGGCTGTGGAGGGGAGGCAGGGGGTGACATGAATGAGGCAGTGCTGTGTGTGTGTGTGTGGGGGGGGTGATTTGAAGGGGGTGGCAGATGTGAAGGGGCAGTGGACACTAATGTGAAAGGGAAACTGATGTGCGGGGGACTGAGGACACTGATGTGAGAATGGGATTATGATATTAAATGAGTGGACTGTGATAGAAAGGATCTGAGACATCGCACAAACATGCAATTCGGACCTCTGCTGGAAGAAAATGTTACTGTTCGGACTTCTATGAATGTTAACTTACATTTTAAGTTTAAGTGATGTAGACCATCATCTTATCAGATATACAATTGTGCCTGTTTTGATCTCTTATAATCTGGAGGTCTGTACTAGAGGTCGACCGATATATCGGCCGATATTTGGCGTTTTTTTACTTAATCGGCATCGGTGGATTGTGCTGATAAAAAAGGCCGATTATAACTTCAGCCCTGACTTGCAAATGACTTCTGTAATAGAAGTTAATGCAAGTTTCCTGAAGTTATCTGTGGAGAGGATTCTCTCCTCCTCTGGGCAGCCTGCCAAGTCTGATAAGAAGATACATTGTATCTTTCAGGTTCTTTTATCAATAGACTGAACTCCTGTGTAGAAGTTCTCAGTTTAACCATTTAAAGACTAAATCTTTTCTGACACTTGTTGCTTACAAGTAAAAATCCTGTATTATCTGCTAGAAAATCACTTAGAACCCCCAAACATTATATATATTTTTTTAGCAGAGACCCTAGGGAATAAAATGGTGATTGTTGCAATATTTTATGTCACACGGTATTTGCGCAGCGGTCTTTCAAACGCAATTAAAAAAAAAAAAAAATACAGTAATGAATTAAAAAAAAAACCTAAGCAGTAAAGTTAGCCCATTTTTTTTCGTCCAAAAGTTTTGATTACCTGTTTTTGTGTATTTATTATTTAAGATATTTTTTTTTTTTCTAAATTATACATACAAGTGAACTGATTGAAGGTTTGTTTTGTTTAATGTTTAAATGAAAAAAAATTTCTGTATTACTTAAGGCTGCTTTCACACTGGAGCGGGCATGCGTTGATGGTAAAACGCTGCTAGTTTTAGCGGCGCTTTACCGTCATTTTAGAGGCGCTATTCGGCTGCTAGCGGGGCGCTTATAACCCAGCTAGCGGCCGAGGAAGGGGTTAAATGCGCCCCTGAAGCGCCGCTGCCAAAACGCTTTGCAGGCGCTTCGGCAGCGGTGCGCATTCATTTCAATGGGCAGGAGTGGTGGAGGAGCGGTATACACCGCTCCAAAGATGCCGTTTGCAGGACTTTTTTTTACATCCTGCTAGCGCATCGCCTCAGTGTGAAAGCACTCGGGATCTCACACTGAGACTGCAGGGGAGCCGTTTTACAGGCACTTTACAGGCGCTATTTTTAGCCCAAAAGCACCTGAAAAACGCCCCAGTGTGAAAGGGGTCTAACTGTTAGATTTTATGAGATGAAGGGAAAAAAGAAAGGAAAAAAAAAAAAATCGGCCAAATATATCGGCCCAAAAAAATCGGCATCACATATCGGCCATCGGCCACCGCGATTTCTAAATATCGGCATCGGCCAGAGAAAAACCCATATCGGTCGACCTCTAGTCTGTACCAAGGTGAGCAGATTCACAAACACACGTGTTGTGATGGTGTTAGTAGAGGAGGTATTCACAAGTGGGAGATTACAGCAAAAAAGAGTGCACATGATTCTTATAACCACTTTCTTACGAATTGTTTTTGGAGAAACATAATGGCCTTTAAAGTTTGGTTACTTGCACAGAATTTATAATCGTTTGTATACACATTCTTACAGGAATATACTTAGATGGGATAAACAATTTGACTTTTTTCTCAAACTCAGTTACTCACATTTGCATGCTGACTTAAAAAAAAACTGTCTATATTGTCCCAAAGTAAGAAGATTCAAATTGTCACTTTCCAACTTCAATTTAATGGGCAGTTTGGACAAGGAGTTGTGGGATATGGTGGCCACAACGCAACAAATGCAACATAGACAGTTAACTTTTTTTAGTTTTGGATAGAGTGGAGAGGGATTAGATCCAATAATCAGGTTTTTATTGTTGTCTGTGTCCCTGTTAGGGAGATCCCCCTCTTTATTTGTCCTGGTAACTATCAATGAGCTTAGGTACAGGCTTGAATTCAGTTTGAACCCTAGTTCATTTGAACCTGGAAGTTAGCTGTCATTGCAGGGTCAATGATCTGGGATACACAAAGGGACAGGGATGCTTGTGACATCATTAACCCTTATATGGGCACATGGTCATATTCGGTCAATGTCATTGACTTAAAAAAGAAGAAGTATGGCCAAAGCTTTTTAGTCACAGGAGTGTACTTATTTTTGCACTCCGGTGACCCATATTCAGCCAACAGTGGTCTAAAGCCTGCTGTTGGCAGACATCACAGATCCACTCCGGTCTCTTGATATATCCTGACAACAATGTCAGGATCCACCCAGATACTTGATCGGCAGATGGCTTGGCCTCTCAGCGAGCCACTGAGATCCTCAGCCAGCCACTTCCATGCCATCCATATCACGGTGCTCTCGTGAGCACTGGAGGGGCAGAGCAGAGAGCCAGTGACTGCTCAGAGCTGACTAAGAACTGAGCAATCAGGGGCCATGTGATCACTGGGTTCTCAGTTTTGGAGCCAGTGGGGAACAGCTGCAGCATTTGACCAATGCTACAGCCACCTAGGTCAGAAGGTGTGTTTGTTTTTGTTTTTTTTACATACTGCACTTCCATGTGGCCACATTAGGCCAATGATGTCACGAGCACCCCTGGCCCTTTTGTATATGTGCAGCTTCGGGGCAAAGAATCTCCTGCTTACAGCTCATTGGCCCAGCAATGACAGCATACTTCTGGGTGCGGAAAGGAACCCGGTTTGGACTGAACCCAAGCTTATCCCTACTGGTAACCATTATAAACAAGAAAGTGAAAGAAAATCCAAAATTCTGGGCTGCCACCAAAAAAAAGGAATAGGGACAATTTCCAAAGTGTGTGCTATATTATGGTGACAGCCAAAGATTTCCTTCTTTTTGAGGGATTTCCTCTCATTTCCTGTTGGGGCTATGAGACAGGAAGCAAGGGGAAATCTATAAAATGAGACACAGATGGCTTCAGATAAAACTGACAGGGGTAATAATCCTCTCTTACTCTACCCAAAATAAACAAAAAAAAAAAAATAAAACGTTAGTTCCGTTACAGCACTAATTCAAAGAACTCTGACATAGCATTGCATGGTCATACCTGAAGTTGATCTTGGTGGAGTCTCATTGGACCAAACTGCACTTCTGTTACAGCTGCCTATGAGAAAAAGAACATGATATTTACTGTACATCCTCAAACTTTTATATAGAAATACATACATTACAATGCACAGTACTGTTGGGTTATCCAGACAACAGCGCTGTAAACTCAAAATTAGAACCTCCTGCAGATGGATGTTTGCAGATTTTAAGATTTGTTTTCTCTGCATTTCCAGTATTTGCTTCTGTGGCTGCAACGCCTAATCAAAAAATCATGAATATATTATGAAGTGTTTTGTTTTGATACAACAAGTGAAAATGTGGATGGCTGCTAAGATTTTATTGCAACCTGCAAAAACCCATTGACACATTAAGAGCCATTTGTGAGCAAACAAATTACTCACCCATTGTGCTAGCATTTGGGAAAGTATAATCTGTAGCCACAGTTAGAGGAATTGTTTGATCACTGCTGAGGAATAGATACACAAAGCCACCGATAGCTCTATTTATAATGGAGGTACAAAGTACAGTAACCAATTGCTATTCCTCTAACTAGAGCTAGTAAAGCAAGGAGATATTATTACTGACAAGTTGCTATAAGTTACTGCGTTCTGCATATTTTCTTTACTATATGAGCCAATATGTGCATCTACATGGCAAAATGAAAGCTGAAGTTCAAAATATTTTATTTTTGGGATACAGCACCAAATACATTATTTATGCCACTTGCACATTTATTTATTTTATTTATTTCAGGTACTTATATAGCGCCGTCAATTTAAGCAGCGCTTTACATATACATTGTACAGTCACATCAGTCCCTACCCTCAAGGAGCTTACAATCTAAGGTCCCCAACACACATTCATACATACTAGGGACAATTTAGACAGGAGACAATTAATTTACCAGCATGTCTTAAGAGTGTGGGAGAAAATCGGAGTACCCGGAGGAAACCCACGCAGGCACAGGGAGAACATGCAAACTCCAGGCAGATGGTGTCGTGGTCACATGGGGCCATCTAGCATTAATGCATCCTCATGGTGTGCCCAGGAGGGACAGGTACAGCGAACAGCCCCGCTGACTTTTTTTTGGAAGGAGCAGTGCACATTAGTTGGGGTCATGTGTCCTGCTCTATGCACACTACAAATCCCATAGTTCGTAGTCCATCTTGGGAGTGAGCAAAAGAGGGTGGCTATGTTCCTATATACAGTGGGACCATGGAGAAGGAATGTAATAGGAAGTCAGATCACAGCAGCAAAAAAATAAGAATTTAAATATTTGGAGGAGGCATTAGAAAGGATTTTTTTCGAGTTAAAGAGGAGCCCCAGTTTATTTTCTAAAAATTAAAAGTCAGCAGCTAGCTGCTGACTTTTAATAAACAGACACTCACCTATACCAAGATCCAGCGCTGTGCTCACCTGACGGTGCGCCAGGACCATCTTCGGTCCTCGGCGCTGGCATCTGAACTGTGAACACCCGGCTGTGACAGACTGCAGCCTCACAGCTGGGTGCCCCTTGCGCTACACATTGTGAATGACCCCGTAGTTTTCTGGGACCTGTAACATGTCCCAGAAGACTTCGGGAGGGGGAGGGGGGGAGAGAACTTCCACTTAGATTACCTAGGCAATCCAAGCAGAAATGGGAGCGGATATCTTTCAAAGCCAGATACTCGCCCCCCCCCCCAAAAAAAAAAACAAACAGTTCCCCCCTTCCCCCCCAAAAGGTAGCAAATGTGGCAGCAGAAGGGGGGAAGGGGGCCGACAAGTGGAGCTTTCCCTTTTGGGTGGAGCTCCGCTTTAAGTTCCTGCTCTTGATGCCTGAGGGCCCTTGTGCTAAACCCTAAAGGACCTAAGCCGTCATCCTGTCAAGTATACGTTTGCAATATTGCTCTCACATTACTAGTTACAATAGCATAACTCACATAAAAAACTTTTTCTATCTCTACAAATTGCCATGTACATCATCTGTTGGAACAGAGTTTGTTATCATGCCCGACAGGAGATAAAACTACCATTTGCGCTTGACCTTGGCTCCGGCAAAATCCAGAACTGACAATGATTATGTTTAGTCTTGTTTCAATATTACTTACAGTATGCAAGTATTCAGGCATGTAAGATTCTATTTCATGGAAATGTGAAACAAAGTTGCTTTGTCTTCATAATTCATCATTTTAGAAACAACCATGAGGGTTGTTTATTATCTAACACCCCCAATGCAAATTATTTCCAGCTTAAAGTGTTACTAAACCCAGGACCCTGCATTCACTATATCTGGTTTCCCACAGTACACTTAACATGAAAATGCAATTATTTTAGTAAATATAAACTGCTAAATACCTTTTCTCATCAGCAGTTATAGCAGTCTTGTGACTTCTATCAGTGTCCAGCCAAGTACTAGTTAAAGCTTGTAGGAGGGGTTTTCTGACTGTCCTATGAGACTGCAAGACCCCTGACCCTCTGTCTGGACAGCGCTGATGGGCCCTGTGCTGATCACATGCACTCTCCCAAAACAAAAAACCTCTCTGGCAATACACACCAAACTGAGCATGTGCAGCCTGACTCCATAAACTCTGTGTTATCAGGAAATTATTGGGGGACAGTGGAACGCGGGGAGGAGAAGACAGGATCAAACAGCCCTTTTACACAATATGGAGGATTAACCCCTTAGGTTCAACAGTGAGTATAACAAGCATGCTTTACTGCATATACAGACTGATTTTACTGTTGTGGGTTTAGTAACACTTTAATGTGATTTTTTCTATGTAGCTTTTTTACTTATTTTATTGCTGATCGACACCAGATCATGGCAGTTATTGCCATCTCAATGAATGAATTGGGTGTGCACAATCATACTTAAGGACAGCTTTCACAAAAGACCTCTTCTTCTATGACACATGCTTTAGCAGAGCTTTTACAATTGTAATGATAGATTTTGCTTGCTTTTATTCAGATCTTGATTTAAACTGATAGGAAAGGAAAGCTTCTACACTTCCCAGAAGTGAACGTGGCTGTAAAAGCAGGGCTTTAGGAGGATGCTTTAGCTCAGCATTTCTCAATTCTTTTTCCAGTCACGGCACCCTTTAAATGCATGCAAAATCTTGAGGCACCCAGTCTAAAATGTAAAAACCATAAATGTTTTTTTTATTAACGGGAAACCTGAGCCTGGGCCAATGCACACAACAGCCTTGGTTAGGTTAACTTTACATCAGAGGCCCCCCAATCACATCAGAGTTACCTAGTGACACAGGCCTACAATCACAGAGGCCCCCAATCGCACAGTCCCTCAATAATAGAGAACCCCAATTTGTTTGCTCCAGCAGCGTGACAAAGGGTGGGTGGTGGAGGAGGTCTGGAGGAGTTCTGTCTTCTCCTGAATGCTGGTGATGGCCTTGCACGCCGCTTGCCCTGGATCAAAGTCATGCCTTGCCATGGCAAGGAATAACGCCATGAAACCTGGACCTAGAGTGTCACTGCTTGTTGTGGTGCTGGTGACTGGCCCAACCACACCATAGCAACTCATAATACTGACCCAGGGCATACTGGCTCCCATGGGGGAACCCAGATAGGACTCCAGGGTGTCATGGCACCCTACTTGAGAAACACTACTTTAGCCTGAGGTCTTCGGGACATTATAGTTGAAGTTTTTTTGTTTTTAGTGACAGTCATGAACAAAATCTTTCATACGTAGTGAGAATAAAGCTACCCACAGACTTGAGTGGAAGGTCAGACGTATAGGTATGACCTGACTGCTCCGGGACACCATCATCAGTCATAGGTCCATAAACAAGAACTTTCTGGTTCAGCCAAACATTCCTGTTTATGTGAATACGGACAAGAAGAAATTACAGTTCAGACAGATTCTGTAATTTATCCCATAGGGGTCCTTTACATGAACATTTGAGGGCTAAGAGGGGGGGGGGGAGTGTTGGTGATTGAGCTGTGGCTTTTTCCACCCCCCCAACTGCCCACCTAAACATTGCAATGCAGATGCTCAGGACTGTACCCATGCTACGGCCGCAATGATTTGCTTTGTGGCAGCAGCAGTGGATGGATACATTTCTTCACATTGCATTTAGAAAGAAGTACCACCACCAAACGAGACATCCATCATCCAATAATGTGCAAGCAAAAATACTGTTTTCTTCATTTTCCTTGCATGTGAATTGGATATTCTTTGCAAAGTGAATCGTTGCCTCATTTACTAATCTCTGGAGCAACTGCACCTGCAAAGTGCACAGCCTATTTGCCTTTAGAAAATCCACCCCATTGTCTCTCTTCACGACCCGCCAAACGTCCTCGTGTCCATAGCCACACATGTGAATGAGCTCATTGGGAAACTAACCTGCCTGGTAAACTAGATAGCATTTATCCAGTGGGTCAAAAACTTCACAAAGATAGAAGATCATTTCTACGGAATCTTTGACCCGCTGGCTAGCTGGCCAACCAAAGAAGTCAATGGTCCTCAGCAATGCATGCTCCAGTATTGGAATACTGTAATAACCTGCAGAAAACTACTATATTATAAACCTGCAGACAGTTAATAAAAGCACCACACATGCCAGATACGAGAATGGGAGTAAACGATAACCTCTTAAAGTTCACCGAGGATCCCTGACCTCCCTCCGTCACTGGGTAGCTTCACAAGAGTAGCTTGTTGCTGTTATCAATATGACACATTATGTGATTTCTGGTAGTAAACAAAACCCTCCCCCTCCTGATATCTTCCTCTTATTCTGTTACAGAAGATCCAGTAACTATGGAAACAGAATTCTCCATAGACTCCCTACTCCCCGCAGAGCTCCGCTTCCTCATAAACAAGCCTCATGCAATGATACTCCAAATGGGAAATATACAGTAGGAGATCTTATTCAGAACAAGCAATACACAACCAGTGTGATCCTGAGCATTCCTCAATCCTCTGAGAAGAAGAGTTACAATGGACTTTGTGTACACCACATTTCTTTAATGGGGCCACTCAGCATTTAAAGTGACTCTAAACTCTGGTTTAAAAAAGAAAAAAATTCTATTCAAGTATGTATTGTGAACTCGAAATTCTCTTCTATTGATCTCAGCCGTCTCCAAACCTCCAAATTCTTCTTATTATAGCTGAGATCTGACTTCCTGTTAGAGAATTACAAGGCTATTAAAGTGTAACTCCGGGCAACAAAAGAAATGATCTCTTGCAGTGGGGTTGTGCTAGTAATTTTGCTCTAGGCCAGGGGTTCTTAACCTGGGGTCCAGGGACAGGTTTCAGGGGGTCCATGAGGGTCAGATAAAAAATAAAATGTACATTCACAATACATCCTCCACCCTTGTTTCAATCAATGGTTTCCTATTGAAAGAAATTAAAGTGCATCCTGTTTTCACGATTTTTTCAGTTTTCACCCTGTTTTCATGACGTACTAATTTATTATCGGATCCAATTATCATAAAAAAAGACATTTACTGTCACAAATGATTCAAATAAGAACTGTCTGTGTTGCCTTATCTCCTCCTCCCATGCTCGCCTCCAGGATTTCTCCCAAGCATCTCCCATCCTCTGGAACTCCTCTCCTCAATCTGTTCAGATGCCCCCTGCTCTGACCAACTTTAACCACTTCAATACTGGGCACCTTCACTCCCTTCCTGCCCAGGCCGATTTTCAGTTTTCAGCACGGTCACACTTTGAATGACAATTGTGCGGTCATGTAGCACTCTACCCATATGAAATTATTTATCATTGTTTGAAACAGATAGAGCTTTCTTTTGGTGGTATTTAATCACCACAGGGTTTTTATTTTTTGTTAAAGAAGTTGTAAAGGCAGAAGGCTTTTTATGTTAATGCATTCTAGGCATTAAGATAAAAAAAAAAACTTGTGTGTAACAGCCACCCCTTAATTACTTACCTGAGCCCCATCTCTCTCCAGCGATGTCCACGAATGTCTAAGCCACTCTCCTCCTGATTGGCTAAGACACAGCAGTGGCACCTTTGGCTCCCGCGGCTGTCAATGAAAGTCAGTCAGCCAATCAGGGGAGAGAGGAGACGGGGCCAGGTCGGGGCTCCGTGTCTGAATGGACACACAGAGCTGCGACTCGCCTCCAGTGCCCCCCGTAGGAAGCTGCTCACTGTGGGGGCACTCAATAGGAGGGAGGGGTCAGGAGCAGCAAATAGGGACCCGAGAAGAGGAGGTTCTGGGCTGCTCTGTGCAAAAACAACTGCACAGAGGAGGTAAGTATAACATGTTTGTTATTTTTTTTAAAGCAAGACTTTACAATTACTTTAAAGTGGAGTTCCACCCACTTTTACAACTCTTCAGCATCCCTCACTAAACTGTGCACTGTAAACGAAGTAGATATTTTTAAATTTTTTTTCTCAGCACTTACTGTATATCTGCTGTATTCATTTTTCACTTCCTCCTCCCTGGCCGCGGCCCATCGCATCATTTCCTGTTTGCAATGCCTTCTGGGAAGGGGCAGCAACTTCCTCTGACACTGCCCTTGCTATGAAAACCTGACCTGAAATCTATTACACTGCTTGTGCTGCACTGAGCATGTGCGAGATCTGGATGAGATCCAGGAAGAAATACAGTCTGGCTTCAGATGCCCACACTTAAGATGGCCACGGCCAGCTGTAAGTTTATAAAATAACAAACTACTGCTATAAACTAACAAAACAGACCTTAGTTTACATTCTAACTTTACTAGAATACATTAAGCTTGTGTATTATAGGGGTATTTTTATTTAAAAAGTATAATTTCTGCCGGAACACCACTAAGTAAATGAAAAGACTGAAAATTCTGAAAAAAAAATAGTTTTACTTCGTTTCTGTTATAAAATTTAGCAAATTGGTAATTTTTCTTCTTCACTGATGTGTGCTGATGAAGCTGCACTGATGGGCACTGGGGAGGCTTCACTGATGGGCACTGATTAGGGGGCACTAATGGACACTGATGAGGAGACACTGATGAAGCTGCATGGATGAGGCGTCACAGATAAGCTCCACTGATTGACACTGATGGGGCTGTGCTGATGATCAGTGCCTTGATTATCAGTGTAATCGTGCGGCTAATCAGCTCTCCTTTCCTCACACAGTGACAGAGCAAGAGGAAAAGAATGCCGATAACCGACAAGTTGGTTTACATGTGATCAGCTGTGATTGGACACAGCTGATCACATGGTAAAGGGCCGCTGTGATTGGCCCTTTACCTTGATCTGTGATCAGCTGTGTCCAAAGGACACAGTGATCACAAAGCACGCCCGATGCGCACCCCAGGGGCACGTTCTAGGAGGATGTCTATGGACGCCATTCCAGAACAAGAGAGCTGCGCTGTAGCTGTCTTTCAGCTATGGCCCAGTAATTAAGTGGTTAATAGAGCCCTAAAAACTCACCTGTTTAGGGAGACCTATTCAGCCACCCCCAAAGAAACTGCTTTTATTTTCTTCATCAGCTCATCCCTCACAGTTATAACTTTTGTATGACTTGATCCTTCCTTTAGATTGTAAGCTCTTCTCACAAGCCCTCTCATCCCACTTGTATTGAATTGTATAGTGATTGTACTGTCTACTTTTATTTTCTAAACTGCTGCACTAACGGTTGGCATTATATAAATCCTGTATAATAATAACAAAAAATCCACAACACTCCACTGGACTGTTCTTATTTAGGATACTTTTATAAATGAGACATGTTAGCAGCTGTCTGCCCTGAAAATCACATGAGAACAAAGACACCATCTAATATCCAGTAAAAGAATTAAAATATCAAAGTCTTTGAACATAATTATTGCCGGGAAGTTTAATATCGCAGGATCTTGAAAGCTGTAACTCAATAACCTGAATCTAAATACGTAACTAAATGGCCCATCCCCATCCCCCATATGACACTTGAGCCATTTAAAGTGGGCAATAAATGAGCAGTTCCGACCATTAGAAGTGTGTTTCTGCTTATGGGGATTCCCAGTGGGAAATGTTGCAACCTGACCGATTCCTTCCTGATTCTTCCCTCTTTCCAATGATAAGAAAGAAAGAAGGTGTTCAGTGTATTACAAGGTCCCATGCACACAGGGCATTTGGCCAGGTTTCCCAAATGTTCTTCCTCCTGGCAGCAGCATTTTGGCCGAAAAAAAAAACGCTTGACGCTTGTAAACGCGTGTAAATACGTCCGGACGCGGTTAGATGCGTCAAGTGCTTGGCCAGTAATTCAAGTGCTTGGCCAGTAATTCAGTTCATTGAACAGAATTGTAATTTATTCTGCCCATTGAAATGAATAAGAGCTCATGCACTTGAAGCGTTTAATGTTAACACTTATGTAGATGCATTTACAAGCCAAAACGCTGCTGCTCCTGAACTGGCAATAGAGTCTTTTCTGCCTCTAAGTGCCTATGTGTGCATGGACATATAGGTTAACATGGACGGATCTGTAGAGGTAGAAAAAAAAATCAAAAAACAACAGAATCCCCTAAAAGCAGCACCTTCAACGCTCAGTGTGCACGAGGCCCAATTCTACCACTTCAGTCCATCGCAGCATTACACCAATGATCTTTTTTTTTACTGATGTTCTGATCACCACTGTAAAAGAGATATTCTTCCCACTGACCTCCAATTTAAAGCAGAGTTCCAGGCCAAATTGAAACCAGGTCTTAATCACTCAATCACCCCACCCCCCACCCACCCCCCTGTTTTTGGATATCCTATTTTTTTTTTGTGCCGTTTTGTACCTTTTTATTTTTTTTTTTCGTTTTCAAGCAGGACTCCTGTCCTAACCTTGCCGTGGCCAGTTAAGTCATCTTGGCATTTGCATTGCCCACCCCCCCCCCCCCCCCACTGCCTTCTGGGACCTGTGTGAGTCCCAGAAGATGATGGGGCCATTCAGTAAGCGCAGATGAGGCTGGAACTCCGCTTTAAGGGGTTCACTGAGACCTGAAAATGAATCCAAGGGTTCCTCTGGTAAACGAAAGGTAGAGAAAAACTGGTATAGACCAGCCTTTTTTAACCAGGGTGCCTTCAGGGGTGCCTTGGCAAAATACCTAGAAATTGCCCAAAAACTGTATACAAGTCAGCTGGTGGAACAAGCCTGCCTATTAGTTACACAAAGCCACAGGTTTTCATTGTGCACCATTACAACCTTCTAGCCCCCAATTTCCTAACATCCAATGATATCATTTGATAATAAGAAGGACGTTGGACACCTGCCCCTCCCCTTCAGCATTAGGGTCATATTAGCGCAGTGAGGGAGAAAAACCGAATGAGAAGAGATACATTGGAATACTAAGCAGTACTAGTGTGCAAAGGTGTATTTGCTTTGGAAGAATGTTGGGTGTCCTGCGCATTTGGATGTTGCTACATTATGAAAAACGGTTCGTTTTGTTTTTTTAAATTTTAGAATTACCGTATTTATCAGCGTATAACACATACATTCATTTTAAGAGGGAAGTTTCAGGAAAAAAACTTACATTTTAAATAAGGAACTTTGAAGCAAAATAAGGGGCCATCAATACCCATCTGCAGCCTCACAAGTGCCATCAATGCAGCCTCATCAGTCCACATCAATGCAGCCTCACAAGTGCCATCAATGCAGCCTCATCAGTCCACATCAATGCTGCCTCACAAGTGCCATCAATGCAGCAGCCTCACCATTGCCATCAGTGCAGCCTGATCGATGCCCATCTGCAGCCTAGAGGGGACAGGGAGGGGGGCAGGACAAGTGCCGATAGATTACATACAGTGAGAATCTCCTATGATAGACAGAACAGTGGTCCAATGGCGGCCGAGTAGAAGGGACTTCCTATTACAGAGGCCGCCAAGTAAACAGGAGATTCTCACTGTATGTAATCTGAGGGCGCTTGTCCCACCCCCCTCCCTGTCCCCTCCAAGGCACCTAAAATTGAAGTATTGGCGTATAACACGCACACGCTATTTGCACTCGATTTTTATGGTGAAAAAATGCCAATAAATACAGTAGGTGCCTCGAGATTGTGTGGAAGTTTAAAGGTTGCCTTGACTGAAGAAAGGTTGAGAAGCACTGGTATAAGACTACTCAGTAAACACAATATTAGATTCTTGTTTCTTCACAAAAACAATCATAAAATAATGTATACTTCTCGAATGACAAAAGTAACACATGCCGGTAGAACAGCAAGTATGGGAAATCCCTTCTAAGCCTTATTTTGTAAATCTTGGATCTCATAATCCGCGTATACATTCAGAACGGATCGTTCAATGTATTTTTACTGATCACAGGGAACATTTTTAGGCAATTTTTACCATGAGGGGAAAACAGACGACCATAATTTATCAGAACACGAACCGTATTTACTTAAGTCTGCTGCATTAACCTTACATCCTGCCTGTTGTGTGTATCCGGCTTCATGGATCTCCACTCAGCAGCAAATAGGAGAGTAGCTTTCCAAAGGCCAAAAAACAGGAAATTTGATGACATTGTTCAGTGAGCACACGTCAGCAAAGAGTCATACATAGTGGAAATAGCTTCCTCGCAGCCCAGGACAAGCGGTACAGGACTACAGGAATCCCCGGCTGTCTGTGAGGTTTTAGATGTCTATGAAAATCATTCTACAGATCTAATTTCAGAGCAAATGAAATCTTAAAAAAACTGAATGATCCAACACGACACATGGTTTCATTTTGCCATTCTTCCTCAAATATAGAATTGTCAATACATTTTTTTTATAAAGAATCACAATGTTGAACTTTGCAGAGAAAGCATTAAATCATAGGCAAGTTGCCACAAATATGATTTAAGACTCTGCAACGATAAACACTGATCGATTGTGCTACTGCGTGATCGAAATCTGCCACTGCGGTCCTGATGCTGATTCTGGGTTTATAACCAGCTGAAGTGAGCATACAGGAATTCAGCCGCAGCAATTCAATTGCTTGGCAGTAGCACTCATTCTCTATTACTCCAAGAATAATCAAAACATCACAACAGAGCTCCATCAACTTGGCCATAAACTATGCAAGTTTTGCTTCCAACTTCGTTCCGTGGGTGACCCTGGGTGTTTGCAGATTAAAACAAACTGCGCAGCTCTGACTAAAGATAAATAATGCCTTTGCTATAGGTGTAGGCCATTTACATACCTTATGAAGCCTGATTGGAATACTCCTAGGACGTTGCTAAGTACTCCCAGGACGTTGATAAGTGAGGCCTAGTCATTACTACTCACCTCCACCATCACAGGAGTGAGCTCTTTCTCTAATTCAAACCCCCTCACACGTCCTTTCGCTACCCTGATGCAGTAGCTCTGAACTCAGCATTTGTGAACTCACTCCTGTACTGGTGGAGGTGAGCAGTGATGACTAGGCCTCACTTAGCAACGTCCTGGGAGTCCTTAGCAACGTCCTGAAAGTATTCCTACAGGATTTACTAAGATATGTAAATGGCCTACACCTATAGCAAGGGCTTTATTCAACTTAATTCAGAGCTGCACAGTTTGTTTTTATCTACAGATGCCCCTTATCCTGCATAGATAGTTTTGTGGTAAAGGTGAACTATCCCTTTAAGTGACATGATCAGATGGTCATGCTCTGTAATCCTCATTATGATAAGTAACTAAATAGTAACAACTCTTAAACTCTTTCTAGCAAATATTATTTGAAATGCTGGTACCTTTGCCTGTACTTCTATGGGCGCTGTCACTGCCTGTCACCTCTCCCTTCACACACCTTTAGGTTAGATTCACACCAGGTGCAGTAGGGTTGTGTTGGGTGGCTATTCCAGCGCAGTGCCACCACAAGACAAGGCAAAATGTCTTTTCTCTTACCTAGCGTTGTGGTGGTGTGCAATGAAAAACAGGTCTGTACCAGTGTGAGGCAATCCATCGTCTTGCACCATGCTGCAGCCAATAGGACATTATGTGACATTTCAATAAAGTTTGTTAAAACATTTTTTAACTACTTACCAAATGGGTCATTTCTGACACTTCCCTCATACATACGTAAAAATCGGTGTTTTTTTGCTTGAAAATTACTTAGAACCCCAAAACATTTATATATATATCAGAGACTCTAGAGAATAAAATGGCGATCGTTGCAATTTTTTATGTCACAAGGTATTTGCGCAGCGGTTCTTGCAATTTTTTGGGAAAAAATGCACTTTAATGACTAGAAAAAAACCCAACGATATATAACCCAATTTTTAAATAAAATATAAAAGATGATGTTATGCTGAGTAAATAGATACTTAAAGAGGGAGTCCCGCGAAAAAAAAAAAATTAAAGTCAGCAGCTACAAATACTGCAGCTGCTGACTTTTAAAATAAGGACACTCACCTGTCCCGGGGTCCAGCGATGTCGGCACCCGAGACCGAATCGCCCCTCGGGTGCTGCCGCCGCCATTCTCTGTAAGGGAATCAGGAAGTGAAGGGCTGCAGCTTCACTTCCCGGTTCCCTACTGAGCATGCGCGAGTCGCGCTACGCTTCCTAACTGGTCCCCGCTGTCTCTGGGACCCGTGTGTGTCCCAGCAGACAGCGCGGTGGGGACAGGAAGAGGCATAGACTCCCGTGGGAGTCTATGCCGGAAGTGGGTGCAAATACCTGTCTTAGACAGGTATCTGCACCCCCCTCCCCCCTGAAAGGTGCCAAATGTGACACCGGAGGGGGGGAGGGTTTCGAAAAGCAGAGGTTCAATTTTTGTGTGAACCTCCGCTTTAACATGTCACGCTTTAAAATCGCACTCATGGAATGGCGGCAAACTACAGTACTTAAAAATCTCCATAGGCAACGCTTTAAACATTTCTAAAGATTACCAGTTTGGAATTACACAGGAGGTCTAGTGTTAGAATGATTACTCTCGCTGTGATGTTTGCGGCGATACCTCACATGTGTGGTTTGAACATCGTTTACATATATATGGGTGTGACCTACGTATGCGTTTACCACTTCACGCAAGCACGGGGGAGGGGGTGCTTTAAAACTTTTTTTTTTTAATTACTTTTTTTATTTTTACACTTTCCCTTTAAAAAAAATGTTTTTGATCACTTTTATTCCTATCACAAGATTGTAAACATCTCTTGTGATAGAAATAAGCAGTAACAGGTTTTCTTTCAATAACATCTAAAATCTCTCCTCTACAATGTAAAGAATTAGATAAAAAAAAAAAAAAAACATTGATCTAGTGTGTTAAGAAAAAAAATGGCCTTGTTTACATTGAGCTGGAACTGGACATGATGTCATGACGTCGCTCTAGTCCTCCTAGACCAGGGGACTCTGAACTTTCTAAACAAAGGGCCAGTTTATTGTCCTCCAGACTTTACGGGGCCTGGACTGTGGCCATTGGGAGTAGAAATTACCCTGGCATATGGCACAATGTATCTTTGGTATTAGGGGGAGGAATAGTGCCCTATCACAGGTGTCAGTGGGAGAAATAGTGCCCTATCATTGGTCTCAGTGGGAGGAATAGTGCCCCATCGTTGGTGTCAGTTTGAGGAATAGTGCCCCATCATTGGTGTCAATGGGAGTGCCCCGTTGTCAGTTAATGTCAGTAGCAGGAATATTGCCCCATTGTTAGTGTCAGTGGGAGGAGTAGTTTCTTGTATCAGTTGGAGGAGAAGTGCCCCAAGGGCCGGATAAAGGGAAGCAAAGGGCCGCAGTTTGGAGACCACTGTCCTAGACCATAGAGATGAGCGGGGGCCTCATCTTTCCTCTGCTTATCTCTGTTATCAGCCACCGCAACCGCCGGATCGGTTCTTGGGGCTACCTGTCATCCAGGTGAGCCTGAGAACTACCGGGAAACAGTGGGAGGGGGCGACCCCTCCCGACGCCTCTAAAAGTGATCCAGTGCCGAAGACGCTGCAAGGACCACTTTGATCAGTTAGAGAATCGCTGGCTGAAAAAAACAATACCATTGGCATTGGCTGCAGCCATAACCCTGGTATTCCACTTCCAAGAAATTATATCATTTGTCTATGGCCCTTGAAAGGGCATCAGTGATTGTTTGACGGTGCCAACATCCAAATGTATGAATATAGAAAAAGAGGGGTTCCCCTTGGGATAGGACTTTAACGGCACTTAGAAAAA
Organism: Aquarana catesbeiana; assembly: GCF_042186555.1. Classification (NCBI taxonomy): domain Eukaryota; kingdom Metazoa; phylum Chordata; class Amphibia; order Anura; family Ranidae; genus Aquarana; species Aquarana catesbeiana. The sequence goes on along the minus strand of NC_133326.1, from coordinate 61,358,267 downwards.
TGTCACAAATCAATATAGTAGAAAAAATACACAAATGTTATCAGAAACACAGTTCTCTTTGGCCCGGTTGGCAAGTGGTTAAAAACAATGCGTGACAATTATTTTTGGTGAAATAGTTTAGTGTCACTTTAATATTAACAGCTTTACTGGGAGTTAAAGTGAGATCTATATGCTGGATGTATACATGGAGTATGTACATGCAGATAGCGCTCCTCTATCACTAGTCGCACACTTGCGGCCCTCCTGGTCATTTTTCCTGACCGGCCCCATCCATTGACGGCTGATGTGAGCCGTGTTTATGTTTCCTACACACCATAGCAACAATCCAGACGGATCCCGGCAGCTCCGGACAAATAAATCAATGTAAATTGCAACTTAGTAATAGGAAGAGAGAACAATGTGCTTTGACAAATGACTCTGAAATGGGTTTTAATATCTTTTATTTATATATTCGTTACTTTTACAATTTTCCGCTCTGACATCTGAGTCACAGAAACTGGACAAATTCACATTTTGTTTAGGAAAGAGAGCACTCAGGCGTAGCTTTTAAAGAGCTAAATAAAAGTATCCAAGACTCACAGAGCGGCATCTATGAGTACATAGTCACAGAAGATGGATTCTATTTTAAGGCCCGCTATATATACACAGATTCTTCGTTACCGGCAATGCTAAAGTCCATGGAAAGTCCTTTACAAAACAATACTTTATAGGGTTGATTTACTAAAGGCAAACAGACTGTGCACTTTGCAAAGTGCAGTTGCTCCAGAGCTAAGTAAATGAGCAGAAGCTCTGCTGACTTCCATCATCCAATCATGTGCAAGCAAAAAATGCAGTTTTTTATTTTCCTTGCATGTGATTGGATACTTTTTGCAAAGTCTATTTGCCTTTAGTAAATCAACCCCTATGACTTGACACTCTGGGGTTGATTTACTAAAGGCAAATTGGCAAAGGCAGTTGCTCCAGAGCTTAGTAAATGAGAAGTAGATCAGCTAACTTCCATCATCAATTTTATTTTCCTTTCACATGATTGGATATTCTTTGCAAAGTGAAGCTTTACCTTATTTACTAAGCTTGGGAGCAACTGCACTTGCAAAGTGCACAGTCTATTTGCCTTTAGTAAATCAACCCCTTTGCGTTTGTTTGCCTTAAAATTACCTTTAGTTTATAATTTTTACTAAAAAAGGTGTAAGGTGTTAGATAAGACTTTGGGCTAATATCGTATAACATAAAAAAAATTGTAATTGCCACAATATTTTTCTCCTGGTCTCTGCTTTCAGAAAATGAATAACGCTATAACACTAAAAATAACGCCTGCAAAGCGCCCTGAAAGAGCCGCTGCTGTCTGTCCAGTGTGAAAAACCCTGAGGGCTTTCACACTGGAGCGGTGTATACACGGCTCCTAAACCGCTCCTGCCCATTGAAATCAATGGGGCAGCGCAGCTATACCGCCGGCATATCGCTGCTGCAGCAGCGCTTTGCGGTGGTTTTAACCCTTTCTCGGGCGCTAGCGGAGGCTAAAAGCGCCCCGCTAGTGGCCGAATAGCGCCACGAAGTTGACGGTAAAGAGCCGCTAAAAACAGCAGTGCTTTACTGCCGACGCACCCACTGCCCCAGTGTGAAAGGGGCCTAAAGTGGAATTCCAGTCAAATACTAACAAAGCCTAAACCTGCTCCCACCCCCATTCTAAGCCTGTTCCTACTACCCTATAAAGGAATAAAGTCTAGACTTACCTATTTTGCGGTCCGGTCACATAAATGGGTTCCAGCAGTGGCTTCAGTGTAGCCGACAACGCATGTCCGATAGTAAGCCTATAGGTGACGTCATGGCCCAGGCTCTGCAGCCTGATCTCTCCTCTTCACTAAAACCGGCCGCTGGAAAGATCATGTGACCGGACCAGAGTGCAGTATAGGTAAGTAGAGACTTATTTTCTTTATGGTTATTATTTAGAAAAGGCTTAAAGAGGAGTTCCGCCCCCCCCCCCCCCCCCCGCATAAAAATAAAAAGTCAGCAGCTACACATACTGTAGCTGCTGACTTTTAATATTAGGACACTTACCTGTCCTGGAATCCAGCGATGTCAGCACCCCAGCCGATGTTTACAGCCAGATCCCTACTGCACATGCGCGTAGCGTGCTGCGCTTTCTGAATGGCCCAGCGTCGGGGCAAGGAGGAGGGGGGCTGAACTTCTGAGTGATTATGCCTGCGGCGTGATTTCCCGGAAGTGGGGGCAGGTACCTGTTAAAAACAAGTACCCACTCTCTCCTGAAAGGTGCCACAATGTGGGGGGGGGGGGGGGGGGGGCAGGTTAGCTGAGCTTCCACTTTTGGGGTTTTGGGGATGGGAGCTGGTTTAGGCTTAGTTAGTATTTGACCATAATGGTCAGACTTTAGAGACACAATAAATGGTATATGATTAAAAAACATAAACTTTATTAATAGAAAAATTGGTTGTGCAAACAGAGCAAAGAACAATAAAGCCTCGTACACACGATCGGATTGTTGGCCAACAAAACCGTGGACTTTTGTCCGAAGGGTGTTGGCCCAAACTTGTCTTGCATACAAACGGCAAGGAATTGTTGGCCAACAAAAACGAACGTAGTGACATACTACATGGTTTTTCAGCTCTTTAGCGCCACCCTTTGGGCTCCTTCTGCTAATTTCGTATTAGTAGAAGTTAGGTGAGTGTTGATTCGCGCTTTTCATTTTGCACTTTTCATTTCGCGCTTTTCATTTCGCGCTTTTCCGTTAGTTTCTGAATGGCCGTTCATCAACCAGACACGTTGCGTAATCCGAGGAGATAACGTGTTATTTATTATTAGCCTTGGAGTTATTGCTTTGACATAATTTTTTTGATTGAATAATGATTTGGTTTGGTATATTTTCTATATTTTTGGATGCATAGAATGCACTTTTTGGTTAAGTTCTATTGGCAGATATCATGTCTAATTTTATTTGTTTTCTTTTTTTAATGCACTATAAAAAAATTGTGTAGAATAATACTTGGCTATGTGTTTTACTTCAAATGACAGTTTGGGAGTAGGCAGTTACATTTAAAAAAATACAATGGAAAATTGACAAGGGACACCAACATAGTTGTATCTTTGATCTTAAAAACTACAGGATAATGGGGATGTGGTAACTTGCACACATAAAATTAAAAAAAGCATAATAATATTATTCTTTATATCACTAGAAAAAAAAGCCTTTCAAAATTTGTTTGCAATAACTCCATCAGTATCACCAGCAAAGCAGCTTCTGAACCTTTTCTCTCTGGAGAAGAGACGCTTGAGAGGGGATATGATTTCAATATACAAATACCATACTGGTGACCCCACAATAGGAATAAAACTTTTTCGCAGAAGAGAGTTTAACAAGACCTCATGGCTACTCATTAAAATTAGAAGAAAAGAGGTTTAACCTTAACCGCTTGACGACCGCCTCACGCCGATGTACGTCGGCAAGGCGGCACGGACAGGCAAAATCACGTACATGTACGTGATTTGCCTTCCGCGGGTGGGGGGTCCGATCGGACCCCCCCCCGGTGCCCGAGGCGGTCGTCTTTTGTCCCACGCTGATCGGAGGTGAGGGGGAGGCCATCCGTTCGTGCCCCCCCCTCGCGATCGCCGCCGGCCAATCGAATCATTCCTTTGATGCTGTATGCTAAACAGCAGCAAAGGAAATGATGTCATCTCTCCTCGGCTCGGTAATTTCCGTTCCGGCCCGAGGAGAGAAGACAGGTATGTGAGTGCACAAACACTACACAACACAGTAGAACATGCCAGGCACACAAAACACCCCGATCCCCCCCCTATCGCCCCCCGATCCCCCCCCAATCACCCCCCCGTCACAAACTGACACCAAGCAGTTTTTTTTTTTTTCTGATTACTGCATTGGTGTCAGTTTGTGACAGTTACAGTGTTGGGACAGTTAGTATTAGCCCCCTTTAGGTCTAGGATACCCCCCTAACCCCCCCTAATAAAGTTTTAACCCCTTGATCACCCCCTGTCACCAGTGTCACTAAGCGATCATTTTTCTGATCGCTGTATTAGTGTCGCTGGTGACGCTAGCTAGGGACGTAAATATTTAGGTTCGCCGTCAGCGTTTTATAGCGACAGGGACCCCCATATACTACCTAATAAATGTTTTAACCCCTTGATGGCCCCCTAGTTAACCCTTTCACCACTGATCACCGTATAACTGTTACGGTTGACGCTGGTTAGTTTGTTTATTTTTTATAGTGTCAGGGCACCCGCCATTTATTACCGAATAAAGGTTTAGCCCCCTGATCGCCCGGCGGTGATATGCGTCGCCCCAGGCAGCATCAGATTAGCGCCAGTACCGCTAACACCCACGCACGCAGCATACGCCTCCCTTAGTGGTAAAGTATCTGACCGGATCAATATCTGATCCGATCAGATCTATACTAGCGTCCCCAGCAGTTTAGGGTTCCCAAAAACGCAGTGTTAGCGGGATCAGCCCAGATACCTGCTAGCACCTGCGTTTTGCCCCTCCGCCCAGCCCACCCAAGTGCAGTATCGATCGATCACTGTCACTTACAAAACACTAAACGCATAACTGCAGCGTTCGCAGAGTCAGGCCTGATCCCTGCGATCGCTAACAGTTTTTTTGGTAGCATTTTGGTGAACTGGCAAGCACCAGCCCCAGGCAGCGTCAGGTTAGCGCCAGTAGCGCTAACACCCACGCACGCACCGTACAGCTCCCTTAGTGGTATAGTATCTGAACGGATCAATATCTGGTCCGATCAGATCTATACTAGCGTCCCCAGCAGTTTAGGGTTCCCAAAAACGCAGTGTTAGCGGGATCAGCCCAGATACCTGCTAGCACCTGCGTTTTGCCCCTCCGCCCGGCCCAGCCCAGCCCACCCAAGTGCAGTATCGATCGATCACTGACACATACAAAACACTAAATGCATAACTGCAGCGTTCGCAGAGTCAGGCCCGATCCCTGCGATCGCTAACAGTTTTTTTGGTAGTATTTTGGTGAACTGGCAAGCACCAGCCCCAAGCAGCGTCAGATTAGCGCCAGTACCGCTAACACCCACGCACGCAGCATACGCCTCCCTTAGTGGTATAGTATCTGAACGGATCAATATCTGATCCGATCAGATCTATACTGGCGTCCCCAGCAGTTTAGGGTTCCCAAAAATGCAGTGTTAGCGGGATCAGCCCAGATACCTGCTAGCACCTGCATTTTGCCCCTCCGCCCGGCCCAGCCCACCCAAGTGCAGTATCGATCGATCACTGTCACTTACAAAACACTTAACGCATAACTGCAGCGTTCGCAGAGTCAGGCCTGATCCCTGCGATCGCTAACAGTTTTTTTGGTAGCTTTTTATTGAACTGGCAAGCGCCAGCGGCCTAGTACACCCCGGTCGTAGTCAAACCAGCACTGCAGTAACACTTGGTGACGTGGCGAGTCCCATAAGTGCAGTTCAAGCTGGTGAGGAGGCAAGCACAAGTAGTGTCCCGCTGCCACCAAGAAGACAAACACAGGCCCGTCGTGCCCATAATGCCCTTCCTGCTGCATTCGCCAATCCTAATTGGGAACCCACCACTTCTGCAGCGCCCGTACTTCCCCCATTCACATCCCCAACCAAATGCAGTCGGCTGCATGAGAGGCATTTTCTTGATGTCCTCCCGAGTACCCCTACCCAACGAACCCCCCCAAAAAAGATGTTGTGTCTGCAGCAAGCGCGGATATAGGCGTGACACCCGCTATTATTGTCCCTCCTGTCCTGACAATCCTGGTCTTTGCATTGGTGAATGTTTTGAACGCTACCATTCACTAGTTGAGTATTAGCGTAGGGTACAGCATTGCACAGACTAGGCACACTTTCACAGGGTCTCCCAAGATGCCATCGCATTTTGAGAGACCCGAACCTGGAACCGGTTACCGTTATAAAAGTTAGTTACAAAAAAAGTGTAAAAAAAAAAAAAAAAATATATAAAATAAAAAAAAATAGTTGTCGTTTCATTGTTCTCTCTCTCTCTATTCTCTCTCTATTCTCTCTATTGTTCTGCTCTTTTTTACTGTATTCTATTCTGCAATGTTTTATTGTTATTATGTTTTATCATGTTTGCTTTTCAGGTATGCAATTTTTTATACTTTACCGTTTACTGTGCTTTATTGTTAACCATTTTTTTGTCTTCAGGTACGCCATTCACGACTTTGAATGGTTATACCAGAATGATGCCTGCAGGTTTAGGTATCATCTTGGTATCATTCTTTTCAGCCAGCGGTCGGCTTTCATGTAAAAGCAATCCTAGCGGCTAATTAGCCTCTAGACTGCTTTTACAAGCCGTGGGAAGGAATGCCCCCCCCCCACCGTCTTCTGTGTTTTTCTCTGGCTCTCCTGTCTCAACAGGGAACCTGAGAATGCAGACGGTGATTCAGCCAGCTGACCATAGAGCTGATCAGAGACCAGAGTGGCTCCAAACATCTCTATGGCCTAAGAAACCGGAAGCTACGAGCATTTTATGACTTAGATTTCGCCGGATGTAAATAGCGCCATTGGGAAATTGGGGAAGCATTTTATCACACCGATCTTGGTGTCGTCAGATGCTTTGAGGGCAGAGGAGAGATCTAGGGTCTAATAGACCCCAATTTTTTCAAAAAAGAGTACCTGTCACTACCTATTGCTATCATAGGGGATATTTACATTCCCCGAGATAACAATAAAAATGATTAAAAAAAAAAAAAAAAATGAAAGGAACAGTTTAAAAATAATATTAAATAATAAATGATATATTGCTCAAACATGCCATGGGAATATGTGAAATTACACCCCAAAATAAATTCTGCTGCTTCTCCTGAGTACGGGGATACCACATGTGTGAGACTTTTTGGGAGCCTATCCGCGTACGGGACCCCGAAAACCAAGCACCGCCTTCAGGCTTTCTAAGGGCGTGAATTTTTGATTTCACTCTTCACTGCCTATCACAGTTTCGGAGGCCATGGAAAGCCCAGTTTGCACAAAACCCCCCCAAATGACCCCATTTTGGAAAGTAGACACCCAAAGCTATTTGCTGAGAGGTATAGTGAGTATTTTGCAGACCTCACTTTTTGTCACAAAGTTTTGAAAATTGAAAAAAGAAAAAAAAAAAAATGTTTTTTCTTGTCTTTCTTCATTTTCAAAAACAAATGAGAGCTGCAAAATACTCACCATGCCTCTCAGCAAATAGCTTGGGGTGTCTACTTTCCAAAATGGGGTCATTTGGGGGGTTTTGTGCCACCTGGGCATTCCATGGCCTCCGAAACTGTGATAGGCAGTGAAGAGTGAAATCAAATTTTTCACCCTTAGAAATCCTGAAGGCGGTGATTGGTTTTCGGGGCCCCGTACGCGGCTAGGCTCCCAAAAAGTCCCACACATGTGGTATCCCCATACTCAGGAGAAGCAGCTAAATGTATTTTGGGGTGCAATTCCACATATGCCCATGGCCTGTGTGAGCAATATATCATTTAGTGACAACTTTGTGCAAAAAAAAAAAAGTGTCACTTTCCCGCAACTTGTGTCAAAATATAAAATATTCCATGGACTCAATATGCCTCTCAGCAAATAGCTTGGGGTGTCTACTTTCCAAAATGGGGTCATTTGGGGGGGTTTTGTGCCACCTGGGCATTCCATGGCCTCCGAAACTGTGATAGGTAGTGAGGAGTGAAATCAAAAATTTTCACCCTTAGAAATCCTGAAGGCGGTGATTGGTTTTCGGGGCCCCGTACGTGGCTAGGCTCCCAAAAAGTCCCACACATGTGGTATCCCCATAAAGCAGCTGAATGTATTTTGGGGTGCAATTCCACATAGGCCCATAGCCTGTGTGAGCAATATATCATTTAGTGACAACTTTTTGTAAATATTTTTTTTTTTTTGTCATTATTCAATCACTTGGGACAAAAAAAATAAATATTCAATGGGTTCAACATGCCTCTCAGCAATTTCCTTGGGGTGTCTACTTTCCAAAATGGGGTCATTTGTGGGGGTTTTGTACTGCCCTGCCATTTTAGCACCTCAAGAAATGACATAGGCAGTCATAAACTAAAAGCTGTGTAAATTACAGAAAATGTACCCTAGTTTGTAGACGCTATAACTTTTGCGCAAACCAATAAATATACGCTTATTGACATTTTTTTTACCAAAGACATGTGGCCGAATACATTTTGGCCTAAATGTATGACTAAAATTTAGTTTATTGGATTTTTTTTATAACAAAAAGTAGAAAATATAATTTTTTTTCAAAATTTTCGGTCTTTTTCCGTTTATAGCGCAAAAAATAAAAACTGCAGAGGTGATCAAATACCATCAAAAGAAAGCTCTATTTGTGGGAAGAAAAGGACGCAAATTTCGTTTGGGTACAGCATTGCATGACCGCGCAATTAGCAGTTAAAGCGACGCAGTGCCAAATTGGAAAAAGACCTCTGGTCCTTAGGCAGCATAATGGTCCGGGGCTCAAGTGGTTAAACTACATAGAGGGTTCTTTAATGTAAGAGCGGCAAATGTGGAATTCCCTTCCACAGGCGGTGGTCTCAGCGGGGAGCATCGATAGCTTTAAGAAACTATTAGATAAGCACCTGAATGACCACAACATACAGGGATATACAATGTAATACTGACACATAATCACACACATAGGTTGGACTTGATGGACTTGTGTCTTTTTTCAACCTCACCTACTATGTAACTATGTAATTATTATCCCATTAAAGAAGAAGAGAATTGTGCGCTGCATTTGGAGATTTCATAATTTGCCACGTCACGAATGTTAATTCTCCATTACGAACGCTAGTTTACAAGACCGGCCGCTTCTGGCTCGTCCTTGCTTCCGAGCATGCGTGATTGTACTGTGGACTTTTGTCCGATGGACTTGTTTACACACGCTTGGAAAATCTGACAACACATATTTGTCTGTGGAAAATTTTAAAACCTGCGATCCAACATTTCCCATCGGAAAATCTGACAACAGGCTGGCATTGAACATTTCCCATTGGAAAGTCTGATCGTGTGTACGAGGCTTTAGAGTTAAAAACATGCGTATAAGGTTATAAACATGATATACATGGCGCAGATGGAAGTGTTTGCACCATGTAAACGTAGTGAGTGACTTGCGTCAATGCGTTTCGCTTTGTCAGAACACATGTAGGGGTTGTTTAAAGAAACAGGTCCCACTATCTTGTCAGCATAAAAACGTATGAACATAAAGAGAAAAAGTTTCCCCGCCGGGCATCAGCACCACCATGTGAGTAGGGTAATATATTTTCCAAATGCTTGTGAACATGTGGCAGGTGGCTCTAGCTGTCACTTTATAAAAGTATAGTACGCCAGTATCCAGGGGGTATAGGGGGGTGGGAATATCCAGAGAGCTGTACTGGGCTATTAATCCAAAAGTGTATATATACCGACCAACACCAGCCAAATCCTTGGGGCTGGGGCAGCCTACCCTCCTATTGGAACTACATAGAGTTCAATGGCCCACAGGAACTGTAATACTAGGTGTACCCCCAGGAGGAACACCAGACTTCCACTTTAAAACTAAACAGAAACTATTATTTATCTATATAGAAAATGGCATGAGAAAAAATCCCTCACTCCTATACATAAGATAATGTATATGCTTACCACTGCCACACATACATAAAAACTTCAAACAGTCCACACATCATGGCACTGGTAGAATTTAAGAAACTTGTATTCCACATTCCTTAGAAGCAATATCTAAACAAATCAGTGGAGTAATTGGGGCACCCTGACCCTTGACGAAGAGCCCATTAGGTGTTCCAATTAGTCTGCTGTGTCCACAGCACACCATGGCTGGGTCCCAATAGAAGAATCAAGTTCAGCGGGAGCATGAATAAAGAAAGACAAGCACATATTTTCATTTAAAACTTTCATGATTGCTTTGGGGGATTTTTTTTTCCCATGGTGGATCAAATTGAACCAGGCTTTAAAGTGGGAGTAAACTCCCATCTCTGACGTGTACCTATAGATAAGCTTATAATAAGGCTTACCTATAAGTTCTGTAAATATCTCCTAAACGTGCGCTGTTTAGGAGAAATTTAGTGTAGATGCAGCCGATGACATCATCAGTGCATACGCTCTACGGAGCGGCCGTTCGGGCCGTTCCTTTAGAGTCCTGTGCTGTAAACAGCGGCTCCCCCCACGCATGCGTGGGAGTGACATCATTGTGGCTCTGGCCAGTCACACAGCTGGAGTCCGTGGACCCACATATGCCTTTACATTTCAAAAAAAGAAGATCACCCAGCAGTTTACTAACGCTTTGAAGTCCATCTCTGAGCAACTAAAAAATGTTCCCTTGCCATGAGGCTGGGCCCACATGGCAAGGGTAAACATCTTGTTTTCCCTGGGAGAGAGGAGAAAGTTTCACTTACCTGACCTTAGTTTTACCCCCCCTCCCCCAGCAGATATCGCTCCCACACACTCTGTCAGTAGACTGTCTTTCGGTGTCAACACATCCAAAGCCGGGATATGGACCCTGCTTGGATCTTAAAGAGGGACTCTGCTGACCTCCCCATTTTTTTTTTTTCTACTTACAGTATCTCACAAAAGTGAGTACACTCCTCACATTTTTGTAAATATTTTATTATATCTTTTCATGTGACAACACGGAAGAAATGACACATTGCTATAATGTAAAGTAGTGAGTGTACAGCTTGTATAAGGCTCGGTTCACACTAGGGGCGGCACGACTTGCAGGTCGCCTCACCGAGGCGACCTGCACACGACTGCCAGGCAGACTTGCAAAACGACTTCTGTATAGAAGTCTATGCAAGTCGCCCCAAGTCGCCCCCAAAGTAGTACAGGAACCTTTTTCTAAGTCGGAGCGACTTGCATCGCTCCGATTAGAACGGTTCCATTGTACAGAACGGGAGGCGACTTGTCAGGCGACTAGGTCGCCTGACAAGTCGCCCCCGTGTGAACCGGCACTTACAGTGTAAATTTGCTGTCCCCTCAAAATAACTCAACACATAGCCATTAATGTCTAAACCGCTGGCAACAAAAGTGAGTACACCCCTAAGTCAAAATGTCTAAATTGGGCCCAAAGTGTCAGTATTTTGTGTGGTCACCATTATTTCCCAGCACTGCCTTAACCCTCTTGGGCATGGAGTTCACCAGAGCTTCACAGGTTACCATTGGAGCCCTCTTCCACTCCTCCATGATGACATCACGGAGCTGGTGAATTCTTCCCCTAGACCAGGGATCTCCAAACTTTTTAGTACATGGGCCACATTGTATATTTTACAAATATTTGTGGGCCAAAAAAAAAAAATCAGTTTTATAAACAAATTTAATTTAAAAAAAAAAATGGCCTATGCATGTGTTCTCAGAGAAGCGTTTTTTTTACACGTAAACACGCAAAAATGTGACTAAACATGTATATATGCATGCTTATGCGCGTACATTTATTCTAATGGCTAGAACACATAAATATTCTAGCCAATTAAATGAATTTATGCGCAAACGCTTCTAAATGCCATGAGCATGTAAATGCGCCTAAACAAAAGTGAAAAAATTTGAGATTAGTGGCTATAAGTTCATAAGCATGTGTGCATGAGGTCTAAAACAAAGCAAAGAAATCCCCCAAAAAACTTGAGCCCTTTAACGCCCCCTCTTACATCACAGTCCCCATAAAAGTCCCGCTTACATTCGGGTCCTCATCAGAGTCCCCCTATTACAGTACATGAAATCTTGCAGAAGGCTGCATTTGGTCCACGGGCCGCAGTTTGGAGAACCCTGCCCTGGCCAAACGCTGGGCTTTTAACCACCTCAATACCAGACACTTTCACTCTCTTCCTGCCTAGGCCAATTTTCAGCTTTTAGTGCTGTCACATTTTGAATGACAATTACTCTGTCATGCAACACTGTACCCAAATTAAAATATGTTATCATTTTTTTAAAAACAGATTGTGCTTTCTTTTGGTGGTATGTAATCACCCTTTTTTTCTTTTTCTTTGCTATATAAACGAACAAAATACCAAAAAGTTTGTAAAAACAAACAAGTTTTTCTAAAATTTTGCAAATAAAAAATCTTTCTTTATACATTTAGGCCAAAATATATTCTGCTACATTTCTTTGGTAAAAAAACACAAATCAGTATGTATTATTTAGTCTGTATGAACGTTATAGAGTCTACGAGCTATGGTATACATACAGTATTAGAAAATTGATCAATTCTGATGTACTCACAGATCTCAATTTTTGAGGCCCTAAAATGCCAGAACAGAACAAATACCACCCAAATGACCTCCTCTTGGACAGTAGACAGTCCAAGGTATTTAGTAAGAGGCATGGTGAGTTTTTGAAGTTGTATCTTTCATTTACAATTTTTGTAGAAATTTAATAATTTTTTTTCACAAAGTTGTCATTTTGGCTGTAAAAGCAATTATCTCTGACAATCTCCGGCTGCATTCCTCCAGCCATTTTCATGATAGCTGTGAATGGCCACAGTTCGCATATTGTACAGGGCTGCTGTGATTGCCCCAACGCCATGTAATTGCTGTAAACAATCACAGAGAACATCACAGCAGTAAGCAATGGCATCATGAATCACATCCATTGTTTACTACTGCTAATGTGATCACTGCGATTTGGTCACAGTGATCACATGGTACAAGGGCCAATTATAGCACCTCTGTGATCTGCTGTGTCGACGGAGAACAGTAGTCACAAAGGGCTACACTGCGTGGCCCCCGAGGCCATGCACGAGCGCCTGTTCTGAGAGGACATAAATGGTACATCCTCCTGAAACAAGTGAGTTCCCATCTGGCTGGTTATGTACATTGGCCAGGTGGGAGGTAGTTAAGGTTTTTGCCTTCCTCCGCAACAACTGTGGGTATAGGGTTCTGTTTATGGAGGGTTTAAATTTAATTATTCTTTAATTTTTGTTCTTTTTTGGTTGAACTAAATGGGCTTGTGTATTTTTTTTTTTTTTAACCTTTATACCTATATAAATATGTACATAAGCATGATGGCATCCTATCAAGAACCATTAGTATTTATTTAGTGATGTATGACAGCGAGGGTAAGCAGTAACCCAGAAGAACCAATCAGCTTTCACCTTCCATCAAAATTCACCATCAGGGCGATGAGATTGCTGAGTCATGGCCATGGATTAGTACACTTGGCCTAGTGTTCTTTGCCTGGATGTCCGCTACCAAGAACAGGAGAGAGCTCATTTTTGAATGCTGAGCCTGTGACCTGCTTACAAAAGTCTCAGGAGAATCTGTCCTCGGGGTGAACACTTTACGTCATACAACAGCTCGTGCAGTTCTCTAATACCGGCTCAACCTGAGCATTTCTGACATTACCAGGCAACACAAAGACGTGCAGCGTATTACTCATTCAATGGACCATAGCCTTTCTGATGGCTTGGCAGAGTGTAGTAAAACTTGGCCTGAATGTTACATGCTTCCAGAAAAAAAAAAAAAAAAGATAATTAGTGACTCAGAGTGCAAGAAAGAGTTCACACCAATTACATGGCTTTTGCTGTTTCCCTCACTCACTCGGCCTTAGTTGGGCGTGAGCAATGGAGTACTGCAGCGGTTTTGCCATTATGTCTTGTTAAATGAACGTCAAGCAGCAAGCTGTCATCAAATTGCCATAATTGCTAACACTGAGCAGCAACTGTTTGCCAAATCCAGCCTTTGGATTTCCGCTCCATTTAAAACACTAAGACTGTATGAGGCAATTGTGCCCTAAGTAGTGAAGGTATATCCTCCCCATGGGCAATGCTGCATCTGCATCCAAGAATTATCACAACTGTCTCTTAGATTAAAAAAAAAGACACCTATAATGAATAAAAAAATATTTTATGTTAATAGCATAGAGAGACTAAAGCTGACAATAGACTTTAAAGGAAGTGTGCACGCATAGATCTGCTGATCACACCATTGATGTCAATGGGAGGGGAAAAGCAGCAATGAAGCTGACAACCTTTACTATGCAGGGGAAAAAAACGATGAGTACACGATCTTTCGGTCTGCTTCACAATGGCTAGCTATGTACTGTATGAGAACACCTACAGACATATAAATATTCGCTTAATTTTGATGACAAAAGACTTTTCCCTTAAGATTATGGGCACCTTAATATATGATGGTATGCTCTGATGAGATCTATCCCCAGTCCTGACGCCTTCCTGCATTTGTTCTTCCTAAATGACATCAAGAATGGTGGAGAACGGAGGATTAATTTTTTTAATAGCAGTAAAGTTTCTCTGTAAAATATACTATATACCTGGAATGTCAGTCACCTTCTATACACAATCTATAACAGTACTGTACTGATCAACCTTCTTGATTAGGGGAGGCCCCCAACATCACCAAAGGAGCACACATAAAATTAAGCGAATATTCAGTTTCAGAGACAGCAGACACACAACAGGATATAGTCAATGTGACTACAGGGATCGTACAAGAGATGTGTCAATTCTGCAGACATGATAGAAGAGATGGCCAGAGGCTGCAGACATGATAGCAGAGATGGCCAGAGGCTGCAGACATGATATAAGAGCTGGCCAGAGGCTGCAGACATGATAAAAGAGATGGTCAGAGACTGCAGACATGATAAAAGAGATGGTCAGAGACTGCAGACATGATAGAAGTGATGGTCAGAGGCTGCAGACATGATAGAAGAGATGGCCAGAGGCTGCAGACATGATAGCAGAGATGGCCAGAGGCTGCAGACATGATATAAGAGCTGGCCAGAGGCTGCAGACATGATAGAAGAGATGGTCAGAGACTGCAGACATGATAGAAGAGATGGTCAGAGACTGCAGACATGATACAAGAGATGGTCAGAGGCTGCAGACATGATACAAGAGATGGTCAGAAGCTGCAGACATGATACAAGAGATGGTCAGAAGCTGCAGACATGATACAAGAGATGGTCAGAGGCTGCAGACATGATATAAGAGATGGTCAGAGGCTGCAGACATGATATAAGAGATGGTCAGAGGCTGCAGACATGATACAAGAGATGGTCAGAAGCTGCAGACATGATACAAGAGATGGTCAGAGGCTGCAGACATGATATAAGAGATGGTCAGAGGCTGCAGACATGATATAAGAGATGGTCAGAGGCTGCAGACATGATATAAGAGATGGTCAGAGGCTGCAGACGTGATACAAGAGACAGTCAGAAAGTGCAGACATGCAGGAGACTGTCTGAGAATGTGACTGCCTGAGACAGGGAATATGCTTCAAGAGACAGTAATAGACTGGAGAGACACATTACACAAGACTGCTAAATATCACTAAAATTATAAAAAGAACCTCTGCACTTAGTGTAAATAAATAGTGACAATATTAACCTAGGGAAAGCAGCAAAACTATATTGCGTCCAAATACCCAAACACTACCAATTTGAAATATTAAACAGACATGCTATCCCACTCTGTGATCAAATGGTGGACATATTAATGAATGAAAAACAAATACAACCATAAAAAGAGCTAAAAAAGTGTAAATAAATACAAAATAACATGTGCAACATGCTAATCAAATTTCATATATTATGCAAACCGCATTTAGCCTACTAGGCGCTATTTCAATGTCCATCCACCAAAAAGTGACTCTTTAGTACCACTTTGGGGCACCTCCACCACACCTGTGAGCACACAGGTCACTTACCAGAAGGTGCAACTACACGATATTGGGGCAACCACGTGTTATATAACCATACGGTAACGCCATCCTGCTCAGACAGGTCCTAGCACACCAATCCTAGAAAATGAACCCTGGGGAATACAAACAGATTGCCTTTCTGATCAGACCCAAGAAGGCAATCATAGGTGTTCTGTGCATCCCTGTACAGGCAGTCCTATTGATATCAAAGGGCTGCTGCTCCCAATTTGACATTGGTGCAGGTGTAAGTGCAAGGCCCTGAATGCAGCGAGCATGAGTTCAGGGACATGCACTCACATGGATCTCATATTGGGATGCAGCAGCTGTGTCTGTGCAGCTGCTGCATCCCCTTTGATATCAATAGGACTGCCTGTACAGGGATGCACAGAACACCTATGATTGCCTTCTTGGGTCTGATCAGAAAGGCAATCTATTTGTACTCCCCAGGGCTCATGTTTCAGGATCAGAGTGCTAGGACTGGTCTGAGCGGGTGGCGTTACTGGATGATTATATAATACGCAAACGGCCTAATATTTAGGGCAGCACAGTGGTGTAGTGGATAGCACTTTCACCTAGCAGTAAGAAGGGTCGTTGGTTCAAATCCCGACCACGACACTACCTGCCTGGAGTTTGCATGTTCTCCCTGTGCCTGCGTGGGTTTCCTCCGGGTACCCCGGTTTCCTCCCACACTCCAAAGACATGCTGGTAGGTTAATTGGAGCCTGTCTAAATTGTCCCTAGTATGTAAAAATGTGAGTTAGGGACCTTAGATTGTAAGCTCCTTGAGGGTAGGGACTGATGTGAATGTACAATGTATATGTAAAGCACGGCGTAAATTAACGGTGCTATATAAGTACCTGAAATAAATAAATAAATATTGTGTGGTTGCACCTTCTGGTAAGCGACCTGTGTGCTCACAGGTGTGGTGGAGGTGCACCGAAGTGGTGCTAAAGAGACAGCAGGAGATCCATTTTATCCTGAACATCTGTGCATCCCTGTGCGTGAAAACTGGGCCTCACACAGGTGGACGCTGTAGTACGCCCCATGTGAAGGAAGACTAAATCTTTAAAGAGGGCTGTATTATGTCTACGTAAGCCATATTACACCTATATAGTTGCTTAAGAATTTTACATTTTGGTACAAAATTGCAATTCAGCATATTTAATTCAAGAGAAAGGGGACATATTTATTTGCAAAATTATGTAAGGAAGTGTAGCTTATCAACTGCTGAACAGATGGGTCTTTTTTTTTTTTTTTTTTTTAATATTCTTAATCCACTGAGGACTGCAGAGAAGGAGTGGGAGGACTACATGCAGCTCATAAAACAGCAGTTTGACATGCTTAGAGTACATGTGGTTTTTGAAGGTGCCCTACACTATAGAAAAAGGAAAAGTTTGGTTACTGAGGCATGCAATCAGAAGAAACTTCATTAGACCTTAGAGGAAGAATTGAAAGGCCTGGGTGTTCACCAGTCAACAATGAAGGAAAGAGACAGGCACCTCTAAGTGGAGTGGTTTAAAGATTTATTACAGGCACAATGGGATGAAAAACACTTACAAGATATTAACAGGTCATAGGCAGGGCAGCCATCAGAAATTGTGGGGCCCCTTACACAGCTTTAGGCCTGGGCCCCCCTGGGCCTGACTGCCAACATTCCCCAGGGCCCTACCACTGGCTGTCCCACCGAATCCGCCCACTGGCCATCCCATGTCCTCCTCCTTCTCCATCCCATGTCCTCTATCCCATGTCCTCTTCGTCCTCCTCCAGTCCCATCTCCTCCATCCCATTTCCTCCTCCCCCTCCAGTCCCATCTTCTCCTACCACAGAAGGTGGGAAGTGGGACAGGAAGGGAGCAGGGGGACAGGTTTGGGGGGGAAGTGTCACGAGAGGAGGTCAGCGGGGCAGGAGGGGAAAGTGTCATGGAAGGGGAGGCTGTGGGACAGGTGGGGGGCAGTGGGAAAGGTGGAGGGGGGCAGCAGGAAAGGTGGGGTCAGCATCACAGATTAGAGGCAGTGTCTCAGGTGTGGGACAGCAGGGGACAGCAGGGCAGGTGAGAGGCAGTGTCACAGGTGGGGGCAGCGGGACAGGTGGGAGGGTGTTGGACAGATGGGAGGGAGTGTCACAGGTGGGGACAGTGGGACAGGTGGGAGAGAGTGTCACAGGTGGAGGGCAGCGGGACAGATGGGAGGCAGTGTCAAAGGTGGGGGGCAGTGGGACAGGTGGGGGGCAGCAGGACAGGTGGGGGGCAGCAGGACAGGTTGGAGGGAGTGGGACAGGTGGGAGGGAGTGTCACAGGTGGAGGGCAAAGGGACAGGTGGGAGGCTGCCTCACAGGTGGGGGGCAGTGGGACAGGTGGGGGGTAGTGGGACAGGTGGGAGTGAGTGTCACAGGTGGGAGGGAGTGGGACAGGTCAGGGGCAGCGGGACAGGTGGGAGGGAGTGTCACAGGTGGGGGGCAGCGAAACAGGTGGGAGGCAGTGTCACAGATGGTGTGGCAGTGTCACACACACTTAAGGAAGCACCATTCCTCCCAGCTCTCACCTGTCCAGCAGTGCCAGGAGGGGAGGGGTAGCTGAGCCTGTGTCCTATCTCCACCAGGATCTCCGGCGGCAGCTGCAAGAAAGAGCAGGGGGGCTTCTCCACCCTTACCTCCTCTTCCATGGGGCCCTCCGCTGGCACCAATTGGCTTCACCCACCCCGCACAACCCTGCACACACTGGTATCTGACCGTAGCGGAGCCTGTCTGACTGTGACAGCGGGCCCCAACCTGCATGCACAAAAGAGCGGGGGGCTCCTCCCCCCTGATGTCCTCCTCCATGGGGCCTCCAGATCTGGCAGCTGACCTCACCCCACCCCACGCAGCGCTAGATAGCGGGCCCCAACCCGCACACACATGGGATCCGCCCACCTCTCCACCCTTTCCTGCATCCTGGAAGCCAGTCCGCTCTGGCGGCAGCTGCCTCCTGTTAGAGATGGCCTGGGTTGTGACCCATGGCCCGGGGCCCCTCAGACGCATGGGTCCCTTACTTGTGTACCAGCTGTACCCCCCTAATGGCGGCCCTGGTCATAGGTATATAATGATTTGTCCTCATGTGGATCACTGTAATCCTTGTCTGTCTGGGGGAGAGAGAGAGCCGTCCTGCATCTGTCAGAGTCCCTGGTGACCTCGTCAGACAAAGGAGCTGTGCATGCTCCGAAACGCGTTACCGCCCCACCACGTTCACCTGATGTCACATTGGTCGCATGCGTTCCAGAACCCAGGCCACCTCATCGCATCTTCACCTCCCCGTCAAACCACATCACCAGGGACTCTAACAGCTGCAGGACGGCTCTCTCTCTCCCCCAGACAGATGAGAGTTACAGCGATCCGCATGAGGACAAATCATTATATGCCTATGACCTCTTCCTATCTTGTAAGTGTTTTTAATTCCATTGTGCCTGTAATAAATCTTTTAATCACTGCACTTAGAGGTGCCTTTCTCTTTCCTTTATGACCCTCCAGAGCTGCTTCTTCTCTACAAAGTGCTGCCTTCAGTGCCATCTCTCCACTAAGGACCGGATACCCAGCCTTACCAGAGCACCCTCATTCCCCCCCCCCCCCCCCCCCCCATCAGTCCACAATGAGACAACTGTATACAAAGAGAAGAAGCACAATATTGTCCCCACTCTGCCAATGAGTGGCCATCCTACAATACCGAACCCTAGGTTAACTGCACCTGCAAAAATCTCTTGAAGTTGCCATAGTCTTGTGTTCATCATTGGAAACAATGCAGGACAAGAATGTTTTGTTTACTCACTCACTTACACTTACTGTACATCACGGGGAAAATAATCGGCTTTGAAATAAAGATGGCTGCTTGTTAAAAGTTTGCAAATGACTACATGGATGCTCCACAATACTTCAGGGACAATATGACGTAGTGTGGACAGACAAGGCAAAGGCAGAGCTCTTTATGTGTTTACAGGAAGCTCCAGGGCCAGATTTACAATTAGGTGCTGTCTAATTGTGCCCCATAGACAGCAAAGGCAACCTCTTCCTAATCAGTCATGAATTACACATCAACAGGAATACAGTGTCATCTCATTTAAACTCACTTACATACTTGCACAATGTTCTACGCTGGTTAAGGACTAGTAAACCAAAAAAAATGTTCTGTGTAAAAGAAGTGATCCTAGCAAAAGGGGTCTTCCCTTGGGAGCTAAAGTTTTTGTGGCTACTAACATCAGTGATAAAGAACCCAGCATACCAGCACCAAAACTGCATCCCTACTGTGAAGCATGGTGGTGGAAACACCATGGTTTGAAGCTTTGCAGTCAATGAGCCCAGGCACTTTACTATCATTAAGACTATCACTATACCACCACAACTTAGCTGAAAAATACCCAAACACTATAAACTGAAAAATTTGTGCATGTAAATTATTGCTGATAAAAGAAGTTCTACCACTTACTAAATAAATAGATGAACATAATATTTCGAATCTAAACTGAGAATAATTATATTTTATTGTTACAATTTAACCACTTGACCTCTGGAAGGTTTTACCCCATTCATGACCAGGCCATTTTTTGCTATTCGGCAATGCACTACTTTAACTGGCAATTGCACGGTCATGCTACACTGTACCCAAATGAATTGTATATAATTTAACACAAATATAGCTTTCTTTTGGTGGTATCTGATCACCACTGTTTTTTTGTTTTTTTTATTAGACCCCTTTCACACTGGGTCATTTTGCAGGCACTATTGCGCTAAAAATAGCGGCTGCAAACTGACCTGAAACAGCCGCTGCTGTGTCTCCAGTGTGAAAGCCCCGAGGGCTTTCACACTGGAATGGTGCGCTAAGCAGGACACTAAAAAAGTCCTGCTAGCAGCATCTTTGGAGCGGTGAAGGAGCGGTGAAGGAGCGGTGTATACACCGCTCCTCCACCCAGTGTTAATTTTAGTCTTAGGACTAAAATGGCATTTTAGTTTTAGTCTCATTTTAGTCATCTCAATTGTTTTAGTTTTAGTAGTATTTTAGTTGACTAAAATAGTATTAATTTCGAAATGAACACTGCCTCCACCGCTCCTGCCCATTGAAATGAATGGGGCACCGCGGCTATACCGCCGGCAAAGCGCCTCTGCAGAGGCGCTTTGCAGTGGTTTTTAACCCTTTCTCAGCCGCTAGCAGGGGGGTAAAACCACCCCCGCTAGCAGCCGAATAGCGCTGCAAATCCGACGGTAGAGCGCCGCTAAAAATAGCGGCTCTTTACCGCCAACGCACCTCCCGCCCCAGTGTGAAAGGGGCCTTATAGAAATGGAAAAAAAAAGTGTGAAATAAATGAATATTTTCTACTTTGTTATAAAACATATCAAATAAAATAAAAAACATTTATTCATAAATTTAGGCAAAAATGGATTCATTATTTATATTAATTGGTTTATGTGAAAGTTATAGTGTCTACAAACTATATTAACTGGAATTTACGCAGCTATTGATGCTATACTGTAATGGCGGTGATCAGGGGCTTATAGTGTGACTGTGATAGGGTGGTGAGCAATCTGGCACTGACAGACACTGGCTGGGAGATACACTAACTGACACTGATGTCACTAGTGACACTAATACAGTGATCAGTGATAATACTATACACGGACACTGTACTAATGACACTGGCTGGGAAGGGGTTAACATCTAGAGGCAATCAAGGGGGTTAACTGTGTTCCTAACAATGAGTGATGTGTGCCGCTTTTACTTACTAATCAGGCTGTTTTTTCTCCCTGCTTTTCAAGGAGAAGAAACAGCCAGCTTGCTGTTCACTGTACACACAGTATAGTGTTTTTGTAAACACAGAACTCTGTGTGTGATTAGACACAGCCAATCAGCAGATTTCAGCCAAAATCATTGGCTGTAATCTGCTACCAAACTCATGCTGTCTCCAACCACAGCACAGGTTGGCAGGGGGCGTGCGCATGCACGCCTCAAACCTGAAAGCAAACCGGAAACGTACATGTACGGTGCCGAGCCTTCACCTGCCACTCGCTCACAGGATATTTACTCTGAGCGGTCGGCAGGAGGTTAAATAAAATCCTTCGTTTACAAATAAATGTTTAATGCAGAGTGCTTTTATGCTTTAGTGATTGTAGAGCATGCTGGGCTGTCTGCTGAGAAAACACGGCAGGTGCTTTGCACTTATTGACTACAGACTGAAGATCCATGCAGGAGGGTATCCCTGGGAGAAGAGGAAAGGGTTGTGCCCTCCTCTAAGTCATTCACAGCTCATGTGTAGCCATACGAAAAGAGAGCGCCAATCAAACAATAAAATAAATAAAAATAATCAAACGATAAAATAAATAAAAGTCTCCGTACACTTCACCGCTGCTGACAGGAGCATTCACTATCCTAAAGTATAACTAAAGGCAAATCCTTTTTTTTAGTTTTGGATAGACTGAAGAGGGATTAGAACACCTGTCCGTTTTTATTAAGAAGAAAAAGTTGTTAACCACTTCAGCCCCAGAAGGACTTACCCCCTTCCTGACCAGAGCACTTTTTGCGATACGGCACTTTAACTGACAATTGCGTGGTCGTGCGATGTTGTACCCAAACAAAATTGACGTCCTTTTTTTCCCACAAATAGAGCTTTCTATTGGTGGTATTTGATCGCCTCTGCGGTTTTTATGTTTTGCGCTATAAACAAAAAAAGAGCGACAATTTTGAAAAAAACGCATTATTTTTTACTTTTTGCTATAATAAATATCCCCCAAAAATATATAAAAAACATATTCTTCTAAAACATTCTTCTACATATTTTTGGTTTAAAAAATTGCAATAAGCGTATATTGATTGGTTTGCGCAAAAGTTATAGCGTTTACAAAATAGGGGACAGATTTAAAGCATTTTTATTTATTTTTTTTTTTTTTACTAGTAATGGCGGCGATCTGTGATTTTTATCATGACTGCGACATTATGGCGGACACATTGGACAATTTTGACATATTTTTGGAACCATTGTCATTAATACAGCGATCAGTGTGATTAAAAATGCATTGATTACTGTAAAAATGTCACTGGCAGTGAAGGGGTTAACACTAGGGGGTGGTGAAGGGGTTAAATATGTTCCCTGGGAGGTGATTCTAACTGAAGGGGGAGGGACTAACTACAGGAAGTGACAGATCATGGTTCCTAGCTAATAGGAACACACGATCTGTCGCTCCTGGAAGTGTGTGTTTACACACTCGTCCCTGTTCTGTTTCTCCTCTTCATGATCGCTCGTGGCCGGCGGTCATCGTGACCGTCGGCCACGAGCACCGGCACTCCCGCTGTGCAGCGCGCCTCCGGCGGCGCACGCGCACTTGCTATCCGGACCCCGCGGGCCCACGTACAGTCAGGTGGTTTCGTGCAGGGGAGCCAACCTGCCTCAGTAAAACTGCGGCGGCTGGTTCGGAAGCGGTTAAACACTTCAGCCCCGGAAGTATTTACGCCTTCCTGATCGGGCCATTTTTTGAAATACGGCACTGCGCCGCTTTAACTGACAATTGCGCGGTTGTGCGACGCTGTACCTAAACAAAATTGACGTCCTTTTTTTCCCCACAAATAGAGCTTTCTTTTCGTGGTATTTGATCACCTCTGCGGTTTTCATTTTTCGTGCTATAAACAAAAAAAGAGCGACAATTTTGAAAAAAAACACAATATTTTTTACTTTTTGCTATAATAAATATCCCCAATTTAAAAAATAAAATAAAAATTTCTTCCTCAGTTTAGGCCGATATATATATTCTTCTACATATTTTTGGTAAAAAAAAAAAAAATCAGGCGTATATTGATTGGTTTGCGCAAAAGTTATAGCGTCTACAAAATAGGAGATAGATTTATAACATTTTTATTGTTTTTACTAGTAATGGCGGCGATCTGCGTTTTTTATCGTGACTGCGACATTGCGGCGGACAGATCGGACACTTTTAACACTTTTTTTGGACCACTGACATTTATACAGCGATCAGAGCTAAAAATATCCACTGATTACTGTATAAATCTTACTGGCATGGAAGGGGTTAACACTAGGGGGCCATCAAGGGGTTCAATGTGTTCCCTCGTGTGTGTTCTAACTGTAAGTGGGCTGGGACTGCCTGGGGGAGGAGACCGATTGGTGTTCCTATATACTAGGAACACAGCATCTTTCTCCTCTCCCCTGCCAGAACACGGATTTGTGTGTTTACACACACACAGATCCTCGTTCTGGCTCTGTCAGGAGCGATCCTTGGTGCCGGCCGGACATCGCGGGCGCCGGGCACGCGCATCGGCTCCTCAGTACCGCAACGGGCGCGCGCCCCCTATACTCCTCAAAGTGGCCGCCATACAGCTACGGCGATTCACGCAGGGGAGCCATTCTGCCACCGGCGGGTGGTCGGCAAGCGGTTAACCTACTGTTATCACCTCATATAATCCTGTTTGTTTCCTAATGCAAGGTGCTCCTGTCTGTGTTTTATAAAAAAAAATGCCAGCTATACCTGATTTCAAAGTACAGCTTTCTCCTCCCCCCATCTGACAGCTGCAGCGGGAGGGTCCGAGATTCCCCCGCTGACGTCAGCCGGGATGAGATGAGGAGAGAGCCGGCCGGTCACGTGAGCGCCGAGTGGCGAGATTTTGTTTGCTTTTAACATTTGATTTTGGAATGAATGGACTTTATCAAATGTAAACCACATTCACTGTTAGAAATTTGTTCGTTCAAGAAAAATTTTCCATCCTGCTCCTTTGAATTTTCTCATCACTGTGGTAGAAAACGGATGTCGATTTTACCCAGCAATGTTAAGAAAAACAAATGAAATGTCTTAAAACATTCTCGGGATTTTTTGTTTGAAATTCTACCCAACTATGGCAAGCTTAAAGGCTTATTTGTCCAAGAGCTTTGTTGTGTTTTTAGTCTACAGTATTAGACACTTTGATACATATCAGGCCCCTTTCACACCGATGGACCAATCGGGTCTGCCTGTCAGTTTTTCAAGTGGACCCAATCAAGCCATCTATTGCTCTCTCTGAAACAGGTGCAATCATGTAATGCTCTGTTACTACCAATAAGATACCAATGAGGTTGCAACAGGTGGGTGGCCTGGGAATTGCGTCCACAAGCGCACTTATTAATAAAAAACATTAAGTCTACCACTGATCCGTAACCAGGTGGCCTCCCCTCACTGACAGCACCCCCCCCTCCCCCCCAGTGCCAGTGTGTATTCCCATTTGCTGATGCAGGGGCATGCCCCGGATTACTCAATGGGTGCGATCTCCCTGTACCGCGAGGGTTTGTGCATCTGGGCTCTGCTGAACCATTGCTTTTTTTTTCGCAGTGATGTTATAGATTTGCAGGTCTGCATGTCTAGCCTAGAGTGTCTAAAGGTACTCTTTTCCCCACATTGCATGCTGACCTATACACACCTATCTATAATACTGATCTATATACCCTATCTGTAATCCTGACCTATACACACCTATCTATAATACTGATCTATATACCCTATCTGTAATCCTGACCTATACACACCTATCTATAATGCTGATCTATATACCCTATCTGTAATCCTGACCTATACACACCTATCTGTAATTCTGACCTATATACCCTATCTGTAATCCTGACCTATACACACACCTATCTATAATACTGATCTATATACCCTATCTGTAATCCTGACCTATACACACACCTATCTATAATACTGATCTATATACCCTATCTGTAATCCTGACCTATACACACCTATCTATAATGCTGATCCATATACCCTATCTGTAATCCTGACCTATACACACCTATCTATAATGCTGATCTATATACCCTATCTGTAATCCTGACCTATACACACACCTATCTATAATACTGATCTATATACCCTATCTGTAATCCTGACCTATACACATCTATCTATAATGCTGATCTATACACCCTATCTGTAATCCTGACCTATACACACCTATCTATAATGCTGATCTATATACCCTATCTGTAATCCTGACCTATACACACCTATCTGTAATGCTGACCTATATACCCTCTTTGTAATGCTGATCTTTATACCCTATCTGTAATCCGACCTATATACACTGATCTGTGATGCTGAGCTGTATACTCTGTCCTGTGATGCTAAGCTGTATACTCCTGACACCATGGGTAGAAGCAAGTGAAATACAAGGGATGGAGTGGGTGGATTACATAAGGGGTGTGGCTTAAGAGAAGTTGGAGGGGTCAAAAAGGAAGGACGGGGTTTTGGCGCCCCCTCCATTCTAAAACTTCACCAGCCGCCAATGGATGAGTGGACAGACCCCCACCGAGCAGGTGGATTCGCTTGATGGATTCTGCCCCATGTGAAAGGGGCCATAAATCCCTGATAAAGTGTGATTCTCTGACCCCTGAGCTCGTTGGTCATCTCTTTACCATTAGTGAATATAATAAAATTGTTACGACTCTCGAAACAGTTGTTTCGCACTTTGGTATGACTACACATGTATTTCTCAAATTGGATGGCCCCAGTTTTTTGAGGGACCCCTTGTTTTGTACAGAGCTAACCAAACTCAAGTCATTAGGCTCAACTAAAGAGTTGTTTCTCATTGCTAAAGGATCAGTGTCCAGTGCCGGGCTTCTACTATTCTTTTAATTCAGCGAACTCAGTCAGTTGTATATGCATGTAGAAGGCTTTTAAGCCTTTATTCACATCTTAACAGTAATTTAGAAATCCGAAAGCCTGGAGTATCAGACTTATGCTCGCCCTGCTCCCTACAAAAGACAAAAACACAAATATTTACATACATTATTTCATATATATCTGATAAAAAAATGCAAAAAATCTAAATCAAAGGAGACAATACGTGAACAAAACACAATACGTGCCCTTATTAAGGAACTAAACTGCAGGCTGCAGCAGGGGCTCTTGCCATAATGTGCAGGTTGGTAGAGGTACCTCTCCTCCAGTGCTGACAAATCTATGCTCGATATTGCCCACCCGCCCGCTGTCATCTTCTCCGCCACTTCTTCTGGGTCTAGCGCCTTCCTTTTTCTTCACTGAACAACCACTGATGATGTAACTTCCATGAATCTGTGTTGGATTTCCATTATTCCAGCACCATTGTCAGCATCTTACAGATACTGGGAGTGAGCCAGGAGTGTACAGTGCACTGCCAATGTACTCCACATGGGAATGGGAATGAGGGACATCTACTAGCAAATGTATGTAGGCATAGGACACGCCCCCGCCACACCCCCTTAAAGGAGAATTAACCAAAAAAAAGGTTAAATAAATCCATAAGGGCTTTTTTTTGTACCACTACTATTCCTTTATATTGGCTTTTAAAATGTAAAAATGCAGCAATTTAGAAATTGGATGAAAGGTTTAGTACTGGGAAACACTTTTTGAAAGTGCATTTTATATACAACTATAGAGATCAGACCAAAATAAGGGACAAATGAGGGGGAAAGAGGGAGATGAACATTGCTCCAAATCAGGGACAGTCCCTCGAAATCAGGGACAGTTGGGAGCTATGTATACCTTCCAATAATAAACATTGCTAGCAGAAAGGGAAAGACGTTTTTTTCTTTTTGCAGCGTCAACTTACAAAGTCTCTTCTACCTTTACTCCCTAGCATTTTTTTTCAGGTTTAGTTCCCCTTTAAAACAAAAAGCTCAGTAAAGGCATGAAAGAATACAACTGTTTGTGTGTCATTGGTTTAAGCGGATTTTGTTTGTTATTGTGACTTAGTTGAAGATTAGACAACAGTTAAGAGCCATTCATGCAGAAATCCACATAATTCCAAAGAGTAAACAAACTTTTCTAGTTGCAGATGCTGGGAGAACCCTTCTGGGTGGCACCTACCATCAGGTGAGAATTTTGGTGGTTGCACCCGAGGCTTCCCAATTCCTGTCCTGGGCAGTAGGCACAATGGACTACAGATGGCATTATTTCCTTAGTGGCCTGGCAGACATGAGGCTGTTCATTTAGGGCACGACTTGAGGTGATTGTAAACCCTCACCTTGTAAAACAACCCAATCAGATTAAAATAGAAATGAAAGGCAAAAGATTTTTGTATAGATATTAGGGTTGTACCAATACTGTTGTTTTTATTGGTGAGTACGAGTACCAATACTTTCAGTCAAGTACTTACCGACACCGAGTACCGATACTTTGCGGTGCGATTTGCATCCAAACAAAATAAATGGGTGCAAATCGCACTGCAAAGAATCACATGCTATTTACCCCACCGCTCCTGTGTGTGTATAGAAAGGGGAAAGCGCCATCTAGTGGGCAGTTTATTAAAAATGTTAGCACTCAAAATGAAGAGGAGTTCCAGCCTGGGGGAAAAAAAATACAAATACTGCAGCTGCTGACTTTTATCATAAGGACACTTACCTGTCCAGGGAGCCCACGATGTCGGCACCCCAAGCCGATCCGTCCATTGGCTCTGGGTGCAGGTGCCAGAATCTTGACTAAGGGAAACAGGAACTGAAGCCTTGTGGCTTCATAGCCTGTTTTCTGCTGCGCATGCGCGAGTCGTGCTGCGCTTTCTGAATGATCCCGCTGTATTCTGGGACCTGTGTTTCTCCCAGAAGGCAGTGGGGGGGGGGGGGGCCGAATTTTTTGTAGATCGCTGCACACTGATGTGGCGATCTTACACGGAAGTGGGAGTGGATATCTGGTATTGACAGGTATCCACTCCCCCCGAAAGGTGCCAAATGTGCCAGCAGAGGGAGGGAGGAAGCAAACAAGCGGAGCTTCTATTGGTGTCCCGGTCCCGCCAATGATAGAAGATTACAGCTGCTGGAGGTGCTCACAGGGCTGGAGGAGAAGTTCTGGGACCCCGTGGGTGTAGGGCGGAAGTGATGTCAGCTTGGGGGCAGACCCACCTCTACATCTCCTCCATACCTGTGAGCACCTCCAGCAGCTGTGCTTTTCTATCATGGGCTGCCCTCCAGATTGGGCTTTTCCCTTTCTACACACACACACAGGAGTGATGGGGGAAATCGGATGTGATTCGGACAGGAATCGCACCGCATTCTTGTTCAAATCACATACGATTCTTTGCAGTGCGATTTGCGACCATTTAATTTGTATTGACGCACATATCACCGCAAAGTATCAGCAGCATTTTCATTAGTATGAGATCCCTAATAGATATAGAAAAAAATACCCTTAGGGCTCCTTCACACGGGACGGATCCGAGATGATCCGCCCCGTGAACATCCGCTTGCTCAGCGGGGATCACTCCGTGGATCCCCGCTGAGCAGGAAGATGACAGGTCTGTCTCTGCACACTGTGCAGCGACGGACCTGTCACAGTGCCGCTCTCCCCTATGGGGGATCGGATGACGACGGACAGCAGAGTCCGTCGTCTCCCAATCTGATCCAAAAACAGATGGAAAAGTAGGTTTTTCCTCCGTTACACTTTTTCGGATCGGAGCGGGTCAGATGTCAGCGGACATGTCACCGGTGACATCCGACACTCCATAGATGTCTATGGAGGGTCTGTTCAGGTCCGCCTAAAAAACTGACAGGCGGACCTGAACGGATCGTTCGTCTGAAAGAGGCCTTATTCTGTTTTTTTATAAGTGATCACATGCCCTCTGTTCTCAGCCGCAACAGCAAACAGCAGCACACTGATCTTCCCAGTGAAAGGCTGTGCAGGGGGTGGGGGGTGTCAGGACAGGTCTGATCATTGGAGGAGAGCAGGTTGAGTTCCCAGCACAGCTAGAGAACTGACCATGGTGTGCTCTCCTGCTTAGTGTGGTCAGTTTTTAATAGGAAAGCAGAGGGACTGGCAGGAACATCAGGGATTTCACACAAAGGAAGCAATACAAAGAGAGCAGTATACTTTTCCATACAAGTAGATGGCACACCAGCCACATTCTTTAAGCTGGCAACATACAGTAGATGGATCATTTTCTTTGTTTTTATCATCCAGCGGACTGATAAAAAAAAAATGAATGGATTCCCCCATCCGTGCAATTGAGGTGGATGAAGGAATCCCCCTGCTAATTAGTTTTATGTATGGGTTTTCTTTTCAATATCTGTAAATCTACATTTGAGGGATATGTTTTTATCGAGGCGATAAGGTATTCAGCCATCACTCCTTCAGCAATGGACCAGCAAACTTTAAAAAAGGAAAAAACGAAACTTAATTCTGCCAAAGACAAATAAAATGTATATTCTAGCTGTAGTATACTATCAATAACAGTATACTCAAAATTGAAAACTAAAGCTTGAGATATATATATATATATATTATATACATACTGTATATACAGAGAGCACAGCCTACCAGCCCAGAACTTCAGATTTTCCAATGCCCTTGGTAACCTTTTAATCTGAGAATCCCTGCTTGTAATACATGATAAAAATGTATGCACTTTCCTGTTTTTTTAGGCTGATTCACACCAGATGTGCTGAGCTGCATTGGGCAGCCTTGCCCAGCCCCAGTGGCGGCCGCTTCCATAATCCATGCGCCCGGCCCCTAATCTCCACGCAGGGTGCTGGGCGCATGGATTTCAATGGGGGGTCTTTTTGAAGAAGAAGAAGCACATGATTAGAGCCTGAGGCTCTAATTGGCTTCAAAAAGGGTGGGCTCGGGGAGCAGTGTCTTCCGGTCTCTCCTCCCTGCCAATCAGGAAGTGGGTCCTGAGACCCGAGTGGCCGGGAGTCATAAGACCCGATTGGCCGTGAGGAGAAGCAACCGCCGGGACTCAGGAGGAGATGCAGGGGGCAAGCCGCCGAAGCCGCGACCTGGATGGGGTAAGTGCGGGGCTGGTGTGCTGCCACTGGTGTGTGCTGAAGAAAAGTTTGACATGCAGTGCATTTTTTTCAGTGCAGCTTAGTGCGACGCAATCCACTGCACCTCTCTGTGCTGAGGCCAATGGAATGGAATGTAATCTTAGAAATGTTACAGTGCGGTGTGATGTTCACGGCACAGCAGCACCGCTGCCTTTAATTCGCAAAGCAGTGCGCGCTACTGGTATGAATCGACCCGAACACAGAAAGTCTGATATAAAAACTGCCAGTACTAAGACATTTCTGAAAGGAAATTGAAAACTGTCTTGAAAGCTAAACATGACTAGGAGAGAGGAAGTTACACAACGGTTACATTCCCAGCAACCCTAAGAGATGCTCTCTGGATTCTGGTTACAGTTGATCACAAAGAACTCAGATTACAGTAAACTGAGTGAACTTTCTGGTTCTATCACAGCTGGCTAGATTAGACCCACTCTAAAAAGGCCCAATAAAAGTAAAACTTTATGATGAAGCAAGTCTCTTAACCACTTCAATACCAGGCACTTATACACCTTCCTGCCCAGAGCAATTTTCAGCTTTCAGCGCTGTCGCACTTTGAATGACAATTGCGCGGTCATACTACACTGTACCCAAACTAAATTTTTATCATTTTGTTCCCACAAATAGAGCCTTCTTTTGGTGGTATTTGATCACCTCCGGGATTTTTATTGTCTGCTAAACAAATAAAAAAAAGACTGAAAATTTTGAAAAAAAATTGTTTTTTTTTGTTTCTGTTAAAAAACTTTGTAAATAAGTAAGTTTTCTCCTTCACTGATGTGGCTGCAGTGACGGGCACTGATAAGGCGGCACTGATGGGCACCGATGAGGCGGCACAGATGGGCACTGAGAGGTGGCATGGATGGGCATGGATGGGCACTGATAGGCGGCACTGTACACTAATAAATGGTACTGATGGATGCCAATAATGCCTGCCAATCAGTGATGCCCATTGTGGACACTGATTGGCATCCATTGTGGGCACTGATTGGCATCCCTGGTGGTCTAGGGTGGCATACCTGGTGGTGACTAGTGGTGGCATCCCTGGTGGTCCTGGTCTCCTCCCCGGTGGTCCAGTGTGGGCATCCTGGGGGGGGGCTGTGCTGATAATCGATCAGCACAGACCCCCCCTGTCAGAGGAGCAGTCGATCGGCTCTGACAGAAGCGAGTGAGGAAAAGCCGATCACCGGCTCTTCCTGTTTACACTGTGATCAGCTGTGATTGGACATGGCTGATCGCGTGGTAAAGAGTCTCTGTCAGAGACTCTTTACCTAGATCGGAGTTACGTTGTGTCAGACTGACACACCGCAACAACGAACACCGCGATGCGCGCCCCCAGGGGCGCGCAGCTGCTTAATATCCTGCTGGACGTCATATGACGTCCGGTCAGGATATTGAAACCATTTTGCTATATGGCGGGCAGCAAGTGGTTAAAGTCAACTCTCTAATTTATACCCTGATCAGGGGTCTTCAAACTGCAGCCCGGGGACTAGATGCAGTCCTCTGCTTGCTTTCATCCAGCCCTTCAGGCACTATTTCATCCACTGATTCCAACAATACCCCAGTGAAGGGCAGTAAATTGGCCCCCTGTTTACAAAGGTTGGAGACCCCTGCCTTAAATGACTAAGTTCATTACAAATATGTGCAACTTTGACGAAGCAAGGTCACAGAGTCCTTGCACGGTCAGGGATACTGGGCTCCAAATTCAGACATGTAGCTTCTTCTACTTACAAGGCAAAGCAACAGGTTCGCCATAATGCCCCCCCCCCCCCCCCCCCCAGCAACATATACCCACTCTTCTTTTGACTTCCCTGGTGCTCTTCTCTGTGACAGGAAGTGAAGGAAGAAGCCCTAGTTTAGTGGTCCCCAAATGGCGACCATTGTTTGCTTTTAACAGGCCCTTGGAGCTATACTCAATAAGCACTGGGATCATTGACGCCAAGGATAAGGCCCAGTTCCTCCTACTGACACTATCAATTAGGCACTTTTCTTTTCTTTGACACAATCAATGAGGCGCCTTTCCTTCCACTGACACCATTAATAGGGCGCTATTCCTTCCATTGACACAAACAATAGGGCACCATTACTACCACCAACGATGGTGCACTATTGTTCCCCCTGACATCAACACTAGATTACTATTTCTCCCAATGATACCAATGATGGGGCACTATTCCTCCCACTGACACCATACTTTTCCGCATTTTGTCCTCCCACTGACCGCTGATTTTGGCTTTTACTACTTTCACTGGTCACAGTATGGCTTCTCTAAAATCTGAAAGTCAGTGGCTTGGCCCTTTGTTTAGGAAGTTGAGGAGCTCTGCTATAGTGGATTGGAGCTTACACAAAATTAACTGTTTCCCGAAACGTAACACTGTTGGGCCAATCACCAAGCACCACCACTGTCACATGGAGTGAGTCACCTGTACCTCTATACCCTAACTGAACCCATGGCATTTCTCTCTGTATGGTTTTCCCTTTAAATAATTTTGTAAATAAGAAATACAACGATGTAGAAAAAACCTCTGAATGAGCTTCAAATACAGATGATACAAAATGGACGCTGAAGGCTTCTCTGAGTGTAGTACCTTGTTGGTGTGTGAACTTTGTGTTTTGTTTTAAAGTGTATGTTAACCAACAAAAAAAATGGATCCTGCTCCTTTAAAGCATGTTATATGACACAGTGCTTGTCCTGTGTCATTTGGCTGTCTGTAACACCTAACAAACCTGGCTGATGCTGCCAGTTTTTGCCCTCCCCTATGTAAACTGACCACGGTAATCATGGCCACCTGGCACCGTGGTCAGTTTGCGTGTCTCTGTCATCCACAGCCCCGCTGTCTCTCGGCTCCTGTGTCCTCCTCCCCCTCCCCTCCCTGTGTGTCAGCTACTGTGTTAGGGTCCACCCCCCTCTCCCTGCTGCTGCTGTAATAAAATCACGTACTTTATATAATCCACTCTGCCTTATAATGATATGTCCCTCTGTGTGTGTTGTATAAAAAAAAAGCTGTGACGCGGATACAGCCTGGTCATAAAGGGGGTGGGGGGGTAAATCTTCCGGAGGTCAAGTGGTTAAATTATAACTAAAGGCAAACATTTTTTTTTTAGTTTTGGAGATAGAGGGGAGGTAGATTAGAATGCTTATAAGTTTGTATTGCTGTCTGTGCCCCTGTTAGGGAGAGTCATCCTCTCTAATTGTCGCGTTTAACATTATCATTGAAAGTGAAAGAAAATCACAAATTTTGGGTTGTCCCCAGAAAAGTAATAGAGGGGAAATCTTCCAATAGGGACACGTGCTGTCGATCAAAGTCAGTTAGCCAATCAGGAGAGAGAGGGGGCAGGGTCGAACCACAGCTCAGTGTCTGAATGGACACATGGAGCTGTGGCTCGGCTTGGGTGTCACCATAGCAAGCTCCTTGCTGTGGGGGCACTCAGCAGGAGGGAGGGGCCAGGAGCACAGAAGAGGGACCCGAGTAGAGGAGGATCTGGGCTGCTCTGTGCAAATCCACTGCACAGTGCAAGTAAGTATAACATGTTTGTTATTTTTATAGAAAAAAAAAGGAGACTTTACAATGACTTTAAGCTTTGACAAAAAAAAAAACCTGGAAGCTGATTGGTTTCAATGCAAAGCTGCACCAGATTTTGCACTCTGCAGTTTTAGTGAATAACCCTAATGACTTTAAACAAGTATTCAGATCAAGAGTCAGAGTGTATTTACAAGTCCTCTCCTACACGCTGCGTTTGATCAGTGACTTAAAGGGGTTGTAAACCCTCAAGGTTTTTCACCTTAATGCATTCTGTAGCGCAGCAGCCCCCCCTTTTACTTACCTGAAGCCGATCGTTCTAGCAACAGGGACGAGCAGAGCAGCTCCAGCCGCTGTCTCAGGTCCTCATTGGCTGGATTGATAGCAGCAGGAGCATTGGCTCTTGCTGCTGCGAATCAAAGCCAGTGACACGGGAGTCGGGGGCGGGGCCGAGTCCTGCTGTCTGTGTCAATGGATGCAGCAACAGGACTCGGGAGTGCACCCACGCGAGTGCCCCCAGGGAATGGGGGGGGCACTTGAGAAGAGGAGGAGCCAGGAGCGCCGCTGGGGGAGTGACCCCGGAAGAGGAGGATCGGGGCCACTCTGTGAAAAACCCTTCACAGAGGAAGTAAGTATGACATGTTTGTTATTTAAAAACATAAATAAACAAACCTTTACAACCACTTTAAAATATGACTTGGGGCAAATTTCTTTTTTTAGAATTTGGTTAGTTTTGGATAGAGTGCAGAGGGATTAAAATCGCTGTCAGGTTTTTACTGCCCTCTGTGCCCCCGTTAGGGAGATTTAGCCTCTTGATTTGTCATGTTTATCATTAGTGCTGAAAGTTAAAGTGAAAGAAAATCCCATATTGAGTGAGGAATGTGGCCATGTTTCATGTTACCACTAAATATGTGTATAACACGAAACGTGGCCAGAAGGTGGCCTGTTCTTTTAGGTACAGCACCCAATAAATTCACAGTAAAGCTAACACATCTTACAGGCTATTTATAAGCTGCAGGGATAAGTGCAAATATGGGATTCATAGTGGAAATGATGTTACCCTCTAACCCAGGGGTCTCAAACTGGCGTCCCTCCAGCTGTTGCGAAACTACAAGTCCCATCATGCCTCTGACTGTGGGAGTCATGCTTGTAATGGTCAGCCTTGCAATGCCTCATGGGACTTGTAGTTTTGCAACAGCTGGAGGGCCACCAGTTTAAAACCGCTGCTCTAACCCCTTCACCATACCTCCCAACATTTTGAGATGGGAATGAGGGACACCTACTAGCAAATGTATGTAGACATAGGACACGCCCCCTGCCACACCCCCTTAAAGGAGAATTAACCAAAAAAAAAAAGTTTAATTAAATCCACAAGGGCTTTTTTTTACCACTACTATACCTTTATATTGGATTTTAAAATTTACAATTTAGAATTTGGATGAAAGGTTTAGCATTGGGAAACACTTTTTGAAAGATAAAAGGTGCATTTTATATACAACTATATAGATCAGAGCAAAATGAGGGACAAATGAGGGAGAAAGAGGGACAGAGGGACATTGCTCCAAATCAGGGACAGTCCCTCGTAATCAGGGACAGTTGGGAGCTATGCCTTCACCCAGGAGAGGCGTAGAGGACACATGCACATAACAACCCTACTCTTTCAGAGGGAGGAAAGAGTCTACCCCTGAAATAGAACGTCCCCCTTTCCTATGGAGGTGGAAGAGCTCCCCCGGCAGGCAGGGAACACCAGCACTGAATATTAGTTTGCAGGGACAGCAGCTGCATACTATTCATTTACATAAGGACGGTATCAGTCTATACAGCATCTGGGATTAGAGCTTGCTCTGCATTAGCACTTTTCTTTATAAAAATGCATTTCTGCTACAATGGCTGCAATTTAAAACTCAGGACATAATCATGATGGCAGCGCCTAATATAAAATGCCCAAGCAGGCACTATCAGTCACTTAGCATTTGCTAACTAGCAGCACTTTTTAGAAAAACGTCAGATCATGAGTGTAGATGCCCCAAACCCCAAGAAACACAGAGCTGGCAAATTCTTACAAAGGAGCCCTGCAGACTATCGCAGCAAGCAAACTTTCTTCAAGGGGATGGCTATTTTTATAAATAACACCATTTCAGCAGGCCTGGATATGTATGTCTTTTCTTTTATTAAAGGATAGCAATTTAGGGAGCAAGAAAATAATATTTACCATTTAGAGCTAATCACGTACAACTAGGGTTGCCACCTCATCCCTTTAAAACCGAACACATATTAATTACACAGGTTTTGTGGCTGATTAAGGTGTTAATTAAACTCACTTGGTGCCTTATCTGCATTAAATTAGCCTCAGAACCTGAGTAATTCAAATGTGTTCAGGTTTAAAGGGATGAGGTGACAAGCCTACGTACAACTTTACTTTCAGGGCTCCTTTTTGTTCTACTAACAACTACCTACAAAGCCATCCACAACTCTGCCCCCGTCTACATCAATGACCTCGTCTCAAAATACCAACCTAATTGTTCTCTTCGTTCTTCTCAAGACCTCCTGCTCTCTAGCTCTCTCATCACCTCCTCCCATGCTCGCCTCCAGGACTTTTCCAGAGCCTCTCCAATCCTATGGAACTCCTTACCCCAATCTGTCCGCTTATCTCCTACTCTATTATATTTTAGATGATTCCCTGAAAACCCTCCTCTTCAGAGAAGCCCATCCAACCCACACCTAACAACTATGTATTTTCATTTTCTCCATCTGATCATCCCCCTACAGCTTTGTTGTACTTGACCCTCCCTTCTAGATTGTAAGCTCTAACGAGTAGGGCCCTCTGATTCCTCCTGTATTGAATTGTATTGTAACTGTACTGTCTGTCCTCATGTTGTAAAACGCTGCGCAAACTGTTGGCACTATATAAATCCTGTATAATAAGAATAATAACAAACATGGTTGCGTGTTTATGCGCTTTGCAATGAAAAAGCCCATTTATTAGGAATAGGTCGGCAATGCACATCATCGCACATAAAATGACACTATTTATAATGTGTGTATATACATTATATATATACACACACACACACACACACACACACACACAGGTGATACTCGAAAAATTTGAATATCGTGCAAAAGTTCATTTATTTCACTAGTGGAACTTAAAATGTGAAACTAATATATGAGATAGACTCATTACATGCATAGCAAGATAGTTCAAGCCGTGATTTGTCATAATTGTGATGACTATGGCTTACAGCTCATGAAAACCCCAAATCCAAAATCTCAGAAGATTACATGCAATCAATAAAACAAGAATTGTGCATAGAACAATATCAGACCTCTGAAAAGTATAAGCATGCATATGTACTCAGTACTTGGTTTGGGCCCCTTTTGCAGCAATTACTGCCTCAATGCAGGGTGGCATGGAAACTATCAGCCTGTGGCACTGCTGAGGTATTATGGAAGACCAGGATGCTTCAATAGAGGCCTTCAGCTCTTCTGCATTGTTCGGTCTCATGTCTCTCATCTTTCTCTTAGCAATGCCCCATAGATTCTCTATGGGGTTCAGGTCAGGCGAGTTTGCTGGCCAATCAAGCACAGTAATCCCACGGTCATTGAACCAGGTTTTGGTGCTTTTGGCAGTGTGGGCAGGTGCCAAGTCCTGCTGGAAAATGAAGTCAGCATCCCCATACAGCTCATCTGCGGATGGAAGCATGAAGTGCTCCAAAATCTCCTGGTAGACCCTGGACTTAATGAAGTACAGTGGACCAACACCAGCAGATGACACGGCTCCCCAAATCAACACAGACTGTGGAAACTTCACACTGGACTTCAAGCATCTTGCAGTGTGTGCCTCTCCATTCTTCCTCCATACTCTGGGTCCTCGGTTTCCAAATGAGATGCAAAATTTGCTCTCATCAGAAAAGGGGACTTTGGACCACTGAGCAACAGACCAGGTCTGTTTTTCTTTAGCCCAGGTAAGACGCTTCTGACGTTGTTTGTTGTTCAGGAGTGGCTCGACAAGAGGAATACAACATTTGAAGCCCATGTCCAGGATCTCTCTGTGTATGGTGGCTCTTGATGCACTGACTCCAGCCTCAGTCCACTCCTTGTGAAAGTCCCCAACACTTTTGAATGGCCTTTTCCTGACTATCCTCTCCAGGCTGCGGTCATCCCTGCTGCTTGTGCACATTTTTCTTCCACACTTTTCCCTTCCAAATAACTTTCTATTAATGTGCTTTGATACACCACTTTGGGAACATCCAACTTCTTTTGCAATTACCGTTTTGAGGCTTTCCTTCCTTATGGAGGGCGTCAATGATGGTTTTCTGCACAACTGTCAGGTCAGCAGTCATTCCCATGATTGTAATTCCTACTGAACCAGACCGAGAGACCATTTAAAGGCTCAGGAACCCTTTGCAGGTGTTATGGCTTAATTAGCTGATTAGATTAGGACACTTTGAGCCTAGAATATTGCACCTTTTCACAATATTCTAATTTTCTGAGATTGTAGATTTGGGGTTTTCATGAGCTGTAAGCCATAATCATCACAATTATGACAAATCACGGCTTGAACTATCTTGCTTTGCATGTAATGAGTCTCATATATTAGTTTCACCTTTTAAGTTGCACTAGTGAAATAAATGAACGTTTGCACGATATTCTAATTATTATATTCTAAATATTCAGGACTCTGTGCAGGCCAGTCAAGTACCTCCACCCCAAACTCACTCATCCATGTCTTTATGGATCTTGCTTTGTGTACTGGTCCAAATCATTTGGTGGAGGGGGATTATGGTGTGGGGTTATTTTTCAGGGGTTGGACTTGGCCCCTTAGTTCCAGTGAAGGGAAATCTTAAGGCGTCAGCATACCAAGACATTTTGAACAATTTCATGCTCCCAACTTTGTGGGAACAGCTTGGAGATGGCCCCTTCCTGTTCCAACATGATTGCGCAACATTCCCATAGACACACTCCTAAGCATTGTGCACAGCCTTCCCAGAAGTGTTGAAGCTGTTATAGCTGCAAAGGGTGGGCCAACTCAATATTGAACCCTAAGGACTGGGATGCCAATAAAGTTCATGTGCCTGAAAAGGCAGCAGGCCTATATCTTTTCATGTGACAACACTGAAGAAATGACACTTTGCTACAATGTAAAGTAGTGAGTGTACAGCTTGTATAACAGTGTCAATTTGCTGTCCTCTCAAAATAACTCAACACACAGCCATTAATGTCTAAACCACTGGCAACAAAAAAAATATTTACAAAAATGTGAGGGGTGTACTCATTTTTGTGAGATACTCTATATATATTGTATATACACAGTGTATATATATCTGTATAAATATATATTTTTTAATATCAATTCATATTTAGATTTTTTTTTTACTATATATGTGCATTGGGGTTCAATTATAGCTGATATCCGAGATCGAGACAAACTCTACCCTTACAGTGAGTGCAACACGGTTTGGAAAAAAAAAAATTATACCCCCCCGTTGTGTTGTACCTAGATGGCCACTAGATGGTGCTAATCATAGGAAATAAATACTTGATCATGAGCGTCATCTACTGGCCATAATGCAGCCCTGATTCGCGCTATACTTATGAATGAAGAACATCTGATCTGAAGAGAAAATACTAATAAAATTCTGATTTTGACATTGGAACAGAGTGAATGTGCATGCAGTTTCGCAAAACAAATAGCTCTGCAAAGTTTTTTTTATAAATACCCTCCTTAGTGTCGGCGTACCTAAGCTCCTACATTAGCTATTTTGGCTGCATTTTTTCATGTAGAAGCGATGACCCATAAAATACGTACTGAACACACGAATGGATACAGTAAAATAACACTGAAAGAAAAAGAAGCCACAGTGCATGAAGATTGTGGTCCTAGATGCAGCAAATGTGTGCCCACTGTTTCATACACTCGGGTTAATTAACTAAAACCGGTGCACACGGAATATGGTGCAGTTGTGTATAGTACCCAATCAGCTTCTATCTTCAACTTGTTCAATTAAACTTTGACAATAAAACCTGGAAGCTGATTGGTTTCTATGCAGAGCTGCACCAGATTTTGCACTCTCCAGTTTTAGTAAATCCACCCTACTGCTACTTCTGACTGCTTGTAGTAATAAATAGCCATAATTACACCATATTATGCGTTTAGTGAATAAAGCGCACAGGTTGTTTGGAGCTTCTCTCTTGGTTAGCACCTTTCATAACCTGCAGATACACAGGAATTGTGCCATATGCATTGAACAAGAAATTACGCTTTACTAAATCAGTTGGGATCTCATTCATGTCAATTGTCTTTACATCAATTTCACAAAAATCTCCTTGAGCTTGTGGATTTCCTGTAAATTATAACTGGTTTTTTTTTTTTCATTTTAGATAGGGTGGAGAGTGATTAGAACACCTGTCAGGTTTTTATTACTGCTTGTGTACCCATTTGGGAGAATTATTTTCTGTATTTGTACCAGGAACTGCTATCATTGAGAGTGAAAGTAAAAAAAAAAAAATCTTAAATTTTCATGTCACCAGAACAGTAATACAGGCAGTCCCCAAATTACAAACGGGTTGGGGACTGCCTGTTTGTTCTTAAGCAGGATTTGTTCGTAAGTCGAAAGCGCATGCGCAGAATGTCAGAGGCGTTGTTTTTCAATGTTCTGACAAGTAGCCGCGCATGCGTCATTTTCCGATGTTTTCCGACGTGCCCGCTGTCGAAAAGTGGCCGCGCATGCACAGAATGTCACGCTGCCTCCCGTTCGTAAGTAGGAGTCGTTCGCAAGTCGGAGGTTCGAAACTCGGGGACCTCCTGTAGAGGGAAGTCTTCCAACGGGGACATTTGTTCTGATGACCCAGGGATTTTCCTTACTTTAAGTTTTGGCTATGAGCCAGAAATAGGAAGAAATCTCTCCAATGGCACAGAAATGGCATAAAAAAAAATAAAAAACCTGACAGGGGTTACTCTATGCAAAATTAAAAAAAAAAAAAAAGTTTTGGACTCAGTTCTGCTTTAAAGCCCAACTCCATTCAAATAAAAGAAATTCTCTTGCAGTGGGGGGCTGAGCCTGCACTGTAGAGCTGAACAATTAATCGTTAAGAATCGAAATTGCGATCTTTTTCCCTTCCCGATCTTCAAAACAGCATGTCATGATTTTTTCTAAGGCTGGCAGGCAGACTGCCAAGTATTATCACAATGTGCCATAAGTAGAAACAAAGTATCTTTTCGTTCTTTTATCAAAGGAAAGAACTCCCGCGTGTAAATGAAGGAAGTTTAACCATTTAAAGACCAAAGCTTTTCTGACATTTATTGCTTACAAGTAAAAATTATTAAAGCGGGGTTCCACCCAAATTTTGAACAATATCTGTATGTATGTATTCTCTTCCTTGCCTAGATGCTGACATGCCGTTTAAAAAAATTTAAATCGCCGTAATTACCTTTTATTTTTCTATTCTTCTTTGCACTTCCTGGTTCTCCTCCCATGGGAGTAGGCGTGTTTCTAGCCTCTCCCAGACTCCTGGGAGCTAGTCTCAGGCTTCCCAGGATGCCACTGAGCATGTGCGGGAACAAGCGGTGAATGCTGGGAGCACAGCATTCACCACATCCAGGAAATAAATGCTTGTGGGCTTCAAATGCCCACAATGAAGATGGAAACTGCCTGCAGCGAATAATATAAGTTATTCTTTCCGACGAAATCTGACACAGGCGGACATATTACACACAATATGTGAGTATGTAATGCTGAGAAGAAAAGTTTGTGAATGAACTCAAAAAAAAAAAAAACGATAGATAGGTGGACCCCCGCTTTAATTTCTTCTAGAAAATTACTTGGAACACCCAAACATGATATTTTTTTTTTTTTTTTTTTTAAGCAGAGACCCTAGAGAATAAAATGGTGACTATTGCAATATTTTATGTCACACTGTATTTGAGCAGTGGTTTTTAAAATGCATTAAAAAAAAACACTTTAATGAATTTAAAAGAAACTAAACAGTAAGGGCCCTTTCACACATGCGGGCCGTTCAGATCCGCCTGTCAT
The DNA here is from genome assembly GCF_042186555.1 of Aquarana catesbeiana. Taxonomy (NCBI): domain Eukaryota; kingdom Metazoa; phylum Chordata; class Amphibia; order Anura; family Ranidae; genus Aquarana; species Aquarana catesbeiana. The sequence continues at coordinate 61,316,276 of NC_133326.1, read as the reverse complement.
TTTTTTCAGGGGGACCTGAACGGACGCTCCATACATCTCTATGGAGCGATGGATGTCAGCGGTGACATGTCTGCGCTGACATCCGATCCGCCCCGATCTGCTAAATCCAGACAGATGGAAACCCTATTTTCCATCTGTCTGGCAGATCAGATGAAAATGGACAGGTCAGTTTCTGCACAGTGTGCGGAGACGGACTTGTCATCCACCGGCTCAGCGGGGATCAACGGATCAATACCTGCTGAGCAGGCGGATGTCTGCAAACGGATCCGCACATGAGAAAGGGGCTTAAAGTTAGCCCAATTTACTTGTAAAATGTGAAAGAAGATGTTACACCGCGAGAATCGTGATCTTTATTCTAAGCAAAAAAATTGTGATTCTGATTTTAGCCAGAATCGTGCAACTCTACTGCACTGCAAGGGTTAATTGCTTGTTTATGTCTAGGGAAGCAATAAAAGGACATATATTTACCCCATCTTATGCTTCTCCCCACAGCTAGACCGGTTTCTGCAGCTTCTGCAACACCGCGCACTAGCGTTCTAGGGTCCGGACAGCAAGAAGACCAGAGCAGGGTCCAAAGCCCTGCTCTGGATGTGAAGACGCAGAGGAACAATCCACCGCTGGATTGTGGGGGAGCCCCTCCTGCCTGGGCAGTACAGGATAATGTAAGTAAAATGGTTTCTCCGCTCCCCTTACACAAAACAAGCTATTAACCCTTGCAGCGGGGGGCACAGCCACACTGCAAGGGATCATTTCTTATCTGCTCGGAGTTGGGCAGCTAAGCTTCCCATCATACCTTTCCTGCTGAGATACTTACCACACTTTCTGAACTCCCTGGGGCATGAAATGTCACCCACTAAATGCCCTCCAGACTTATCAGTACATTTTGAAAAGTTTTTCTAAACAGAGAAAAATGCCGCCATGCCCGCTTCTGAGGACAGTGATCCGCCTTGCAAAGCTGAACCAGCAACCACAGCGAGGGGGAAGTTCCTAGAGTCCATTTCAGTTTGTCAAGGAACAATGACTTCCAAAATCAAAGGAGTTAAAGTCGAGATATCATGAATCCATCAACAACTTCAGAAGTTACCAGGCAGGATAATGGACTGAGGCATTAGGCTCCTTTCACACTTGTGTGACTTGGGATCTGACTTGTGAGACCCCAAGTCGCAAGACAAATTCAATGTATTTCTAGGAGAGCCGTTCCTACTGACACCACAGAAGTCGTTGCAACTTCAGAAAAGGTTCCTGCACTACTTTGGTCCGACGTTTGAGGTGGCTTTGGTCCAGAGAAAGTAAAATTAGATCAAAGTCGCATCAAAAGTCATATCAAAGCCGCGCTCCAAAGTCACACTGGAAATTGTGCAACTTTGGAGAAGCGCTAATGTAAAAGGAGCCTTAGGGAGTAAGGATTGTCAAAATGGGTTCAGCTTCCAGGTAGAGGCAGGAGGCTTCTGTGACCATTGTATGGTCATCTAAAAGGTTAAATGGTCTGTAAAAAATAAAAAAAACTGCGCTAGATAACATCTAACAAACAAGTAAAACATATGAATTCAAATAAAAAATGAAGCAGCGATTTAGTGCAACACAATCAAAATAAAAAAATTAGTAAATCGCGCTAATAATGTGAAGTCCAGATATAACCAAATAAATGATTCAAATATACAAAAAGTCCACACTCGTGTAATAAAGTTAGTAATCAGTGTCGGTATTCATCCTCCTACACCAATGATATCCCAGAGAAAAGAATGTGATCCACCACTAGCTGAAGAAACTGCTGACCAGCTCCAAATGACCCCTTATTACAGGGGGTCAATAGATGCCTGTGGCTTGCAACCCAGCCGGGGCCTTTCTCCACTCCATTTCTCCAAATGATGATCGAGGGATTCACAAAGGATAGGACACCGGAAATAAACCAAAAGGCTCCAAATAGTATAAAAATCCTTGGGTTTATTAGGTAAAAAAACCTCTTGTTTACAGTAATAAAAGCTTGAAGTTCGGTGTGTCGGCCAGTACACACCGAACAACCCGTCCGTTGGAGACACGAAAAGAGGTGGGGATGTCAGCACGTCGCTCTGCCCTATGCGTTTTGTCACAAAAGATGTCGTCTTGGGGCACTATTTAAAGGTTAAATGGTTGATATGTAATTGTTAGTACCCAACATCTTAAATTCTAGGGCATACTAAAGCTCTAATGGCAACTGTTTTTCACACAAGATATCAATAAAAAACTGTTTTTCTGCATGTTTAGGACCAAAGTACCTCTGAGACTTTCCATTCACATAAACTCCATTAAAAGGGCATCTACAGAGATGGAGGTGGATAGGTGGATGGCTCCCTATGGAATTCTATACAGAGTTTCAGGGGGAGGGGGGGGGTCAGGATAGGTCTGATCATTGGAGGAGAGTATTCCGAGTTCCCAGCATAACTAAAGAACTGACCATGCTGTGCTCTGCTGCTTAGTGTGGTCAGTTTTTAGGAAATTAGAGGGGCTGGCAGGAACACCAGAGATTTCACACAAAGGAAGCAATACAAAGAGAACAGGATACTTTCTCATACAAGTACATGGTGCAGCAGCCACATATCAGGAATATGAAGTGTTGGGGTAACAGATGCTTTAATACTCTAAGGCCTCATGTATGCTGCTGCTGGTAAACGGACATTTAGAAGCAGTTGGGCATTTTTTTCAATTGCTCCTGAACCCTCCTCTATGTTATCTTATCAGTACATGTACACACTGGTTAGCTTATAGTCGTTTCTAGGCAGTTGTGTTTAGAGGCTTTTTTTGGAACCCAAAAAATGAGTTCAGAAGCTGAGTTTAGAGGCATTTCAAACGGCAAACACAGCTAAACGCGACAGCTTGCGTTTAGCTGCGTTTCGTTTACAGGTGTTTCTCGTTTTTGGCTATTTTGAGAAAAAAATATTTTTTTTCAAACGCTTCTAGACGCTACACGTGGCTGAACGCGACTAAACGCGGCATGGAAACGCGGCTAAACGCCCATTTTTAGAAGCCGGTTTCTAGCTGTCAAGTTAAATCTTTCAGGAGAGGTTGAACAACGTCCCGTGTACATGAAGCCTAAAACCCCTCTGCCAGACCAATTTTATGCCTGGGAAAAATACCATATTCAACCTTCTCCTAGGCGTCCAATAGGATCGCCTGTCCTTTCAGCCAATTGGGTGACGGGTCTCAAAACCCGCTTCCTGATTTTCAAGTCTTGCTACAGATTCTCAATTGGATGTAGGTCTGGATTCTAACACATGGATATGCTTTGATCTAAACCAGGGGTCTTCAAACTACGGCCCTCTAGTTTTTCAGGAACTGCAATTCCCATCATGCCTAGTCATGTCTGTGAATGTCAGAGTTTTACAATGCCTCATGGGATGTGTAGTTCTGCAACAGCTGGAGAGCCGTAGTTTGAAGATTCCTGATCTAAACCATTCCATTGTAGCTCTGGCTGTATGTTTAGGGTCGTTGTCCTGCTGGAAGGTGAACCTCTGCCCCAGTCTCAAGTCTTTTGCAGACTCTAAGTTCTAAGATAGATATGTATTTGTCTCCATACATCTTCCCATCAACTCTGACCACCTTTCCTTTCCCTGCTAAAGGAAAGCATCCCCAAAACATGATTCCGCCACCACCATGTTTCACAGTGGGGATGGTGTGTTCAGGGTGATGTGCAGATCTAGTTTTCCACTACACATAGCGTTGCTGCTTTTAGGCCAAAAAGTTTAATTTTGGTCTCATCTGACCAGGGGACCTTCTTCCACATGTTTGCTGTATCCCCCACATGGCTACTCGCAAACTGCAAACAGGACTTCTTATGGCTTTCTTTCAACAATGTCTTTCTTCTTGCCACTCTTCCATAAAGGCCAGATTTGTGGAGGGCACAAATAATAGTTGTCCTGTGGGCAGATTCTCCCGCCTGAGCTGTGGATCTCTGCAGCTCCTCCAGAGTTACCATGGGCCTCTTGGCTGCTTCTCTGATTAATGCTCTCCTTGCCCGGCCGGTCAGTTTAGGTGGACGGCCATGTCTTGGTAGCTTTGCAGTTGTGCCATAGTCTTTCCATTTTCAGATGATGGATTGAACAGTGCTCTGTGAGATGTTCAAAGCTTGAGATATTTTTTTTTAAAACCTAACCCTGCTTTAAACTTCTCCACAACTTTATCCCTGACCTGTCTGGTGTGTTCCTTGGCCTTCATGATGCTGTTTGTTCACTAAGGTTCTCTAATAAACCTCCGAGGGCTTCACAGAACAGCTGTATTTATACTGAGATTAAATTACACACAGGTGGACTCGATTTACTAATTAGGTGACTTCTGAAGGCAATTGGTTCCACTAGATTTTAGTTAGGGGTATCAGAGTAAAGGGGGCTGAATACAAATACACACCACACTTTTCAAATATTTATTTGTAAAAAAATGTTGAAGACCATTTATCATTTTCCTTCCAATTCACAATTATGTGCCACTTTGTGTTGGTCTATCATATAAAATCCCAATAAAATACATTTATAACATGACAAAATGTGGAAAATTTCAAGAGGTATGAATACTTTTTCAAGGCACTGTAGATGGTATCAAATAGGTGTATAGGAGCAGATCGAATCCTCCATCTAACTGCCCATACACATATATTGAGACATGAACATAGATTACTTCTATCTAGCTGTCAATTGATACACAGTGATGCTAATTTTCCTGATTTGTGAAGTTAACTATAAAACTCGTCTCTCGTTTCCCTACCATTTAAACTTGATGTCTGTAAATAGAGGGAATTAGAAGTAGATTTGACTGAGCTTGGAAACAAGAAACAAAACGAATGGGCACATTTATTAAACAGGAAAACCCAGGACTACATGGACCCTCTGCTATAGTCAGCCAGGCCCAGGATTCCTATCAGCCCTATGTGGGTAAATGATTTTGAAGGCCGCCCATTGAGGTTTGGATAGATTCCAAATCTTTTACGGGTGGGGGGGAGCTAAAGCCATGCATCACAGTGTTAATGAATAGGCTATGTGTTCACACGTTACCATCCAAACTAGAAAAAAAAAGTGGAAAGATTTGTCATTTATATACTCTATACAGCTTAAATACTACCTATATGTTTTATGAATAAACTCATGAATTAATCAGTGTTATCAGGTGTACGCCACAAAAGAAATACAGTTGCACACAACCACATTTATGTCATTTTAACCACTTGCTTACCGGGCACTTACACCCCCTTCCTGCCCAGGTCATTTTTCAGCTTTCAGCTCTGTCGCACTTTGAATGACAATTGCACGGTCGTGCTACATTGTACCCAAACACGTTTTTTATCATTTTCTTCACACAAATAGAGCTTTCTTTTGGTGGTATTTAATCACTGCTGTTTTTTTGTTTTTTTTGTTTTTTGTTTTTTTTACAAAAAAAAAAAAAAAGACCAAAAATTTTGAAAAAAAAAAAAAAAAGTTTTTTACTTTTTTTCTGTCGGTAAATTTTGTAACTAATGTGTGCTGATGAGATGGCACTGATAGGCTGAACTAGTGGACATTGATGAGGTGGCACTTATGAGCACTGAAGAGATTGCACTTATGGGCACTGATGAGGAGGCGCTAATATGCTGCACTTATGGGCACTGATATGTGGCACTGATGAGTACTGATAGGCGGCACTAATGGGCACTAATAGACGGCACTGGTGGGCACTGATAGGCGGCACTGATGGGCATTGATGGGTGGCACTGATGGGCAGTGATCGACAGCAGTGATGGGCATTGATGGGCAGCACTGATATCCATCACTGTCTGGCATTGCTAATGGGCACTGATTGGTGGCACTTGTGGGCAGTGGTGGTAACTGATTGCTGCCACTGGTGGGCACTGATTGCTGCCACTGGTGGGCACTGATTGCTGGCATTGGTGGGCACTGACTGGTGACACTATATTGCTATATTGTGATCAGGGCACTGATGATCAGTGCCCTGATTACATTTCTAGATGTCCCCCTGCGTGGAGATGCCACTGATGAGCTCTCCTCGCCACACACTCTGTCAGTGTGAGGCGAGCAGAGCTGATTACCGGCATCTCCATGTTTACATGTGACCGGCTGTGATTGGACACAGCTGATCACATGGTTAAAGAGTCACGGACGCGGCTCTTTACAGAGATCGAGGTTGCGCCGTGTCCTAGCAACACGGCTTGCCCGTGATCACCGCGCTGTGCGCCCCCCCGCGAGCACGTCCATTCTCGGACACCGTCATATGACGGCTTCCCAGAACGAGAGCCGCACCGCCCCGCCGTCATTTGACGGTGAGCGGGTTGTAAGCAGTTAAACATGGTCAGCGTTTATCAGAGCACTTTAAAAGCATTGTGAAGAGATCAATAACGATGTGCAACATGGAGTGATCCATAATAAGCAGAGATGTAGCCTTTGGAGGAATACAAGATTTTCATGTCACCTGTTGTTTATTAACATAATGCCAAAAAGTGGTAACAAGAAGCAATAAACTAATAAAAAATACCCGCAAACTGACTACAGTTATGCTGGCCATACATTATGTGAAAAATCGCCCGAAATTCAGTCATTTAGACAGTTTGTTCCTTTTCCGGCCACTTAATGGGCACAAAATAAATAATCGTTGGGACGTTTTTTAGCCGAAAAAACGAAGGACAAGTTTGGAAATTTTCTGCAGAACGAACGATAAATTGAAAGCTTAATGTGTTTCCCGTCCGAACTGTTTGCACTAGGTATATGTAAAAAAACAAACAAAAAATGCATTCATTTATATCCACTGATTTATCGGTCATTACATGATGGCACTATCGTTTGCGCTCACAGCCAAATGTTCGTTTTTAGAAAATGGGTTTGGCCGATTTTTCGTATAGTGTATGGCCAGCATTAAAGCGGGATTCCGGACAGGAAATCTTTTTTAAAAAAGTCAGCAGCTACAAACACTGTAGCTGCTGACTTTAAATAAGTAGACTTACCTGTCCTGGGAGCCTGCGATGTCAGCTGCCCGGGGCCGTCCCGTCCCTCAGCTCTCGGGTTGCGGCACCGCCATCCTAACTAAGGGAAACAGGCAGTGGAGCCTTGTGGCTTCACTGCCAGATTCCTACAGCGCACGCGCGAGCGGCGCGGCGCTCTGTGAATGGCCCCGTGGTTTTCTGGGAACACACACAATTCCCATAAGGCAACGGGGCCGCTCACTGAGGAGCAGGACACGCCACGGAATAGGAAGAGGCAGATTAGAAAGACTGCCTAGCAACAAGGGTTCAGGTAAGTTTAAACATTTTTCTTTTCAAATGTTTTTTTTATTATTTTTTTACGATTTTTCATGCTATTTTTTATTTTAGGGTGGCCCTCCACTTTAAGTGCTTGTGATGATGTAAAATTGGTAAGATATGTCAGTAGCCTCCCTGGTGGTTTTCCCGAGTGTGGCACGGGGTTAAAATTCAGGACCATTAGCGGTAACCCCGAGCCACACTCGGGATTACATCGCAGGATCCTGGTGTGGCTTTACTTACCTTGCCCCCGGAATCCTGCGATGTCCCCCGCTGTGTCTGCGGGCTCTGTCCTCCTCGAAGCCTCTCCGTGCCAGGCTCCGTTCCCTGCGAGCGGCGCAACGCACGGGGGCGGAGCCTGGCGGCAAATTCAAAAAATTGTAAAATCATAACACATACAGTACTGTAATCTTACAAATTACAGTACTGTATGAAATTATTTCACATCCCTTTTGTCCCCAGTGCTTTTTCCTATGTTTTTCTGTCCTATGCCCTGCATGCAGTTTTATGTTATATATACTGTTCTTTCTGCCTGGAAACTGGAGATTGTCCATAGCAACCAAAAAGTGTCCCTTTACATCAAAAGTGGTTTTAGACCAGCTAGAAAACAGCGATAGTATATTAGAACACTTGCAGAATTGAGCGATAGTGAATCGTGGGGAAATTTATTTTATTATTATTATTATTTTTTTTTTTAATTATTTATTTTTATTTATTATATTATAATTTATGTTTTTGTGTTTCAAACTTTATAATACATGGGATATCTACTAGACTCTTGTTTGGACAGATTTAAGTGTGTTATTGTTAAGAATTACAGACCTACAATATAAAAAGCCAAATTTCCATGCAAAATAATTGTACCGCTTTCAGCACCTAAAATCCGAAATAATCATACCACCAGGGAGGTTAAAGGGAACTTAGGTGTAACTTCACTTTCGTGGGAAAAAGTATAGAAAAAAAAAAAAAATCCGCATATACAACTGCTACACAAACCATGTTATAATTCAATGTTATTAGCCATTTGACCTCCGGAGGATTTCCCCCCCTTCATGACCAGGCCACTTTTTGCAATACGGCAATAAGTGCGTGGTCATGCAACGCTGCACCCAAATAAAATGTATGTCATTTTTTTCCAACAAATAGAATGGTATTTGATCACCACTGCGTTTTTTAATTTTTTTGCACCATAAACTATAAAAAAGACTGACAATTTTTTAAAAAAAAACAATACTTAAAATAACCAATATAGACCCCTCTGTTCCCGATCCGCAATTACAGGGTGGATCCAGTATCTGCGTGCCCTCTTATCTTCTTCCTCTCTCTTTCATGGAAAAAATATTACGTAACAGTGGCTGCTGTCACAGAACACGCTATCTCATCATCACTCATCTTTTCTGAGCACGATATACCACACAACACGGCACAGAACAGGAAGAACAATGATGAACCAGAAGAAGATTATTCACCCAGTAAGCAGATGAAAAAAAGAATAACGTAGCAACAAAGGATGAAACAGATGATAATTTTTCCTATTGGCTAATAAAAAAACACCAAAGCTCCAAAATGCCTGAAAAATGGTACATGGAAACGTGCGGAAACGCATGAAAAAACACCCCAAAAACGTGCAAAAAGGTGTGAATGCAGCCGAACTGACAATACAAATACAATTGCTGTCCTTTTTTTCCAACAATTCGAGTTTTCTTTTGGTGGTATTTTATCACCTCTGCTCTATAAACAAAAAAAGAGCGACAATTTTGGAAAAAAAAATATATATTTTTTACATTCTGCTATAAAACACATCAAATAAAAAATATGTAAAAAATCTAATTTCTTCACAAATTTAGGCCAATATGTCTTCTACTACATATTTTTGGTAAAAAAAATCCCAATAAGCGCATATTGATTGGTTTATGTGAACGTTATAGCATCTACAAACTATGGGATAGATTTATGGAGCAGCATCTTTGGGGTGTTGCAGAAGCGGTGAATAGGTCACTCCTAAAATGCCCCTGCCATTGAACTCAATGGCCAGCGCTGCCAAAGCGCCTGCAAAGCAAGGCGGTTTGCGGGTGCTTTTTACCCTTTTTTGGCCTCTATCGGGGGTTAAAAGTGCCCCGCTAGCGGCCAAAAAGCGCTGCTAAAACGACGGTAAGGCACCACTAAAACAACGGTAAAGCGCTGCTAAAACTAGAGACACTTTACCGCTAATGCCTCCCCGCCCCAGTGTGAAAGTAACCTAATGCCACATACACACGATCGGACTTTACGGCATACTTGGTCCGGCGTACCGGATTTCGTCGGACAATTCGATCGTGTGTGGGCTCCAGCGGACTTTGTTTTCTCAAAAGTTTGACGGACTTATGCCCCGTACACACGGTCGGATTTTCCAACGGAAAATGTGTGATAGGACCTTGTTGTCGGAAATTCCGACCGTGTGTGGGCTCCATCACACATTTTCCATCGGATTTTCCGACACACAAAGTTTGAGAGCAGGATATAAAATTTTCTGACAACAAAATCCGTTGTCGGAAATTCCGATCGTGTGTACACAAATCCGACGGACAAAGTGCCACGCATGCTCAGAATAAATAAAGAGATGAAAGCTATTGGCCACTGCCCCGTTTATAGTCCCGACGTACGTGTTTTATGTCACCGCGTTCAGAACGATCGGATTTTCCGACAACTTTGTGTGACCGTGTGTATGCAAGACAAGTTTGAGCCAACATCCGTCGGAAAAAATCCATGGATTTTGTTGTCGGAATGTCCGAACAAAGTCCGACCGTGTGTACGAGGCATTAGATTTGAAACATGAGTCCGGTCGAAAAGTCCGCTCGTCTGTATGCTAGTCCGACGGACAAAAACTGACGCTAGGGCAGCTATTGGCTACTGGCTATGAACTTCTTTGTTTTAGTCCGGTCGTACGCCATCACGTACGAATCCGTCGGACTTTGGTTGATCGTGTGTAGGCAAGTCCGTTCATTCGTAAAGTCCGTCGGAAGTCCATCGAAAAGTCCGCAGGACAAAGTCTGCCGTAAAGTCCACTTGTGTGTACACAGCATAAGACTAATGCCCCGTACACACGGTCGGACTTTGTTCGGACATTCCGACAACAAAATCCTAGGATTTTTTCCAACGGATGTTGGCTCAAACTTGTCTTGCATACACACGGTCACACCAAGTTGTCGGAAAATCGAATCGTTCTAAACGCGGTGACGTAAAACACGTACGTCGGGACTATAAATGGGGCAGTGGCCAATAGCTTTCATCCCTTTATTTATTCTGAGCATGCGTGGCACTTTGTCCATCGGATTTGTGTACACACGATCGGAATTTCCGACAACGGATTTTGTTGTCGGAAAATTTTATATCCTGCTCTCAAACTTTGTGTGTGGGAAAATTCGATGGAAAATGTGTGATGGAGCCTACACACGGTCGGAATTTCCAACAACAAGGTCCTATCACACATTTTCCGTGTGTACGGGGCATTACTCTACTTAACAAACCTATACTGTAGCTGCAGGGTGGATTTGATTTAAATCAAGTCAATTTAAATCATGATTTAAATCACTAGTAAAAAGACTGTTGCCTCACCGACAGTCCCAATCACTTTAATGGGACGGCTGGTGATGCAGTAGTGACACAACAAGGTGAGGGACGTGGCGGCAGCAGGTGAGTGGATGCCCGCTAACAGGAGCTGCCATGATGGATCTGAAATGACAGGTTCTCTTTAAATATTAGGACTCATTCTTGCTGGTAGTTAGAATCTTTAATATTTGCCAACAAAATGAAGGTTTCCTATTTAGAATAATAAGCTGTCAGGTTAGTAAAACTGTGATATCAGAACCGATTCAATCATACAATTTGTAGTGTACATAGATTTGCAAAACAATGGGATAAAGGAATATTCCTGAACTTTGTTTTATCTCATGGTTAGTGTGAAATTGTGTGAATGCATCAATGCAGTGCATGTTATCTCAGCTTGGATTCATTGAATGAGTTTACCAAAAATTTAAATACTGCAGAATATACAGCCTCATGCACATTACTAAGCTCCATTTCATGCTTCATAAAATAAATCATTAATGTATCTGAAATAGAAAACTATCTTAAGTTTTATACTCCAAAAGCATTTTGATAAAAATCAAAAAAATCCGTTTTAAATTAAAAAAAAATTAGACTTTTTTTAAAATAAATAATTGATTTTTATCCACCTTGTAAAGCTGACATATTTCTAACAATTGTATCTCATATACAGTTGTCAGTGTGCTTCCTGTGGAGCCTATTCATATATCGGGTAGTCCTGGCAATATCCTGGCTAAATGATGGGCTGCTGCAAGAAGATCTATTACAGGACAGGCAGTCTATTATAGGGCAGTGCATTATTTTCCAGACTGTGTGTAGCCTGAATTAAAGACGCGCTGCTCTCTGACGCACTCACTTTCAGGGAAACTCTTTGACTTGAACTGAGATGAAGTGTAAGGTATGATCTGAGCAAAGACAACATATCTAGTAAATGGGAACAAATGTTCATCGTTACGGGTAGAATTAAAGACTATGATTAGAAACAAAGTTTAAAGAGCATCCAATAACCTGATGACATCCTTACCTTAATCTTAGAAGGAAAACACATCGGATTCTCAAAGAACCTTTTGTGAAAGTGGAAACACATGTTCCTGCTGTTTAGGTTACTTACATAATTACTTCCTATGCAGCAGACAAGGCAAATTCACTATGAAATTGGTCGGTAATTAGGCAGATGTTGTGTCATCAAATTAATGTTTATATGTCAACTCCTAATTGCTTTGTACAATAGCACCCTATACGGCACGTCGCACTGGAACATTCCATCCACTGCAGGTAGCAAAATGCCAATAATAATGTCACTAATAAGCCATTTAAAATGAATCGAATATGTAATTAAATAAAAACAATTATTAGTCTGGAGACACAGATTACAAGCTTAACGTATAAAAAAGATGCAATTATAATATATAGATATTGGTGGAGCCATTGGTGTTCCTGAAATTTACATTTCCGCCAGTTCCGCCACCTCCAGCACTGAATGTGTGCAATGACATGAGGTGTTGGGGTGTGATGGAGGGTCTATTGATGCTGGCTGCTGGGGGATTTATTGTTGCTGAAGGTGATCTATTTTTGTGTGGCGGTTTATTGTTAATGGTGGGGGGATCTTTTGTTGATGGGGGGGTCAATTGTTGCTGGAAGGGATCTACTGTTGATTAAGGGGTCTATTGTTGCTGGCTGCTGGAGAGTCTATTTGTGTTGGATGCTGGGAGATTTGTTGTTGCTGCTGGGGGCCTATTGTTGCTGGGGTGGTATTTTGTCGTTGGGTTCCATTGTTGCTGGGGGATCTATTGCTGTTGGCTGTGGGGGATCTGTTTTATTGCTGTTCTTGTTATTATTACCAAGTCCCTACAAATTACTTAGCACGACATAATGATACTTGTCTCTATTCTAAAGGGGTCCTACTGGGAAGTGGTGGAACCAAGGGTAGTGCTTGGAGTTGGGTAAGGGATGGAGACACAAAGTGACTGAGAGGGAGGAGTTCCTGCACCTATTCTCTGAGAAAAAAAGCTCTGCATGTAGGAATACAGTATGTGATATAGCAGTGCATTGAATTCAGTTCCCACCCAGGACTCCATCTGTATGCAGCAAAGCCCCATACACACAGGTCGGATATCAAAATCAGCCGGTACAGTAGATACCAACCAACATTCAGCCTGTCTGTACAGGTCCTTGTTTGACAGAAGCAAATCTCGCGACCAGCTTCTGTCAAACGAGCATGCTGGAAAACCAGCAGCCAATTGGCATCCAATCAGCGCTGTCAGCCAATGGCTGCGAGCACTGACCAGTGTGTTCTGGCGAGGGGGCTGTCCCTCTGTCAGAACACAATAACTCAGCGGGAAGATCGCGGTACTAACATTGCATCGTAAGTTCAGGAACCTTCTTGTGAGTGCCTCAGTTTTTTAAATTTCAGCCCACTGGGCTGAGCAAAAAAAAAATTACCATGCTTAAGTATGCTTTATGTTGGTTTTCTTTGGGATACTCCAGCTTTCTTTGACATAATATGAAAGAGGTAGTAAACCGGTGCTGTTAAAAAAAAAAAAAAAAAAAAAAAAAAACAGCTGTAAGGCAATTGCATACTGTGCTAGTATGCATCACATACTAGCACATTATGATATATTTACCTTGGAACAAAGCCTTCCAGCGGTGCACTATCACTGCTGAGAGGGCTGACATCTTCCCACAGTCTTTCTTCTGGGTTATCGCAGGAGCTCTCAGTTACAGCACGAAGCTCTGAAGGTCTGGCAAAGGTATGCGGGACCTTCAGAGCACATGCGCCGCTGACGTAACTGGCTGCATCCAGGGTGAAAATCTCCTAAACGGTGCAGGTTTAGGAGATATTCATTTTACCTACAGGTAAGCCATGTTATAGGCTTACCTGTAGGTAAAAATCACCAAGTGGGCTTTACTACCGCTTTTAGAATTGTCCCTAGAGCAGCCATTCTCAACTAGGGTTCCTCAAGAGTAGGGTGACCCCGTGTCCCCGATTTTAGGGGGCTGTCCCCAGGAAAAAAAAGTGCCCCCGATTTTGTCCCTGCCTAAAAGACAAAATCTTTAATAATAACCTTCCCAGCCTGGGTGGCTGCCGGGTAATCTGTGTTAACAACATTTTTGTGAACGGCCTGGAGAAGAAGGAAGAGGATGGGGAGGGGCGTTTCTGCTCCGGACTGATCTATATTAAGGTCTAACCAGTCCCTCTCCTCTTGGATTGTGTCGACTTTTTCCTGGGGAGGGAACTCACCAGCAGATGGTGGATTGTGGGGACTCACCAGAAACGCCATGCCATGTGGACAATTCAGTTTGGGAGGAATTTGTGCTGTAAGTGGTTGGGGGGGGGGCTGTATGGGGAGGTGGAAGGAATTGTTGTTTGGGAGGCACAAACAAAAATAGCTTTACTTACTTTTGGCCTCTATTTTCTTGCATTTTATGCACTCTTGACCCAAGGCAAAGTAGACTCAGGTGTCATTAAACCATACCCATTTAAGCCCCTCCTACTTTTAGTACAATTTGACCACACCCAACATTTGCATTTATTTCTGCCCCTACTCCACCACTCCTCTACCCCCAAAAAAGTGGGTGTGGTCAGTAGGGTGTCCCCTGATTTCATTTTGAAAATGTGGTCACCTTACTCCAGAGGTTTCTAGGGGTTCCTTGAGTTTTGGCTGGTTGAACCCCCATCTGATGGTGCCTGCATAGCGCCAGGGTCAATGTCACTTCGCAGGGCCACTGACATGACACCTTTTTACCTGTCTGTAAGGGTACTATTCTCGCCATCACTGTACAGAAGCATTCTTCCCACTGATCATCAATGTAAAAGGCATTTTCTCAATAACCCCCCCCCCCCCCCCCGGTAAATTTATTTTCTTGCAGGGTTTCCGGGGACCTGAATTTTTTTTTAAATGTTTCTCTGAGGTACCAAAAAGCTAGGAAAGGCTGCACAAAAGTGTGTTCATGTGTCTTCCTACCCACAGATGTTAAAGTGATTGTTAAGTCTCATTTAAAAAAAACAAAACAACAAACATGTTAATACTTACCTCCTCTGTGTAATGGTTTTGAATGGTTTTGCACAGAGCAGCCCGGATCTTCCTCTTCTCGGGTCCCTCTTCGGTGCTCCTGGCCGCTCCCCGCTATGGGGACACCTGAGTCAAGTCACAGCTCCATATGTCCATTCAGACACGGAGCCCAGACCCGGCCCCCCCCTCTCCTCTGATTGGTTAACTGACTTTGATTGACAGCTGTGGGAGCCAATGACACCGCTGCTGTGTCTCAGCCAATCAGGAGGAGAGTCCCGGATGGCTAAGACACTCGTGGACATTGCTGGAGGCTCAGGTAAGTAATTGGGGGGTGCTGGGGAGGCTGCAAAACACAGAAGGTTTTTTATCTTAATGCATAGAATGCATTAAGATAAAAAACCTTCTGACTTTACAACTTCTTTAAGGCTAGAACCATACTTTTTTTGACAAGACATGTTCCACTTAAATGTATTTTGTGCTGCAGGTCAACAATAGCTCAACAGCACACACATTGTAATGTATGGTATGATGAGAATATCGGACAAATGATCGTCCTTTGCTTTTGCATGCTAGTCTGACATCGAAAATGAATAAGCTACTAGAGTTATGAAAATTCTCGTAAAAGAGAATACAGCTTCCTGCGATGATGTAATGTATTGTACTGTAATGCATTTGTTTGTTTCCATGCATGCACGGTCTTGGTGATTCGATTTTTTACAAACATCTACCGTACTGATTAAAACGAAAAATCATTTGTTCTGTTATCTTACGAGAAAAATGTCCATGCTTGTCCTTTGGGAGAAATTTGCATGAACTGTTGTGATCGGCTCTCGAAAGCTGTGTACTAATGGTCAGATTATCAGACAATCGCTCTGAAAACGTTTTGTTTTTTTTGCCTGATTTTCTTATCATGTGTACTAGACTTAACACTCATTATATGGCATTACATGGCTTCAACACACTTTCTCAGTCACTGACATAGCCAGAACTTGTCTGCATACTTGTCAGGGATGTTATGTACGAAAGAATGTCAGTGTGGCGGAATTGGCAATGAGCATTTTTTAGAGGTTAGAAGTGGCAGCTTCCATGTTTCCTCCAATAAAGTATTTCTAGAGTCAACACTTTTTTTATTTTGGATGCAGTAGGGGAGGATTAAAACTACAGTCAACTTTTTTTTTTTAATCTGAATCTCATTAGGGAGATTCCCTTTCACTCCCAGTCTTGTAAAGGCAACAAAAAGTGAGAAGATATATTTCCAATGGTGTGGAAATCCTCTCTTAGACCTGGGGTAGGCAACCTGGGGCCCTCCAGCTGTTGCAGAACTACAAGTCCCATCATGCCTCTGGGAGTAATTGTAACTGCCAGCCTTGCAATGCTTCATGGGAAATGTAGTTCCACAACAGCTAGAGGGCCCCAGGTTGCCTACACCTGTCTTAGACAGTTGTCAGGGGAGTAAGAGCCCCCATCTGAAAATTTCCCTTTAATTCCTGATCGGGTGGCAACTCGAATTTTGGATTTACCCTTCATTTAATTCCCAGCAGCAATGGTGTTAACCACTTTACGATCACAAACTATAGATTTACTGCTAGAAAGATAACAAGTAATTTTGCGCTGCCAAAAAAAGGGAATAAGCAGCTAACACGGCCAATAGGATATAAGCATATAACAGTAAAGACAAAAAACTTGTGTAGCGCTAAAAAAATAAAATTCAACATAAAAACAATGTAGTCCAACCAATGGTGAAAGACATCTAAGAAAAACTTAGAAGAAAGTCCTCCATGTATATAAGACTCATGAAAATTAATGGTCTATATAGATTCAGTGACTTCATGTGAGGAACAAATCAAATGCGTGACATCTGGAGTGAAGACAGAAGAAACACCCCACCACCGACAATAGGAAGGCTTACCAGATCACATAGACCCAAGAGGAAATACGCCCAATTGGGTCAAATCAGGCTTGGGTGGTGGGTGAATGTAGATGTTCCAGAGGAGTGGTGAGGATGGGAATCCGAGAATAAACCAAGGACTAGTAGGTCCTCATCCACTAGAGCATTTGTTTTCTGTAAACTGCAAAAGTCCTGGTTGATTCTGATGTTCGCTGTCTCTCCCTCCTTGTCTTAGATTGTGTAGACCAGCTGTTGATATCTTTTGAGCATGCTCCAGTTTCAGTTCCCTTCTAAGCTTTGCATTCTCTCCTTTTTTTTGTATGGTGTTCGATGGCTTGGTTTTCAGTGCAGAGGCGCCAGGGGGCCGATGCTGCATCCACCTAGGTAAGTATGAATCTTACATTCTGGTTTCTGATCACAGCTTCTAGGCAGGGGAGACACTGGCCGTTCAACAAGATGCTGGGATGGGTCAGGTTGCTCCAACACTTAAATACATTATGTACATCTATGTGAATAGATACGTCTCAACTTTTGAATAGTCTCTGCTAATGGTCCGGATGATACAGCAGCTGCTCCTTCATGGAAGGTCATGTGGACCAATTCTTGTTGAACGGTCAGTGTCTCCCCTGCTGTGATCAGAAACCAGAATGTAAGATTCATACTTACCTAGGTGGATGCAGCATCGGCCCCCTGGCGCCTCTGCACTGAAAACCAAGCCATCGAACACCATACAAAAAAAAGGAGAGAATGCAAAGCTTAGAAGGGAACTGAAACTGGAGCATGCTCAAAAGATATCAACAGCTGGTCTACACAATCTAAGACAAGGAGGGAGAGACAGCGAACATCAGAATCAACCAGGACTATTGCAGTTTACAGAAAACAAATGCTCTAGTGGATGAGGACCTACTAGTCCTTGGTTTATTCTCGGATTCCCATCCTCACCACTCCTCTGGAACATCTACATTCACCCACCACCCAAGCCTGATTTGACCCAATTGGGCGTATTTCCTCTTGGGTCTATGTGATCTGGTAAGCCTTCCTATTGTCGGTGGTGGGGTGTTTCTTCTGTCTTCACTCCAGATGTCACGCATTTGATTTGTTCCTCACATGAAGTCACTGAATCTATATAGACCATTAATTTTCATGAGTCTTATATACATGGAGGACTTTCTTCTAAGTTTTTCTTAGATGTCTTTCACCATTGGTTGGACTACATTGTTTTTATGTTGAATTTTATTTTATAGATTTACTGCTACAATGAGGGCTGGCTGCGCAGAATCATGTACAGTAGAACCTTGGATTGCGAGCATAGTTTGTTCCGGAAACATACTTGTAATCCAAAGCACTTGTATATCAAAGCGAATTTCCCCATAAGAACTAATGGAAACTCAAATGATTCATTCCACAACCATTTATTCATAAATCTTTTAGTTTATAGTCCATATAAAAATATTATAGTAATGTGATAGGTTGTGTAACCATAAAACGTCCATTCACAAACGGAAGCCTCCACAAGGGGATTAGAAGCAAAATCTATCTGGAGCTACAGAGTATAAAAGAGAAGAGAGGCGCCTCTAAGTGTAGCAATATGGTTACATTTAATGAAGGTACAACATTTAGCAACTCACATGGTTGATGATTAAAACAGGCACATCTAAGTATGCAGGCATCCGGGGTAAAGCTGTCCACATAGACCATCCTTCTCACCGCTGTCAGTCTGCAATTGTGACCGGCATAGGCGTGCGCACGGGGTGTGCCGGGTGTGCCTGGGCACACCCTAATCACCCCGTGCTGTGTCCAGAGATTTGCCCCAAAATGCTACATCTAAGAGAGTGTGTGGCCCGCGCTGCCTGCGAAACAGTTTCACAGGCAGCAGATCGTGAGAATTGCCAGAGCTGTTCAGTGTATGAAGCTGTCAGATAATGACACTGGATGCAGGAAGAGACACCAGCTGTCAAAATGTCGGGGTGATGTCGGAGGTGGACGGGACAGAACGGCCATCAAACACCAGCCAATGGGATGGGGTCTGGGCGGGCCGCTACATTTATGTGGCCCCGCCCCCTCTCTGAAGCAGCTCAAACATTGGCTGGCGTTTATAGCGCTTGGTCCCGCCCACTCCCGACATCGCGGCTGAGTTGTAAGTCATCACAACTCAGCCGCGAGGTCGGGGGTGGGCGGGATCAAGCGCCAACACCAGCCAATGATTGGGCTGCTTCAGAGAGGGGGCGGAGCCAGAGAAATGTAGCGGCCCGCCCAGACACATCCTATTGGCTGGTGTTTGGTAACTGTTCAGTCCCGCCCACCACCAGCATCACCGCTGACTTTTAACAGCTGGTGTCTCTCCCTGCATGCAGTGTCATTATCTGACAGTTTTATACACTGAACAGCTCTGGCAATTCTCACGATCACCTGAATGTGAAACTCCCCCTCTCTCCTATCTGTGCCACTCAATGCTGCCTATTAGTGTCAACCAATGCTGTCTATCAGTGCCAACCAATGATGCCAATCAGTGTCAATCAATGCTGCCTATCAGTGCCAACCAATGCTGCCTATCAGTGCCAACCAGTACTGCCTATCTGTGCCAGTGCTGCTTATCAGTGCCAACCAATTCTGCCTATCAGTGCCAACCATTGTAAACCAGTGCTGCCTATCAGTGCAAACCAGTGCCGCCTATCAGTGCCAACCAATGCTGCCTATCAGTGCCAGTGCTGCTTATCAGTGCCAACCAATGCTGCCTATCAGTGCCAGTGCTGCTTATCAGTGCCAACCAATGTTGCCTATCAATGCCAACCAGTACTGCCTATCTGTGCCAGTGCTGCTTATCAGTGCCAACCAATTCTGCCTATCAGTGCAAACCAGTGCTGCCTATCAGTGCCAACCAATGCTGTAAATCAGTGCCAACCAATGCTGTAAATCAGTGCCAACCAATGCTGTCAATCAGTGCCAACCAATGTTGCCTATCAGTGCTGCCTATCAGTGCCCATAAGTGCTGCCCATCAGTGCTGCCAATCAGTGCCCATCAGTGCTGCATATCAGTGCCCATCAGTGCTGCCTATCAGTGCCAATCAGTGCTGACAATTAGTGCCCATCAGTGCGGCCAGTCAGTGCCCATCAGTGCTGCCAATCAGTGCCAAACAATGCTGCCTATCAGTGCCAACGAATGCTGCCAATCAGTGCCAACCAATGCTGTCAATCAGTGCCAACCAATGCTGTCTATCAGTGCCAACCAGTACTGCCTATCCGTGCCAGTGCTGCCTATCAGTGCCAACCAATTCTGCCTATCAGTGCCAACCAGTACTGCCTATCTGTGCCAGTGCTGCTTATCAGTGCCAACCAATTCTGCCTATCAGTGCCAACCAGTGCTGCCTATCAGTGCCAACCAATGCTGCCTATCAGTGCCAACCAATGCTGTAAATCAGTGCCAACCAATGCTGCCTATCAGTGCTGCATATCAGTGCCCATCGGTGCTGCCTATCAGTGCCAATCAGTGCCCATAAGTGCTGCCCATCAGTGCTGCCAATCAGTGCACATCAGTGCTGCATATCAGTGCCCATCAGTGCTGCATATCAGTGCCCATCAGTGCTGTCTATCAGTGCCAAGCAGTGCTGACAATTAGTGCCCATCAGTGCTGCCTATCAGTGCCACCTACCAGTGCTCATCAGTGCTGCCAGTCAGTGCCCATCAGTGCTACCTATCAGTGCCAATCAGTGCTGACAATTAGTGCCCATCAGTGCTGCCTATCAGTGCCACCTACCAGTGCTCATCAGTGCTGCCAGTCAGTGCCCATCAGTGCTGCCTATCAGTGCAGCCTATCAGTGCCCATCAGTTCTTCCAATCAGTGCTGCCTATCAGTGCCAATCAGTGTCCATCAGTGCTGCCAATCAGTGCTGCGAATCAGAGCCTATCAGTGCCCATAAGTGCTACCAAAAAGAGCCCATCAGTGATGCATATCAGTGCCCATCAGTGCCACCTATCAGTGCCAATCAGTGCCCATTAGTGCCAAACAGTGCTGCCTATCAGTGCCACCTATCAGTCCACATCAGTGCTACCAATTAGTGCCCATCAACGCTGCCAATCAGTGCAGTCTATTAGTGCCCATCAGTGCTGCCTATCAGTGCCCATCAGTGCTGCCTTAGCAGGGATGGTGGAAACCCCTCTACAGATAATTGCAATACAAATTACCTTTGAGTGCAACAACTTTTTAGTTGGGAGGTTCACACCATTATAGCACTTTGGATTTTTTATTTTTTAGAGTGTTACACTTAATTGTATATGTTTTAGTTACAGTTATAATGTGAATTATTGCACTTGAAGTTAATTTCCCACCACCCCTGCTAAGTCCATGTCTTTATGGACCTTGCTTTGTGCACTGTTGTGCAGTCATGTTGGAACAGGAAGGGGCCGTCCCCAAACTGTTCCCACAAAGTTGGGAGCATGAAATTGTCCAAAATGCCTTGGTATGCTGACGCCTTAAGAGTTCCCTTCACTGGAACTAAGGGGCCAAGCCCAACCCCTGAAAAACAACCCCCCACCATAATCCCCCCTCCATCAAATGATTTGGACCAGTGCACAAAGCAAGATCCATAAAGACATGGATGAGCGAGTTTGGGGTGGAGGAACTTGACTGACCTGCAAAGAGTCCTGACCTCAACCCGATAGAACACCTTTGGGATGAATTCGAGTGGAGACTGCGAGCCAGGCCTTCTTGTCCAACATCAGCGCCTGACCTCACAAATGCCCTTCTGGAAGAATGGTCAAACATTCCCATAGACACACTCCTAAACCTTGTGGACAGCCTTCCTAGAAGAGTTGAAACTTTTATAGCTGCAAAGGGTGGGCCAACTCAATATTGAACCCTACGGACTAAAACGGCATTAAAGTTCATGTGCGTGTAAAGGCAGGTGTCCCAATACTTTTGACAATATATATATATGTATGTGTGCTTGAGCTTTCGGGTGCACACCCTAATGCAATAGGCTGTGCACGCCTATGGTGACCGGGATGACTACCCTGCAGTAGAGCGATTGAACCACTTGTTGAGCGCAGCGTGGAAGGGACGATGTCGATGGCGGTGAGGGCGATGGTCTATGTGGACAGCTTTACCCCGGATGTCTGCATACTTAGATGTGCCTGTTTTAATCATCAACCATGTGAGTTGCTAAATGTTGTACCTTCATTAAATGTAACCATATTGCTACACTTAGAGACGCCTCTCTTCTTTTTTATACACTGTTGCGATATGACGCTACTTGTATATCAAGACATCGCTTGTATATCAAGTCAAAATTTATTAAAAAAAAAGTTACTCATAAAGCTCTCTCAATGGAAATAACACAGAGCTGTGTTCAGTGACAGGGGATCTACTGTAGCTGTTTTTTCTAGAATGAAAACAACTAGATCTCCACTAAAAAAAGCACACAGTACACACAGGTAAGTATGGGGGGGGGGGGGGGGGGGGGACTGTTGCACACAGAAGGTTTTTTACCTTCTTTACAGCCACTTTAACTGCAAGGGGGGACTTTTTGTTTTTCTGGAGTTCAGCTTTAAAGTTTTCCTGGAATTTGGCAGGTTTATCTATAAGGCCCCTTTCACACTGGGGTAAAACGGTGCTATTTTTAGTGCCGCTTTACCGTCGTTTTAATGCCGGTATTCGGCCGCTAGCGGGGGCTGTTTTGGCCAAGAAAGGGTTAAAACCATCGCAAAGCGCTGCTGCAGCAGCGCTATGCCGGCAGTATAGCCGCGCTGCCCCATTGATTTCAATGGGCAGGAGTGGTGAAGGAGCGGTGTATACACCGCTCCTTCACTGCTCCAAAGATGCTGCTAGCAGGACTTTTTTTACCGTCCTGCCAGCGCACCGCTCCAGTGTGAAAGCCCTCGGGGCTTTCACATTGGGGACACAGCAGCGGCTCTTTCAGGGCGCTTTGCAGACGCTATTTTCAGCGCTGTAGCGCCTGCAAAGCGCCCCAGTGTGAAAGGGGTCTTAGCTGTGTACAGATTCAGATATCTTTACAACAGATACATAAAAAAAAATAAAAAAAAAAATCTATCTTTTGTAGTGTGTAATTCAGCTGATGTTCAGATATAAAGACACTTGTCAGCTGCTGTGAGTCACATGAAAGGTAAGTGACAATGCCGGTGGCTCGTAAGCCCTGGGTGAGGGATCATTGTTTCAGAACAATTGGTAATGCCTGGCAAGATTTCTGGTTATGCAATTCACAAATCTCCTGTACATTATAGCTAAGAAATCTTCATGATATACCCAGGCGCCAATATTATTCTTAACAATGACAATAATAAAAATAATAATGATAAAATATAATCTTTAAAGACATAAACATTTTCAAGACATCCAAAATTACAGAAGAAAGCAAAAAAAAAAAAGAAATCTAGTTCAGGTAAAAAATGTATATATAACCAATTGCCAGTAGTATCACATATGCCATCTGAACTTTGAAATTACTCATTTGTATTCCAGACATGTTTTTCTCCATTAACAATATGATACTTATTGCAGAAAAAAACGACGACATGACAAAACCAAGTTTTTAGGGCTTCTCCACAATGCATGTGCCTCATGATGTTATTCGGGGGGAAGGCTGTCTCTTCCTGACGCCAGGCCCCTGATTATGTGCTGCGGCATATGCCCGTCAATGGGCTGGTTACATGAACCTAAGAAAGGGACAGCCAGCTTATGGTGGCACAGGACTGAATGTCAGCAGCGGAGCTGTGGATCCCTACAAAACACCATTGAATTAGTTGGGTGTGAATGCATTTTTGTGGATAACTCAGTAAACAAAGTAAAGTGAGGGGGGAGTCCCTGTTTAACTGCTTGCCTACTGGGCACTTTCACCCCCTTCCTGCCCAGGCCAATTTTCAGCTTTCAGGCCTGTCACATTTTATGACAACTGCGTGGTCATGCAGCACTGTACCCATATGAAATTGTTATTATAGAGCTTTCTTTTGGTGGTATGTAATCACCACTGGGCTTGAATTTTTTACTAAACAAACAAAAAAAGAACATTTTTTTTTCTTTCTTTCAGAAAAGTTTCCATTATAAAATTTGCAAATAAGTAATTTTTCTTCTTCGCTGATGTGCATTAATGAGGCAGCACTGATGAGGTGGCATTGATGGGCACTGATGAGTCGGCACTGATGAGGCTGCCCTGATGAGGCGGCACTGATGAGGTGGCACAGATGGGGCTGCACTGATGAGGCGGCACTGATGTGCTGCACAGATAATCAGGGCACTGATGATCATGATTGGACAGAGCAGATCGCATGGTAAAGGGCCGCTGTGATTGGCCCTTTACCTCAATCTGTGATCTGCTGTGTCTGAAGTACACAGCAATTGCAGAGCACGCCCGATGCGCGCCCAGGGGGTGGGCAGGGTTCTGGGAGGATGCCTATAGACATCCTCCCAGAACTGGATGACTGTGCTGTAGCCGTCTTTCGTCTATAACACAGTCAGTAAGTGGTTAAATCAAAATATGATAGTCAGGAAACGATTAATAAGAAAGTGAGGTATCTTATATCACTTTTTCATAAAAAGTTTACTTTAAGTCAAAATAAAATAACAAAATGTACTTATGGGTCACTACGGACAGAACACCATATCGTTGAATTCATACGAAGCACAGAAAACTAGTGCACAATATTGATGGTCACAATGAGTTAAAGCAGAGACGACTATCTTATGACATGTGGTTCATCTTTAAGCTCTAATTTTCTTCATTTTGTGAAGAAGAATCTTCCCCAAGCTGAGCTCAGAATGTGGTGACAAAAAGGAAGCACCAAATGACAGGGCAAAGACAATTCTTGAAGGATTCCTGTAGAAAGCTATATTTACCCAAATCACTCTCCAAGTCTCTGATTTCTGAACCTGAACACAACCCGAGAACTGTGACCTGGCACCAACCCACAAGTTCAGCTTTTCTGCGTAGAAGGAAGAGAATCTCTTAGGTAAACAATGGCAATGTTAAAGAGGATCTTGCAAGGTCTGCTTAAAGCGGAACTTTACCCATAACAACTTGATAAAAGCAATGACCTTTAGCAAGGAACAAACATTCCACACTAATAATTATGCTACCATAATTAGTGTGTGTTGTAAATTGCCTCCAGCATTGTTCCTGTTTCTTCTTGCCGGAGGCTGCCATTTTGCCCAGAGCCCCTGAGCAGCAGTAAATCTTTAGGCTGTCAGATCGGCCTCTAGTGGCTCCGATTTTCTGCACAGTGCTGAAAATGGACAGCAACTGAGCATGTGCAGAGCAGGGTGAGGCAGTAGGGTTGCTTTACTAAAACTGGACAGTGCAAAATCTGGTGCAGCTCTGCATGGTAGCCAATCTGCTTTTAACTTCGTCTTGTTCAATTAACGGAGAAGTACCGCCAAAGCTTGTTTGGCTGTATCTCTCCTATAGATCACAGGAGTGCAGTTCGTTTTGCACTCCTGTGATCCGTTTTCAGCAGAGCGTGGGCTGAAGTCCGCTCTCTGCTGACGTCACAGAAGTCAGTCCAGGCTCTGTGTCATCACAATCCTGGAGTCAGGATCCACCCAGATCCCTGGACTGACACCCAGCTCAGGCTCTCAGTGAGCCACTGAGAGCCTGAGCCGGCTGATCAATCAGTAGCTATCTACTCTGCTGCTCCTCACTCATTGGAGCACTGAGCTGTGGAGGGCAGCAGCCGTTTAAGGCTCTCAGTGGCTCGCTGAGAGGCTGAGCCGGGTGTCAGTCCAGGCATCTGGCGGATCCAGACTCCCATTGTAGGTATGACGCGGTGCCTGGACTGATTTCTGTGACGTCAGCAAAGAGTGGACTTCAGCCCGCTCTCTGCAGAATTTGGGTCACATGAGTGCAAAACAAATTGCACTCTTGTGATCCATAGGGGAAGAAAAAAATATTTATCAGAAAGGCCTAAACTATCCACGTGTCAGGAAGGTGCCACATCCCAATGATCGTTAGAACAAATGGAGAAGATAGGACAGGACTTTGGAGGCACCAAAAGACACTTGGAATTGGAACAATGAGGTTAAATCAAATAATTTATTGATACAAACGTTTAAAATCCATGTAATATAGAAACATGATGCATACAAGTAGTAAGCCATACATGTCAACAAGAATTATACATAATATCATGCCTCAAAAAAGAAGTTCCAGTATTGTAGAACACTTCATATTCTTGATATGTGCCTGCAGTACCATGTACTTGTATGAGAAAGTATCCTGTTCTCTTTGTATTGCTTCCTTTGTGTGAAATCCCTGGTGCTCCTGCCAGTCCCTCTGCTTTCCTATTAAAAAGTGACCAGACTAGGCATGAGAGCACAGCATGGTCAGTTTTCTGGCTGTGCTGGAATTCAGCATGCTCTCCTCCAATGATCGGTTTTGTACTCACAAACCCCCATGCAACCAATTGAGTGGCAAGCAGATTTGACTTTGTGGGATTGGTTCTACCGAGAGGAGTAAAGCCTCGTCGTACACACGTTCAGAAACGAACTGCAAAGCGCAAAATGAAAAGTGCGAAATGAAAAGCGCGAATCAACACTCACCAAACTTCTACTAACACAAAATTAGCAGAAGTAGCCCAAAGGGTGGCGCTAAAGAGCTGAAAAACAATGTAGTATGTCACTACGTTTGTATTTGTTGGCCAACACTTCCTCGCCGTTTGTATGCGAGACAAGTTTGGGCCAACGCCCTTCGGACAAAAGTCCACGGTTTTGTTGGTCAACAATCCGATCGTGTGTACGAGGCTTAAGCCTATAAGAAGCATGAAAACTGATAAATATTTCACCTTATTTATCGCTCCCTAGACTAATTTACCAATTTACTCTTACAGAGCGAGAGTGCCCACTGCAAGCTGAGATTTGAATAAAGCTGGAGTTCAACTTTAAAGGACCGATAGAGAGAAACAGCAGTTGAAAAGATAGAAGCGAGGAGGATGAGCCAGTTTATTTTGGACTTGGAGTGGTGTTAGTCTGTAGAGAGTTTTACAATAGTCATGGCAGGATATGATGAGGACATCATCTTAGTCATATTATGGGTGTGGAAGGGATAAATGCAGGATGTGCTTTTAGATGGAGACAAAAGAACGTGGTTAGAACGATTTAATAAGAGAGGAGAATCAATTATTACTCCTAAGTACCAAGTTATGGAAGCTGAGCCTATTAGGGTGTTGTCAAAATCTATTATTATTTCAAACATTGACATATTGAGTGAGAAGTGGTGGGAAATGTTCGGTTTAATTAAACCGGCATTAAACCCAAAACCAAAAATGTAATATATTGCCGCTTACCAATCATTAAATGTGGTGGCTGCATTCGTTTTCTTATTTTAGGCTTTTTCCCCCACTGTTTTTTTTCACCTGACGATCTGGCCAGTAACACATCTCCAGTATTAGAGCGCCCCCGCTGTGGATGAAGGAGCACAACAGACAGCAGCATTGTCTGCCTGGGGGTGTCAGAGGATGAACTGCAAAAGAACTGGCATATTTGCCAACACTCAACATGGTCATGCTAATGTGGGTGCAAATGCGTGCAGACGTTGTGTACAGGTGGTGGTTGGGCGCGTGTCCTCGCACATGCCTGTGCGACACGGCATACACAAAGCATGACAGTGCCTGGCGCCCAGTGGCCTATTTTTAAGACAGCAGTCTGGTCCACAAGTTGCTGGATGATCGTCAGACCCCTGTATCCTATGCTTCTGTGTTGCTGTTTTCTTGGATTTCCTGTTCCTGACCCAGCTAGCCCTATGACCTGTCTTTGTTTTTCTCCTGGCTCTGACCCCAGCTTGTTCACACAGACTTTGCTTTATGTCTGACTACTGTGTATGACCACGGCTTGATCTTGAACACGCTTCTGCTCCTGACTGACCTCCTGCGTATGACCCTGGTTCTGGTTCCTGACTCCCCTTCCTGTTCTACTCATCTGTCAAGATCTGCTGTTCCGTCAGAATCGGCGACCCGTCAGATTAGGTAACGGAACTGACTTTACGCCAGCTGCACATGCGTCCACCGCTACCAGGTTTCCTAATCTGACAGAACATCTGCAGTCAGAAGAAGGCAACGGACATCTTACTACACCCAGCCATGTCTTGAATTTCAGAGTAATTTTAGCAATAAAGTGAGCGTATATAAATAAATATAGTATATTGACATCCGCGATGCTGTTTGGATGTTACATTTTGAAAGCCTAAAGGTTTAGCACTGAGCGCTGTAACATCAAAGCAGCATCACAGATGCCAATACACTATATTTTTTATATACACTCACTTTATTGCTAACATTACTCTGAAATTCAAGAAGTAGCTGGGTGTAGTAAGATGTCCGCTGCCGCCTTCTTCTGACTGCAGGTGTTCTGTCAGATTAGCAAACCTGACAGCTGTGGACGCATGAGCAGCTGATGGAACGTCACTTCTGTTACCTAATGTTAGATTGTAAGCTCTAAGGAGCAGGGCCCTCTGATTCCTACTGTATTAAAGTGTATTGTATTTGTACTGTCTACCCTCAAGTTGTAAAGCGCTACGTAAACTGTTGGCGCTATGTAAATCCTGTATAATAATAATAATAATCTGACGTGTCGCCGATTCGGATGGCACACCACCAGTACATCTAGACTTCTAGAGTGTCTTCTGCCTTGCTGACATCGCTGCATGGTCAAGCCTCCTTCTGGGGCCTCATGTATTCTGATCCTCAGGCAACTCCTCAGCTGGCAGCCCGTGCTTTTTTGGGCGCAGCACTCTCTGTCTCCACCTTCAGGGGTGCTCTGCACTCAGCCGTAAGGAAATCCCTCTCATCACTTCCGACCAGGTATGTGACATGAGGGGAATGTTAATGTACTAGCAGATTTAAATATACTAACAAATTGAAGCCAAACTCAAGCTCACACTTTATAATCAGTTACAGCAAGTTTTTTTTTTTCCGTTTGGGTTAAAGGTTTTACACGAATAAATGAAAGCTGATCATTGTAAGTAGGGCTGCACCGATACCGACACTAAGCATTTGCACGAATATCGGTACTTGTGCAAATGCTCTGATACCTGAAACCAATACTTTCAGGCTCAGTTCTTTCAGCTGACAGTGGGACTCCGGAGCCGGAGAAGGAATCGGTCAGCGCTGGAAGTTAACCATAGAGAATCTGGAAGTCTCTATGACCTTTCGGAGGCCGGAACATGATGTTATGATGTCACGCCCGGCCTCTGCATTTGAAAATATGCCACTGCCTCAACTGGGAAGCCAAGATCGTTTTTTTTTTTTTTTTTTTTGGATTTCTTTGGATTTTTACTTTTTTTTTTCGGATTTCAGGCTTCCCAGCCCAGAGGCAGGTCTGGGGACTTTTAGAACCCAGATCTTGCTGTAAAGAGGACCTGTCATGCCCTATTCCTATTACAAGGGATGTTTACATTCCTTGTCTCAGTTAGTCTCACCCCTGTAAACTGATACATACAAGACAGTGTGTTCTTTTGAAAAACAACAGACTTACTGGCTTGATCACCAAATGAAAAGTTTAAAAAAGAAAACGAATGTAGCCATTACATCTAAGAATTGGTAAGCTACAATATAATAAATATTTCTTTGAGGTTTAATAACGCTTTAAGAAAAAGAGAAGACATAAGAGAAGAGACAGCAGATAGAAAAAGATGAAATCCTGTGAGAATGAGAGTCGCCAAAAAATCTACTTATAAAATAGTACAAGGAGATCCGGAGGGGTATAAGACATTTGATACCTATAGAGAAATTCTGCAGAACTAAAATGACCTCAAATAAAAAACATGTGCTGAAGCACTATAGTGCATCCACACTTAAGCTGACCATACGAATATACTGTAGATTTTTTAATAAACAAATAAAAGAACACTCACATATTAGTAGTGCACATAGCACAATATACACCACACTGAATAATTACTAGTGGCATGGCAAAAGCAGTCACACTTGTCCTATCCCAGTTGTTTAGACTAGCAGCAGAATGATAAAGTGATCAGATTCTGACCTACGCGTTTCATCATCAAGGCAACTTCTTCAGGAACTAAGCAACAATCTCTGGGGAACAAAGGAAAGGCTAAAGGTTCACCTGCAATATTTTTCTAACTATACCTACCTAAAATATGTATGAAACAACTACACATTCCCTTTAAGTTAATTTAATTATTAGCTACATGTACTGGTAATTAGAGACACCAAAATAGTATCCAGCAATGTACATCACTTTGATGCTGTCAGGGCCGGGCTCAGCCCTTCCTTCTCTGAGCTGGCCGCTCAGCTGTCAGCTAATTGCCAGCTCCCATCTCTCTCCACAGTTACTCAGCTGTTGTTGATATCCTGCTCATCAGTCCTGCTTACTTAAGCCGTCCAGTCCAGAGGAGCTCTGCCTTCGCCTTGGTCAACATCACAAGAAACATCTCCTGCGTTCCTGTTTAAAGACTTGCTTTGCTGATATCCCTTCTGGCTCCGGATCCTGCTTGCTGTTCCACTACTTTGATCCCTGACTTCTGGCTTGGCTGACTATCCGTTCTGGTTACTGAACTTTGGCTATGTTTTGAATACGTTTGTTCTTTTTACTTTTATTATTAAACAAGTGTGATTTAACTGTACTTCTGTCTCGGTCTGATTTCATGGTTTCTGACAGATGTATATTATTTATGTGTGCTGCTCAAAAATAACAAATTAGTTGTCCAAGCAGACCAGTGGTAGAAGAACATTGAACACATGCGATGTTTGTGAAATGAACAAACAATAAAAAATAGTAGTTTACAATAAAATATAATGTTCAGTCTTACCACAGAAGCTATTTGCATGCAGGCTAAGGTGATTAGTATGGTAGATCTAATCAACCTGATGCCCAAAGCAGAAAGCAAATACAAGAGTTTCTGAACTCACCCTAAGCCCCCGTTCACACCGGTGTGACTTCAGGTGCGACATGCGATTTACAAATCGCATCTAATATATTTCAATGGCACTGTCTTATTAGGTGCAATTTGAAATAGCGTGATTTGAAAAATAGTTCTTGCACTATTTTTGGCAATTTCATATGCGATTTGCATTGACATCTGTGCATTAAATCGTACAGCTGTCGGCAAGCCACACCTGAAATCACACTGACAGGAGGCTTTGAAATCGTGTTGAAGTAGAAGAAGTTTTAAAGCCGCATTTGTGTGAATGGGGGCTAAACCGCTGTGCAAATCAATAAGGCCTCATGCACACGGGGCGTTTTTACAGCTGTTTTTAGCAGCTTCAGACTTTTTTTTTTTTGCAGCTTAAAAATGCCTCTCCATGTTATTCTATGTGCCCATGCACACACAGGCTTTTAGCTTTTAGGAGCTGTAAGTGGCAAAAAAACTCCAGGGCCAGCGCATTCTGAGTGAAAATGCAAGAGAGGGGGGAGGCGCCAACTGAATGAATCAAACTCGTTTAAATATATCAGTGTAAGATATACACTTACAAGTCCATACGATGAAGATGCCCATCAGAGATTACAACGTCCTGGGCTCCTCGGATGCCGCTCCAGGGGTTCCTGTATCGATCCCTCAGCCGTGGGGATGTTGATATTTGGTCACAGGCTTCTGTATGGGCTCTCGCATTCTGAGGACCGGAGTTACAGCTGTAAAAACGTCTGACGCTGGTAAATGCTGCTACACTCAGCTTAACGCTAATACAGCCGCGTTAAGTCTCGTCAATCATTTTTTTTTTGACATGTCAAAATCAATGGTTCCCTATGAGAGCCCATTGATTTGAATAGAAGTCACACCAGAACTTGGATCATGATGATCTAAAATCCATACCAGACCCTTATCCGAGCACGCAGCCTGGCAGGCCAGATATGGGACGGGGTGACGTCATCCGGAGGCCCCTTGTGACTTCATCGCCCGGGGCATGAGGAGCGGTCACGTCACAAGGGGCGGGGCCTCCAAATGACATCACCGGGTAGCCCATGGCTATATAAGTAATAGCCCACGGTGGCCCTGGCATTAAAGTGGGAGATAGCATGGAGAGAATATCAGAGGAAAAACAGAGGGAAAATACAGTGGAAGGAGGAGAACCTGCAGAGGGAGAAGACAGCGGAGAGAGGAGAACCGGCATTCGGGAGAAGACATCGCCGGAGGGAGAAGAATCGGAGGATGAAGACATCGCCGGAGGGAGAAGAAATCTTAAGGAGAAGAGATGCCAGAGCTGCTTCAATAAATTACGTTGTCAAAAACCTGTGTACTGTTTTTATTTTTGACACTTTTTTTTTTTTAGGTGAATGGGTAGGAGTACAATGTACCCCATACTCATTCACATAGGATGGGGGGCCGGGATCTGGTTAAAGGGGGCTTCCAAATTCCGATAATCCCCCTGCCTGCAGACCCTGAGAATCAATGGCCAGGGTTGTCGGGAAGGGGCCCTTGTCCCCATGAATCATTATTTCAGTAATGATATCTGCTTTGTACATCAGACTCTCTGTATGTGTGAGACAGCGAGGAACTTGCGGTGGCTATATTTGAAAACACCTCTTGTTCATCAATAATGGGTAAGCAAACAGGGCTTTCTAGACAAGCAAATCACCAACAAAAAGGCTGACTGGTGCCCAGCTAATATACCTGGATGGAAAAATAAAGCTCTGAGCTTTACTAAACTACTAAAAGGCTTTATTTTCAATAATGACTGGAGTTTACCAAAAAATGCCAAACGGTGTTTAATATATTGTCAGTCTATTTTAAAATGTAACCACATTTCAGACACCAAATCAATGGCTCCTCTTTGTTGTATGTAGCACATTGAGAAGTCCATGTATGTGGCCAGATCTTACTTATTATTAAACTGCAGATTACTAGTGTATTCTGCTACTGATAACAAGCACATGGCTACTTAGAGACGAAACAAAACAGGAACTCATAGTAGGGTGTGGGTTCAAATCAGTATATGCAGTGATGAATAAAAGATGTTATTATTGGTTATACGGTAATAATTAAGCAGAGGTTAGATTTAAGTAGAGTATGGTATTGTCATCATCAATCAGGATTATCTTATACAAAGCTGGATCTGTCTTTACCTCTGCAATCCGGCCGTGTTGTTGGTACTTTCATAGATTACTTCACTTTGGTGTACAAATTTTAGCATTTTTTTTGGCACTGATCTATTTGTGCATTGTGACAGCTGTCAGAGCTTTTAACCCACGACCTCTTCCGTGTCATAGTATTTTTGTTATCTCTGTGACAGTGTTTATTGCTATGATAATATAGTAGTTATTAGAATGATAGTATACAATGGGAAAATTTACTACTACTTAAGGCTAGGTTCACACTTATTTGATGCCAGACATATGATTCGCACCGCATTGCTGTGCACATCACATGCAATGCAAAATCAGTCATATAGTTTGTATGGCTGAAATCGCATCACACTGGCACCAAAACCCTTTTTTTGTTTTCAATCTTCTTTTATTCATTTTAAAACAATTATACAAATACATATAAATATCGTTCATCACCAAATTGAACATTATATTATTATATAACATCCTCTCCTTAAGATATCATCATAATTTCTTATAACCTATTCTATACTAAACATCTGACTTATTTTTCTTTACAATGTCCATACTCCATTCATCCACACCGTTCATCCCTGTCTTACTTTTCCATATATACACTCTGTACAAATATTCATGTATATCTATTCATCCCTATCATTCATCACTATCTTGTTTTCCAAAGATACAAAAGAAAAAAGAGGGGGTGAGAAAAAAAGAAGAAATCTCTCCCATCTCTAGGGGGTGTTCTGTTCTCTTTCACAAAAATTGTTTCATTTTTATCAAAGTCTGAAACTTTTCCCATTGATGCCTCATTACGGGCTTTTGGTCCTTTTCTGTCCCTCTCTCCTTATCTGCTCTTCCATATATTGTATTTCATTCATTTCACATATCCATTCCATTATTGCAGGACTATTTATTTTTAGGACCCTTTTTTTGGTCTGCACTGGAATTGGATCGCATGGGTTTTCAGACCCATGCGATCCAATTCCATCTGATTTCACAGTTCAGTTAGAAGCTGATTGGCTGCCATGCAGAGCTGCACCAGATTCTCAGTGATACAGTTAAACTCTCATGGGTTTTCACCTTAATGCATTCTATGCATTAGGGTGAAAAACCTTCTCTCATGCTGCAGCCCCCCAGAGCCCCCATTTTACTTACCTGAACCCGGTCTTTTTCTCCCCGGGGACGAGCACACCAGCTCTAGCTGGCGTCTCATGTCCTGATTGGATAGACTGATAGCAGCGCAGCCATTGACTCCCGCTGCTGTCAATCACATCCAATGACGTGGGCGCCGGGGGGCGGGGCTGAGTCCGGCATTCGTGTCTGTGGACACGGTAACGCAAGGTAACCCCCTCGGGAGAGCGCTTCTCCTAGGGGGTTAACTGATGTGGGGAGGAGCCGCGAGAGCCACCGGGGGACCCCAGAAGAGGATGTTTGAGGCCACTCTGTGCAAAACGAGCTGCACAGTGGAGGTAAGTATGATATGTTTGTTATTTTAAAAAAAGCAAAAACTATCCTTAGGCCTCATGCACACTCTTTTATTGTTTATTCTGTTTTTCCTGAGCATTAAAAAGACACCTAAGCCGCAGTTTATCAAATGCGTTTGGAGGAGTTTAGATGCATCTGGCGTTTTTCATGCCCAAAAGCTCCTCTTCTGATTGCGATTCCTCTGCATTCAGGAAAGGAGCTTTGACTGCCTCTAAACACTGCTGCTCCTAAACACTTCTTAAAGCCAATGTACGTATAGACACATGGGCTTTTATTGAGGGGCGTTCAGGGGCTTAGGCAAAAAACAACCAAAGCCCCTAAAACGTCAGTTTAAGAGCAGCAGGGTGCATGGACCCCTTAGGGATAAAGCAACCATGTTACCAGGGCGTTTTCTCTCAGAATAGGTGCAGGTACTTCCCCCTTCTGAGTTAACCTTTGTCTGTGCCCCCTACCCACCTCTGAGCACCGTTCCTTGGTTCCACCTCCTACCCACCTCCCAGTATCCCGGAAAGGAGCAACGAGTGGGCTTCAGATGCCCACACTGAAGATGGCAGCATGCTCACTGAGGAGGGCAGAGTGAATTTTTTAAAAGTAAATGAATGAGAAAACCTACATATATTGCTAAATCCGTTATGTATAGGATTAGCTGTGACCATCATGGGGGTGTTTTAAAAAAAAAAAGAAGCTGGAACTCCGCTTTATTGCAGAGAATGCATCAAGCAAACCTCCCAACTTTTTGAGATGGGAATGAGGGACACCTATCAGCAAAAGTATGCAGGCATGGGACACACCCCTTGTCATGCCACCTTAAAGGATAATTGTACAAAAAAACAAGATTGGTTAAACCCACAAGTGCTTTTTTTTTACCACTACTATTCCTTTATATTGGCTTTTGGAATTTACAAATGCAACAATTTAGAAATCAGATGACAGGTTTAGCGCTGGAAAACACTTTTTGATAGATAAAAAGTGCATTTTATATACAACTATAGATCAGGCCAAAATGAGGGACAAATGAGGAGGAATGAGGGACATTGCTCGAAATCAGGAACAGTCCCTCAAAATCAGGGACAGTTGGGAGCTATGCATCAAGGTGAGAAACATTTAGACTTTAGAACCACTTTAAATACAGAAGTTCTCAGGTAGTCCCGGAAGTAATATCAGGATTCTGAAATAAGAACCCCTAATCTGGTAAGAGAAGGTCAATTCGGTTTATTGCAAGCTGGCTGGTAAGTGAGCTTGGAATTTTTCATTGTTGTTTTTTGACATGTGTCGTCCTTCCATGTGCTCCTTGCTGCAAAGGCCAGTTATAGGTTGGGATGGTTGCCATTTGTTTGTTCTTAAAAAAGAATCCTAAAAAAAGATTTGCTGAGTCCAAGTGGCCTTTGACTTCAATAACCTTAGAGCCCTACATTCATGATTGCTTGGCTATAATAAACATTATAAGATACTTATTTTTTTCATTTATATTAATCTCTTTAGGCCTCTTGCACACTGCAGCTTGAAAAAGCTCAGTACAGCCTTTTTTTTTCTACTGAGCTAAAATGTAGCCCATTATGTACAATGTGCCTGTGCACACAGGTGCGTTAACAAGCGCCGAGTATTCCTCAGTTACAAAAAAAAAAAGACAAATCTATATTCCCGGTCAGCACAAATTTGCGCATAGGAGCATGAATATGAATTAATTTTCCCCAGGAAGGTATTGTGCATGCGAAGGTGCATAAATACGCACAAATTCGCGCAAGACAAACACCTGAAATTTTGTCCAAAAATGTCAGCAAGAGGCCTTAGAGAACAAAACAGTTCAGGTCCTTTCACACAGGCTTTCCACCTTATGGACTCCACTTTGTTCAGCGGGGGGATTGATCCGCTGATCTCAGCTGAGCAGGTGGATGACAGGTCTGTCTCCGCTCACTGTGCAGGGATGGACCTGTCAGAGCCCCGCTCTCTTCTATGGGGAGATCGGATATAAATGGACCCCCTGTCCGTTTTCATCTTATCCCATCCGACTCAATTCGCCAGAGGGATGGAAAATAGGGTCATCATCCGTCTGGATTTCACGGACAAGTTTAATGTAGAAAAATGTAAAATAATGCATTTGGGTGGCAAAAATATGAATGCAATCTATACACTGGGGGGGGAGAACCTCTGGGGGATTCTAGGATGGAAAAGGACCTGGGGGTCCTAGTAGATGATAGGCTCAGCAATGACATGCAATGCCAAGCTGCTGCTAACAAAGCTAACAGAATATTGTCATGCATTAAAAAGGAATCAACTTGAGAGATAAAACAATAATTCTCCCGCTCTACATGACTCTGGTCCGGCCGCACCTAGAGTATGCTGTCCAGTTCTGGGCACCAGTCCTCAGGAAGGATGTACTGGAAATGGAGTGAGTACAAAGAAGGGCAACAAAGCTAATAAAGGGTCTGGAGGATCTTAGTTATGAGGAAAGGTTACGAGCACTAAACTTATTCTCTCTGGAGAAGAGACGCTTGAGAGGGGATATGATTTCAATTTACAAATACCGTACTGGTGGCCCCACAATAGGGATAAAACTTTTTTGTGGAAGTTTATCAAGACACGTGGCCGCTCATTAAAATTAGAAGAAAATAGGTTTAACCTTAAACTGCGTAAAGAGGGTTCTTTACTGTAAGAGCGGCAAGGATGTGGAATTCCCTTCCACAGGCGGTGGTCTCAGCGGGGAGCATCGGTAGTTTAAAAAAACTATTAGATAAGCACCTGAATGACCACAACATACAGGGCTATACAATGTAATACTGACATATAATCACACACATGGGTTGGACTTGATGGACTTTTTTCAACCTCACCTACTATGTAACTATGTAACTTGTCTGGCCTGCACAGAACCATTTGGACAGCCTACAGACTATGTGACAGGATCGGATACCGGCGGACATCCGCTGCTCCAAAGAGGTGAATGGAGCGTCCGATCAGGTCCGCCTGGAAAACTGACAGTTGGATCTGATTGGACAGCCCCGTGTGAAAAGGGCCTTAGGGCTTTCACATTGGAGAGACAGCAGCAGCTGTTTCGGGTCGGTTTGCAGGCAATATTTTTAGCGCAATAGCACCTGCAAACCGCCCCAGTGTGAAAGGGGTCTTAGGCCCCTTTCATACTGGGGCTGGAGGTGCGTCGGCGGTAAAGCGCCGCTATTATTAGCGGCGCTTTACCGTCATTTTAGCGGCGGTATTCGGTCGCTTGCGGGCCGGCTTTACCCCCCGCTAGCGGCCGAGAAAGGGTTAAAAACCACCGCAAAGCGCCTCTGCAGACGGCGGTATTGCTGCGCTGCCCCATTGATTTCAATGGACAGGAGTGGTGAAGGAGCAGTGTATACTCCGCTCCTTCACTGCTCCGAAGATGCTGCCAGCAGGACTTTTTTTCCCGTCCTGCTAGCGCACCGCTCCAGTGTGAAAGCCCTCGGGGCTTTCACACTGGAGACACAGCGGCGGCTGTTTCGGGTCGGTTTGCAGTCGCTATTTTTAGCGCAATAGCGCCTGTAAACCGCCCCAGTGTGAAAGGGGCCTTACAGAACAATGTAAGGACTGTTTTAGGCTTCCCCTGTGAACTGTTCAGAACACATGCATGCAGTTCTAATTCTGATACCAATGCGTCTCCCTGAATACTATTTCACGGTAGACAAACCATACACATTTTTTACTAACTTAGTTGCCATTTAATATTTGTATCTTTTCTGTATATTTCCCAGTTCCAGTGATCTCAAATAAGCCATGCCCTCCATAGAAACATACAAACTT
Source organism: Aquarana catesbeiana (assembly GCF_042186555.1). Classification (NCBI taxonomy): domain Eukaryota; kingdom Metazoa; phylum Chordata; class Amphibia; order Anura; family Ranidae; genus Aquarana; species Aquarana catesbeiana. The sequence goes on along the minus strand of NC_133326.1, from coordinate 61,278,270 downwards.
TGCCTATTTAGAACTCCCATGATGCATCAGCTTGCATAGGTCTATGACCTCATCTGCCTATTGCTTGCGTACACAAGACCCCACTTTATCCTCATCCATCTGGAGAGAATAAACATCCTGCTCTAGGTTGATGACCTTACATAATTTGGTGTCATTTGCAGAATGAGAGCTTTTACTCTTTTTTTTAAATAGTTATTTCAACACCGAGGTCTCATTTTTTATTGTACAGTTTAGTTTGGTTCATACAAGTCAGAATCTTCATGAAGCCCTGGGAGATCCAAAGAGACGTATATTTGCAAGAGCTGCCAATCAAAAACAAGAGAAAATGGGACAATACCAGTCTAAGTGAAATGTGTTAATGAGACCCAATCACTACTTCAAAAAACTGCAGGAAAAGCGCAGAAAAATCAAGTATTTATATGTTACTTTCAGCATTTTTTCTTATTCACTTCCTCTATGACTTCGAACTTGCTAAAAAAATATGACTACTCCAGGAAGAGTCACTTCTGTAGCACGGCCCCCTCCTTCCTTACAAGCCCTCTCTCTATTGGACGTGTCTACTTACTCTCTGTGCTGGTCCAGTCAACCCCTCCCTTCACCTCCCTACAGCCCTGGTTGACACTAATGCAATGCGAGAAAGGCACAACAGTCGCGGCATTTCCTCGCATCGCATCACACTCCAAAGCAATCGCACAGCTTCCATGCGATCTGCTGCGGGAGTAATGTTAGATAAACGACACCCTGAAACAGATTGCAAAACACAGTGCGATTGCCAGAATCGCATCGCATGGGTGTGAACCTATTAAGCATTTTTTCTGCCCAAACGCTCCTCTCCTAAATGCACTGGTGGTGCATTCTTTCAGCTCCTCTGCGAATGCGCTTATAAATGCCTCTGTGCATAGCTAACATAGAAATGCATTTAGAGGCTGAAAAATAAAAAGTCAAATGCCTCAAATGCCTGAAGTGATCTAGCAGCAGGGTGAATAAAAATCAATGATTTATAAAAAATAAAATAAAAATCGTATTTTTTTTTTTAATTTAAATCAAATTTATTTTAATAAAATGCTTTTGGAGTTACAATCTAAAGATAGTTTTCTATTTAAGATAAATTTATAGAATTGTGCACAACAGGAAATTTTGTTTAGTTTCGGTTTGTTGTCATTCGTAAAATACATAATTTCGTTCTGTTACATTCGTTATGTTATGTTAATTTGTTTTCGGATAATTCATTATTATTCGTAGAGTGATGATATTCGTTATACTGAATCTCGAATCATGTCGAATTCATTCGTTATGTCCGCTATAATTTCTTTCGTATTAGTTGAAATTCGATATTTATGTATATGTATATATTCGTGATAATGATTCGTAGTTTGGAAAGTCGTCTGTTTATTAAATCTTTTAACACACACAATGACAATATCTCTTCTCCTCTGCTCAAATACAATACAACACCCTGCTCACTCAGTTCTCAGGAATGCACTTTGCCAGTGATCCAACCTCCAGCACAAAATTAATCAGCTGATTGGACTGTAAGATTTAATGGAGTTCACCTTTTGTTAGCCTGACCAGTTAGCCTAACATCAATAGTATTTAAACTCTTGGAGGGGATGATAAGGGACTACATACAAGATTTTCGTAATAAGAACGATATCATTAGCAGTAATCAGCATGGATTCATGAAGAATCGTTCTTGCCAAACCAATCTATTAACCTTCTATGAGGAGGTGAGTTGCCATCTAGATAAAGGAAGGCCCGTAGACGTGGTGTATCTGGATTTTGCAAAAGCATTTGACACAGTTCCCCATAAACGTTTACTGTACAAAATAAGGTCTGTTGGCATGGACCATAGGGTGAGTACATGGATTGAAAACTGGCTACAAGGGCGTGTTCAGAGGGTGGTGATAAATGGGGAGTACTCAGAATGGTCAGGGGTGGGTAGTGGGGTTCCCCAGGGTTCTGTGCTGGGACCAATCCTATTTAATTTGTTTATAAACGACCTGGAGGATGGGATAAACAGTTCAATCTCTGTATTTGCAGACGATACTAAGCTAAGCAGGGCAATAACTTCTCCGCAGGATGTGGAAACCTTGCAAAAAGACCTGAACAAATTAATGGGGTGGGCGACTACATGGCAAATGAGGTTCAATGTAGAAAAATGTAAAATAATGCATTTTGGTGGCAAAAATATGAATGCAATCTATACACTGGGGGGAAAACCTCTGGGGGAATCTAGGATGGAAAAGGACCTGGGGGTCCTAGTAGATGATAGGCTCAGCAATGGCATGCAATGCCAAGCTGCTGCTAATAAAGCAAACACAATATTGGCATGCATTAAAAGGGGGATCAATTCCAGAGATAAAACGATAATTCTCCCGCTCTACAAGACTCTGGTCCGGCCGCACCTGGAGTATGCTGTCCAGTTCTGGGCACCAGTCCTCAGGAGGGATGTACTGGAAATGGAGCGAGTACAAAGAAGGGCAACAAAGCTAATAAAGGGTCTGGAGGATCTTAGTTATGAGGAAAGGTTGCGAGCACTGAACTTATTCTCTCTGGAGAAGAGACGCTTGAGAGGGGATATGATTTCAATGTACAAATACTGTACTGGTGACCCCACAATAGGGATAAAACTTTTTCGCAGAAGAGAGTTTAATAAGACTCGTGGCCACTCATTACAATTAGAAGAAAAGAGGTTTAACCTTAAACTACGTAGACGTCGTAGAGGGTTCTTTACTGTAAGAGCGGCAAGGATGTGGAATTCCCTTCCACAGGCGGTGGTCTCAGCGGGGAGCATTGATAGCTTCAAGAAACTATTAGATAATCACCTGAATGACCGCAACATACAGGGATATGTAATGTAATACTGACACATAATCACACACATAGGTTGGACTTGTGTCTTTTTTCAACCTCACCTACTATGTAACTATGTTTCATTAGATCTTTAACGAATTACCGAATCATGTCGAATTCATTTGTTATATTCGCTATAATTTCTTTCGTATTAGTTAAAATTTGTTATATTTTTATTTGGACATACGGATGCATAACATGCACTGCATTGATGCATTCACACAATTTCATAATAACCATGAGATAAAACAAAGTTCAGGAATATTCCTTTATCCCATTGTTTTGCAAATCTATGTACACTACAAACTGTATGATTGAATCGGTTCTGATATTGCTGTTTTACTAACCTGACAGCTTATTATTCTAAATAGGAAACCTTCATTTTGTTTGCAAATATTAATGATTCTAACTACCAGCAAGAATAAGTCCTTACATTTAAAGAGCACCTGTCCTTTCAGATCCATCATAGCAGCGCCTGTTAGCGGGCATCCACTCACCCGCTGCCGCCACGTCCCTCACCTTGTTGTGTCACTGCCACATCACCAGCCGTCCCATTAAAGTGAATGGGACTGTCGGTGAGTCAACAGCGGGCCAGAGGAGGAGCCGCTGCAGGACAGAGATGACAGCTTCTCTTTAAAAATTATGATTTAAATCGAGTCTTTTTACTAGTGACTTATTTTTCTGACCTAAGTTCCACTTTAAATAAGACAGCACAAAAAAAAAATAGCTTTTCAATTATTTATTCAACAAAAATATCAATAGTTTTAATGGTGTATTGTGGAAAAAGTACGTACACCCTTGGCATCATAAGCTGGTATTGCGACTGTAGCAGAAATTACTTTTAGTAAGTATTGTGTATAACTGCCCACCAGTGCAAAATTCCAGTTGAAAGATGTCTGTGTGTTTCTTTGCATGAACTGCCCCTTTCAAAATCCCCCCTAATAAATTGCAGTGGGAGTTAAATCGGTGGTTTGATTGGCCAGTCCATAACCATCTATTTCTTGTTTTTAACCCAATCACTTGTGGATTTGCTAGTTGCTTTGGATCATTGTTGTGTTAAAAGACTTTTCTGAGTCAACTACAACTTTTGGACAGATGGCCTCACATTCTCATTAACCACACTTTGGTTTGATGCAGAATGAATAATTGAATCAATGATCACAAGCTGCTCATGGCCTCAAGCAGGAAAGCAGCCTCTCAAATCATTTCTACCACCATGCTTCACAGTAGAGCTGCACGATTAATCGTTAAAAAATCATTATCGCGATTCAAACCCCCCCCCCCCCCCCCCCTCGCAATAATAATACAGCATTTCCCTGATTCATGTTAAACAAGTGCAGAGCCGAGCAAAAAAAAAAAAAAAAAAAAAAAAAAACCCAGCTGCAAATGTTTATCAACAGCAATAAAGAGAAACAATGTATCTCTCGGTTCTGTTTGCAGCTGATGAACTAAGGGTGACCACCAACGACACGCAGCGTGAAAAGGGAGGGCAGCGCCATCGCTTGAGCAAATGAGGTTGTTGCGCCATTATGCTGAGCATTGGTATGCAATATACACCTCATGCACCGTGCCATCACCCTTGGTTTGTCTCTTTTATCCACCGTTGCACCTTTTTGCTATCCTTTCACATTACCGCTCAAGCATCTTGCGGGGTTTATACCCCCTCACAGATATCACCAGGCTGGTTTTCACTATATTACATTACCCACTTCACCATCCCCTTTTTCTATCTGCCACTATACACCATCTATACTTGGTTGTGGCTGTTATCCCTCTTTCACATCTACTTCCCTACTCCATGGGCTATCTTGCTCAGTTATCACTTTATATGTGGAGCCTGGTCTTACTCCTTTTGGTTTGAGCCATGTTACTCACACATTCATCTTTCCATTTCACTCGTTTTTATGCTCACTTGGGTGTGATCTCTCTCTCCAGCATTCAGTTTTCACCATCAACTTATTGTGCAACTATCTATTTTTACAGATATCATTGGAACTATCTGCAATATGAATACTATATTTTACCACTTACACAGAATACAGCTGAAGTACTGGAGATCTTTATTTATAGGTTTTCCTTCTGGTTGTTGGTGCTGCCGCCATGCCTTAGGGTCATACTGCCTCAGTTCCCGGGGATGACGTTATATCTAGCATTATTCCTCTTTCCTTTTATGTTTTATACATAGTACATAGTAGGTGAGGTTGAAAAAAGACACAAGTCCAACCTATGTGTGATTATGTGTCAGTATTACATTGTATATCCCTGTATGTTGCGGTCATTCAGGTGCTTATCTAATAGTTTCTTGAAGCTATCGATGCCCCCCGCTGAGACCACCGCCTGTGGAAGGGAATTCCACATCCTTTCCGCTCTTACAGTAAAGAGCCCTCTACGTAGTTTAAGGTTAAACCTCTTTTCTTCTAATTTTAATGAGTGGCCACGAGTCTTGTTAATCTCTCTTCTGCGAAAAAGTTTTATTTCTATTGTAGGGTCACCAGTATGGTATTTGTATATTGAAATCATATCCCCTCTCAAGCGTCTCTTCTCCAGAGAGAATAAGTTCAGTGATCGCAACATTTCCTTATAACTAATATCCTCCAGACCCTTTATTAGCTTTGTTGCCCTTCTTTGTACTCGCTCCATTTCCAATACATCCTTCCTGAGGACTGGTGCCCAGAACTGGACAGCATACTCTAGATGCGGCCGGACCAGAGTCTTGTAGAGCGGGAGAATTATCGCTTTATCTCTGGAGTTGATCCCCCTTTTAATGCATGCCAATATTCTGTTTGCTTTGTTAGCAGCAGCTTGGCATTGCATGCCATTGCTGAGCCTAAATCTACTAGGACCCCCAGGTCCTTTTCCATCCTTGATTCCCCCAGAGGTTCTCCCCCCAGTGTATAGATTGTCTTCATATTTTTGCCACCCAAATGCATTATTTTACATTTTTCTACATTAAACCTCATTTGCCATGCAGTTGCCCACCCCATTAATTTGTTCAGATCTTTTTGCAAGGTTTCCACATCCTGCGGAGAAGTTATTGCCCTGCTTAGCTTAGTATCGTCTGCAAATACAGAGATGGAACTGTTTACCCCATCCTCCAGGTCGTTTATGAACAAATTAAATAGGATTGGTCCCAACACAGAACCCTGGGGAACCCCACTACCCACCCCTGACCATTCCGAGTACTCCCCATTTATCACCACCCTCTGAACTCGCCCTTGTAGCCAATTTTCAATCCATGTACTCGCCCTATGGTCCATTCCAGCGGACCTTATTTTGTACAGTAAACATTTATGGGGAACTGTGTCAAATGCTTTAGCAAAATCAAGATACACCACGTCTACGGGCCTTCCTTTATCTAGATGGCAACTCACCTCCTCATAGAAGGTTAATAGATTGGTTTGGCAAGAACGATTCTTCATGAATCCATACTGATTACTGCTAATAATACAGTTCATTACTAAAATCTTGTATCTTGTATGTCTTATATTTTGTTTTTCATTATACCAACTTTGGAATTTTTTTCTAGATATTCCCAACCTCTGCATCTGCTCCTGACGAGTGGTATACTAACCAGGAAACGCGTAGAGCTTCCCTATGATGTGACGTCACAGTCTCCCATGTTTTACCATCTTACCTGATTATCATTACAATACTATTATGAACCAATTTATTGCTGTTTATACATTTATACGCTACCATTACAATTGGCTTACATATCTTAGGCCTACTTTAATAATTGTTTACCTGTTCTAAGTGCAATATGTATCATTATAAGGTTTATATGTTACCTATTATCGACTATGCCAATTTTTTCATTAATTTTCTACTATGTTACAATGTCCTGTATGCCTTTTGTACTCAATATATTATGTTTACATTCATTGGTTCATAGTATGTCATGTAGCAATGTGCTTCATATAAAGTCCCAACCTCTCTTTTTATTCTACTTCACAGTTGTTATGAGGTTCTTCTCCTGAAAGACTGTCTTCAGTTTGTGGCAAACATGTCTACTGTTGCTGTGACCAAACAACTGTATCTCTGATTGATCATTCTTCGGCCCATTGTTTAGGAAGGCCTAGTCTTTGCCTATATGTTCAAAGGCAAGCTGTAATCTTTCTCTTTTGCTCTTTTTTTTAACAGCAAAAGCTTTTTCCCAACACACCTATCATGCAGGTTTAATTGGTGCAATTTCTTTCTGATTGTAAATGCATGCACTTTGACCCCAACCTTTGCGAGTTACCTGGGGTTCTTAAAGGCTTCTTTTAGCATCAAACAGTCAGCTCTCAGATTAAATTTGCTGGTCCAGCCAGTCCTTTACAAATTAGCAGTTGTTTAAATACTTAAAGAGGAGTTCCCATTTTAAAACACAAATTAAAAGTCAGCAGCTAGAAATACTGCAGCTGCTGACTTTTAATAATCGGACACTTACCTGTCCCAGGGTCCAGCGATGCGAGGGATAGAAGCTCCGCTCGTCTCTCCCTCCGTTGGGCGACGCCGGCATTGCAACTATGGGCGCCTGGCTGTGGCTTCACATCCGGGCACCCACTGCGCATGCGCGAGCGGCGCAGCGCGCAGTGATTGGCCACTCAGTCATCTGAGACCTGTAATGTGTCCCAGATGATTGACAAGAGGGAGGGAGCAGAGCTGAGCCCTTCCTGCATAGAGGGGAAGTGATGTCACCAGCCCAGGCACTGAAGGAGGCAGACTACGAGGGACCCCCTAGCAGCAGTCATTTAGAGGTGAGTAAAAAAAAAAAAAATTTCTAAATTTTTTTTTTTTTTTTTTTTAGGAACATTCATGTTTTGTTTTTTTTTCAGTGGAATAACACTTTAACAGCTTTTAAATATTTTCATTTAAGTGGAATAATTGATTTAAAATCATTTGCAATCTTTTTAAATAATATATATAAAGTGTGGCGCTAGTGATGATGCCTCGTAAGAGGTAGTGTTAACCTTATCAGGTGTGTATAAAAAAGAAGAAAGGAAAAAGGGAGGAGTTGGAGTGAGGGAGATATCACCTTCCCCACCCGTACTTTCCCATAGGTGAGTTCAACATTAATAGGAAATACGTGCACAGATATGTCTGTATCTGTATGCTAAGTAAGTGAAGGTATTAGAAGGTAGATGTTCCGTATCCTGACAGATAGGGAACACCTATCAGACTGGTACCTGGAGGTTCAACTCCAGGTTCTAATCAAACAGAAGGAGGAAGCTAAAGGAAAAAGTATTGTTAAAGCTAATACAATGATGTATACCAAGTACTATGCCTCCCAAAGGAGAGGGGGGCTAAAATAAGTGAATATATAATCAAAAGTCCATCAAAGTGGTAAGTACATAGATGCAAACATATTTAAAGTCCACCATCTTAGATATGGGATTACTAGATGTCAATCTAGGTATAAAAAGTTCAATAGGCTGTGGTAAACAGGGACTGTTGAACGTATCCCTGTTCAGAGGTAGGTTCTTCCCTTAGAGTGGTGACTTTGGCCCAAAAGGAACAGGTATATAGTGCCCTTACCAGATCAGGTGGACTCACAGGCCCTTGGCGGTGAGTCAAACGAGCTTTGTACCGTCAAGCGGTGTGGGGCTGTAAAGCCGTATGTCGTTCCTGGATAGGATTTCCCTGGTGTCACCGGAAGGCACGCCTCTGGCTCGATAAATTTTCCCAGATGTCATCTAATGGAATAAGATACAAAAAAAGTTGGGCGGTAAAAACTAGGCTCAAAATATTTTAAAGAGTCCCAAGATTAAAAATTTGCGCAGTAGGTGATGGTGAGGGTAAAATCCACATGGTGAGGGTTTCTGTGGATCTTACCCTCACCATCACCTACTGCGCAAATTTTTAATCTTGGGACTCTTTACAATATTTTGAGCCCAACTTTTTTTGTATCTTATTGCAAAAAGCTTATTTTAATAAACGTCGCCACGTTTAAGAAAGATTTACACTATGTGGAAGTTTTTTTCTTTTTTTCTTGTTTCACCTACAAAAATGGTGCTGGCTGCTGAGAAATAGGTTGCCTTTACCTGAAGATTTTGGTTGACCCCGGCTTCCAGCTGCGCCCTGCCAAGGACGCACCATTAGATGACATCTGGGAAAATTTATCGAGCCAGAGGCGTGCCTTCCGGTGACACCAGGGAAATCCTATCCAGGAACGACATACGGCTTTACAGCCCCACACCGCTTGACGGTACAAAGCTCGTTTGACTCACCGCCAAGGGCCTGTGAGTCCACCTGATCTGGTAAGGGCACTATATACCTGTTCCTTTTGGGCCAAAGTCACCACTCTAAGGGAAGAACCTACCTCTGAACAGGGATACGTTCAACAGTCCCTGTTTACCACAGCCTATTGAACTTTTTATACCTAGATTGACATCTAGTAATCCCATATCTAAGATGGTGGACTTTAAATATGTTTGCATCTATGTACTTACCACTTTGATGGACTTTTGATTATATATTCACTTATTTTAGCCCCCCTCTCCTTCGGGAGGCATAGTACTTGGTATACATCATTGTATTAGCTTTAACAATACTTTTTCCTTTAGCTTCCTCCTTCTGTTTGATTAGAACCTGGAGTTGAACCTCCAGGTACCAGTCTGATAGGTGTTCCCTATCTGTCAGGATACGGAACATCTACCTTCTAATACCTTCACTTACTTAGCATACAGATACAGACATATCTGTGCACGTATTTCCTATTAATGTTGAACTCACCTATGGGAAAGTACGGGTGGGGAAGGTGATATCTCCCTCACTCCAACTCCTCCCTTTTTCTTTTCTTCTTTTTTATACACACCTGATAAGGTTAACACTACCTCTTACGAGGCATCATCACTAGCGCCACACTTTATATATATTATTTTTTCACATTTACACGGGTCAAGTTGTTGTGTTGGCTGCTTTATTTTCTGAGAGTTGGCGCAAATTTTCTTTGTATATACAATCTTTTTAAATACCTTGCAAGACTACTTATAGGTATCCACAATTTTCACTTTGAGGGCCTTAAAGAGCCCTACTGATCTTGGATGGTGACACCACTCGTGTCAATAGCAAAGAGAACACCATACTCTAGATATCTAAAGTTTAAATAAGAGTCCACCTGCATACTCCCTAAGGCAGGCCATAGATGGTGTGAATTTCTTGCCTGCAACCACGGGTTGTAGGCAAGAAATTCGCAAGATTCCCCCATCAACACAGACAGTGCTGACAGGGGAATCCCTCCTGCCAAGACATTGTATTGACTGGGGGTGGTGGAATCTGTTCCAGAAGAGAGTGATTATTGCTAGGGGCTAAACAGCCACTAGCGATAATCACAAGTAAAATCCGGCAGGCTGGTTGCACCCAAGTTCATTGATTGATCAACTTGGTACATTCAGCCTGTCCTTACACAGTTCGAATCCCAACCAGTTCCTGCTGAACCGGCCGAGATTTGAACCGTCTATGGAAGTTTTAAGCTTTTTTTTTTTGCTAACTTTACTGTACATTTAATTTGCAAGTACAAAATGAAAAAGAGAACAGAGCAGACATTGCTCAGGTATCACAATAAAATATAAACAGAGTATCCATTTGGTACACTTGTAGCAGATATTGAAGGAGCAGTTATACAATATAAACCCTTCTAAAGGTATAAGATACAGATTGCCAACAAAACAGTACATAGAAGTATAATAATCAAGAAAGTCAGCAAGTAGGCCCTAGCTCCAATCAATACCTTAAGTATCAGGTAATCCAACTAATGAAAGTGGTGACTTCAAACCAAAACACTCTAATAGGTGGGCATTCCCATACCATGTGATAAACCGTGCCATCTGCTGAGGAGCATCTTGAAAGAACAGCAGAGGGCAATGTATTCAAACAGAAAAGGAGACAGGGAGTATAAAAGGACCTGTATAGAAACTTGGTCTGGCTAAGCTTATCACTAGAGGAGATACCGGTGGTGACCTGTAGGGGGGGAGAATTTCCTGCCAGACCTCCTCAGCAAGTTCTGGTGTATCTGAGCAACATCTGGATTCAGTAAGATTAGGTCTATCGGTTATAGAATGAAGTAGGGAGGAGTAATATGTAGATATAAGTTTAGAGTGAGAAGGGTCATTCAGGAGACGTTCCATAGGGGAGGGCTGAAGTTTTAAAGGGTTATTAAACCCGCAACAGTAAAATCAGTCTGTATATGCAGTACAGCACGCTTGTTATACTCACTGTGGAACCTAAGGGGATAATCCTGCACATTGTGTAAAAAAACTGTTTGATCCGGTATGCACAAATCCTCCTCTTCTTTCACTGTCTCCAAAACATGTCCAGATAAGACAGAGTCTATGGAGTCAGGCTGCACATGCTCAGTTTGGTGTGTATTGCTAGAGATTTTTTTTTTTTCTTGGTAGAGTGCATGTGATCAGCACAGGGCACTGTCCAGACAGAGGGTCAGGAGTCCTGCATCCTGATAGGTCAGCCAGTGTGGTAAGAAAACTCCTCCTACAAGCTTAAACCAGGCACTGATAGAAGTCACAAGACTGCTATATACTGCTGATGAGAAAAGATATGTAGCAATTTATATTTACTAAGATGACTGCATTTCCATGTTGTGTGTACTGTGGGAGATCAGATATAGTGAATACAGGGTTCTGGGTTTAGTAATACTTTAAGCTTTGTTACCTAATCTGAAACACAGAGTTTGAATTCTCTTGATTTGGTGGTAAATGTAGGGGTGTACGTCTTCCATATGACAGATCAGCATTTTTGTTAATTTAGATTATGAGAATGAATACTCCATGACAATATTATGAGTCATTTGTTCAAGTATATCACCGTTATCTTTAGTCACTGCTAGAACCAATATCTAATATTTGTCTGTTTAAACATGTAAAATAAGCCACAATTTTCATAGGGTGTACTTACTTTTCCACATGACTGTATATCTGCATTTAGAGAATGTGACAATGCATTTATTAATGTTCAGCATTGCCATGAGTCACTGCTACACTGTGTTGTATTTCTGAAGGACCATGTTGAATTGACTTTAATGTAAAAATGTAGGGCAAAATGTCAAACATGAAGCATGCAGGATTTTACACCATGCTTGTATGAATAGGCACTGCTAAAAAAAAAAAAAAACGTTTTTATCAAGCCTATGCATTTTGCCTGTGCTGGAAAGTTTAGCAAAATGCACAACAATGCATTTGGTTTTTAAGAGCCATGAGGGGCATCAACACTGCACTAGATAGAGAAAACAATAAGTGGCAAGCATTCATCTGATAGAAAAAAAAGAAAACCACCCTAAGCCTGGTACATACTTTAGTTTTTGTTTTTTCTTCAACCCAGCAGGCTGAACGAAAAAAAAAAACTGAAGAGCTTGGTAGGAGATCCTGTACTAACAATCCGATGTTAGTACAGCAATCTTCTCACTGAGCTATTGTGTTCTGACAGGGGGGGGGGCCACCAGAACACACCAGCCAGCAGTCTCAGCCACTGGCTAAGAGCGCTGATCGGATGCCGATCGGCAGACTTTTTTTGGTCACGCCCCTTCAGAAGCTGGATGTTCGGCCGGCTTCTGTTGGACCAGCTGCTGTACACATGGGCCGAATGTCAATAGAAACCGGCCCATATTTGGCCTGTGTGTACGGCCCTTTACTAGGAGAGATACAAACAATCTGAAACTTTAAACCTGCCAATGCTCCTGCTACACCATAGTTCATCTACTGTAAATATTTCCCACATGCATGCAATGACATTTATCTGGTGACCATATTAAAGTGGAGATCTGCCTTGGGAAAAAAAATTAAAAGTTGGCAGCTACAAATATTGTAGCTGCTGACTTTTACTATATGGACACTTACCTGTCTAGGGAGCCCATGATTTCGGCACTCCAGCCGATCTTCAGATCAACTGTTGGATGCAGCCGCCACCATTCCAGGTAAGGGAACCCCGGCAGAGAAGCCTTTGGGCTTCATGCCCGGTTCCATACTGCGCATGCGCAAAGCGCGCTGCGCTTTCTGTTTATCTCGGCGGTGGAGGAAGGGGCCGAACTAACAGGAGATTGCGATGCGGTTCCGTCTCCCGGAAGTGGAGAAGGGGACCTGTCAAAAACAGGTCCCCGTTCCCCCTGAGTCAAATGTGACACTGGAGGGGGGGGAGGGGGTGAAGGAATTAAGCGGAAGTTCTACTTTTGGGTGGAACTCTGCCTTAAAGTTCTACAAGGGTCTGACTGGTAAAATCCAAACGAATTAAAATGATTACTAAAACTCAGCACAGTGGCTCAGTGGTGAGCAGTTCAAATCCCAACCACAGCATTACCTGCCTGGAGTCTGCATGTTCTGCCTGTGTGGGTTTTCTCCAGATACTCCAAAGACATACTGGCAGGTTGTCAGGGCTGGGCTCAGCCCTTCCTTCTCTGAGCTGGCCGCTCAGCTGTCGGCTAATTGCCAGCTCCTATCTCTCCACAGGTACTCAGCTGTTGATATCCTGCTCGTCAGTCCTGCCTACTTAAGCTGTCCAGTCCAGAGGATCTCTGCCTTCGCCTTGGTCAACATCACAGAAACTATCTCCTGCAATCCTGTTCAAAACTTGCTTTACTGACATCCCTTCTGGCTCCAGATCCTGCTTGCTGTTCCACTTCATTGATCCCTGACTTCTGGCTTGGCTGACTATCCGTTTCGGTTACTGAACTTTGACTACGTTTGTTCTTTTTTTGTTCTTTTTACTTTTATTATTAAACAAGTGTGATTTAACTGTACTTCTTTCTTGGCCTGATTTCATGGTTTCTGACATAGGTTAAAAAAAAAAAATTAGCCCTAGGTTTTATAAATTGGCCCTAGTATAGGTATGAATGTGAGTTAGGGACCTTAAATTGTAAGCTCCTTGAGGGCAGGAACTGATGTGAATGTACAATATATATGTAAATATATATATAAGTACCTGTAATAAATATTCACGGAAGATCATATCAATGTCATAATAGGAAATGTATTTATTCAATGTCCTCAAAGGGAACATTGTACTTGATAAGGTTATATACATCAACTTAACAGCAAAGTTTTCCAAGCCAAATTAAAATGCTACTACCTGTTTGCGTATAATCCATCGTTTGATTTAAAGGATAATTCCACCTTTGGGAACGTGTTGCATCTTCCACCTGTTTTTAGCCACTCCTGCAGTGGCTCCGTGATCTGAGCCCTCTATATGACAAAAGTACAGGGAGAAGTTCCCCATACCAGCTGTCACTTTTTGAAAAGTGCTAGCCCTGCATGGCTGCGTCACTCATTCACAGAGTTCTGTGAATGAATCAACTATAAGTATTGACATCCTTTGCGGATGTCGGCTTGTAGTTCTCAATGAGCTATCATGGGGCTGTTGAGCATTGTAGTAGGTCATTGATTCTTCCTGTCACTGTGAAACTGCCTGTCTGAACATCGTTACACTGACAGTCTGCAGGAGTTCTGCATGGCACCAGCGACAAGCTGGTCACTGGTGCAATGCTTTCTAGGCTCCTACAAAAAAAAAAAAAAAAAAAAATTGTATATGCAAAATTTTACCTGCACAAAAATGTGCATTTATTTTTATTTTTTTAAAGGTGAACTTATCTTTTAATAATTACTCTTTAGCACCTTAAACCCTTTAACTCAAAGAGTTTTTTTTTATCTTATTCACTGAAAATATATGAATGAACAATCAGTGCTGCTGATGCTGATCTTAGTGTGAATATAATAATTAATGTGATAGAAAATACAATCCTTGAATGCCGCTAAACATCAACAGGGCTTTCTACCACACTATACATACTCAGGATACAATATTGATATAGCGCAAACTAAATAAATACAAAATATTGAAAAAGTACCAAAATAAATAAAATACATAAAAGTTCAAAATTCCAATAATCAATAGTCCATCACCTTTGTGTTACATATGTGAAGATTTCTATGAAATTTCCCGAAATTTCATGTCTCCAGCCACCCAGTGCAATATATCTGCTCACCTCCAAATGTATCTCATTCATGCCAAATCATAACGCATTCTACATCTTTTTTTATTCTGGATAAGCTGCATTTTTTACTCAGCTACAAAGTTAGTCTGGTTGAAAAAAGACACAAGTCTATTCAGTTCAACCAATAGAAGGGGAAAAAAATTATACAATGCTATATATACAATCCTATACCCACAGTTGATTCAGAGGAAGGCAAAAAACAAAACAATAAAGCATGATCCAATTTGCTCCAGCAGGGGAAAAAAAATCTTTCCTGATTCTCCAAGAATGTTTTCTGGATCAACTTTACCTATAAATGTTAGTATCTAGTTATATTACGTGTACAGCATCTAGGAAGGGATCCAGGCCTTTTTTAAAACAATCTACTGAGCTGACCAGAGGGAGTCTATTCCACATTTTCACAGCTCTTACTGTGAAGAAGTCTTTTCATATTTGGAGATAAAATCTATTTTCCTCCAGATGTAAAGAGTGCCCCCTTGTCTTCTGTGATGACCTTAAAGTGAATAACTCAACACCAAGTTCACTATATGGACCACTTATGTATTTGTACATGTTGATCATATCCCCCTTAATCTCCTCTTCTCAAGAGGGAATAAATTCAGTTCCCTTGATCTTTCCTCATAGCTGAGCTCCTCCATGCCTCTTATCAGTTTGGTTGCCCTTCTCTGCACTTTCTCCAGTTCCCTGATATCCTTTTTGTGAACTGCTGCCCAAAACTGAACTGCATATTCCAGATGAGGTCTTACTAATGATTTGAACAGGGGCGAAATTATATCTCTGGAGTCCATACCTCTCTTAATACAAGAAAGGACTTTGCTCGCTTTGGAAACCGCAGCTTGGCATTGCATGTTATTATTGAGCTTATGATCTACCAAAACCCCCAGATCCTTCTCCACCATTGATCCCCCCCCCCCCCCCAGTTGTACTCCCCCTAGTATGTATGATGCATGCATATTCTTAGTCCCCAAGTACATAACTTTACATTTATCAACATTAAACCTCATCTGCCTCATAGTTCCCCAATCCTCTTTCAGGTCGGCTTGTAAATTGGAGACATCCTGTAAGGACGTTATTTCACTGCATAGCTTAGTGTCATCTGAAAAGACTGAAATTGTACTTTTAATCCCAGATCCAATATCATTTATAAATATATTAAAAAGTAAAGGTCCCATCACTGAACCATGGGTTACACCACTGATAACCTTAGACCATTCAGAGTAAGAATCAGTAAACCACTACTCTGAATTTGGTATGTTACATAACACAGATGAATGTTTAAAGCCCAAAGTCAAAGCTAGCCTTTCAACTTAGTAGAAGGTTTCTCCCTTTGAAGTTACAACTTCAAACTTTTGTGGTGAGGAATTAGGGCAAGGCCATCAAAACTGTACACTCTTGTGTGTTTGACATTAATAAAGTATAAATGTCATCCAGAGCATATTTATTAGGACCTGAAGGTAAATGGTATGGGAGTATTTGTTTTATTTATAAAAGATAAGGGTTTTCAGAGGTCACAGAAGAAACTAGATGCATGTATGAAGCACACAGCTTGCCTGAGTAACGTTCAAAAATGTACTGATGAAGGGAAGCTGAATTTTCTTTTACTTTGGGTTTGTCTGCATTTGATGATGTCACTTGCTTGGAAACGTGTTGACAACATTGCCTAATACACATCTAAATGTTTAAGACCAGGCTTTTTCTGGCACTTTTTATTTGCAAGTTTAAAATTTAAATTTGTATTTTTTGCTAGAAAATTACTTATAGTCCCCAAATATTATACATTTTTTTAGCAGAGACCCTAGGGAATAAAATGGCAATCGTGCCATTTTTTATGTTACACGGTACTTGCGCAAAGGTTTTTCAAGCGCAATTTCTTTGGAAAAAAAATACACTTTAATGAATTTAAAAAAAAACAAAAAAAAAACACTATATATATATATATATATATATATATATATATATATATATATATATATATATATATATATATATATATATATATATATATATATATATATATATATATATATATAACAATTTGTTTGTAAGATGTGAAAGATGATGTTACGCTGAGTTACACTTTAAAATGGCTCACGCAGAAATCTCCATAGGCAAAGCTTTAAATGCCTTTACAGGTTACCTGTTGAAAGTTACAGAAGAGGTCTAGTGCTAGAATTATTGCTCTAACGGTGGTGACAATACCCAACATGTGTGGTGCAAACACTGTTTACATATGAATGTGCAACTTATGTATGCGTTTACTTTTACATGGGGGGCTTGGGGGAGGAATGGGGGCGCTTGAAACCTTTTTTTTTACTTATTAATTTTTATTTTTACACAGTCCCTTTAATTTTTCTATTTATTCTTAATCACTTCTATTCCTATTACAAGGAATGTAAACATCCCTTGTAATAGAAATTAGGATGACAGGTCCTCTTTTTGGAGAGATCTGGAGTCAAAAAGACCCCAGATCTCTTCTTTACCTTTAAAAAGCAAAAGATCAAAAAACAAAAAAAAATTGTTTACTTCCACCCTGGACCAGAAGTGATGTTATGATGTAGCTCTGGTCCTTCAAGGCCATGGAGGCGACCAAAGATGATCTAGTCTTTGCTTGCCTCTGGGATGAGCCGGCAGCGTTGTTGGATCAGTCCTTGGGCGAGCCGGTGGAAACAGCCCGAGAAACGCCAGCGAGTGGTGGGAGGGATGTCCCCTCCTACCGCTTCTGAAAGCAATCCAGTGGCTCATGAGCTCAGAAAGCCAGCTGCCGGCTGGAAAAAAATACCAGGGTTATGGCTGATAGCTTCAGCCATAACCCCAGTAAACCACTGCAAAGTCAAAACGTATATATACGCGCGGTCTTGAAGTGGTAATTAGGCCATATTTTCTTCATTAGAAGCTCTATAGTGTTTTTGTGATTTGTACAGTTTTTCCAAGTTTACATATGTATAACCCACACACAGCTTGGAACCACATTCACTATTTACCACTGTTTCGACTTCTGTAGTCGAGTTTGTTTCTAATTCCTTCTGGTAAGAACTGCTCTACTGTGCTAGATAAAGATAGAAAGATATGGCAAATATGTAACTTCAAAAATACATTGTCTTCCCAAGTTAAACAGGGCCTCATAAACTTTCCACTACATCCCCATTGGGAGTCAAAAGGTCATTGCTAGCTCCAAGTTAAAAACAATGGGATGTGGAGGAAATCATTCTTTCAAATTTGCCTGGAGAATCTGTGGTGTTTTTTTTTTTCTTGCACAGGCTGAACAAGGAAATTGTGAGATCTGCGGAAACCAACATCTAGGCTTACTCCTATTCTTACTGAAAATACAAGGTGACATACTGTAAATAACAGCTCATACCACTAATGTTCTTCAGAGCTAGACAATCTACTGCCAACCAGAACATGTGGTTTTCCGACAGATCCTTCCTTCTAATGTGCAATGTGCTTGGTGAAGAACTCCTGACTAATCCGAGAAACCCCACTAGATGTTTATGTGTTCCCATTCACACATTATACCTAAAATAATCCTAAATATTTCTTACATTTCTGGCTGTTACTTTGGAGCAGATTTATACATAGGACAGCTTGGAGATATTCAGAATAACGTTACCATTTGCTGACTGCCCTATAACAGTTTTACAGCTACAGGGTGGCAGCTCTGCGCAGGATCACGTATATATATGTGATCCTGCACTTCCACCTGCAGGGGGCGCACACACACAGCCAGTGGGCCGCTTTTGCTGTGATTCTTCACAGCAGAAGCCAATCTGCAGATGCTGGGTACTCAGGGGCGGACTGACAACTCATGGGGCCCCCAGGCAATAGGAGATTAAGGGGCCCCCCAGGCAATCAGAGATTATGGGGCCACACAGTATACACACACACACACAGTATACAATCACAAAGTATACACATACGGGGGGCGTGGCTACGGCATGCAGTAGTGAAGACGTGCTCTCCTTGAGCTCCGTGCAGCCCGCTCTACACAAAGCCTGATCAGCAGCATTTAAGGGGGCTTTATCACCCACAACGATGCCCTCGAAACGCAAACCATCTCCTCAACCACAGCGGACCCCTCGAGGCCGGTCAGAATCGCTGGAAAACTACTTTCATGGGACTCGCAGAGGAACGGCAAGTACAGCCAAGATGGCGCCCGGAGGCCACGCTTCCAGAGCTACCTCCCCTATCAGCTCCCCACGCTTACCGCTACCTTCCCTGCCTCCCCCCTCCTCTCCCTCCGGATCGGACAGGTCAGAAAGGCTCCCTGAAAGAGGAGATGCCTGGGGGGGATAGAGACATTCGCTCTCATATACTCTCCCTTCCCACCAAGGATGACTTGGAGAAGTTTGTGCACAGAGTAGAGAAGGCCATGAGGCAGGACATAGAAGACTTACAAGCAGACACAGCACATCTAGGGGGGAGAGTGGAAACGCTGGAGACACAGTGGGAAGAGACTGCTCCCACATTACAAGCCCTTACAGACCGCTGTAAATCGCAGGATCGCAGGATTGAAGCCCTGCTTGACCAAATGGATGATGCTGAGAACAGAAGCAGAAGGGTTAACATACGCATCAGAGGCCTACCTGAGGCCACAGGCCAGAGAGATATTGTTCCTACCCTGCAAGGGGTCTTTAAACAAATATTAGGCCGCCAGGCGCCAGAACATATTGAGATAGACCGGGCACATAGAGCCCTGAGACCTCCATCTGAAGACCCTGACAAGCCCAGAGACATTATCTGCAAACTGCATAAGTATTCTCTTAAGGAACAGATCATGACTCAAGTCCGCGGACTCAGACATGTGGATTTTGATGGAGCCAAACTATCTTTTTTTCCAGACCTCTCCAGACGCACGCTGATGCAGCGTCGTGCCCTCAAACCATAGGATGCCCAACTGCCCTATAGGTGGGGATTCCCCTTCAGCCTATCTGCAACTAAAGACGGTAAACAATCTACACTGCGGAGCAAGGCTGATTTACCCCATTTTCTGGAGTCTCTTGGACTGCCGCAGGTGGACATTCCGGACTGGGGGACCTCGCCGGAGATACCTCTCCCAAATCGCCCTGAACAGTGGCAAGCGAATCGCCGCAGACGCCGCCGAGGATCCAGGATCCCACCCTCCATCTCCTCAAGGAGAAACCTAAGAAACAGAACTTCCCAACATGGGTATCCTAAATATCCCCTGGACGTTATTTTTTCTTTGGGGGGGTTTTTTTTTATTCCTCTTTGTCATTTTTTTGACATCCCTCCCCAGCTGCTGATTCATCATATGCACTTGGTATTGAGGTGCAATTTTTGTGCCCAACACAATGAGCGGGTTTCACCACGGTCTCACCCCCCGGGCTGTATCACTTACCTCCAATAGGTCAACTCCTAGGAGTTTTGTTCCCGTATTGGGAATTGGCGCTGCTCGCTGACCCCCACTGCTCCTTCTTACTGGAGGAGGGGCGGGGGTCACCGACCAGTGGCAAGGTTGCACTTTTCCCTACTTCTAGGGTTTTTGGTTTTTCTATGTTTTTTGTTGTGACTGTTTTTTCTTATATGTTTATGTTCTTAACACCTGCAATAACCATGGTTTATTTCTTAGGTACATATTGGAGCTTAATGTGTCCCTCAGGCTACATTTTGACGATAAGATTACGCTTTGGATCAATCCCCCTCTTGCTGACAGAATGGCGACCCTTCCCCACTCTTTTCTACTATGGCTGATCTAAAAATCGGGTCCTACAATGTGCGAGGCCTGGGATCACCCTCCAAAAGGGGTAAGTTGTGGCTTGAGATGAAACGTTCAGGGGCGCATGTGTTTTTTTTGCAGGAAACTCACTTCAGTGCTGACTCGGTCCCCCGGCTCCCCACACACTTATACCGGTCCTGGTTTCTTAGCAACTCCCCAAGACCCAAATCTGGAGGTGTTGCCATTGCGATACACAAAAATTGCCCCTTTGTCCTAACGGATCAACTCATAGACCCCCATGGCAGATATGTGTTCGTCAAGGGTTCCATTTACTCCCGTAGGTTCACGTTTGCAGCTGTGTATGCCCCAAATAACAAACAACTTACCTTTATAGACTCTATCTTAGATACCCTGACCTCCTTTAAGGAAGGCCAACTTATAATGGGAGGGGATTTCAATGTCAGCCCCGACCCACAGATAGACACTTCTTCCAGTCGCTCGGCCCACTCCTTTGCCTTTCTGAAACACTTCAGGAAATCACTACAGGCACACCATTTAGTGGACTGCTGGAGGCTATTACACCCAGTAGATAGAGATTATAGCTATTTCTCAGCTACACACAATGTCTACACTCGTATAGACTTACTACTAATGGACCAATACTCCCTAGACTCCTTGTCTGGCGCTTCAATTGGCTCCATCACACTGTCGGACCACGCTCCGGTCTTCATCTCCTTGCGGCCCTTGTCTGCGGAGGCTCGTACATGGAGCTGGCGCCTAAACAAATGCATTTTGGATGATGCGGTAGCACACAAACAGGTGCTAGATGCCATCTCTCTATACTTTGATGAGAACACAACTGGTGAGGTGGGCATGGGCTCGGTGTGGGAAGGACATAAAGCGGTTATCCGAGGGGAGCTAATATCTCAGGGATCAAGATTAAAGAGGGCTAGAGAAGGGGAATTGCAGGACCTATTGGGGAAGATTCAAAAAACAGAATTGATACACAAACGACACATAACCCCTACAGTCACCTCAGAATTACAGGCCCTCAGACAGGATTTATCCAGACTGCTGGATGCTAGGATCAGGGCACGAATGAGGCATGTAGCACACAAATTCTACGAATTTGGTAATAAGTGCGGACGACTATTGGCGAGAGCCCTTAGGCCCCAACGGGCTTCAGGCCATGTACACAAACTGACTTCGACAACAGGTACACCGGTGGTGCACTCCTCAAAAATAGCCCACGCCTTCAAAGAATACTATGCTCAGCTATACCACCTCCCGAGCACAGTGTCTGGCCTAACGGATACCCAACAGACTGACCGTATTGCACAATACCTTACAGAAGCCCAATGCCCACAACTGGAGGCTTCCATTAGTAAACAGCTGGATATACCTATCTCCCTTTTGGAAATTAAGACTGTGATTAAAGATCTCCCTAATGGGAAAAGCCCGGGTCCAGACGGCTATACTAACGCATACTATAAGAAGTACTCAGAAGTACTCACGGAACCCATGTGTGCTTATTTCACAGCCTTGGCTTCCGGTACGGTGATGCCTAAGGAAGCTCTGATGGCACATATCACAGTCCTTCCAAAAGAAGGGAAAGATCATTCCATGCCAGGGAGCTATAGGCCGATATCCCTCCTAAACACCGATGTCAAAATCCTAGCAAAAATTCTGGCCAATAGACTCAAACCGATCCTTCCGTCACTTATACACCCGGACCAGACGGGATTCATAATGGGTAGGGAGGCCAGGGACAACTCTAATAGAGCACTCCAACTGATACACTGGGCAGAATCTTGGAACACAACACATCCTCGCCTCTTGCTCTCTACCGATGCCGAAAAGGCATTCGATAGGGTTGAATGGACTTACATGAGGGCAGTGCTGACCAGGCTTGGCCTGGGCCCCAGCATGCTCTCATGGATATCCTCCCTATACAGTTCTCCAACAGCTAGGGTAAAGGTGAACGGTTTACTATCAGACGCCTTTCCAATACATAATGGGACACGCCAGGGGTGTCCTCTATCCCCTTTGATCTTCGCTCTGACATTGGAGCCCTTGCTAAACAAAATACGCCTTAATAGGGATATCAGGGGCTTCACTGTGGGACCAACTGAACATAAGCTTTCCGCCTACGCGGATGACGTCTTATTCTACGTCTCGGAGCCCCTCATGTCACTACCCAACATCATGGCAGAACTGAAGGAATTTCACTTACTATCTAACTTTAAAATCAACTACAACAAATCTGAGATCCTGTCCCTAAATATACCCATGGCTTTGCGTACACAGCTGCAGACTGCCTTCTCGTTTACGTGGTGCCAGACCTCCCTGAAATATTTGGGGATTTACCTACCCACACAATGTTCACAGCTCTATACATGTAACTATTCACTACTGCTCACTAACATCAGAACAGACCTAAAATCTTGGAATAGAGCTGCATTCTCATGGATGGGCCGAGTCAGCATTTTAAAGATGAATGTGCTACCCCGCATTTTATTTTTCCTGCAGATGGTGCCCATCGCCCTGCCTAGGACTTTCTTCTCGACCCTCAACAGCCTGTTTATACAGTATATATGGAGTGGGAAGGGCCCCAGACTAGCCCTACGCACGATACAACGCCCTAAAGCAAGAGGGGGAATGGGGGTCCCAATGATACGCAAGTACTATGAAGCTATAGCCTTACAGCGTATTTTGGATTGGTATCACAATGTCTCCCTTAAATTGTGGGTCCCGCTCGATAAATTTCTAGCTGGCCGAAATCTATCGCATGCACCATGGGTTCCCAGGGAGAACAGAGGTCTGTCGGTGCTGGTCTCTCCAATGGCTTCACACACCTTAAACGTGTGGGATGCCTTGAATAGGAAAGGGAAGCTCGCCCCGGCGATTTCCCCTCTAGCACCCCTAGGTGGCTTCCCATGGTTCACTCCGGGGGAACACCCATCCTTTTTCCGTACGTGGACAGCTGATGGGGAGATCAGATGCGGTAGATTTGTTCAGGATCAAGGCCTAATACCATTGGCTAAGCTGAGGGAACTGTTCGGCCCATTCCCAATGGACGAATGGCGCTATAGACAACTTAAACATTTTATTGATAGCTTACCACAGGGGGTTCGATCCCCCACGGTGGCATCGCCTTTTGAACGATTATGTATGTCATCCTCTATCACCCCCCATGCGATCTCAGTGTTATATGAGTTACTGCAATCTTCACAGGAAGAGGAAAAACTGGGATTTATTAGGGAGTGGGAGAAAGATCTTAACCACACCTTTACAGAACCCCAATTAGAACATCTTTTCCGCCTTACCCATACGAGCACTGTTGACACCAAAATGCAAGAGAACAGCTATAAGGTTTTGACCAGGTGGTACAGGGTCCCCACTAAGCTCACTAAGATCTATCCGTCTCTTTCTGCCGCATGCTGGAGGGAATGCGGGCTTCGGGGTTCATTCCTCCACATTTGGTGGGAATGCCCCAAATTACGACCATTCTGGCTGGACATACATACTCAAATTAAACTCATATTGGATGTGGAACTCCCAGACTCACCACTGGAATCCTTACTGCACTTCCCTACTATTCCTCTCGGCCAATATCGCAAGTCAATTTTACCACACCTACTTAACGCAGCACGAAGGTTGATCCCTATACATTGGAAAAAGCCTCAAATACCCACACGTGCCGAATGGATAGGGATGGTTGATAATATTATGGCCGCAGAGGAATGGATGGCGAAGTTTAAAGACAAATACGAAAAGTTCTACTCAATATGGGCCACATGGATGCACTACACAGGTCAAGGGAAGGTGCCAGCCAGTGGATCTTCTCAGATACAGAACCCCAATTGATCCTCGCGTCTGAGGTTGTTTTTTGACAGATATGGAAGTAACTACCAACAGGTGACTGATACACAGACGAGCTCTAATAGGCCCAGAGCAGTTCAATATGGTAGACCATGATAAGAGGTGTAACATTTCCTTTTTCTTTTTCGTTCTCCCTTTGTTCCCCCCCCTCCCTTTTTCCCCCTTTTTTCTTTTTTCTGTTTTTTCTGATACTTTCATTATTATAAAAAGAATAATTACAGTATGTTATGGCTTACATCAAGGTTTATGACCTGGCGTTCGACCTGGTCTCAGGTACTATGGGTTCCAGTTAAACCCATACAATTGACTGATGGTTATAGTCTTGTTCTGGGATCCTCCATCGGGGAGCAATAGGGGTGATCAATGGTTGTGTGAATTTATAAGTGTCGATTAGATGACTATAAATATCCCCCTACCATATTGCCCCTGATGTGTACAAGATCCTGGGTAATACACATATTCATTTGATACATAACACCCCCTTATGTAATTCGTACATACTTCGTATGTATTAACTGTTATGCTATGTCTCTCTGTATTTTTTTCATGGAAATATCTTTAAAATAAAGATTATATAAAAAAAAAAGTATACACATACATGTACACAGACATGCTTCTATTGGCTGAGAAGGTACTGGAGAGGTGGGGCAGCTATAATCTCAGAATTTTTAGACCAAAAGGATGATGGTAAGGGACATTTCAGAGACAGATGTAAAAAAAACACAGATTTTTACATACTGTC